>NC_092062.1:5991250-6652500 GCF_039877785.1 Chaetodon trifascialis | reverse complement strand
AGCATTTCTGGGAAGATGTGGTGGGCAGATACTTCCAGAAGTACCTTTAAACTTTTGAACTGTTTGTTGCACCAGTAATGCCAAGGTTACAGTATTGTTTGCTTAACAAATGTGTTTTTCTATCAATATATATCCCAGATTTTTCCGCTTCAGGGTGCTAGTCTTCCATTGTGGCTTATTTGGGTTAACACAGTGCCAGCCAGCTAAAATGGACCCATAAATTCTCACCCAGCTAATTTGGTTCTTCACATGGAAGCTTGGATTGAGTTATCTCTAACCACAGTGCACTGTTTTTGACTCAGTACCGATTCTATGATTTTACTCATTATCAGCTGCTGTGGCACCATGACTACAGTGTAGATGGTACATTTGTATTGCAGCTGCACAGTAGTTAATTTAAGGCCACCAACTGTTCAATGAAACCTGGCAAATTATCTCATAAAGCAGATTAAACATAGATTCAATTGTATGATCAATTCACATCAAACAAGCTCAGTGTTCTGTCAAATTAATAGAACTGTTCTTGAAAATGACTCAGATTAATACAAATGAATCGAGTGCCTAAGTCCATCTGGATAAAATGCATACTTATTATGAAACATTTTATTTTAATTTTTAAATGAAAACCCACCAACATGCCTTCATTTTCTATTTCCATTCCATTACAATATTAGATATTGTATTGCAATAACAATACAATATCTTCTTATTGTGTCAGTAATATAAAGGAGGCCTTTTCTATCTGAGAGTGATGTTTTGTATAGGATTCAACCTTGAAGGTCTTGGTCATGATCCAACTAATAAAACTGTACTTTTGCAGGTTTGGAAACTGGAAAGGAAAATGGATATAATTCTCATGATGGTGTCCATTATGATTGGGCCAGGCTAACTTTGCACTTGCTCCCTTCCTTGATAGAGATTTGGGGAACGGGGGAGTCAAACAACACAAGCATCTTAAAGCTATGCATTGTTTTCCCACAGTCTGCATTTCTTGAATCTCAGCAACAGACATGGCAAGTGCAAAGTTATGCAGCACGGTTCACCGTCTGAATTAAAAAATACCAAAAATTCCATTGAAGGACTTGCTGTTCTGATGACAATTGCAGATAAAATTTGAAGAACTGAAAAAGCAAGGGACAGTCAGACTGTCAACAGTCAAGTCAAGCTAATTATCCAGATATGAACAGCATGCATAAAAGCATCTGTGGCATAATGGTGAAAGCTTTCTGAGCTTTTTCCATTCCGATATAAAGGTGCAATGTGTAAGACATGACCAGAATTTTGGTTTAAAGCATTCAAAAATGTAACTAGCATTATCAAAAGAATGTGAAGAAGTTCTGATGTTATGTCAAAGACATACTGTATAGAAATATCTACTCAAGTTAGCATGCTAAACAGCTAGCTCCAGCCCATCCTGTCTCGTAATGCCACTTTGTCCTTTTAGAGGTGATAGTCCAATAGTATAGTCCCCCATAGTTTCAGCAGTGAGATGTATGCAAGTTTCACAAGTGCTCTTAGTGTAATAAAAAACAAAATAAACTGTTGCACCTGTTTTTCTTATTAAACTGAAAAATACAGCCGCACACCTTCTACATTCAAGTTTCTCTCTTTTAAGACAAGCTTAAGGGCCAAGTTAATTCCTTGTAAAACCACACATCATTCAAACTCTACAGAAACAAAGTAAAACTCACCACAACCATCTCGTCTTTCCAACGTCACAACAATCACCAGCTGTGGTTTGGTTCTCTAAACATTCCGGCTCTCGATGCAGCTGATGTCTGACTTTCCTATCACTCCTCTCCCACTTCATGCCTCCTGTCCTGCTCTGCCATGTCTTCACTGGCCCTGCAGTCTGAGTTGTGGTTAGAGCTGCTGTAAATCACCTCCATACTGTATTTCCTGTCATCAGACTAGGCTCCATGGGTTTCGGAGGCTGTGTTTGGTTCCGGTCCGGCCATGTTCACTGGGAGGATGCTGAGTCTTGTCCATGATGTAAACACCAACAGTTCCCTGATGCTCTGAGGTGCAAGTTGGGCCAAACTCCAGGCAGCTAATAGGGCCAATAGCTGCATGGCTAACTGAACTAACTAGCTAATGGCAACTAGTAGTGACAGCCATAGATAGCTACAGCAAAGAGTATAGTGAGCAGCAGTTACTCTGGTGATCTGCTGCCCCCTATTTGTTTGGAATGACCAATTCTTCCACAGTGTACCAGTAACAGTTCAGTACATAATCATTGGAAAAACATATAAACCAGGCAACCCAAAATGTATGGATGCTGAGCCAGTGAAATGTGATGGATGAGGAAAAGGACAAAGAGCGGGACAGGTGACAGAGTCTTATAGACGGATGGAAACAAATAAAGATCGAGATGTACGAGATATTTCTCCTCACACTCTGTGGGTTACTGGAAGAGGACAAAAAAAACAAGATAAAATGGAGAAAAGCAGTGCTCCGTACACGTCACATTCACCTACACAAACACGCACACACACTCACTAATCTGTCAAAGCAACAAAGGGAGGCAAGCCAGGGCCACATTTGCATGACAAACTGGCCCCGCTAGGTTGATTGAAGAGAAAACAATTTTAGGAGACAGGCTGACTGTGTGGTACGGTGCCTGCCACCTCTGGGTGGGCCTCAGGACCCATAATCGGAGTGTGTGTGTGTGTAGGTGGCTGGTTGATTGTGTGTGTGTGTGTGTGTGTGTGTGTGTGTGTGTGTGTGTGTGTGTGTGTGTGTGTGTGTGTGTGTGTGTGTGTGTGTGTGTGTGAGGCTGTGTGAGGCTGTGTGAGGCATGAGGTGGTAGTTAGGGGATATGGGATTTAGTTAGATAGCAGGAAAACAAAGAAGCAGAATTCATCAGGTTATTGTGTATTGCTGCAGCTGCGTGTGTGTGTATATGAGTGTGTGTTGAAGAGGGTTCATGTGTGTTCCTTTAGAAAGAGAGGGGGTTTGTGTGTGCATGTCCATGCCTGTATGTAATGTCTGGGTACGTAGGAGTGTGTGTGTGGTTGTGAAAGACAGTGTGTATACAAAGTCTACTGCGCTGTGTGTCTTTTTTGTGTACACATTTGGGTGAAAAAAAAGAAGTGTGTGTGTGTGTGTGTGTGTGTGTGTGTGTGTGTGTGTGTGTGTGTGTGTGTGTGTGTGTGTGTGAATCTCTGTTCTACCTTAATCCCCAGATTGCCAGAGCTGAGGATTCAGACATACGCTGGCCTTGTTGCTACTGTCAGCCTAATCTAATCCTATCATCACTCTAAAACCTTGTCTGGGTGAATACACACACAAACACATACACACACACACACACACACACGTTTTCTCTCTGTGCTTTTGCATTCATATACAGTAGATGCCCATACGCTCAACCACAGACTCACACACACACGCTCTCTGGCATTCTCTCACGCACAAACACACACGAACAGATGAACGGTCACACAGATGCCTGACACGGTTTGCAGTAGCTCTCTGCACACACAGGGCTTTGGAGTGTGACAGATGTAGGTTGACTGCGATTTCTCTGACTTGCTGTACAGCGTGTAGGGTCTTACGGTGTTTGTGTAACCCACAGTGTGTGTGTGACATCAGTTCTTACCCAACATGCAGACATTTGTGACTGAGACGCATTGCGGACCCCAAGTTAAAGCATCAAGTGTCACTGACTCCTGTTTGAAATTCCAGAGCTGTCTCCTTCTATGCTGACTTGCTACTTGAGGCTAAAAATAGAACCAAGTCCTATTTTTACGCACTGGCGAAAGCCGTGGCCGGAGGCATTATGTTTTCAGGTCTGTCCCATTCTCGTGAACGCGATATCTCAGGAACACCCTCAGGGAATTTCTCGGTCCACTCGGACTCAAGGCTCAACTGATTCGAATTTGGTGGTCAGAGGTCAAAGGTCACTCTGACCGCTCATCCATCCCATTCTTGTGAACGCGATGTCACAGGAACGGCAGGAAGGAACTTCATTACGTCTGTCACAAACGTGCGCTTGGACTCATGGAGCTGAACTGATTAGAATTTGCCGCTCAAAGGTCAAAGGTCAGTACGACCTCACAAGCACTTTTTTGGCCATAACTCAAGAATTCATATGCTAATTATGACAAAATTCCGCACACACCTTCATGAATAGATCGACAGTCCCCAGTTGTTGGGCTGACAGTGCCCGGTTGGATGTAGTTTGTTTAGCATTGTAGTCTAGGCCTGCAAGGGTCCTAAATTTTCTAAGTGCAAATGCAAAAAAAACCAAACCATATGTGCAGAACTGGATTTTAAGAAGAGATGTGATCCACACGTGACCCAAGGACAGAGAATTCTGGTCTAAATAGACCCAAAAAATAATTAGACCGAGTCAAAAAATGCAGTTGAGCCAAACAGACTTGCGTAGAGAGAGAACTGCTCTCTGCTGGGACACCAGGACTTGTGCAAAATCCTTTTTGTGGAAATACATAGAGGTCTGATGTAACCTAGTTTTAAATCTATGTTTCAGTCTTACTATATCCCAGTTTCATTATTGAGTAGTTCTTGTTATTTTTATTTTCTTTGATGAGATTTTGGCTTGAGATTCAATCTTTGCGTCAGATAGGAGACAGATAAACAACTGGGGGTGTAATGGTACACAAAATTCACAGTATGGGATGTTTTTGGTACAGCAGGGGAAACAAAAAAATGTTGAAATAAACATTTTTGTCATAAACATTCAAAAGTGGCTCACTGGCCAGAACTCTTACTGTTGAGGCACTCAAACAGTGGCATATTCAAGTTTATAAAAAAAAAAAGAAAAAGCATAAATGTCATAATGCTGCATTGCAAGACTCACTGTTGCACAGCAATAAACACTATACCATTAGCAATAACATTGTTGCGTTAGTTATTGCTCTACTGTGAATCTGTCTGCATGAGAAGGACTTGCCTTCCAGTCTGTTTTTGCTGATGGACACCAGAAATAATCATCCAAACCCACAGACATACCCGACTTCAGTAGCTACATTTGACACTAATCTTTGTCCCTTTTCACTGTGGCTAACTGGGAAACCATACTGCTCCCATACAGTGGATGTAAGTGTCATTGCAGGATCCTCCAGCTCTGGTCTCTCATTTTTAGTTTCCATTTGTGTGGCAGCAACACTACATGAGCTTGGCTAACCAGGCTAACTGAGCTAAACTGACTAGCATGATACAGCTGATGGACACCAACTGGTGCACTGCCAGACTTTACTCTTAAAACGGGCAACAGTGACATGCTAAGTAATGTTAAATAGTCAGAACACATTAAATCATAATAAATGAATCAGCAGCAATTGTGTTGTGTGCAAACGTGAAACACATCATTGTTGCCTGTGTGACACTCATTCATTTAGCATCTAGCATGCAACAGGATAGCCAGGTTTTTAGCTCATGCCTTCATCTAAAGTGACTTACGGTGAATCACCATGTACGAGCAGAGAACTGCTTTTTGGTTTTGAAATGCCATTTTACAGTTTGTAAATAGTCTTCCCTGCAGCTGGGCGAAACTGCAGACACCTGCTTTCCGAGATTAGGACTGTTAGGATGAACTGAGATTGTCTGACATTGTGGCATCGCTCCAGCTTTCAGTTCAGCTGCAAGTGGCCAACCCCTGTGACCTGACTTCCATTCCATATGTGTGTGTGTGTGTGTGTGTGTGTGTGTGTGTGTGTGTGTGTGTGTGTGTGTGTGTGTGTGTGTGTGTTGTGGTTGTGTGTCTCATTAGCTCTGGGTTAAGGCAGGGAGTCCTGGCGGTGACAGGTTTATTAAATATCTCAGGGCCCACAGTGGACATGGCAGGGAGGGAAACCCCCACTGCTCATGTAATTAATGTGGCCACTCAATGCTCATGTTTGAAGCTTCTGTGTGTGTCAGAGAGTGTGTATGTGGGTAAGCCTGTATGCTTTTCACTTTACCAGCATGGGTTTATTTGTTAATGAGTGTCTGTATGCCTGGATGGTTGTTTTCCTTGTGCTGTGGAGGGACATGGAGCTGTTCTTGGACTGTGACTGGGCAGAGCTTTCCTGCTGAGAGAGAGAAAGAGAGAGCAAGATAAATGACAGATGAAGATGATGATGGAAAGTGAGGAGGTGGAGGAGGAGGAGGAGGAGGATCTGAGATAAAAATACTTGCAAGACTCAAAAACAATTCTGTCGTGATTGAGTACTGAAATGGTTTTTAAATGCTTGACTCACCCGGATTGGTTTTTTCACACTGATGGTTGAGTCTGCTGAGCAAAACACACTGAGTGAGAAAAGAGAAAACCTCATGATTTTTTTTAAAGATCGACAGTTTGAACAGCAGGATCTTTTCTAGGAATCCAGGAACCTTTCAGGGGCTCAGGAACCTCACTTTGACTGGAGCCAGGGTGGAATTTAGTTACTGTGCCAGAAAAGTTTCTGCTTTGGGGGTCGTACTTTTGAACGGCCCAGGAACTACTGGTGTGCAGCTTTCAGTGCTGAACATCGCCCATTGGCTGATACAGCGTCTGTGTAGCTTCATTTACAGAGTCAGCAAGCACTGACTGCCTCTAAAGTCATCAGAATGAGGGGCAGATATTTCTTCCAAACTTTCCTCCTCCTCTTTGCAGTTATGGTTATTGGCATTTAAGTCAGAGCATTCAGGTTCCCGTATAGTCTGAAAAAAATTAGATAAAGGGAGAGTTTCCCAACAAGGGAAAGAAGATGGCACTAAACGCTGAGTAGATTGTTATTGCTTTGGAGCCACTCTGGAGTCTCCCTTTCCACTGCTACACATCCTTTGCATCCATCCAAACATCCACAAACCAAATTACAACAAACAACACAAAGGCTCTGTGTTGTTCTTTCCTTGAGTGTCAAAATTGTGTCTCTAACAGTATATTTTTTTTCTTAAATCTGTTACTTGACTGAATTGGCCAGCCTTTGTGGTTAAATGTGGTAGCAAGAAAAAGGAAAACACAATAGGGACTCCAGAGTTTATTTCCTGAGGTCCTCAGTAGCTGGAATTTTTTGGTCCAAAGGGGCAAAAAGACCTCTAAATATAAGGCCTAAATTAAGATATGTTATATGGTGTGGCAGTTATGAATTCCACAGTTGCTTAATCTATAAAGCTTCCTTAATTTTGGTCTTGTTTTGTTTGTGCAAATTGGACGCTGCTGTTTGTGCACCCCCTGTTTATTTGTTACAAACAGCCAATGAATGTGACAAATACAGTATAGCTGTAGCTAAGGCCAACTGACCGAAATAGAAGCAAAGAGAGATATAGAGTGGGTGGTCAACAAAGAAAACTACACAGAAACTGAAACCTTGCTTTATTTGGTCCGTGTTTCTTGGGGTTTGGTAAAAACACCAGTATGTCAAGTACATTCACAGCCAGTGAACACAGTGACACACAGCTGAAATGTCACTGTTCAGAGTGACGTGCAGCACTTCACAGGGCTCTTGCAAATACAAAGCCAGTTTGATACAGATGGGATTTTTTCAAGGTGCAGATGTCAGGACAGTGAGGGCAATCTAGCAGGGCAGTACTGTATGTTTGGAGAATCTGACTCTCTGTGGGAGCTGGTTTAAACCAGATGCATCTGTGATCTGTGTACAGCTCAAGCTAAGCTTACATCAAAACTTGAAAAATGGCTTCAATTTGCACCATCTAGAATGAATTTGTGCTTTCTGAATGGCTGATCAGCATCAGCTGTTTGCAATGCTCTTCAATGATTGGCTCAGTCACAGCCGTCTCGCCAGTAAGGTCCAGTCATGTCCATGCAGGTGTGCAGTGCAGACATTAGACCCTGACACTGACACCCTGCTGGTTACACTTACGCCAAAGCCTTTCACTGCTGCACCCCAACATCCTCCATGTGCCATTTTGTATTGCTGATTTCCTCACTAAGATTTAATGTTCATGTACATGTTTAGAAAGGGAGATTTGTATAACCATTTGCTCTAAACAGTGACAGGAGAAACAATTTACAAAGCAGCTCAAATGACTGCAAACAGATTCCATTGTAATCTGTGCAGACTCAGACATCAGGTTATTTTGTTTGCACCTGCATTTGAAAAGTGTTTTCTTCTTACCTTTTTATATCTTATACATTCATATTTGATGTTTTGTTACATAATGGAAATTTTGAACAAAGGTTCAGAATAAAAGGAGAAAAAAACTTTTTATTTGTTGAATATATCTTTCAAAATATAATAAGAAGCAGACTGTTCCATGTGGTCATTTCATATAAACTGTTTTTATATATTTATATTATATTTATATATTTTTATATCACTGAATTTACAGAAAATGTGCTTTGTCATGACACGTATCACTACATGGGTATGAAAGAACTTGTATCAGGATTTGAGCTTTTTCATTTAACTAAAAAGTTTGCTCCAACAAACCAAGGTGGTCTGTGTCAGGTTACTGGCTGCTGACAACATGGATTACAGGTGAATTTCTCTTTGTCTGGCTCTTACAACAACCAACAGCTGGATAGGAAATCCAACAGAAGAGGAGAAACCGAAAGCAGAAGAGACTCTTTGAAAACTGCTATATGTGGACATTAGATTAGCTGGACACACAGTGCTATGACAGCTGGGAGTGTTTGAAATCGAATGCTTTCAGTGTTACAGTAGGGCAGACTGGTAATTAGTGTGCAGGTATGCAAAAATATTCAGTGTATGTCCTCCGCTGTGTACTCTCTGTACTGCTCTTACTTCTCACACAGGTGCATATGTGTAGTTTAAGAACTTTCATTAGTTGAGTTCAGTGTAACAGAGTGAATCTGACAGATTTATTTCAGTATTTTGGTTCTAAATTGAAATGAATTTGGAGTTTCATTGAACACATCTTCTCATGTTTTAAACCTGCCTTCCTAAACCCTGAAAATGCTCTGTTGAAAGAAGGCTTAACAAAAAGAGACATGGATCTGAGTGAAAACAGGGAAAACATAAAACATGAAACATGGAGGTGACAGAGAGGAGAGCTTGATTAGCTACTTGGAAAATCGTGAATGACAGGAATTGGATGGTAGTGAAAGCAGACAGAAAATGAAATGATGACATGGGCAGCTCTCCCACCTGCACAGACAGACTGTCTCGCCAGCAAACCAATCACTCTCTGAGGAAGCAGCCTCTCACTGGGTGTCACTGGGCAGACAACAAGCACACACACGCACACACTCACTCACTCACACACACACACAAAATCAGAGAACTTTGACTAAATCAGCGCTGAAATCATTTTCCAGCCCATTGCCAAATATCTCCAGCTCTGTTACTGACCGTCTGGATTGTGTCACGCGTTTCTTCCTGCTCAGAGATCACATTCGCTTTACATGTTCTGTGGCTGCGGATGAAAACACAGCTGTCAGACATGATTTAAGCAGGAACAGCGACTGAAATTCTTCACAGCAGAAAACCAGAGGAAGAAGACATTGTAGTTTTTAGAACATCCTTGGAGGGCCATACTCAGTGCCACCGCCAGAAATATTTCATCGGGGGGGGCTTATTATGCTTATGTGATGGGGGGAGGAGGGGGCTCACTTGGGTTTTAGGGGGTGGCGGCAATTGTGTCATAGTAGCCTTGGCCTCCTTTGGGCCCCCCTCAGTGCCCCTGACCATACTAAATTATTAAACACATATATCTCACTAACCTGAAACTGCTTCTCTTTCACGATGTGTCTGATGTCACATGGTAGAGGTGATGATGATGATGATGATGATGATGATGATGATGATGATGATGATGATGATGATGATGATGCTACTCACAGCTGGTTTTCCTGGTTTGAGTCGTTGCAATGGTCAGTTTTGAGAAGTAGTAGACTGTTGCTTTGCAGCTTAATGATTCCATGTTGTTGGTTGTCAGCTGGTTGATAATTAATTGCCTGAATTTCCCTGGTGTGGGATAAATGAAGTGTCATCTTATTTTATCTTAAACAGCAAATATGTTCAGTTCCTTTTGTTTACTTTCATGTCCTGAAAGCTCTCACCAAATGCCTGAAGGAGTTCTCACACTCAGCAGCATATTCTGATGTCATAGCAGACACTTCCTAACATGGAGTTTCCACGTCAGGTTTTCCTTCATCTCTTTGAGTTATTCCAGAAAACTGATGCTTTGGCCAATTTTACTTTGTCTGTTACTAATGGCGCATTTCCATTACACAGTTCCAGCTCTACTCAACTCGGTTCTACTCTACTCTACTTGGTTTGGTTGAGTTTCCATTACAGTTGAGTACTTCACAGTATCTCCTCAACGTAGGCGGGGTTGTCATACCACGGCTACGCGAAACTGCCATGACGTCAATTTGTACACGACGCAAACAGAGCCGACAAACAATGGAGGACATCGAGGCGATGTTGTATTTGCTGCTCGGTTTGTGGCTTTTTGTCGACGGACCACGGTGATATTTTACGAGCAGCCATTTCCCTCGAGTGAGTGTAAAGAATAAAGTCAGCGGTTGCTGTTGCCCGGCGTTACAATGGAGGGGGCGGGATTGTTTTTCCGGTGTTGGACGTCGCAGACCAGTGACGACACTCTCCGGCCAATCAGTGGCCAACAGGCTGTTGACATCACATATAGTATCGCTTCTACTCGCTTGGAACCTCGCCAGAGCAGGTATAAAAATGGTATCGGGTACCAGGTACTATCCGTAATGGAAACACAAAACAACCAGGTAGAGTAGAGTCGAGCCGCGCTAGTGGAAATGTAGCATAAGATAGGACTTTATTGATCCCACACTGGGGAAGTTTAGTAAACTGTACACCTGAACAGGGACTTGAACCCTGGACCCTCAGATTAAAAGTCTGATGCTCTACCAACTGAGCTATCCAGGCTCAGGCCAGCTGTTCCTCATAGTGTGGTCTCTGGGAAAGCTGCTTGTTGGGAATCCAAACTCCACCAAGGAGTGTTTATCCAAGAGCATTTGTCCTTTCAGATGATCCAGTTTAACATGTTAATATTGGCCTTTTCCATCACTGTGAGCTTGTCCTCACAGAGTAACTGAGGACTCGCTCTTCTTTTACATCCACAACAAATGATCGTTTGTCCTTTTTTCTTGGAAAACACAACACTCCACATCTACTGTTGTTTTCTTGACAGTCACCATGATGCGTTGATGTGATATCAACCGCTCCGTGTGTGTTGCCTTCAGGGACCGCTAAAAGAATGTGTTAGTCTTCTGTTTTATGTTATATTCTTTATTGCTGAAAAAATAGTTTTTTTGAGTGTGTGTGTGTTTCTGAATTGCCTCACAGGCCTGATCAAACACTCTTGATGATGTATTATTTACATTTATATAATTTCTAAGAATAATTTGTAGAATTTATTCTGAAGCAGGATTCAGACTGAAAACAGCAGTGGGATTAACAAATGCAAAGGGCTGTGTTAGTGTGGGTGTGATGCTACAGGTGAAGATGAAGTACCAGTCTAATTTGATAATACAGCCAAGAGTTTCAAGTATCCCCCGAAACAATTGGCTGTGATGCAATTCTGGTGTAGTGGCCACAGAACAGAGTTGGTGCACACTGGTGCAGTGGACTGGACGGTGGAATATCCAGACAGGCCCAGATGCCTGCAGTGACATGCCTCAGGACCCCGCCAGTATGTGGTCTAACATCGACAACAATGCGTGTGGGTGTTTTGACATAATGTTACACACAACCGTTCTCTGACGAAAAATAATCTTATTGACACTGCCGACTTAAATGCCGTTTATGTGCTTATTTCTCTCTCATGCCCAATCACCACAGCAGGATTTAGGCACAAGAATAAACAAATAAATGTGGGAAATTCATAAAATATTCAGGATATCTGCATATTTCTGCTGTGAATCAGACATTACAGAGTCTTCAGGTTATGGCCCGGCATGACAACATCTGTCAGTATTCCTCACATATGGAGATATGGATCAGATGATCACCATTTCTGCTACTAATTCCACCCTGTCAGACATTTTATCCGCCACAAATGATGCCGCTGCTGACTGATGCAGTGTTAATGTTGTTGTGTAGCCCTGCCTTTGGTTTTAGCACCTCAGCAGTGAACGCTGCGGTTACAAGCTGTTGTGGGGTGATCTGTTGACTCCCTGTAGTCCTGCTTACTACTACTGTAAAAGGAAGCTGGGGGGGCTCTGCTAGCAATGCAAGCTGTGAGCAGGGACGCTCGCTGGCCTGGTACAAGCTGTTAACTCCCTGGTCCTGCTACAGAGCTACGGATGGCAACGAGGCAGACTGTGGGGAACGCTGGCTGGGCTGGTACAAGCTGTCACGGGCCGTGCTGTTTACAAGCTGTACGGTGGGAGTGAGTCAACCTGAGAGCTAACAAAGCTATGCAGTACGATAACATATATGGATGTAAAATGCAAGCAGTGCAGGCAGAAGCAGCTGTGTTAGTGTAGGCAGCATTAGCTCGCCAGTCGTGCTAACCTGCGTGTCGCTAAGTTCTGCCAGGGTGGTAGCAGGTCTGGGGTGCTGCAACATGTTCCCACCACCATCCATCTGTCAGCCCTTGCTCCGAGCGCAGCATCTCTCACCTAATGTAATGTTTTCATTATATTCCTCAATATGGGAGCTATAGCATTTTGTGTGGCGTGGCCAGGCAGGCAGAGAGGAGGAGTGCTTGGAGTGTTTGGATCGCTGCAACTTGTTCATATGAGCGTCCATCTGTTCCAAACCTGCTGCCCTCACAGTCGGCAGCTTATGTTTTGACATTCTCAAATGTATGTAAGAGATGATACATGAAACCCATAATGCCTCAGCTGAGACGGCTGCTCGAGTCGTTCTTCTAGAGATTTCTTGATATGGAAATGATAAACAAACAGCCAGGGCAGAGATTAAACTTGATAATCATTCGGTGAATCTTAAATTCACTTGGTGGAGGAATTTGGCTGCGTTCTGTTCCACCTAACAAAAGCAAAAGGGAACAAAAAAAAGAAAAAACAGAAGTAGGGCCAACGATCCTAATTAGTCCTTTCAATCAAAGTTAAATTAGTCTTTACAAAAGACTCAAATAACTTTGGATCAGGCAGTGTTTCAACAAATTTAATGGCATGAAATCTAAAGGCTGAACACAGCTAATTATTTTGTTTTTGGGTGTCAGTGCAGCATTTGGTTTGCTGGATAACAAACTCCAATGCATCGCCCACAAAGTGAGAGTGTTTAAGTGAGAAAAGCTGAAAATAATTAGCCTTTTTTTAAGTAGGGAAATGTGATAAAACAAATTAATAGTGGAACTGGACATCATAACATATCCCGTATGTGTGTGGCTAATGACGAGAGAGGGTAAGGGAGGGGCAGAGGCTCAGGGGTGAAGGGGAAGGGGAAGAAACTGATAAACACATGACTGATGATGAACACGTAAACAGACAAGAACATTTGAATGAGATTATTGGCTGTGTAAACTTGAAACTGTCAGTTGGTGCCGTTGTTGGTTAACAGTGTGTTTCTCAGTTCCTGTCTTTCACTTCTGGTTACTCCCTGTTCTTTAAGCAGCTATGGCTGACAGTAATTCATTCAAGCTAAGACGGTGAACTGGTGCAAAGTGATCTGGATCCCTGCGTTGGGCTGAATCTTCGTCTGAGGCATCAGGATTGTCACGGATAGCAGATGATACTTCTCGTAAAAACATCAAGGATTATTCCAGTGTATTGTGTGTTGGGACTTATTTTTGCAGTTTTTGTCATCATAGCTTACCATTGTTCTCATCAACAGCAACTTGAGAAAGACAAGGTCAAAAAACATGAGTGATTATGATCTCACAGGTGTGGAAGAGAAAGCAGAGAAGAATGGTAAATTTATCACCCAAACAGTGTCTTGGAAACATCCATCACGGGTGCAGCCACTTTGTTTTACTTTCAAGTATAAAGGTTTGGATAATCTGGATAAACTGTTGGCTTGTTTACAACCTGTCTGATCATCTAAATTCTCATGTTTTTTGCCCTTTGTTGCAGCGATGTCGCCTTGTTCTCAGATCTCAGCATTTACTTTGGTGAAAACAATGTTGTCATAAATGATATAACTATGAAAGAAAGACTCGAGTTGGAAGGAAGAGGATTTTTCCTTAAAATAATGACTTCAACTGGCTTCAGTTAGATTGAGTTTGAGCCACAAAGTCATCTTTGTAATTATTCACACATCACTGAACATACTGTATTTAGCAGCGGTCACAGTATCATACAGGTAAAATCAAAGGCTGTTTCCATCTTGTGCTTTCAGCTACATGCTAATGTCAGCATGCTAATATGCTCACAATGATGCTGATTTTTAATGCTGGTTTTTTAAAATATTGGCCGTTGCGAGTGAGCTTGCTAACGTTTGCTAATTAGCGCTAATTGCAAAGCACAGCTGAGGCTTTGCAAATATTTCATAAACACGTTGGACAGTGAAAGTGAGATTTTAAACCAGTGGTGGTGCCAAACAAACAGTTACTGGATCCCCATAGTTGTTACAGTTCATCCTCAGAGGAACATGAATGAATGTCTGAACCAAATGTCATGACAATCCATCTAATAGGTTCAAGGTATGCAACTCAAAACCACAACGGCCGACTTCAGGGTGGCCCTAAAGGAGGAGTCCGGGGCTCACTAACGTGAGTAGGATTCATTCTCTGGGGATTCAACCCATTTTCATTGTATGTAATTTGAATCAGTAAAAAGTTAAGTTGTATCTGTTAAAGCTGGCCCTAACTGGCCAACTGCAGCTGGATTAGAATTAATGTATTCCATCACCGTCTAGTCAGTCGCTACTTGTAACTCTGTAGCAGGTCCTTAACACTGACTTTTAAACAGTGCTAAAGGGGATATTCATGCTTTCATTTTCCCTCCTCCATCTTTTACTTGCATCGTTGTTTTAGATGCAGATTGAATTCAACACGGTGGTGTTGTGAGGCTATGGTTTACACAGTGTGCAGTGATCACTGTCTGAGCAGAAAACCTGGGGATAAGAGAGCGATGTATAATGCTTGCTGTGAAATGCCTGCAGTGAGAACAGCCGTCACATCGAGTGAAGGCAAACACTTTTATTGTAATAATGACAATGTGTCTGTATGTTTTAAAGAAAAAAGGAAAAAAGGCAAACCACTGAAACACTGTGGCCCAATCGTGAATATTTACTTTTGAGCAACTTAACTGTCTGTACTTTTCCATATGTAGATAATATGTATGGAGGTATGCTTGCATAGGTATGCATATATGTATGCATATATATTCTGGTATATACAGTACGTGCGTGTCATTTGATTTCATGCTCGAGCAATAAGTGTGTTTCAGTGTGTTCATATGTGTGTGTGTGTGTCTGCGCCTCTAACTATATGTATGGACTCTTAACAGCAAGAGGCTGTAACCTGCGCCGTCCACACTTTGTAATCACTGCTGTTTATGACTGCATAAAACAACACACACACACACACTCTCTCTCCTCTTCTCCCTCATTCTATCTCTCCTTCCCTCATTTTTACACACACACACACACACACACACACACACACACACACACACACACACACACATTTATAGCTGCTGTCTGTCTCACTGGCTATGTGATTATTGCCGTCTGGTTTGGGGCTCTTATCGGTGTTGTGACGGAAGTGGCTGATGGGACACACACACAGACACACACACACACACACACACACACGAACACACCTTCGCCCTCCCTGACTCTCTCGTCACTTTTCTTTCTCTTTTCCTCGTCTTTCTTTCCCTCTCTCAGCTGTGCCCTGTCCTTCTTCTGGCGGCAGTAGTCGAGAGGCAGCGTTGCGGCGTTGCGTCTGCGCTCGCCCCGCCGAGCCGTGTGCCAGTTGAGGAGATTGGCATTAAAGCCAGACATGAGCTCATCGGCCCAGCTGGGCAGACAGCCCATTACAATGCTCAGCAGGGCCCTACCGCAGGGGTGAAAAGAGCTCAATACCTGCTGATTATCTACTCTTTCTCTCTGTCTGTCTCTGGGTCCCTCTCTCCCCAACTCACTGGCTTTCACTCTGTTCCTTCTCTTCTCTTCTCTTCTCTTCTCTTCTCTTCTCTTCTCTTCTCTTCTCTTCTCTTCTCTTCTCTTCTCTTCTCTTCTCTTCTCTTCTCTTCTCTCCTGTTTTCTCCTTCCCTTCTCCTCTCGTCATTTATTCATTCGCTCAGTCAAGTATCCTCCACCTCAGGCTCCGTCTATCTCTTTCTTGATCTGTCGTAGTCAATCTGTCTTTCTCTCATTCAAACCCAAACTCAGACACACACACTCTCTATCTCTCTGTCTGTCATCCTCTTTTCTCTTTCTCTTTTTCTCTCTGTCTCCTGCACACACACACAACTTTTCAGTGAGCGCTGTGGTGTCATTGCAGTGGTGCCTGCGGCAGTAAGAGAGGCAGGGAGGGGTGGTTTTTGAAATGACAGGGGTGGAAGTGAGGTGTGTGTGTATGTGTGTATAGAAATGACAGGGGTGGGAAACCAGACAGCTGGTGCACCTGTGCGGACAGGATATGACACGGCACTGCAGCCAGACAAGGGCAGGAAGCAGCAAATATGATGTGGCATGCCAGACGCTTTTATTGAATGCAACTCGCTACTCTGCAATCTGACTGTCTGGAGTGGCCTTTCTGTTACTTAGCGCTCCGCTGAAGACGCCGAGCTACAGTCGATGCCTATGCAAACTCACACTTTCACTCGCTCTCTCTCGCCCTCTCTCTCGCCCTCTCTCTCGCTCTCCAGCTTTGTCAGCTGGTGAGATGCATTGCGGTTAATTCATGAATCCCATTCAGCCTTGGTATTAAGGCTGAGTCATATCCATCTTTTGTTCTGACATTTGGGATGGCGCTCAGTAATACTGACTCCACACAGAAGTCACGGGGTGTTTCGAGTTATTAGTCTGACTGAAAATGTTATGCCAGAGTCAGAATGGATCATCATCATGTGCAAGTACTTTCATCACACGAGTCCCATGATAGAGGCTGCACCCACAGGAGGAATTTTTTGGATAAACAGGCATTAGTGATGCAGGTTAGAAACTGCTTTACTGGAGTTTATACACTGGCTTTAAGTGCATTGTGTAGAGAGTGTTGCACATTGTTTCTTGTGCTTGGTGTTCATGAAACATTTGTAATCTGTCAGTTTGTGCTAATCTTTTCTCCCTTTGTCTTAAACCTCAGTAAACTAGAAGACCAAAAGTATGTGGACACTCAAGACCTTACAGCTATGTGTGACTGTTGAGCATCTCATTCCTGTGGGAAGGCCTGGCTGCAGGGATTTGTCTCAGTCATTGCCATGAACACTGGAAGTTCACCGTCAGCCATGAGACACAACATATTAATGTTGTAAAATGGGAGGACAGAGCACTGGTGATTGACCTATGTAGGAAAGAAACTGATAAATTCTCTTTCATACATTGTGAAACGTTTCACGCACTCCGCTTTTAAAAGAAACCTCTCCATTAGTCAGTTTAGCAGTATTAGAGGAGTATGCAGGAACCAAACAGACTCTGAGAAACAGTCGGTGTGCTGGCATTACTCTTTTCATAAATTCTGATTTTCAATAGTCTTGTGACGTACGTTTCACTATGCCATGTTCTCGTTTGCTCCCATTCAGCCATAGGAGCATTAGTTAGGCAGCACTGATGTAGGTTGACAAGGCCCAGCTTGTAGTTGGTGTTCCAATTCACCCCAGAGGTGTTGGATAGGGTTCAGGTCATGGCTCTGTGCAGGCTGGTCAAGTTTTTCCACACTGAACTGGGAAAACTCTTTTACTCTCATGGTTTGATTCATTTGTGTCCAGACCAAGAGAAAAAAAAGACACATTGTTGCCTTTCTGTTACCGTCTGGTTCATTTTCACGCTGACTTATTACATACAGATCAAGAGGAGTAAACATGAAGTTATATGGACTGACGGCTGTGTCATTCTTTGGACAGTTTTGATGATGTCATCCCGCATCATCAGCATCGCTACAAGGAACCACATGGGGAAATGACATCCCTGTGACTGACAGCAGGTCATGCAGCACGTCAACTCGTCATATGTGTTCCTCTTTTTACTGTCACAAGTGAAGGCCACCATGAGTTATTTTAAGCATTCTTAGTGGACTTCATATCTCAGAAATCATGTCCCACAGGCAGAAACAGGACAAAAAGGAGACATCAGGGTCAACATGTCCTTTTGGTTGAACTTCTTTTGACTTTTTGATTGATCAGGGAAAAGCCCTGCACTCGTGCTAATGACCATACGTGTTACTAATAAATGATCTTGCAGAATTGCATAGATAACTTATACGGATGACTTCCTTCACAGCTGACAGTTCCCATGACCAGCGAATGGACGTCCTGTGGAAAATCAGTGGAGTTCCTCTTTAAAACAAAATCTTGCTACTCAGTTGGAGGCGCACTTCTTTTCTATAATATCACTGTGTGCTGTAGCATTAAGATTTCCTGAACTGGATTTAAGGGGTAAAGCCCAAACTTTGAACAGTCATAGACCAATAGAACACAAATGTACATTAACAGAGGTGTCCACATACTTTGAGCCGTTTAAATGTCCTTTTCACACAAGAAAACGGTTATATTTAGCATTTTTGTCTGTGCTTTCCTTTCAAACTATGCTGTATGATTCACATCAAACTTGTGCTCAGTATGAATTTAAAATACTCTCTGAGTCTCTGGGCAAGAACAGAGCACATCTCTATAAAGTCAGCTGTAGGAATGGACTCTTTCATTTTCCCTGTGTCCTCCTCCGTGTTCCCTTGTGGTTTCTGATGAAGACGAGTCGTAATTGATTCAAAGCTTAAACCTGTGCCCAGGAGACGGCTTTGGTTTCAGAAGTAATGGAGTGACAGAGAAGAGACTCGAGGAGGACTGAAGCAGACACCAGAGAAGTGGAACAGTTTTTCCAGTCCATGTTTGGGATGATGCACAAACCAGACCTTTTCCTATCTTGGCCACAAGATGGCGCTATGAAGTAGAGTCTCTGTGAGCATCATACAAGCTCAGATGGAGAAGTTGCTCTGGGTATCATGTTTTTTTTTAGGGAGGAGAGTGATGGGCCTCTCTGCCGCTGAGGCCTTTACTGTGCTGCTTCTTTCACTATCAGCCTGATCACATCTAAACTTCCAAGCATCTGTGGCTGAATACTTGAGTGAAACTGTTTTTTTTTATCATGCTGGATTTGGTGAAAATACAGAAACCTCTTGTTAAACTCTGTCTTCAAATACACTGTACATCTGAACACACACATGCACACACACATGCACATCAGGCTTCAGATGAAGCTGGAGTGGTAATGTCATCAGTATTGTTGGTTGTGCGCAGACACACGGTGGTGGTGTTTTATGCATTTAATATCTTTTAGGCATAACGTGAACACGTAATGCTTTGATTCAAACGGTCACAAACAACCGCAGCAGTAACACTCAGTGAACTCCTGAATAAGCATGAAACCCCTGTGTAAGCAGGAAATCCCCATGCAAAGTTCCTAAAATAGACACATGCACACGTGCCGAGCGTGATAAACCTATCAACCTAAAGTTGATATTCCTCAAATACACGATGAGACAGACGTTTCCCAAGAGAGACACAGAGAGGCTATGTGTGCAGTGTGTGTGTGTGTGTGTGTGTGTGTGTGTGTGTGTGTGTGTGTGTGTGTGTGGGTGTGGGTGCGCACAGACTGCAGTCAGGGGGGATGGTAGGGGAGCTGGTAGACTAGAGTGCATTTGGTATTCAGCCGTGCCTAGTATTTATCTGTCTGCTGGCTGTCTAGTCTGGTCTGGCCTGTTAGTGGTGTCACCCTGCGTGCTCCCCGGGGGACTAAATTGACGCTCCAGACAGACTGTGTGTGTGTGTGAGTGTGTGTGTGTGTGTGTGTGTGTGTGTGTGTGTGTGTGTGTGTGTGTGTGTGTGTGTGTGTGTGTGTGTGTGTCTGAGTGTGTGTGACTGTTGTTTGGTGGTGGGGTGTTTGTAAGTGGATAGAGGTGGACTGCAAGAGCAAGAATTGACGTGTGTCTGAGTCTGTCTGTATAAGAGCGCTTGTCTGGGGTGTGCGTACATGTCTCAAGCGTGTTTTTATATATGTGTGTGTCTGAGGACACGAGAATGACCTCACGTCAAGGCAGAAAAGAACTCTCCTCAGTGTCTCGATTGATATTGAGGCTTTAGCTGACAAGACAGAAGCGCCTCGATTTGTTGCTTCAATAAAATTATGACAGCTGCCAGGCGTTTGTAAATTACGTCAGGGTCACACGTCTATTTTTTCTCCCCTTACAAAAGTGTCACTTCGCTCATTGAGCAGTATGGAATTCATTGGAAGCCGTCAAGGAACATATTTTTGCATGATTGGATATAGAACTTGGCTAGTGATGCGGCACTTAATGCCGAACATCTGTTGGAGGTCTTTGCTTTTCCCATTTACTTATTTTCCTTCACAGAGGGCCATTTTTATTGCCATTGGTTACTGGTGTTTTCAGAATTGAAATGGTAAACCCCCCTAGAGCAGGCATTTCCCAAACAGTTTTCAGTCTATATATGATGAGATTTTCTCTCATGTATCTGAACAAAATGTTGCTTGTATGATTTGCTGCAGAGGTGGGCTGCGAGAGAGCAGGCCTCTGATCAGAGGAGTCATTCCTGGATTATTCTCCCTTTGTCCTGTACACAGATCAAGTAAAAATCAAACCACACCTGCTTTGTTAGAGGACCACCTGAAAGCTCTTCACTGATCTCTTATGGTCCCTAGACCATAGTTTGGGAGCCTGCTGGTCAAGAGTGGCATTCAGAGCTTCTCTCAGGTTTGAGCAGCCTAGTTTATTTATAGACTGCAGACGGTCCTGTGCTAGACTGTGTTTGTGTGTGTTGGGTGGGAGGGTTGCACTGTTGGTTAGCTTCAGAGGGGGTGTGTTGGGGTGGAAGGGGAGATGGGGGAAATGCTTCTCTGCTGCACATGTGCCCCTGAACCACAAGACTGGCGCGGGGGTCACCTCAAGGTTAGCCCCTTCAAAGAGCCGTCTCCATTGGCTGTGGCCCGCCGTAACAAGGGAGTGAAACTCGAAGCGCTCTCCCCACCCTCCCCAAATAACACACCAGACCGACCAGTCCCGGCCCTGCCTCCCCCCTCCCTCTCCCCTCCTCCTCTCCCCTGCTCCTCTCCCCTGCTCCGCTCTCCACAGCCATTGTCAACCACGACCCGGCCGTCTGCTAGCTTTCTGAGTCAGGTCAGCCCCCCCACCCCCTCCAACACACACACACACACACACACACACACACACACACACACACACACACACACACACACACACACACACACACACACACACACACCAACCCCCTTGTAACCCAGAACACACGCACACAACCCCTGTCCCATCCCCTCTCCATTGCTACCTTCAAGTCCTCCTCGTACAGTTCTCTGCTAATGGTGAATATGTATATCAGTGCACTTTCAGGTGCTTTTGGTGAGAAATAATAGCATGGACCTTGCAGTAACAGTAGTGTTATTTTGAACTCAAGTGGTATAACTTATCCTGCAGGATAGAAATAATAATTCAAGGATATGGCTGATGAACTGGCTGGTATTTTTGGTGCTTAAAGCAATGGTTTCAGACTTAACTGTAAAGGCTAAACAAGGGCAGCACTCTCAACTGTATAAATCATTTATAAAACATTTCTGAATACCCAGGTAGCACAATAGCCAATAAATATAATGCTGTAGCTTATGTATACAAAGGCCTTTGTGGATATTAACTACTGGCAGTAGACAGCACCACACCAAGCATGACTGAAGCAGGGCCCCTGCATTAACAAAACAGTATTTTACTCATAACGACAGCAGCTTGCAGAGACCTTTAACATGTTTTTTGGTTGTCAAATCAATAAGAGAAATAATAACAGAATAGATATAAGGACAAAATATGCATAAACGTTTATTGCTCTGAGTTTTTGAAAGTTTGGATGTGAGATTTGCATCACACAACCTGCTTATTCATATTATCAGCAAAATAAAAAAGTGGTAAAGTGGGACCACTGTTTCACTCAGAAAACCTGAACTCGCCCATATTGGTGTGTCATAGTAAAACCAGGCTTTGTATTTTACCGGGAGGTTTTATAGTATATGGCATTTTATTACGTTTTTGGTCGGTTGAGGGCGAATAGTTATTTTTCTCTGTGCTCTTGAAGGCAGCACCGCTCTTTCCCTCTGTCTGGCCCTCCTTTCGAGCCCTCTGATTGGTCGGAGCGCCAGTCTGTTAGTTTATGGGCGGGGCTTGAGCACGCTGGGTCTGCTCTGCTCTAGTAGAGGAAGGACAGCTGCTCTCAGTGGCGAAGGAAGGAACGGAAAAAAACTATAGAATGCGCTGGCCACGGGCAATGGCTCGTCCCCAGATGTCCTCCTGATTGACTGTCCGAGCCGCTCCGACTCAAATATGGCGTGAGAAAAACCGTGGAAAATAAGTGCGAAACTGTCGGGAGTTACTCGTAGCGGCGCACTCAGCTGCCGCTGCCTGGAAGTTTTTTGTTGTTTTCCCGTCGCGGGGCCCCGACGGTGGCGGCGGCTCTCTCCCCGGAGCGGTGTCCCGGTCTGCCCAGCCCCATGCAAAACCTAACGGCCCCTGGCGGCCCCGGCAACTCCAATGTCACCTGCTCCTGCAACTGCACCGCTTCCCAGCCACAGGGAATGGAGATATGTGAGTAACATTAGTTACGTTTCTTACCTTCAGATCCCACCAGCAGCCCTCGGTGCCTAATCCGTTTTATGTGTACGTGTTTTAGCAGCAACAGAAGGACAACAAATCAGACCAAGTGTCCCTCTAAGACGGTCCACCAGCCTGCTGTTAGCCCGCTGTCGACCGTGTCCTCCCGCTCGGCTCTTTCTCACAGTGGTCCTTCTCATGTTCGCCCTGTCTCATAGAAAGTTCATGGTGACCTCTCAGTGCTCACTCGTATCCAGAATGTTTGTTGTTTTCTTAATTTGACTCAAAGTTTGTGTGTAGAGCACCATATTGAGCTGATGGTGGTTCTGTCACACTTTGTGTTGTGTTTGAGCTCTAATAGCATCCATTAACAGTCCACCAGCACATGATACTGAACAGTTAGCTTACAGGGAAAATCATGTAGTCACTTAGAATTTAGCTTTTGAATGTATTATAGATTTACTGCATTTCTTTTTCACAAGAACTCCTCTTCTGAGAGTTTTCCTCAACTGTTTCCTCTCACTTTGTTTCCTGCTTTATTTTTTCTACATGTTTTCTGCCATAGAGGGTGTTTTATTTTATGAATACTTACAGATTTGGCCCCAAAGGCTGGTGCATATGCTCAGAGGGATCACCACAGAGGGTTAAATAGTTTGCCTGTCAGCACAGACAGGAAACGCTCGAATGGTATGTTATGTCTGTCTGCCTTCTGAGCAGCCCAGAGAGAAACTATCATTATCAGCTCTGCCTTAATGCTGCTGCCTGCTAGATCCACTGCAGATGTTCCTCTTTATGACTGAAGCAGAGAGATGCACAGAAGAGCAGACACATGCAGGCAGGCAAGTAGAAATGCAGTGGACAGCCAGACAGTGTGTGTATCCAGTCTGACACATCTGCAGACAGACGCACAAAGACAAATAAACGGGACACGGGCACATAGCAGACATGCAGACAGGCGGGTAGATTCATAACCAGGCAGCCAGACAAGTACCGACAGAGATATAAACAGAAATGCGGACAGACACATCCGAAGCTAGACAGACAGACATTGACAGACAGACATGTGGACACACAGACAAGCTACGGACGGACAGAGTTACAGTGTAATTTCCATTTGCGGCCGAGGCCAGGCCTGGGCAACGTGAGGTGAACGCGAGATATTAGATTCAGATTTGGCAGCAGAGCGTGGCTGTGCTGACGCCACGTTGTAACCAAGAAGTGTGTGTGTGTATGTGTGTGCGTTTGTCTGGCAGACGGACTGGTGTTCCACCATTTGTTTTCTGTGGCATCATTGTACTGCTAGCCAGCAAGAACACACATAGTCAGGCATCAACTGGTGCGTCCACAGGCACACTGATACAGCAGAGAGAGCCTAATTAGATAATCCAGTAAAACTGCCTCAGACTTGTGCACTGAGCAGGCAGGCAGAGCTGCAGAAAAAGTCAGATCGCTGTGATACTTGCAGCATATCTCACGATATGCGTGCATCTGAATTTCACGTCTCACCAGTTGGAGGGAGCTCCATTCATAAGTGGTTTGAAATAGCTGTGTCCTACTGTAGTGGCCGTCTGGTTTGAAAAGACCTCTTGTTTGTCGGCTGTGTTGTCATGCAGACTCGGCAAGGCTGAATAATGTAGCCCATGCTTTGATGGTTTCTCTGGCTGAAGAAAAGAGCTACAGTCTGCCTTTTTTTCTTCTTCTTCTTCTTTTTTTTTAAAGCAGAGCGGGCGGTCTCACTGGTGTGTTTCCTCTTTATTCAGACAAGGAGGAAAATTGAAAGGGACTGCGAACATAGAGGGATCACAGCGCAGACAGTGTGTCACAGACAGGAATCGAACCTCTGCCTACACACTGGGATTCACATGTAGGATTTGAAAGGCAGAGACCTTTAACAAGTGTTAGTCTCTGGCTGTTGCTGTGCTTGGATTCAACGTGTGGTGCAGTTATCTGGAATTGTAGGTGTGGTATTATAAAGTCCTGAGGTCGAACAGCGCAGCTTCATACAGACTTGCCATGCATGTGTGGATCCTTAAGCTTCAACCTACAGCTCAGTCACTTTTTTCAGGTGACGTCTTTAACCTAATGCAATGAGAGCTATTATCCCCACAAATCTAATTTCATAGAGTCAGATTTCCGTGTGAGGGTATAGTCCCTGCAGGGTGACACCATAGGAAGGTCCTCTGCAAACATTTTCCACTCTTAAGTCATTTAATCTAGTATTGACTCTTACTCATATCAGCCCTGTCTTTCTTAAACAAGTAAGGAAGTGCTGTATGCCCACTGCCTGAGGTCATTTCACTTGTATCTAATGCAAACACAGCTTTCTTTCTTCAATCAAGACACGTCATCTTGATAGTGGTGCAGCGGTTTGTTTTGGAATCTGGAATCTTGAGCAAAGTGAAAGTGCACCGGCAATCAGGAAAATTCCATGGAAAGATAGGAATTTATGATGCAAATCTAGATTAAATTACTTAGCAGCCTTTCTCAGCGCAGGGAAGTAACTCACAGTGCTGGACAAACACAAGCAGTGGGGGAGAAAGAAGTAGTCTGTGGTTGTAAGGCTTTTGTGCCTGATAGATTATCCAAGAGAGAAATACATGAATAGGGCTGGGGTTTGAACCTAAGACTGAAATGTGCCCAAAGCATCGAGTACCCCAAAGTCGTGTTTTGTCTTTGATTAGATAGATGAAGTTTAAATCATACCTTTTCCAAAAGGTACGGTTCTCATATGGTTGCTTGTGAAATTAAAGAGTTATGCACCAGAACACTTATATTTCTCATAGTAAGGTATCTGAATCATCTTGGCACTGGTACCAAAAGCGTCATGTAGGCGCTGGGACAGATTTTCACGGCCAGCCCCAGATACAGGATGAGGAAAGCCTTGTGTGGAATATTCCTGGAACATCTTTATCATCATCCTGGTCCTTTTAGGTACATGCATAGCAGCATACATGCACTTGCCTCTTGGGAAAGGCCTGGGTCCATGTGTCAGAGACTTAAGTGGCCGTCTGCGTCTCTGTGTATGTAACAGTCAGCCTGCAGCAGGGGCCAGCCAGCCAGACGGATGTAAACGGCCTGATCTGTAATCCTGTGTATGAGTGGTGTTAGTGTGTAGGTGGCAGCAGGTCATCTGTCAACTACCTCAGGCCAAACACGCACACGGCTACTTGTTGACTCTCCCTCAAACACATACACAAAGATGTACACATAGGCACAAGCACACACATTTACACCTAGATATATGCACACACACACACAAACACACACAGACAGGCACTCTCAGGCTCAGCCAATATTTACCCTGCAGTCTCCCGCCAGACAGCCAATCCAATCTCTCACTAAGCTCTTTGTTGTTTGTTTGGGGTTTGTTTTTTGCCTCTTTTTTTCTTTGGTTTGTTTGTGGAGGTGTTGTTGATTTGGAATTAGTTTGGTTTTTATTTAGTTTTATTATTAATGAATTTTAGTAATGAGCCCTGGAAAAAAAGACTTCAAACTCTTGAGTCTGAATAGAAATTCGGGGACCTTTGGGAGGGGAGTGGCAAAGACAACCGAACAACAGTATTAAAAAAAAATCTTTTTTTTCCCCTCCCAGACAGATTTCTTCTGCGATCACTGCTCCTGTAATTAATTTCACAGGGAATTTCTACACTTGGTTAGTGTCTCTCAGTGGAGCCTTATTTAGTCTGCCACCTCTCCTGAGCTGACGGGTTATAGCTGTGAACAGCGGTGCTCAACTTGCGGGGGTTAAGAAAGAGCTCCTTGTTTTATGTAAGTCAGACGGGTCCCCAGACCCTCTTTTTACACCATGGAGTTGACCTGCAGATGCATGCTGCTGGCTGAGGTAACTTTAGCACATATTCTGGTAGAAGTTATGAGGAGAGAATGTTGGTTTTCTCAATGACATCGATGTAGCAGATTACTACTGCAGCTCAGGATGCTGAAATATTTCTCTTAACTTGCCATTTCGTCTTTAGCTTTGGGTGTTTTAACCCCATAAAGCCCTTTATGGCATTAAGTTTTATGGTAATTGTAGTCTGTCTGGCAGAATCGCATACACAGTATATTCCATACTCCATTGTTACAGGACATTATTGAAGCCATATGAAGTCAACAAGGAGGGAAATATTCCTGAAAGTATACAATGATTTTAAATGTAGATAATTCAGCAAGTAGTGAAATATATGCCTGTCTCAAGTCACTAGACTCAACAGTGACGTTTTCAAATGTCCAGCTAACAGTCCAAATCCCAAAGATAATCAATTTACTATCATAGACAACCAAACAAAACCCAGTAAATGCTCAGTTTTGAGAACATGTGACCAGTGAGTTTTTGTCATTTTCCATTAAAAAATGACTTATTAGTCATTTATGATTAGTGATGGACAGTCAGTTTGTCTGTAGTGATTGTCAATGATCCCCTCTAGACCTGCCTTTTCTGTCTATAAAATACTCTATGTTGAATAATAATTTGTGTCTGATTAAAGAAAGTTCAGTTATCTTGTTAAAAACATTACATCTCCTTCTCCCTGAATCCATAAATATGTCATTATTTTTAAAGTAAAGTCCATTCTCAGTGGGTTTTTTTTTTTTGCCCTGGAGGCTTCAAGTTATCACATCACACTTGTATAAATTGAATACTGGACCAGGATTGGCTCGTTTTGATGTCACAAATCCTGCTCATAGGCCCGCCTCTTTAAAACTGGATTTCAATGAGCAGAGAAAGTTTCCACTTTACAGATGAAACTGAACACAACCTTCTAGTGTCAGACTCTGCACATACATCATCTGCACAGGGAAGGTTTTTCATGATTCTGGTACTGTCATCCTCCTTTATGATTTCAACTTCAACGTCTATTATTTAGTCAGAAAGATAACTTCATTTTCAAAGATGCTCCTGAGGTATTCTGCCCATATTCTATGCTACAGTATATAGCATCATTTTTATGAGTGGGTCCCCGTTTTGTCTGTATGCACTCATCACATATTCTGATCATATGCATACATCATGTTTGTTAGATTTGCTGGACACACTCAGTGTGTTTTGTTGAGTGAATGTAAAGCTAACGTTTGTTTATTTACCAGAAAACTCCTCAGGGCACCTTTTTAAAATGAGTATTTTTCATAGTGCAGAGCAGCAGCGTGGATAGAGCTGTGTGGATGATGTGTGACTGCCCGTGTTTGACTGGGCTGAATGTACCTCTGTGTTACTGAGCCTCACACTAGTGTCTGGGATGTTTAACTATATATTATGTCATGTGAGCAGGGCAGCAGGGGCAGGATTTGTCATGGCTGGTTTGGTCTGATGTCTCCTCACAGGTATTTTTTGGTTTAAATCAGCTTGACCACCAGTCAGTGTTTTTTTTTTTTCCCACCAGCGTTCTAATCTGTGCAGCTCTGTGTTTGTGGAATCAAACTGACAAACCTCGAAGCTACAAACACTGCAGACAATGCAGCCCGGAGCTGCTCGGCTCACTTCAGCCGAGCAGGTCAAGTTCAGGCAGCGACTTCCGAAGTCCAAAGCAGTGAAAAGGTCAATCCTTGCTCCTTACACTTGTCCCGGGAGCACCTCCAGCGCTCAGTGCTCCAGCCCCAGCACTCACAACCTCGTCACTGGCTGCTGGGACTCCCTTTGTGTCTAGAATCTGCACCCCCAACCCCACGCACACACACCCCAGACCTCCTCCCCTAGTTCCCAAAATGCCCTTGGGACCAGGGCAGATTTGTAGTCCTAGTGTGTTTGAAGACAGGCCATCCGTCAAGTGTGTGTGTTTGTGTGTGTGTGTGATGGTGATGGTGATGGTGATGGTGGGGGGTGGCTCGTAGTCTGCTGTCTTGGTCAACATCTATTTACACACAGTTGGACTGTCTGAGATGCTAAAGAGTCCCTGTGAATGAATGAGCCCCGCTGTCTGCTGCGTGTCTCATGACTCCAGGTCTGTGGACGTGGATGGGACATATTACAGACACACGTCGGCAGACAGTACACAAGGACGCTATGCCTTTGTGTGTGTGTGTGTGTGTGTGTGTGTGTGTGTGTGTGTGTGTGTGTGTTGCAGCAGATTTGTTTTTTTCCAGCATTCACGCAAATGAAATGGCTGGCATGTTTATTACCCTTTGTGAACCCAGTCTCACTGCGTGTCTTGTTTCTTTCCTTACATGAAACAAAGCAGCGATTATTGCTTTGAAATTACAAATGCTGTCGCCCATCGTATGAAACAAAACAGGGAAAAAAAAGAAGAATCTAGCAGAAATGCTGTGCCGCCTGCTGTTTGTCAGATTTTGGGTAATCCGTTTGTTTATGTGTGCAGGAACACCCAGACAGTGGAATAATGACATGTCTCTTCAAGTGGTTTGCAGGATTTTCCTTGGATTTTGAAGAGGCTTACGTGGTAAAGTTTCCAAAGGGGTGTCACTGGTGTGTGGGTGGTTTAGAGGACTATGCAGGATCACTTCAGTTAGGACTTTAGTGCCTATGTAGCATTTAAAAGTGGGAAGTGTGCACATGGTCAGCCGTGCCATCATCATGTAACATACGAAGTCAATCTTTTGATTCTGTGATATTCAAATTATGTCTCTCACAAACAGAAGACTGACATCTGACATTTAAGCTTGAAGTTACAAGAATAGTATACTTCATATCGAGAAATAAATGAGCTGGGAGCTGTGTGACATGAGGATTATTATTCAGGATACACTTCGGATTGTCGTGACACATTATTTCATCCGTCACCTCGAAGCAGCAGTTTGCTTCCTGTCCCCTACTGTTAGGGACGAACACGTCACAATGGACCCCTATGTATCAGCAGTCACTCGGACTTTGTTGAAACATGATTAGTGTACCTTTGTTAGGTCACGGAAGTAACCGTAAGACATGCAGTGGAAATGTTTTCTGTATCATGAAAGGGGAACCTGTGAACACATCAGTCTGTTTGCATGTGTTGGGGAGTGCTACTGCATATGTGAAAAAGGCCTAAAACGCCTTCAGTGTCTCCAGAGGAAGCTGTGTGAAGTCTGATGAATGTCCTCAAGTGATGTCACTTGAGTCAGGGTTGCTTGGGGCTGAAGACTGCATTTTTGTGAGCTTACCAGACCTCTGTAGCCCACTTATCTCTGCTGGTGGAGTTGAGGCTACGTTAGCTGCTACTAGCATAACACACCCAAATCTCTGACTGAGACTTGTGGGTCATGTAGGCACTAGGTGTTGACAAAGAAGGAGAGTGTATGATATCAAAAAGATGACCTCCATGTTTCTGCTGCATTGCTTTCATCCATTGTGAGTCTGACAAAGTTGGTGCAATGCTAAATCAATTTGGTCAATCAGGCTGCAGGTGAGAAGGCTCCCAAACAGCACTAATGATCACAGACCAAACCACGTCAGAAGTTTGTCAGAGCCGAGAGGGACCTCATAAGGCAACAAATCTAGACTTATAAGGTCTCCAGGCCACATATAGATAGATAGATAGATAGATAGATAGATAGATAGATAGATAGATAGATAGATAGATAGATAGATAGATAGATAGATAGATAGATAGATAGATAGATAGCATACAGGTGGATGTTACTTTCAGACATCAGGCAAGTCATTTAGAAGCATATGTCACAATGCTAGCTGTAAGGTTTGTTGTACGGTGTGACAAAACGGTGTCTGAACTATGTCAGACTTGTCAGATGTTACAATTATCCTGCGTTTGATTTTAAGTGACCTTGTTTTGAGGGAGATTTGACATGTTTTTTGTCTCAGCAGATAGTGCTGCAGTATTTTTCTCTTTCCTTTCAGATTTGTAAAAGTGGCAGATCAGTTTAAAGATTGATGATGTTCTCATTCACCCAAAAGTTGTTTCCTTCTGCGTGAAGACACCGATCACGTGTGAACGTGTGAACGAGCTCCTACTGGAACCATAAGTGGTTCTTCTTGCTGTTTTTAATTGCCTGAATGTAACTGCTTTTGTGTGTAGTGATTGACAAGTGATTGCGTGTTGCCTAGCACCACAAAGACGCCTCTCACTGCAAAAAAAAGAGAAAAGAAAACAAAAAACCCCAAGCACCTCAGTTTGAGTGGAATCTAAGCTACAAAAAAGAAGAAAACATCGTGGTCTCAGGTTTTCATAGAAAACACAGTTTTTGAATGTTGTGTAATTTTAGGAAACCCAAGTGCAGCATCCTGTAAGCACCCATGTTTTATTAGTTTCATCTGAATTCAGTGTTGAATTGTCTGAACTTAACACTGCAAGTCTCTTTTGCATAACTGGGCCAAACGCTCCCTCTGTCCTGCATCCTGTTGCCCCTCATCACCCCAGCACTACCTTGTCAGAACTGGGGTAAATCCTCAGCCCCTGCCAGCTGGGCCGTTGGCTGCGCCCTAACAAGGCCCTGCTCCGGATCTGACCTTATCACAGGAATTTATAAGGAGTACACCAGAGGCGGAGAAAGAGAGACGGAGATAGAGATAAACATAGAAAGAAGTAGCCGTTGTGTTTTCCATGAGAAACCGCTTAACAACACTGGATCTTTCTCCTGAGTTGCATTATCATACCTGTGCACTAGTAGGATTAAATAAAGCATTCCTTAAGCATATCTGTGTTGGGAGGAGGTAATGGAAAAAATGTAACCCAGATGGTAGCTGATGTATCCATTGGGAAGACAGCGCTCTGCCAAACCTTACACAGCTGTAGATTCCTGTTACTGAACACTCTGTAGTGAGCAAGTGATGTCTGTGGGGTATTTTTTATTATTTTTTTACATTTTAACCCAGTTTAACCTTCCAGCCTGGAGTCAAGTAGTAAAGGATGTGTGTGGGAGTCAGAAAAAGAAGCCTCTGGTTGCCCAGATCCTCCTCCTTGTCCTCCTCTCCTCTCTTCCCTCACTGCTCCCTGTTCTTCAGTGGTGATTCAGACGGCTGCCTGATTTTTGGTCCCTCTCTCTTCCCATCCAGACACACAAGTCAGACAGCGGTGTCTGATACCTACCACCCCCAGTTCTCCCCCTCCTCCTCCTCCTCCTCCTCCTCCTCCCCCCGGCAGCCACCAGCTGACCCCAATCAGGCACAGGGCCTGCTCTATTGTCTGGCTGGGGAGAGGGGACACTCACTCGCGCACACACACACGCACATAGACTCAGACAGGGGGTCAGAAGGAGATAGAGGCTGTCTGGGCCGGTCTGGCCTGCCTCTTTGACTCCCAACCCCCAACCATAACACAGCATTTCTCCTCCTCTCTCCTCTCGTCTCCTTTTCCTCCTCTCCGCCTCCCCTGCCTTCATGCAGACTCATTAAGTTCCAGATGTATCTGAAGTTTGTTATGCAAAGTGTTTTGGATTAGCACTGTCTTGCTAAGTGAAAAAGCGTCATCATTTAAAGGAACTGGTGTTCTTGTCTGCGTGGTTAACTTAGCAGACATTTGTTTTTGTCGAGGAAAGAGTGCCTTCCAACATGAAACAGTAAAAGGGTGTTAAGAGATTGGAAAATCAGTCAAAAACAAAATGTTTGTTAATCTGCTGTTGAAACTATTCCCCCACAAATGCACCATTTACTCCTATTTGAGTAAAACCACAATACCCAGCTGTTTCTGGAAACTATTGAGCCTTCTGTTGTTGTTTTAAATGACACTATTTACATTTTTGACTGCTTTTAAAGATTTACATCTTTAGCAGGATGGACTTGGTCCCAGATCTCACAGACAGAGGTGGAGGTAGGGAAGTCTCAGAAAACTGCCCTATCCTCTAATGTGATTTGATCAAATTTCAGGAGATTTCTTTTATGCGCAGGTCTCTGCAGACATGATAACACGAGTTTGACTTGTGTACCACGCTGGAATATGAAGTCTGTATCTGTGAATTTGGTCTCTCCATAAGCTTCCTCATCTCACCTGTGAATATCAATGCATTTCAACTCACAGAATCAACAGTGTTGAGCATTATTCTCCAATATCAAAGATTGATCCCATTAAGCCTCAGATAATGTGGAAATATGCAGTAGGCGTTCAGAGACTAGCTGTTATGGAAACAATAGATTAATGTTCGGGTAAGAGACAAATGCATCATGTAGGCTTACTGAAAGCACATTACTCAGATTACTCAAGATTGCACACTGACCACACACACACACACACACACACACACACACACACACACACACACACACACACAACTTTTTATTTGTAATTTAGATGTATGGAAAATAGAGAGGTGGACAGGGATGACATACTTTCTATCTTCCCTGTCTTATCTTCACGTTTGGCATTCTGTTGGAAGCTAACGTGGCTCCTGGCTAGCGTTGCTAATGATGATTAGGGCTCCTGCTCTGTGCAGCATGGAGATCCTGTGTGAATTATTAATATAGGTCATAGTCACAGCATCCGGCTTGGCCCAGCCCAGTGCCGTCCCAGCGCTATCGCAATACACGGTCCCTGCTTACCCACAGCCTGCCCCATCTGTCGGCCAGATTAACCCAGCAGATCACCTACACTGGTGCCTGCACCAGGTTAGACTTCATGAAAGGGCTCCACCAAGAATCACCCACATCTGTGCCATCGTGTGAGAGACATGTTTATCTATGAATTACAAATCCCTAAAAGTTACGCTCTCTGAAGTCTTAAATTGTCAAAAATTCTGTACATTTGCGATTGTAATAACGATTCTTTCCATAAACACTTAGTCCCCTACCGGTTTTGCAGCACCCCAGGCTGCTCAATTACAGCAATTAGATTTTCATGAGACAGGAATCTTAATGGGAAGAGTTTATGGTCCCTCATAAGAAAGTTGCTTCCCATGATGAATTGCATCCTTATATGTGTGAGTAGGCGGGTGGGACTGTTAGGGAGTCCCATTTCAAGAGCAAAATTGCTTTCCCTCAGTTTAATATGTGACTGTTGCTGCATTGAATGTCTACTCGTCTGGCTGAATCTCTAGGAGCCAGAGCTGCGTGTGTGTGTGCGCGTGTGTGTGTGTGCGTGTGTGTGTGTGTGTGTGTGTGTGTGTGTGTGTGTGTCAGCCCTAAACAGAGACAGACATGCCCTCTCAGCTGTTTTTTGTCTGCAGAAGCACACAGAGAGCGAGTCAGACTGTAGCTCCATGCAGCGTTGAATGGCGGTGGACCAGCCTCAATCCAATATCCTAATTTTTAGCTAGAGCAAAGTCCAAATTGCAAAAACACCTCACGTAAAAACATGAAAAGGTGAAATGGTGTTTAAAAAGCTTTCCAATGAATTGGACAAAGTAGAAGCTCACCGTGATCTTGACCTGACTCCTGCGCTCTAACATGAGAGAGCCACTACCATCAGCACAAGAAGTACTGAAAAGATTACTAAAAAGATGTAAAAGTGTGTGTCTGTGTGTAGGTGTTGCTAAGTTGTTGATATCTCTGGTTACACACGGTTTTTGTCTCGCCCAAAAGAGTTTTACCTCGTCAAGTCAGGAGCTTCTTTTCATTTCGCAATATTCGCCGTGAGCTGAACTCCCCAAGTGGTACTTCTACAGAGAATCAGACAGAGGAGAGAAGGAAGGAAGAGGGTGGTGTGGGTGGGAAGGAGTGTGAGAGAGAAGGCATGAAAGATACCACAAGATGGAGGAAGAAAAGAGACAGAGGAAAAAAGAGAAGGAAGGCGATGTCAAGTCTGTGTTGTTCTGCTACTCTCTGTGTCAACTCTAGAAACTGAATTCAGAAAGATTTCATAAGAGATTCTTAATTCAGGAGAGAAACGCTTCATTTGATATCTTGTAGCTGAGCTCGGCTGAATCAACCCATTCTCTCATCAGCAGCAGTTTTTTTTCCTGAATAAAAACACAACAAAAAGAATGTGAGCACATTAAATGGTCAGTTCACCCAAAGCACCGAGAAGTACAAGAAATATTTTTTCATTTCCCTCCAGAGCCATGCAGACAAGTTTGGTTTAATCTGCCCAGGGTTGGAGTTCAATAACACTTCATTGAATCAGAATTCAGTATTTAATAAGCTTTTGAGAACCTTTCCAATGCCTTATCAAATCTTATTCACTTTTGTTTTTGAAACTTCCAAATCGCTTAACTAATAAATGACTAAAGCTCAAAGAACTCTTCTCACCTTTCATTGGCTGAGAAGACAGACACAGACTAATGTTCACAACCTGTAGCTACTACCTGAAAATGAGATGAAGGGCATTAGATATTCAGTTTTCCTTTATTATGGATAGAGCTGAAAGGATCAGAGATTAATGGACAAGCTGATCAGAAAATGAATTGGCAGCTTCACTCATAGGTAGTGCTGACTAGTTTCAACTTCTCCAGTTTGAGGATTTGATGCCTTCTTTGTCTAATGTCAAATGCAAAGCGTAGAGTCACTGTTTGGGGCTTTTTGGACAAAGAGACATGGAGAACTATCTGCATGGCTGCACCCCACTCGAGCACAGGTGGGCCTCGACCCACAGGCTCAGTCCAGCCCTTCATAATCAAGTTTTATAAATGTGCTTTATTCTTAAAAATCTTTAAATCCTCTAAGGACAATTGACAGCATATATGGCTGCCTCTCCACCGTACCTATAAACCTGTGTCTGCCATCCTTTGAACAAAGCCGGGAAACAAAATGCCTGTGGTTGAAGCTCACTGCTGACACCTGCACAAACGGCTCATAAGAGAAAGAGCTTTCGGTAATTTGCTCGAGCCGACCCTTGAAATTCTCGACCTCGCTGCTTCAGCTGAGGGAAGTGCTGGGTTGCGGGGGTATGGAGATACTGTATTACTGCAGCGTCTGGCTTGGTGTTTTGCCCAGAGGACTGGAGTTTTATTTCTTTTTGGTAAGACACGAGCTGCTCTCCACACTTAACTATCCTCTCCTCTGTATGAACCCCTTCAGTCCCTGCTCCACCCCTGTCGCCTTAGGTCTATTTATACCTCCTCAGCCAGCCTGAAACATCCTGGCCATCTCCAAACCACCACCATTACTTAGAGAATAGCTAACCGACTCGCCCCGCCCCCCCCACACACACACACACACACACACACACACACACACACACACACACACACACACACACACACACACACACACACACACACACACACACACACACACACACCTCGCCTGCCTGCCTGCCTGCCTGCTTCTTCTTCTTCAGCAGCTTCTCTTCTTTTTTTGTACTTTCCTCTGTTGTCGGCAGCTGTTGCTCAGCACCGCACCGAAGTTCAGCCTGCGGTCACGGCCAAGTGTTCCAGTGAGGAAAAAAAAGTTTTCTGATAGGACTTTTCTCTTTTTTTCCCCACACGTACTTCCCTTTATCTTGCATTTTTCTCCTCGTATACATGCACAACTCGCTCCCCCCCTCCCTTTGCGCAGACATTGCTTCCCTCTCAGTCTCTCGCTTCTCTTTATCCCTGTCTCACTTTCACTGTCTTTATCTTTCTTTTTGGTCTCTCTCTTCCTTCCTCTCTGTTCTGTCTCTGTCTCTCTCTCTTGCCTAATCCTGCCTGCCAGGCATTGCTTCATGGTTGTTAAGCATCTCAACCCGAAGGGGGGAAAAAGAGCGAATACGGGGAGGAGGGAGGAGGCGCTAGTCATCTGGTGAAGCCTATTGAGCAACTTAAGCGTGGTTGTTTTGCTCTGTTGGCTTGGCACAATGAGACCGCATGTGGAAGACATGTTTACACCCCTTCATCTGAGAGTCGGAGGGAGTGGGAGAGGAGGAAAAAGTGGGAGGGAAGGTAGGAGACAGAGAGGAGGTGGGATAAGAGAGAGGGAGGCAGAAATGACAAAAGTGTGTATATATATAGTGAAGTGAAAGAGAAGAGGTTGAATACAGAGAGGAGGCTGAAAGAGACAGAAGAGGAGGAGGGCAAGAAATGAGAAAGAAAAAGGATAGATGCATTAGAAATGAGAAACAGATGGATAAGCTAAGACTGAAGGAGAGTGAGAGGAGTGTGGCAGAAAGAGTAGAGGAGACAGACATAATGAGAGAGGAAGAGGAGAAACACCGAGTAAAATAGAGACAGTCCGGCGCAGTGGAGAGACAGTGAGTGTGACAGTGAGTCATAGCAGAATAAAACGCCACGCCAGCATATGCTGCTGTTGAGGAGCCATCTTTTTCCAAAATGGAAACCAGTTATGATTTGTGGGGAGAGGTGAAAAAAAAAAAAGGCGAGCAGATTAAACTGAGTTATTACAAACAGACGGGGCGTAATTACACACAAGAGGAGGAGGCCATTTGTCTTGTGTTGTTTTTTTTTTCTTTTTGAACACCGCTCTCTGTTTCCTGTGTGTTTTAGCTGTTTTTTTGTGCACATAGAGTTTTTTCTCAAATTTGTTTCTTGTTGAGGTGTGAAATTAGGCTGCAAACACTGTTGCTGATGTGTCCATTATCAGTTGATCTTCTGAGTATTCTTGCTAATTATTCAGCATACCATGGTTCGATCCCCGGGTCAGACGGGGCCTTTCTGTGCAAAGTTTGCATGTCTGTGCTTGCGTGGGTTCTCACCGGGTACTCCGGCTTCCTCCCACAGAAATTGGTTAATTGGTGACTCTAAAATTGCCCCTAGGTGTGAGTGTGAGTGTGAATGGTTGTTTGTCTGTATATGTTGCCCTGCGATCGGCTGGCGACCGGTCCGGGGTGTATCCCGCCTCTCGCCCGTTGACAGCTGGGATAGGCTGCAGCCCCCCCGTAACCCCGAAAGGGATAGTCGGGTATAGAAAATTAATTAATGAATAATTTGTCAAAAAAAGGGAAAAATGGTCATAACAGTTTCCCAGAGTTCAGAGTGACGTCCTTACAGTGTTTGCTTTGTCAGCCCCACAGTTTGAAACCTGAGATATTCAATTTACACAGATAGAAAACAGAAAGCAGCAAATCTTGTCATGTACAATCCAAGATTACAGAATACTGGCTTGATAGATGACTTGTAATAATATCTTATCAAAATGGTTAATTAATCCCCTGTTGATTGACTAATTGATTCATGGGTGTGTATGTGTTGAAGCCTTTGAAAGCACCAGGCTCTACATGCCTCACTGCACTTGTAGTCTGTGGCTGTTTTTCATGGTTTGGCTTCACTGAAATGATTCTCAAAATTGCCAGTGAATTTTTTATCGATGCTTTCCCACTTGTTTTGTGGAAGAACCTGACTGGAATGCACACAGACCTGACCTCATCAAGAGCCCATACTCATCTGTGAACACAAATGTTGGGCCTCACTGATGCTCTCCAGAAGCGTGGAGGAGTATGCTCAGTAATCACCCATGGCGGTAGTGATCATACATACATACTTCTGGCCATATAGTGTTCAAGCTGATAGTTCGTTAGAGTCAGACTCTAAATAAACACGCACACACAAACACCCTGTCATACTGGAGGTGGGTGAAACTGACACATGCGTGAGCCCAGTATGTCTGTGTAACCCCACAGACCAAGCAGCTTCAGTTTGGATGTGTCCCACATCTCCCAGAGCTTCCTGTGTTCCACCCACAGTATCCCCTGCTGTCTCTGTTTGGCTGATCACAGCAGCCTCAGAGACTTTGCGGCACATATGCAGCACGCAGCCTACGTCTGGGAGGTGTCTGCTACCCTGACTGATGCTGAAAACCCACTTTAGAGTTGCATGGTAAAATCACCTCTCCTGTGGGGGTGAAGGGTGAGGTGTGTGATGGTGATGGTGATGGTGGTGGTGGGGGGGGGGGTTGCCAGGAAGCACGCAGACAGACAAAAGGCCACTCGTTTCTTCCTCCTCCCCTCTCTCATCTCTTATGTTTTGTTCTTTTTTCCGCCGCACTGCTGTTTTGTTGTTCAGTCTCAGAGATGAGATACAAGGCGCCACGCTTTGTTGTTTGTCTGCCTTTAACATCTGTCTGCCTTTACCACATTCTCCCCGCACCTCTATCTCTTCCTCTGCTGACTTTTCCCCCCATCTGTCCTTTACCCGCTCTTATCTTTGTTCCTGTCTCCTCTCTGTCCAATCTCTCTGTTTTTCTTCAGCCTGAGCTCGATGCTGTTTTTCTCTCTGACTTGTTCCCTCTGTGCCAGTCTGGCAGCTATATGCTACTTATTTCTTTATTTTTTCTTTCCCTTGTTCTGTTTGGTCAGACTTCAGTGTGATTTTCCCCCGCTCTGCCTTCAGCAGCAGCCAACCTGTGACCTGTACAGAAATGAACACTGCAGAATAATTGTCAGAACCCCCCTGCTGAGTTGACAAAGATCTATGTGTCTGGATGGCTGGCTGAGTTGTCTTTGGCTGATAGGAGTCAGCAAGGTGAGAAGGTGTGTGTGTGTGTGTGTGTGTGTGTGTGTGTGTGTGTGTGTGTGTGTGTGTGTGTGTGTGTGTGTGTGTGTGTGTGTGTGTGTGTGTGTGTGTGTGTGCCCGTCTTCATGTAGAAGCAAAGATGCGCACATCTCACATCTTTTCAATTTGGGAACTTGAAGTTCTTTTTAAAGTGCTACAGAAGTTCATCAATACCAACATCACTGGTAATATTCTTTTTCTTACTGTCAACAGATTCCATGACCCAGAGGGTCCTCACAAACATATAGATTCATGGCAGTTTCCTAAAACAGCTGGGCACTGCAGTTTTTATCAGGCCTCACTCAAACAGGAAGTAATGCATTTGCTGGGAACTATGTTCAGTGGCGGATAAAGACACACTTAGTGCTCTACTCCTGAGTATTTACGACAGCAGGATGGTGTGTGTGTGTGTGTGTGTGTGTGTGTGTGTGTGTGTGTGTGTGTGTGTGTGTGTGCATGCGTGCGTGGGGGGGGGATTGAGTCAAAATAATGACGTGTGTGTGTGTGTTCATGGTAATGAAGGAAGATGTCAGCCAGTGCAACAGTGTTGCTCATTCATGTGTTTTTAATAGTTTTTGGACAACAATGGAGCGCTATGGCACAGAGGAAGCAGATATATCAGGCTTTGATACAGACACAATGCTTGCGTTAGTAGGATCAACTCATTGTTGGTTTTGGTCTTTTCATGGTATTTTGACAATAGGAAAAACATATGATATCGTCTGACTTATCCTAATGTCAGTATCAGCTCTGTCCATCTGTCTGCCTGTTAGTCCTGATTTACCTTGGGTTATATTTGTGCTTTGTGCATCCTGTTGGCTAATATCCTCCCCCTAATGCTGTCACAACAGCCCACTGCCATGTGTCTGTCTCCTCTGACTGTTGTTGACGAGGATGATGACGGTGATTATGTGTATGTTAGCGATGAGGCAAATGAAGCCCGTCGTCGCCAGTCACTGTCAAAGCTCTGCTTCCAGGTTAAAACACATCACCACCCACCCCTCATACCCTCCCAATCTTGCTCCAGGTTATTACGGTCTGTCGGACAACACTGTCTGGGTCACCCCCCCCCCACCCCACCCCACCCCGCCCCACCTTGCCTCCCTGCAGTACCTTTCACTTTCATCACAGTGTTGCTATCATTTATTGCCATGCTCCTTTTCCTTCTTGAGGTACTTGTATGGCTTTGGGTCCAGGCTATTGTTGTTTGTTCAGACTGATCGCCTTCATTTTCTGTCTTTCAGTCATTTGCCGCGAGCAGGACTGCCCGATGTCCTTTAGAATAATAGTTGTAATTATCATCATCAAGCAACTGGACAGGCACAAAGCTGCTCTAAAGTGGAAAGCCACTACTTCTTTTTTCCTTTCAGATACTTCTCACATAGGTGATTAAGGATTCTGGATTTCCATTCAGTAGGATGCCACTTAAAAAGATATATCCACCCAACTACACACACACACACACACACACACACACACACACACACACACACACACACATACATGCATTTCTGGCCAAACCCTGTTGAAGCTTTGAGCAACATGCCAAAGCAGGCTGAGCTCTAATCGTACGAAATGTACCTCCACCCCCACTCACACACTGACCCTGGCTCACCCCGGTCACCGCTCCTCACATGTGTACACACACACACACGCACCTACTATAACCCTGACATTATTCTGACCTACCAGTCTGGTTCAATCACTCAGAGAGAGTGTAGTCAGTCTGGTCACTGACTGGCGTGGGAGGGGGGTGGTCTAGACGCTATCCTGTCTGTCTGGCTCTGATAATGTGCACACACCTGAGAGACTGCAGGCCAGCTCTGACTGCAGGGGAGTGTGTGTGTGAGAGAGAGAGAGAGAGAGAGAGAGAGAGAGAGAGAGAGAGAGAGAGAGAGAGAGAGAGAGAGAGAGAGAGAGAGAGAGAGAGAGAGAGAGAGAGAGAGAGAGAGAGAGAGAGAGAGAGAGAGAGAGAGAGAGAGAGAGAGAGAGAGAGAGAGAGAGAGAGAGAGAGAGAGAGAGAGAGAGAGAGAGCTGGATGAATACTTTAACACCGCTCCCCTCTCTGCTTTACTGCTGTTCATGAATATTACAGCATTGGAATATTGATAATATTAGACTACATTGTAATATTCATGATATGTTATCACAGAGCCCTGCGTTTTTCGGATCTTTGTTCATGTTATATTCATGCAGATGGAGATGATATGGCTACATTGGTCCTTTTCAGGAGCCAAAGTGGGGATTTATTGCCAGCTCAGCATTGGCTCTCATTATTATGGCCTACCTCAGCAATCATCAAACAGTCCACGTTGAAAGAAAATGCAGAGAAATGATTTAGTGGTGACGCAAATGCATGTTGAGTCAGATTAAGAGTGTGAAGTATATGTGATATACACAAGAGAAGGAAACTAGTCTGATGCTATAAAGCTGAAGTGTGTTGGCAACAAGCGTGACTGTCCCCTAACCTCCAGCTTGTCTTTCATGTATTATCTTTACACTGGAGTCACAGAGCTAAACAACCCCCTGGCGAACACTTCTGTAAGGCGAAGACTCCTCTGTCCATCTGAATCACACACACTCAGTTGTGGGTTTCTGAGGTACACCAAGCTAAAACCTAATGCAGTCTAATGCAGCAGTCCTGCCTTAAATCCACCCTTCATGAAGTTTCTAATGTCCGCACAATAAAAATCTATGAATGGATTCCATACTTAAAACAGGTGATATTTTGTGTGTGAAAATAAAAATTATTGACCCATATGCCTGATGCTAAAACGTAACTATTGGTTGACAGCATGCACATTTAGCAAGTAGCTACTGTCTGTATGCCAGCTTTATTTGAATTTGGAAATGGACTTGATTTAATGTCTTTGAGGAGTCTTGTTCCCAAGTACTCCACCTGCTGGATTTAGAAAAATTGCCAGCAATGTATTCTTCAGACAAACAAACTTAGCTCTGTGTTTGAATGTGATTATAGGAAATGAGTTGACGGCCTGGACCTACACTAAAACCATGCACAGCTACATGTCTCCCCTCACCTAATAGCAGCATTTTCTTTGTGTGGTCTGATGGAACTTACTAAGGCTGCATTCCATTCAGAATTTTCCAAAATGGTTTTCAGTTGCTCTATAGTTGGGTGATTTTGAGCCAAGAATAGCTTTGTGAAGGTTTGTAGCCTGTAGTGCTGTTGTCTTGTGTTGCATTGTGTGCAATGACGCATTTACAAGAAATGCAATGATTCAGACGACACATTGAGGTTTCTTTGGTCTTTGGGGCGTTGGGATTATTGACACTTAGGTAGCGGGTTAGTGACTTATTTTAGATAATGCAGTTGCTAAAAATGACTTACTGTAGCTGTGCACACAGCTTTCCACTGCACTGAAGGATTATTAACAAAACTTTCTGTTTACCTGCAAGTAAAGTAGTTTAGATAACTTTAGGCTGGGTTGCTACCAGCTGTCTTTTGCCATATCGATTTGGTTAATACGGTGTCATCATAACCAATAGAAGTATTTGCAAAAACTATTAAAATGGGACCCAAGTTGTAATAAATCATTGTTATCCTCCAAGCTTGTTTGCATATCCTGATTCTAGTTTTGCTGCTTGTTGGTCAAGTTCCTGAATGAAATGATGTGTGCGTGTAAGCATGGCACAATGGTTCCTGTCCCAATGCACAACTTAGAAATAGTCATCATGTATGAGAGCTGCTGTTTAATCCCATCGAGTCTCTGTGGTGAAGCAGAGACAGGCTGTCTGATTCTGCTGTGCTGTGTGAGCGAGAGAAGAAGGGATAGAGACAGAGAGAAAGAGAGGAGGGAGAGTGGGGAAGAGACAGAGCTGTAATTGTTTGTTCTCTTGTTGCCCTCAGTCCCCATAGCATGTCTGGCACCTTCCTCTCTCCGTCTCTTTTCTGTCTGTGTGAGTGTCCCTTTCTCTCTCTGCATCTCCCTCCATCCCTGACACACTCATTACATCCTCCTGTTCCCTCTTCCCTCCTTTATCAGTCTCCTTTCCTCTTCCTCTCTGTCCCTCTGCCTCATTGTCTCCATCTCTCCCCTGACCCCAAGATACCTGTCTAATGGGCTTAGTGGCCTACACACACACATGCACATGTACACAAGCACATGCACATAAACAGGCCCCCTCTCCTCAGGGTTAAGCAGCACTAAACTAGTTCATTTATTTCCATGGAGAGACTGACTGACTGTAGTAGAGGAGGGGAGGCTGTAACTAGGCTGATATCTACTACATGCTGTGTCATACACACACACACACACACACACACACACACACACAGAGTGCTTGAGAGAGACTGTTGCTGCCAGGCTGATACCAGCCGTCTAGACGTTACAGTGCACATCTCCCCAAGGGAGGTAGAGTGTGTGTGTGTGTGTGTGTGTGTGTGTGTGTGTGTGTGTGTGTGTGTGTGTGTGTGTGTGTGTGTGTGTGTGTGTGTGTGTGTGTGCGCGCGCGCATGTGTGCACACCTCGTTTTCTCTCTCACTCCATCCCCCCTAACTCTTTCTGTCCCTTCGTTGCTGAACTCTCTCTCCTTCCCTCTAACTGTGCCAGTCATTTTACGTGTGTGAGTGTGTGCACGCATTCACTTCCTCTCCCTCCATGTCTCCTTCTATATCTCTCTGTGCCCCCGTGTGTGTGTGTGTGTGTGTGTGTGTGTGTGTGCGTGCGTGCGTGCGTGCGTGCGTGCGTGCGTGCGTGCGTGCGTGTGTGCGCCAGCCAGGTCGCTGCCATGGCACCCCAGCAGCTCCGGGCCTTGTTGATCACGGCACCGTGCCCAAGGGTTACCATAGCAACGGCAGTGGCAGCAGACAGGGCTGTGTGAGTCTGTGTGTGTGTGTGTGTGTGTGTGTGTGTGTGTGTGTGTGTGTGTGTGTGTGTGTGTGTGTGGGCCCAGTGTGGTGGGCAGCAGGCTGTGAACTCAGCAGGCCTCTAGCTGGGCCAGAGCTCTCTGGGCAGCAGGAGAAGGAAGAGCAAGTTGGAACGAAGAAAGAGTCCTTTATTTTGGTCTCTCTGTCTCTTTTTTCACTTTATGTTTTTATTCTGATACAGGTTTATAATTCATGAATATACATGGTGGACTGAGTTCAGCCAGACAAGTAAACCCACAGATTGAGGACTTGGGGAGCAGCATAATTGCACAGCACTTGCAGCGCTTCCTCTATCAGTCATGGAGGAAGTGCTGCATTTCACAGTGAAGTGCAGTTTTGATTGCCAGGTGAGACTCTGAGAGTGAACATTTTGTTCATGACGGAGATGTAGCTCAGGAGTGCAGCAGGAAACAGGAAATAGCTGCAGAGGAAGTACGCCAGCTGGAGGGTTTGTTGAGCTTACTTTGGTCAGGTAAAATGAATGAAACCTTACTTGCTGCCACCACGTTCTGCCAAGGAATTAGTTCTTAGGTGAACATGCAAATCCCAGTCAGCTGAGATGAACATTTTACTGTCTTTGCGTCTGTTTTCGGCTGTCCTGTCATCTCCAGGAACAGCACCAGGCCAGGCTGTGTTTTTACTGACGGCTTGCCTTTTGCAGCAGTTCCATAAACTGCTGCTTTAGCTCTGGGCTTGTGTGCTGCGTGGCTCCAAGATGGTATTCATGAGAGCTGAGGCTTGGTCTCTCTACTCTGAGAGAAGAGGCATTTCCTTTGCTGGTGGGAGTCGCTCTCCTACTCTGAATTAGGAAGCAGCTAGCGAGCCGTTCCCTGCACGCTCAGCCTCTACTGTCAGCATACATCCATTTTCAGACTGAATCATGGAATACGTTCTCATGGTTTTGAACAAAAGGCTCCTCCTTTGTGCAAACTGAACCAGCCAGGCCTGGTTTTCTCACAGTCTGAGGTCACCTGAGCTCAAATGTTAAGTTTATTGAGCAGTAACAATGTTAGGGGGTGGGTGTGTTAACCCACTTTAACATTCTTTCTACCGCCCACCTCCACACTAGATTCCGTACTGAAATGATATGCTTTAAACTCTCTTTAGACATTTATTTCTCCAAATGTTTCTCACTTTTTGAAATCCACATGAACCGATCTTTCCATCGGCATCAATTTGATCCATCACTCACAACATGTCACTTCTGTTATTTCCTCCCAGGAGTTGAATTTCCATTCGAACAAAATCCCGACTGGCGTGTTAGCTGCACGCCAAATTAATCAGAGCGCACCAGCCCATATTGCCTCCGAGGTCACTATATGATGGGTTGCTGACAAGCGATGTAGCCTTTAAAAGGGTATTTCTGAAAAGAGTGCGGGGCAGCGCTCACTCAGCATAAAACACACCGGGGCTATGTTACGTCACTTCCAGCAAACGTCACAGAGAACAATGAGGGCAAATGGCATCACAGATCTGTTCTAACCCAAAATTTTCTGGTCTAGTTGTGCTAAAAATACACACTGTACGCTGACACACCGAATCCATCAGCACGTTAGCATGTTGTTCACTGCCGGGCCTGCCTGTAACAGGTACAGACAGCATTATCTTCACCTGCCTCTCCTCTGCTCCGATCCGTGTGTGTGTGTGTGTGTGTGTGTGTGTGTGTGTGTGTGTGTGTGTGTGTGTGTGTGTGTGTGTGTGTGTGTGTGTGTGTGTGTGTGTGTGTGTGTGTGTGTGTGTGGAGGGGCTCACCCCACCCTTGGTGAAACACCAGAGCAGAGGATATTAATGATTGTGTGAAATTTTAGCAGGGACTCTTGCTGCTGCAGAGTGAGTGTGGGGTTAACACGGGCAGTGGCGCTCGCATCACATCAAGAGTTTCCCTCGACGTTGACTCGACACAGAGGTTGACTCGTGTTTTTTGTCAGCGCTGCACAGAGGCCCCCATGTAAATCATTGATTTCCCAATGAATGGATATTTGGTGTTATTTTTGGCATTAAAAAGGTTGTTTTAGGTTTTTTTTTTTTGGCTTGGCAGGGGTCCCCATTCGCCTGGCGGCCCCCTAGGTCTGTTCACTTACAGAGGAAACAATACAATATTATGTTTTACTCCTTTTAGTGGTACAGCTTACATGTTATAAAATACCATAGACTATGGATTAGGCAGTCTACTGCATGACCTAAGTGTAGGTCTTTAACCTATCACAAGCCAAGCCAAAAAGAAAGTCTGTGGGTTTTCTTTGGGTTTTGCTCAGATTTGGATGTTTTGCTCATGTTAAAAAACACATTTTCTTCTTTTCTCCTGTCATATCTGTCCATGCAGACATGGTTTTATTTGTCCAGACTTTGAGACTGCTGCTGCATCCTCAGTAATGGAGGTGCTTGGAATTAAGTTTGTATTGCTCACAGCATTGAGAAAGGTGTCCTGGTTCGTATGGATTGTCCACCGTCAGCAGTTTTCAGAGGGACTTTTTCTAATTTCAGTGAAAATCGTCTGCAGCGAAATACCAGAGATGAATATCTCAAAACCTCGACAAACAAAACCAAGACTAGCTGAACCACAGTGGCAAGCGAGAAAACTGTCTTATTCTAATTGGCTGAACTGACCCTTTAAGGCTCATGTAATTAATGATCCATCACAGAATGATGAAGTCTTGTGTATTTAAATGTCCCGATGTGTCTTCAGACTGTGACGTGCTCTGATAGCAGCTGCTGTTGTCTGTTTGCTGTGTGTCTGACAGCTTCTTTTCACTGGCAGGTCAGCTGAACTGTCTGACCTCCCATCGGCCTCTCACACACACACACACACACACACACACACACACACACACACACACACACACACACACACACACACACACAGATACAAAGGTTAAAAGGCCATCGTTGGGTCACTGTGTGTGTGTGTGTGTGTGTGTGTGTGTGTGTGTGTGTGTGTGTGTGTGTGTGTGTGTGTGTGTGTGTGTCCATGCTGTTTACTCTCTGTTTCAGTGTCTGGCTTTTTGAATGGACACTGGGACAAGCTGCTGCTGTACTGTTGTCTGTGTGTGATGGAGCTGATATCAGGCCTCAGTATTTTTCAGTGCTGACCCACTATCAAACCGTCAAGTAGTGAAAGCTGGTGTTCGAGCTTTGCTGTCACCTCTTTTCTTTTGACTATTAACATAATTGCAATAATGCCAAATCCACAATTTTAAAAGGTCAAGAAGAGGGTAAATAGGCGGGTGTTTCCAAGTTGTAACCAATGTGAGCGGATGTTTGAAGGAGTTGTGGTGTGCTGGTCTTTCAGGTGATTTGGATAAACTCGGTGGCCTCTGTCACTGGGACCGTTGGCTTGCAATGCAAATGATTCAGCCTGCTGAAGGAATAAGGGTGCTGCAGACGCCGGGCTGATATTGTTTTGACAAGTGGATTACTGCTGTAATAACATCAGACTGGTGCTGGTAATGCAGACTGCTTGCACACACTGATCTCTGGCCTGTGCGAGAGTCACTGCTGTACACCGTGTTCTGGAGCCTCTGAACTGGGTGGATACTGTGGTTCAGGCAGGACAGGCTTCCCCTCTTCCCTGCCTCTTATTTAATCTCTCCTACTCCCCACACTTCCTTCCTCCCTTCTCAGCTCCTCCTCTGGCTTCCTTCCTCCCTGACGTTCAGAGGAGAGGCCATTAACTGCAGCCGCTTTACTTTTATTTAGCAACACCCCCGCCTGTATTTCAGAAGACAGCTTTGAGTCGAGCGTCTGGTTTGTGTGGCTTTTACAACAGTAGAAAGCAGAGCATGTGATATTTATCCAGCAGGCTTACAGAAGGGCCTGGTTGACTTGGTTTCCCAGAAGGCTGTTCTGTGAATGGAGCCCTCCCTCAGTCCCCTCCCTGTGGCTGCTGTGGTGAGCACACAGGCCCGGGCTGGTAGTGGCTCAAGCTCCCAAATGAGACAGCCAAGCGACGGAACATCTTTCCAATGCTTTCCTCTCTTTTCAAGGAGGGCAGTGGCCTCTGAGGGGTGCAAAACAAACCTCAGCAGTCACATTATGATAAGAAAGATGGAGAAGAAAGAAAATTGTGTTTGTTTTTTCGGACCGGTCTCAAATCAGTGCTTTTCAGCCACACGGGCAGCATGGCTCTTTGGGTGTCAATGCCAGTCTGTCAGTCTGAAATATCTCATCAGCTATTGGATGGATTGTCATGAAAGTTTGTACAGACATCCATGGTGCAGAGAAGATGGCCTCTGTTCAATTAGTGCTGTCAGCAGGTCAAAATAATTGTCTCTCGTCCAGTGAAATATTGCAGATATTTGGCCAGATATTCACAGTCCTCAGATGGAGTTGGATGGATTACCACGAGCACCGCTGTCCATAAGTCCAGCCTCACATGGCTGTGAAGACTCTACGTCTTCTATTTGTCTTGTCAGATTGTAAAATAAAGCAATGAGATGTGGAACCGTCTCTACTCACAGCTCACACACAGAAGGCACTGCTCGACTTTAAAGCTTCACAAGCCAAAAAGCCTGAGAAGCAGTGATACTCCAGATGTGAGGAGAGAAGGTATCAGGGGTTCTGTTGGTTTTCAGGATGCTGGTTCCTTGAATGTAACTTTACCTCGGCCCCTCTCCCTCATGGCTTGTTAAAGACAATTTGGCTCGACTGTTTTTTCCACTCCACCTCTTCCCTCTTGTGTGCATTTGATGACGTTACCAGAGGGTCATTTAGTTTTGCCTCTTCATCGTTTCTGTTCTCTTAGTGCTGCTCGTTCCACATTCATGACTCATGTTGTGACAAATAGCTTAAAAGCTCAAAAGTTTCATAAGTGTCTTGAATTGATTGGGTTGGGCCGCCATTTCCACCTCAGGTGATAAGTGCTGAATTGAGTGTGTGTGCAGTTTTGTGCAGTATCTTTGTCCTTGTTGCCTGTGTGCTGAGCGCCTCATACCTTCTCTCTTTGGTGGTTAATGTCGGTTGGTTTTACTGGCTTAGGTTTTGTTCCTCACAGCGTCCCCCACCCCTCTCTCTCTCTTCCATGTGGTTTGCGCTAGTTGGCCTTCTTCCTTCAGTCTTACTCCACCCGTCCCCTGTGGCTGCTGTGGTGGGGCAGAGGCAGGTTTGGGTGGGTTTACGTTTCAGCTCAGGCTCGACACTAACCCACCCTAATGCAGACAAATAAGCCGGGGAGGATTACTGAGGCTGGGGAGACTGGGATAGGTCGGGTTTTCCTGGACTGGGCTGGTTCCTGCTTTAAGCTTTTCTGTGTTCCTTGCACGTTTCCACATTTTTAATTAGAATACATTTGTTATTTTGTGATTGAATGTACTCTTTGTGTCCAGTGGCAAACAAAGCTCTAACTCTGATGGTTTTTATTCTGATGTTTTTATTTTTCACATAGTTTTTTTTTTTTTTTTTTTTTTTTTTTTTGTCCTCACCTGATCTCGCCCATGCTGTGTCATGAACTGACCAGGTGGATTGTCAGGGATACACTCCAAAAAATGTGCAGAGCTTTGTGGAGAAAGTGTCAGTGTTAAGGCCCTGGAGCTCAAATAGCTGAGTGTACATTGTGTCACTGCTCTTACAGAGCTGCACACACATACACACACCGCACACACACACATAAAGTGAGTGAGTGTCCAGCAGTGAGTCGAGTGTGAGTCAGAGGTCAGACTGTGTGCCAAGACCAGACAAGGTCAAGACTTCTGCTCAGAACAAACAGACAACACACAACAAAAGAGTCTCAGACTACAGAGAGGCAGTGAGAGGAGGAGAGAGAGAAACTGAAAATGAGAGGCGACGAAAAATAAGAAATGCAGGGAAAGAATGATGGCGGGTGACAGAGGAATGCAAGAGGAGAGACTGATAAAGGCTGGAAGACTTGGGAGAACACAAGGAGAGACTTGTGGGACAGAAAGAGGAGGATGGAGGGATTGTTTGAGGAAAAATGGATAGAGAGATAGGGGGCAAGTGGTGATACAGGAAGGGCTCAGAGTGACAGAGTGGGAGGAGGAGAAGAAAAGGACCAAACCATGAAACAATGAACAAGAGACGAGAGGCGGACGTGACTATAAGGCAGTGATCATTGTGTCTCCCAGTGGTGCCCTGATCTGGGAGGTCAGCCCAGATCAGCTCTGATGCTTGTGTGTCTGTGTGTGTGCGTGCGTGGGACTGACTGTTGTTTGTTGAGGACAGAAACACCGCAGTTATTCAGCGTGTCCACAAAGAGACCACTGTACGCCGGGACAGACACCACAGTCCCAACACTTATCTTTCCTGTGATTTGAAGCTTTTCTGCGTCCAATCCTGAGACACACACTCCAGCATATAACCCATACATACAGTATCATCACTGTGTGCCACACTGACTTGGAGTTTGACCTGTGCTACCCCCTGCTGGTTAACTGTAGCCATAACAGCCCACTGGAGCAGTGCTGGATCAGAGAGCACATGGCTCTGTCAGACCCTTTAAAACATTGTTTCCCAGCTGAGAAAACAATCTCAGCATAGGTTGCATTCAGAAGCTGTTCTGGATCACTCCTTGATCACATCGCAGGGTCTTCCTCAGCTCAGATGCCTGGTTGTCCTGGATTTGTCTCATTTAAATTTTACATTTAAAGAAGAGTTACTGTGTACGATCCTGCACTCACGCTGACAGCTAGCCTCACATCAGACCTTCTGAAACTGTGCAGATGTATTGGTTTTCCAATGAATGATTGGTTTTCATGATGTTGCTTGAAATGTGCAGCTTTGTGTTCATTTAATGACTGAAGTTATTTTGTGTTCTGCTTTACATCTCTTGTAAATGTTTGATGCTAACCCCCCACTCTCTCCTTTTGTGTGTTTGTGCAGCTGAACTGGAGTTTGTTCAGATCATCATCATCATCGTGGTGATGACAGTGATGGTGGTGGTGATCATCTGCCTGCTCAACCACTACAAGCTCTCCACCTGGTCCTTCATAACAAGGCAGAGCCAGGCCCGCAGACACGACCATGCCCTGCAGCAGGTCAGTAACACGGCGTGCGTGTCTGTGTGCGAGCGTGGACGAGAGGCAAAAAGATACTGTTTGTATTGGGTTGTGTTTAGTTGCTCTCGCAGTGTTGTTCTTTCAGCAGCCGTGCCAATAACATTTTGATCTAAACCGATAGTGAGTGAAGAGCTGTGTGCCTGTCTGTTCATCTGTTCTCACTGAATGTCCCTGCGTACTCATTGTGACAGTACATTTCTTTATTTCTGAAGCAGGACAAACATAGCTTACCAGTTTGTTCCCAGTAAAGCTGCGCTGAGCTAAATGAATCCTTTTATCCCAGTCGGAGTCTCTGTCCCAGTTTCACTGAGGTAACAGCTTTGCTCCAGTCTGTTAGGTGAACTTGCCGAATTGGTTTCTTCAGAGCCAGACTCTGTCAGGCCTTGATGTTTAATTCAATACAGCGCCGTCTAGACAGCAGCGACTCTGCCCCCATACTGACATGTCTACACTCTGGGACAAACACACACACACACACACACAGAGTCAGACAAACTTGCACACGCATACACAGCAAGATTGCATCCACTGACATAGGATCAGTACAGAATATGATCCACGATGCAAAAAATATTAGTCCATTGATGTATTCAGCTTCCAGACCAGCATCTGAAAAACAGATAAAAGCTTTTGTATGCTCGGTTGTCCCATTATGGATCATTTAAATTCAGCTAATAACCTCTCATCTTGTCTTTTTCATCCCTCCTCTCGCTCTCTTCCCCGTGCAGTCCAGTCCAAACACAAATTATGCAAACAGACGCAGACACATAATAAAAAATGCCACAAATGCAACAACACAAAGCAACAAGCCAACAAAGGCCTGAAGCAGAGAAAGTGCAGTTTGAAAGAATAGCCAGTGGCCTTTGCCCCTGACAGACACATAAACAAGCAGCATTTCTGCGTGTTTGTCCTCCTTTTCATCTGTCTTTTTTCGCACTAAATACTGTTGACTGTGCCATCTTAGAAAAGATCCTCAAGTCAAATGTAGATGAAGGGAACCTGGAGTTATTTGATAGTTGTGTTTCTTTGTTGTAGCTTTTATCCTGCCTATTTTTTAAGATGGGAGCCGTCTGCCTTTTGTTGTCCCCCCTCCCGAACAGGGCAGGATTTGGGGTTTGAAGCCATCCGGCGTTTCTCAGCGTTGTTGTTTCATCTTTTGCGTCCTCATTAAGTTGTTACTTTTTGGATGTTTTTTTCCCCTCTTCATCTTTTTTTTTTTTTAAAGGAAGAAAGTTGTTTTTTATTTATTGTCAGCTTAATGGACTCACATCAAAAACCATCCCAGACAAAAGCAAACAGTAAAGTGGTGATAGTTGTTGATTTCTAAAGCTTTATCCGTAGCAGGGAATCTAACATGAATTTAATTTGTCAGATAAATGTTAAATGTTCAAAAAGATTGAATTGTCACTTTGTCAGCATATAAAAAGTAAAGATCCAGTAACTTTTCATATTTGTTAGTTACAGTCTGCACTACAAACTGCAGCCATGTTCAAAGCGCCTTTGAAAACCTGAGCCTTGCTCTTTCCTGTTTTTGTCCTGTCTGTCTCGATGTACAGGACGGGTGTCTGTGGCCGTCAGACAGCGGTTCTCGACAAGGTGCCTCAGAGGTAAGACCACCCCCACACTGACCCCTGTCATACCCACAGCCCAGAAGTCTGAAGACCCTGAAGTACCCCAGCTCTGGGGTTACCCTGCAGGGACACTGTCGTCCTCTTCAGGCTGTAGTTTGGAGTCTGTCATCCACGCTGGCTAAATCAGCCGATATTTTCTGCCACTTTGCTAAAAAAACATTGGATATGTCTCTGGCAAATTGTGTCCCCCTGCACTGTTGCTGTCGCCATCTTGATATGATATTTTTAGCTCCTGCATATTCAGGTGTTTCTAGCTGCAAAGTGCTTCATTTGACCGTTTTACACTACAAAAACTGTAAAAGTTCAATGATGCTAATCGCAACTTTTTGCTCACCAGCCGCGTCACGTTACTCCCACTCAAAGCGTTATTTTAAAGATGCTGTATGTCACAGTTTTCAGTGTTAATAAATTGCTCAGCGTTGGGATGATTACCATCAACAAATGACATCATAGGCAAGACCTTTGTAGTCTCTGCTTTGTGCTAATGGTGTTGTTAGCTTGAGTCGCGTAACCCACGATGTTACCATGACCTCATGGATTTCTTCCTCATGTGTGTTTTCCGTTGCATCTGTGGCTTCATTGAAATGGTTCAACATGTAGGATTTTTGTTCTGAGGGCCGTTCTGCTCAAAGTGGAACTCCCTCTTCCTGTTTTGCACCATAAAGCAAACTGCTTTGGCAGAATCCAGCAAAATTCCCGCCTTTCTGCAGCTTTGTTTCTGCGTGGAAAGAAAATCTAAGTATACAGTATGTGGAAATGACTTATCGATTCAGTGCTACAAGTCGCATATTTAACTGTTTGACATTCAGAGGCGGCGTAGAGAGAAAGTGGAGGCTATAAATATGATAATTAAGCTGCGAGAAAGAAGAGCTGAACCCACTCATTGATCTCTTTTGTCTCATCTTTACTTGCTGCGTTACAAAAGAAATGTGTCCTGTCTCAGCTGCTCTTGTTTCTGAGTTGGCTTATTTTCCCAATACTCGCCCTTGTACAATTCTTCTGTGGTTACAGGAATACTGTCACGGCACAGAGATCCTGACATTTGCATTTGGTTGCTTGTCAATATTTGATCATTCAGGAATTGTAGCTTGTAAGTCGCGCCGGGTACGGCTGGCACTATACTCCAAACAAGATCAAATCTGGCATGTTTTCAAAGCCTCTTGAATACAGAACTGCAAACAAATGCCAGTATACTCACTGTGACTGGTGATCTGTTTGCTTAATGGTGTCCATGCCAGATGGACGAGCTTACGAGTCGCGGTGGGAGGAGATGCAGCGGGGAAAACTAGAAACACGAAGCTCAAAGAACACCTGAAAACGCAAGCGATTGCATGATAGTATTGATTACTTGCAGACAATAGTATGGCGAGGCTGTGTGGGAAGTTCAGCCGGCCAGTCTGAGCACACTTAGGCACTCAAAGCCAAATGTGACACTTTGTGTTGGCAAAAGGGCAAGTTTGCAGCAAAACAAATTTGCTTTCATTTGGAGTACCCTGCCAGCTCCAAGCCTTATGTGTAAACCAAAATAAAGGAGGAGAAGACGGAGAAACAGTCATGAAGGGAGGATGGGGAGAGGAACGAGCAGAAGGCAGGTGATGGCAGTCAGAGAAGAAGAGGTGGAGGAGGATGAGGGGAGGAAAAAACAGTGTCAACGTTAAAGCACCCAGTGAGACCCGGAAAAAAAGGAAAAGGCCATGGAGAGACAAACACAGAGGGAGATGCAGCCAATGAGTGTGGGTGGCTGATAGATGCAGGGAAGGGGGCTGTGTGTGTGTGGCAGGGGGGTGGATGGTTTTTGGTGCGTCATTAATCAGCAACACCTCCCCTGACACTGTCTAGACAGCCGTCTGAGAGCTGCCCTGCTCTGCTGCGCTCTGCTCCCTCTATCAGCTCCACACCTTTCTCTCCCCCTCCCTCCTTCCCTCTGTCTGTCTGTCTGTCTGTCACTCTACTTTTTCTCTTTTCTCTCTCCTCTGTTTCTTTCTGTCTCTATCGTTCCCTCTCTCCCTCCTCTCTTTATCTTCGTGGCTCTTTCTTCCTCTCTCCTTTCTCTACTCTCTCCCTCTCTCCCCTTATCTCAGTCGCCTTTCTTTTTAATCCTTTCCGTTCCACTCTTTCTCTCTCTGTCTCTCCATTTCAATTGCACTGATCCTCCATCCCCTCCAGTTTTTTTTCAGGCTGTTGTTCTCTCCATCCAGACTGCTTTGTCAGTGGGGGTTGACTATTAGAGCCACAGTCACTAATTGAAATGGGTTCCCTCTGATAATGACTCGCCACAGTAGAAATGTGTTGAATTGGACAGAAATGTGAGAAATGAAGAACTGTATCATGCAGGCACAGTCTGAAGAGCTAATTGAGGTGAAGATCTCTGACAAAAGCTGGAGGATGAGGCGATGCGTTGAACGTTGTCGAAGGCACTGAGGATCTTTTCTGCGCTTTACTATAATTACACCATTGTGTCTTTAATAACTAATTGGTGATACATTGATGGCTGCGTCGCTGCAGCTTCATTCATTGGAATCAAGTGTTTACCCTGAGCTCACTTCTGCTTGCACAGAAAGAAGATTTTCTGAGCAGTTAACAGTAACTCCACTGTAGTGAATGTCATGAGGGCTGATTTTGAGACCTGGGGGTCAGTACCGTGGATGCACTGAGAAACTTGAGATACTGTGTTTCAAGATGGTACCCCCTTCATCCTGCAATGTCTCAAGCTCTGAGAATACAAAGAGTCCTGTGTGTGTGACACAAAAATAAGTGAAAATGTTTCTGCCTGTGGAGCGCCGTGTGACCTGCGGCCCCATACCTTACCAAATTCTCCAAAATATCAAGTACAGGTACAAGTCAACTGCAAGACAAAGGCAGCAAACTGGACATTTCAGTCTCATTTCAGTATTATCACTGACCTGTCATTGGTGGCATCATATATGATGATATTATGTTTTTCATTTTACAAAATTCTTTGCTCTGAATTGGTCATTGCAAGTAGTTGTTGAACTTGTAATATTTTCTGAGTTGACCCACAGTTCACTGCACTGAACATCAGCTTGTTTTGTCTGTGTACATTTTCCATATTGTAGTATTTATCAGAAAAATTTGAATGTTGTGATGTTGATTTTGCCTGTTGATGCTAGTTAACTGTCTGTACTGACATTCTTCTCTGTATTCTCCTTCTCCTTCTTTCCTTCTTATTTCCCTCCTTCCTTCATCCTCCTTCTCTCTCTCCCACTCTCCTTCTTTTCTCTTGTATTTCCTTGCCTTCTTCTCTCTTACTCCTCTTTCCTCCTCTCTCTCCCCCTCCTCTTCTTTCTCCCTTTCCCTCTCTCTCTGTCCTTCTCAGGTATTATACGCTCCCCAGGCCAGGGATCGCTTCACTGCTCCCTCTTTCATGCAGCGTGACCGCTTCAGCCGCTTCCAGCCCACTTACCCCTACCTGCAGCATCAGATCGACCTGCCGCCCACCATCTCGCTGTCAGACGGTGAGGAGCCCCCGCCGTACCAGGGGCCGTGTACTCTGCAGCTCCGCGACCCCGAGCAACAGATGGAGCTCAACCGCGAGTCGGTGAGGGCGCCGCCCAACCGGACCATCTACGACAGTGACTTGATCGACATGGGAGGAGGCGGGAGCCTGGGAGGGGTCGTAGGAGGAGGGGGAGGGATGGGAGGAGGCGGCCCAAGGCCGCCCAGCAGTAACTCGGGCATCAGTGCGGCCAACTCCAGCAGCCACGGGCGCATGGAAGGCCCCCCGCCAGCATACAGCGAGGTGATGGGTCACTACCCCGGCTCAGCGTTCTTTCTACACCAGCACAGCAATAACCAGAGGGTGGGGGGGCCAGGAGGCAGGACGATCCAGCAGCAGAGCCAATCAGAAAGCACAATAGTACCTGCCAAGGCCAAGGACGGCCAACCGGAGGACCTGGTGTGAAGAAAAGGGTAGGAGGGCAGGTGGGGCCACCCACCCCGGACTGGATACTGTCTCTCCTCCTCACCCCTGATCACCTGTAAGCAGTGGTCTCTCTGTCGCTCTCTCTCTTTCTCTCTGTCTCTCTCTCTCATGTCCTCTCTCCACACTCCCATGCACAAATAAATATCAACCTTAGCTACAACAAAACAAGGAAAGAGAAAACCAAGAGTTGATTTCCTTTGAGTTTCTTTCTGATGTTAGTAATTCAAACAGCTAGCACTGCTGGGGCAGGATGTATGCACTGCGTGGAGAGATTCTTTTCCCTCTACATGAGAAAGAAACATACTGCTAGCACAGATTGAAACTATTTGCTTTTCGTCCCCTCGGGTGACGACTCTGTCCCCGGGAGGTCAGGATGAAGTTTTTCTTTTTGGTTTCATTTTTGGACCGGGATCTGTGCACAAAGCGAGAACTGAGAATCAAGGACTTACAGAGAACACAACAAAACAAGAGACTCACAAACCCAAATCTTAGTGCCAAGGTTCACGAGGAAGCAAAGCAAAGGGGGGAAAATCACTCGTTCTAACATTCACAACACAAAAAAGAAACGTTATCTTAAAGTTGCACTATCTTTTTGTTGTAAAAGAGAAGAGGGAAATAATGCTATGTGATGATAATAATGATGATGATGTGTTTGTTTTTCTTTCTTTATTTTTCGTCCTTTTCATGAATGGACTGACTGACTGACTGGACTTTGGCTCCAAAGTTATTCAAACAGTTGGGAGCAAAAAAAAAACAAAACAAAACAAAAAACAAGTATTATAAGCTTATGTCCTTCCTTTTTTGAAAACCGCAAGAAATACTCGTACCCAGCCTACTACATCTGTCTGCTTACAACACAGGCACAGTGAGACTTAGTAAGAGAATGACCTTGCTCACGTCTGTCTACACTTCAGCGTCGTGGGGAAGACATCGGCCTGGCGACCGGCCGCTGGGTGAACCAAACATCACTCACTTTCTCTGGTTTGTTTTTTTAGTTGGAGGATTTGGAGATGCTTTCTCAAACCAGAGCAGTTGCTAAACTCTTAGAAAGATGCGAGGTGGTCGGCGAGATCCGACGTGCTCCATGCTAACATTTCTGGGAAATCTGGCCAGCTGGTAGGATATCGAGTTAACCAAGAATAACACGACTCCATAACAAGAAAAACATATCTGATAGTCCACCCAGTGGCCTGGTCGCAGCAGATTCTTCATTTTTCAACCCTGTCCCAACCTCTGAGCACCTGACACTTCCTCTTTCCTGTTTCCTGCGTCCATACCCCCCCCCCCCCCCCCCCACTGCTCATCCTGACATGCACAGTGCATTCTGCCAACAGCCACACTGAACACGAACCCCGCCTCCATGACAACGAAAACACAAAACAACAACAACAACAAAAACAGAAGGCTCGGCTCTCCGTCTTCACGTCTCTAAAGCCACAAAAACAAACCAAGACGACACAAAGTGAAGATTCCTGTCTGCATCCGCCAGCACAGCGATCAGGTCTAAACGAAACTGTCTGTGGTCGAAGTCAAAGGGCTATGGGAGGGTCCTTTTTGTAAAAGACAACCTTTTTGAAAATTGAGCCTTTTTCTCTGCTCATCGTTGCCTTCTCCTCTGCTCTTGCGCTTTCTCTGTCTCTCTATCTTGTTTGCGTTCAATGCCAGTGCCCCCCCTCCTCCACCCCCACCCCCCCATCCCAGCTTTTTAACAGTGTCTCTGGTAAACACTGTTCATCATCCCTCCCTCCATCTGTGTGCAGAAAAAGTGCGTTCAAATGATGCAGAGTCCGCCAAGCCCTTTAAAGTGGAGACTGGAGTGGAGCCCTTGTTTGGCAGTGTGCTAGTGCAGTCCTCTCCTCCCTGTGTGTGTGAGTGTGTGTGCACGTGTGTGTGTGTTTGTTGGTTAGACCTTTTAAAAACACAGAAAAGCACTTAATGCTCCTGCAGGAGCATTGTGTGTGCGTGTGTGTGTGTGTGTGTGTGTGTGTGTGTGTGCGTGTGTGTGTGTGTGTGTGTGTGTGTGTGTGTGTGTGAGAATGTCTGTGTTTATCTGAGTGATTTATTAGCTGACTGCTTTGTCTGAGTTTAGAGATTCAAGGACATACTGTATTACTTATTTGGCACTGTCCATATTAACACATCATTAATTAAGCTTTCATTAAATCCAGAGAAGCGTGATGGTTATTATCATGGTGTAGACACTGAAAGAAGGAGCACGCCACAGTCGACCCCACAGGCTCCATTAAAGCTGCACAAGGACAGCTCCACCTTTCTTGATAATAGTGAGACAATGTGTCCCAGTTTCATAATACATACTGATTCTCAGAGGGTGCTGAGGGTGTAGCGTGTTCATGCTAAAAAAAGTCGAGTAAAAAAGTGCACACTTGTTGTGACTGGAGTGTAGATGGACGGACGCTTGTCCCTCACTGCAGTGCACAAAGGAGATGGAGGAGCTGCTCACTGCTGCAAAATATTAAACCAAATAGCTGATGGTGGTGAGACAGGGAAGGCGCGGGAGATCTGAGCAAATAAAATATGAAGCGCTAAATCTTTGAAAAACAATTTTGTTTTCTCTTTGAGGAGATTAAAGGATAAGGCTGATGTTATTCTATATTTTTCTTATTGTCAACATATCCAGTGTGTTACTGTGTCTCTCAATAGTTTCAGACTTCCCTACCTCAGCCCAAGCCCAGCTCACAGTTACATGGTTTGACGCAAACGTCTCAACTCGTTGTCCACTTGCTGCCGTTTTTCTGAAGCTCGCTCCGTCACAACAGCTGAGCTAAATGTCTGAGGAGCTGAGGAAACCATTTGCTGTGGAAGAACATGGTAGGTGGTGGAGAGCTCTGGAAAAGGTAGAAAGTGGACGTTGAGTTGAGTTATTTTCCCAAACCACTGTTTCCAATGTCAAGAACAAACTGTCGGGATGACTAAAAGGTGGATGCAGCTTTTAAGAAATGCTCAGCAGTGTCACTGTAGTTCAGTATGTATTAGTATGTATTATGGAATTGGGACACAGGAACCTTTTTTGCTCTAATTAAATCATGTAGTTCATGATTTCTGTGCATTTAAGTCGTTCACACTCGGAAACGTTCAGTCATCCTCTGCTGGTGCGAGTTGCAGCTGGAGTGTGAAGTTGCTTAATGCAGCATCAATGAGTATTTGAAGGCGTCACGTAGTACTAGTGCAGCAGAGAGGCCTTATGCTGAGCTGAATTCCAGCTGAAACATCATACCGGGGACGTGGAAACGTTCCTCTGGGTGCACATGAACTAAGTGAACGTGCTCTTTCTTGTGCACTAAGAGCTCACATTTGACTTTACAGCATTCAGATGTCAGGATGATGGAGAAAGAGTCAGTTTGAAGATGAGCCTTCTGATTCCATTAGCTTCTGTGTGTTTGAATGTATGCATGTGTCCCAGTTGTGTTTCCAGTCGGTGTGTCTATTTGGAGCTACTGTGTGTGTGTGTGCGCGTGTGCGTGTGACTACATCGCTGCTGCTATTGCTGTTGCTGCTGCTGCTGCTACTATTGTTGCTACTGCTGCTTCTCATGCCCCCCCACCCCCCACCCTCTCAGTCCTCAGTCCCTCTGTGCATCCTGTCCCCTCAACTCATGCAAAACTAGGAGAGAAATCTGACCCTCTGCAGTCAAAAGCATAAGTATTGAGACAAAGCTTGGTCTTGTGTCTTGCGACACCCGAATGAAAACATTTCATGTTGTTACACAGAAACCCACCCAGGTGAGTCCGAGGTGAAAAGACTGTCCGAACACTTCTGCCTTTGACTGTACGGACCTGCTTCAAACCCGCATTTCTTTCCTCTTTTTCTTCCTTTCTGTTTTTTTTTTCTCGCCTTGTTCTGTCTGCACAGTCATAGCTTGTAAATCGAGGATATAAAGATGAATTTTATGTTTTCTACAAGGAGGTTTGCATGTTACTATTATGTGAGTAAATAAGGTGCCTAATGTTCATGTTTGAGCAGACCACACCTCAGTCAAACTGCTGCTTGGAATCTTTACGGGTGCTTTTTCTCGGACTGAGCGCCTGTCTGGCAGAGTGGAGCAGAGAGATGAGAGGAAAGGTTAGCCAGGTTTGCCAAAAATGATCATTTCTTTTCTTTTTGTACAGCTGTGGACACGTGTTACAGTGGTGAGTCTGGTCTGGGTCTCTCATTCAGCTCCTGAGCTCCTGTTTGATTACAGACTGAACGTGATCCTGCAGTGAAGTGGACAAAAACCACATTTGATTTGAAGGTCCACATGAAACTATACATTTGGTGACCACAGGAGCAGCAGTGTAGCAAAACACCAGCTGCCTCTCCGAGCTGCAGCTCAACCTTGACCATTTTTAGCTCTGAGCTCCGCCCACGACCCACGCGCCGATGTCGGCGAGCGTGCTCACCGGCCTGCTCACTTCCATTATGCCAGACAGGAGCCATCACTCCCAGCGAAGCAACCGAAGCCATTTCAACCAGTAATCTGACCAGCGTGTGGAGCAGACATAGGAACCCACTTGCACTCAAAAAGCTCCCACCTTCGTTGTGCCTCACTTCCAACGGTGCTTTTTTCAGTAGTCTGTCTTTCTTTATGTTTGTTTGTAAGGTGCTGTATATAACTTGAATATATTATGCACATATCCTACCCAATGGGTAGACACCACAAAAAAATGTTGTGTATAATGTAATATAATGTATAGACAATATAAGAATTTTAAGAAGGCAGCATCAAATTTGTAAATGCCTACAGTTAAAAACGTGCTTTGTCTTTTTTTTATGAGAAAACATGGTTTGCAAAGTATGCTTAGAAAATGGTTGCAACACAAATACAAATTACTACTTATAATATTTTGCTATAAATAATAGTCTGTTATGATAAGGATGAGGACGTTGTTGAGAAAGGATATTATTCACTTGTTTATTGGATCATCTAAAAACAAGCTTTCACAGTGGTTGCCATCATTTGGGTACTGGCTGGTGGGTTTATGTTCACCGCAGTCATCTCACAGATGTATAGCTCTATTAGATCTTTTAAGACAACAGGAGTCACACACGCATCAGCTGGTGTTAAAGCCACAACTTCAGCCGAGCCCCAGTTGAATTTCAACTCGCTTTGTAAATTGTTGATCAAAAAGCCGAAGCTTTCTAGTTTGAGAGACGTGTCACATGACCACTGCACACGAGAGCCGTCAGCACTTCCAAATAAGGAAGAATATGTGTCTGTACTCATAGATCTTAATCATTTAGTTCATTTCAGCTGTAATTTTGTATATCTGCCAAAGCATAAATCTGTGGAGCACACTCAGCACTGCTATCCATCCGGCTGGATGCTGGGCTCTGGTTAAAGCATTTCAGCTCTGTTACAGGAGGATCACTGACTTTGATCACATTCATGTTGAACAGGAAGAGTGGAAAAACATGAAAGGAAAAATGCTCATTCCCTTTTTGGTCAAGATTGGAAAGTTGCACCAGCGTGAAACGAGTGAAAATTGCCGTTAAAACTGTCATTTAACTCTTTTCTCTCTTTATTATTATGATTTCCTTTTGTTTGTTTTCTACATTACAATGTTATATGTGGCACAGTATATTGAAAGAAAAGTCATGTTTAATCTGCAGTCATTTATTTACAGTATGTACTGAAAATAACTCATAACACTGTACAATAACCGCAGAGCATGTTCATTCTTATCTATAGATGATGTACATAGCAGCGCGCCATTTTCTCTTCAAAGCACCAAATAAGTGGCAGTTGTGTAGTTTTAATTTGGAAAAGTCTCTATTGTAACTTTGGCTGGAGAGCCGAGCGGCGCTCCTTCTTCTTAATAGACCTTTTGTTTTTTCGTTTCCTGCACTAGCTTGAAGAACTATCTTGGGCTCAGACTGATTTTTATTTGATTTCTGCCCCCGCAGCGCGCTCCCTCTTTCCACTTATCAGAAGTCTGTACTCAACTGCTGACAACAAGTAGCTGTTTTTATCGTTCCAGATTTTAATAATAACAATGATAACGTCTCAACAGTTTGGTATTCTCTCTGTCTTGACAGTTACCATAGGACTGCTTCCATCATGGGTTTTGTAACATCGGTTTGCTTTATTTACAAAATGAATCCTTCTCGTTCCCCCCTCCCCCCTCTGTGCTGAAATATAGATATATATATGACTGTATCCAGTGACCATACAGTATATATATATCCAAAACACGGAGGTAAAATTGTTGTGTATTTTTGCCTCTTTTTATTTAAGCAATTGTGATGTAATAGGTTTTAGGCCTAAGGTCTGTTATTGCAATACTTTTACAGAAAAGAAGAAAAAAATCAAAAAATGTTGCTTAAGTGCTGTTGTAGTCAAAGATTTTATGCTTGTACTTATGCTGTAGTCAAACTGCAGCGTAATGAATAAAACTTTAAAAGTGATGACTCTGGTGTTCTCCCTGTATTTTTTCCCCTTACTCTTATATAGCTCATGAGGGTTTGTGATGTGATTACTGGAGTCGGTGCGAGTGGCGGCGCCACTCGGGGCTTTATCTGTCCTCACTGATGCAGCCAAACAACCTGAGCAGGATTTAAGGCACATCAGCAACTTGCTTGCATGATTTCTAGCATGGTTGCTTGAGGATGCAGGTTGAGGCCTGACATGCAGAACACAGCCTGATTGGGTTAATTGGCTGCTATGATACTATTATATAAGGTGATTTTATTTATAAAACCTATTTCAGTCCAGCTAAACCTAATGTGCTTTTCAGCTTAGTTCTTGTCCATGTTAAGCATGCTGACTACAGGTCGCAGAGTGATTCATGTAGTGCTCTGCATACATTTTCTGTTCAATGTGTTGCCTTTTTTATGTTGTAAAAACTGCCCCAGACTTACAACAGAGGTTCTCAAAGTTTCAATGACTGAGTTCCGGTTTCGGAGGCCAAACGACTGATGGCCGTGTAGGAAAACCATGACCTTGCTGTGGGTTTTGAGATTGGTCTCATAATCGCATTTAGCATTAAATTCCTTGAGGACTGAATTCACCTGTTTGCAGATAAGGCAGATCACTTTCTGTCCCCAGAGATCTGACAAAGTAAGAGTTGATCCATTTTTGCTGAAACTGCCTCTCAGTTTTTATCCAAGGTGGCTTTTCCATCTCACTTCCACATTAAACTGCTGAGTCGTCCATTGAAATCACTGACTTTAGCAAAAACTGATGACAGAACGTTCTTCTTCAAAAGTTGTGACAGATATCCGTTTGTTTCGTGTGAACAGGACCACAAGGACTCCGATGACTGAGACCCCACAGTGCTTTCAGCGAAGTGCTAACATGGTCACAATTGCAACGCTATGTTAAGCATCTATAATGTTTACCATGTTAGCCTGTTAGCACGCTGTGCAGTTTAGGACTATCCCACCAAGTACAGCTGAGGCTGATGGGAATGCCATCATTAATTTCACATGTATTTGATCATAAATCATGTTTACACTAATATTTTGACCTGATGATGGAGCTGGAGGAGTTTATGGGAGTTTATTACGGTTCATCCTGAGGGAAACATAAATGTCTGAACCAGCAGATGCAGAGATATCCCAACTTCTGTGCTGTGTTCACATCATTTGGGAAAGATTCCTGTGTTTATCTGCAAATGTTCATGTCACTGGACAACTTAGTATGTATGTTGTCTGAACTCTAAAACTATAATCACAATTACTTCCCTAGTGTCCCTAGTGTGAATCAAGCTCCAAAAACATTTCCCAGAATGCAGCTTATGCTAATGCTAATGCTGATGCTGCTAATGCACCCAGCTCTCAGACTTTAAGAAACCCCTCTCCAGCTACTGGAGGCATTCTAAACAGATTGTTTGTGTTAAATCTGTGGAGTGCTCCTTTAAACAAACCAAACAGTGCCATTTGAAGAGTTCAGCTGCTGTGAAGGAGAAAACAGGTCCTGACTTTTCTCTCGGGGTAGCAGAAAAATAGGAAGCGGCCACTTCATCCAGCAGCTGCATCGCTGCCACAGCCAGCAGCTCTGGAGAAGATGACCACATAATAAAAAGATAGCTCTGCAAAAATACATCCGCACTTCCCTCCTCTCATGTGCTGGAGGAAGCACAGCCTCTGGTGAGCTTCTCATGTTGTTTTGACCCCCATCATCCAAATCTGCTGAATCTTCCTCATTGTCGAGGCAGCGCAGTGTAGGTCAGATCCAGGTCACAGTCAAACTCTTCCTCCATCACTGTTTCCTGTTAAACAGTTGTTAGCAAAGTTTCTCTTGAGCCACGAGCGAATGACTCACTCAGCCCCGTAAAGTAATGAAATGCATTAAACATACGTTTCTGTATATTTCAGCAAGACCGGTTTATTTATAGACAGACCCCATCTGGTGACTTGCCATAGCATTCACAGGAGTGAAACAAAGCTAATGTTCAAAGCACTTAGCCTCACTTACAAGTACAGAGGGAGCGTGGGCCCCCGCCTCTTGTCCTCTCTGTGAACCTCCTGCTGCAAAACGCTGCACGGAGCACAACCGTCCTGATACTGTTCACATTTCCTCCTGACTCACTCTCTTCAGACTACACTCACACACATCTTGAGAGCTGGCAGACTGGTGAAGGCCATGCAGAGGAAATCATGCATACATCAACTGCAGTTTGTTCAGAGATGAGACATGATGCAGCTTCGGAGTCTGAATCTCTCCCAGGCTTTTAGCATCCGACAGGAAACAGAGGAGGAGGAAACTGCTTTCTAGTAGCAAGTATTTCACTTCCATATTTTATCAGGAAGCAGTGCCTAAATGTTCACTCCTGTTTGGAAACTGGTTTGAGGGAAATACTAACAGAGTGAGCTTTAACTGGGGCAGTATTGCTTCATTTGAAATCAGATCTAACAGATTTTATTGATATGGCTCTCTGGAGACAAGTCACTCAGTGAGTGAGCTACTTAACAGTGTGACATATCTTTATGTATAGTCCCTGCTTTACTAGCAGAAAAACTCAAACCTGCTATGGCCAGGGTATGTCAAACATACCATACTGGCTTTGAACATCTCATAAACAGTCCCACTCCACCCGTCAAACAGTTGTACAGTGTCCTTCGTGGCTCTGGAGGACCTTGTCAAGTCTGAGGAAAAAGTCCTGGTGACATCATCATCAGGACTTAGATAACAGCATTTCGAGCAGGAAGCTGTGATAACAGGAGTCAAATTCACCAACACAATGAGAGTCCTCTCAGAGCAACTCCGAGCAGGGAAGGGACAGAAGCTTTTACCTGAGTGAGGAGGTGTGGTTGACCCTGTAGCTAGGTATGACGCATGCTTTTAAAGGTGTGATTGGTTGATAACAACACATGCATTCTTAGTGGTAATGGACAGTGACAGCGATACTTTAAAAGCGGCTGACAAAAGGTTTGAAAACACAAGCTGACCTGTGCAGTAACCTGTTAACATGCTGATAATTCTATTTATTTCTATTTATTTGCTGAAGTTTATTTACCATGATGGTATTTTTAGTACTGAATCTAATGATGAGCCTATTAATGAGGAAAAATGGTTCAGCTCTCATCAATTTCTGTGACTGCTGGTGTTATAGCATTATTGTGTTGGGTGGGAGATAAGATGTGAGCACATCTCTATGAGATAATCTAATATAATCCCTTATCTAATCTGTAGCGTTTCATTAACTCTCTGTCATTCAGCGTTTGGAGATATTTCTCCTGTCTCTTTGTCTTTCCACCATTTTCTCCTCTGCAGCAGAAACTCTTAAGCCTCTTAAAAGTCCTCCTCTGTGCAGTGTTTCACCTTGTTTGTGGTGCGTGCAGCTGTAGGAAATGACATTTAAAAATGAGTCCCAGTCAAAGTAGTCCCAGTTGGACACCCTTCTTTGGCTGGACTGTCAGAATCTTCAGCCAACAAGGAGTCACAATTCAGCGCAACCCATTCAAGACCACCCGTTCCCCCATATGCAGCCATCGACAAGAGAGCTAGATTTAAGTCACACGGTGACAACTGAGTCATCTCTGTGACCTGACGAACTCCATCCATTGAAGAATACCATCAGATGTGGTTGAAAGTCATGTGGAAGAAGATGCCATCAGCTAGTTTTTGTTGTTGTTTGTTTTGTTAAATGTTTGTCCCCAAGGTCACAGGTGACCTTTATTGCTTGACATTTGAAATGCTCAACAGCAACGTCTCTTCCAGGAGACAGTGTCCCCATTATTCTGGACAATCACTTTTAATTCAAACTACTTTCTGCCACAGAAATAGTCCTGAAGAAAACTGTTGACAGTCTGGGTTGTGATGGATCAATAGTAACTGGGACACTATTTCTGGAAAGACATGTTGCTGCTGAACTTTTAAAAGGCCATTTTTCAATGCTGTGAGCACCGCATGATGGTGCCTCCATTGTACTGGGGTGGAGGCCCCCCATCTCTGAATCTCTGAGACGCGTATTTGAAAACACAGACATATAAAACCCAAACTATCTCCCTGCCTGGGTACCGCTGAGGCTGATTGAGGAAATATGTCTTGTTTTATTTTGGAGAACTGACCTTTTACCAGATTCCATATGGATTTTTGGTCATTTCTGTGTGATCGTGCCCTTTAAATATTACAAGATGTAGAATAAAACTTGAGATTTGTAACATGTAACTTATCCCACTTGAAGACTATATACAAAACTTTCTGGCGAAACTATTTCAACAAATATGACCTCAGCTTCAACTTCCTAATGTACTCACAGTCTGTCAGTGACAGCAAAGATGATTCCACTGACCTTTTGTTAGAAAGGATGTAAAGCAGAGCAAATCAAGAGACTTCAGGCAGATTGGACAGTTTTTTGCCTCCTGACCTGTGCTTCACCTCAGGCTTCCCAGAGGCATCTTGACACTTGAGTCATGTTTAGCCACTGACTCACACCTGAGGAACACAGATTGTCTTTACACTGAAATGATTTCAGCAACCGCAGCGCCGCTCTGTCTTCTGTGTCATACTCCCTGTGGGAGAACAGACAGGTGTTTGTGTGAGGGGCCGTGGACTGCATAAACAGTTGTTCATTAGTGTGGACAGCAGAGGTCATTGTAACTCAAACACACTTCCCATCAGCTCCGAGCAATACTATTATATTTACATATAGATAAGATTCATAATGAAGGAGGCAGGCTGGAGCATGTCCAGGGTCTGACTGCATGATGTTTAAATCTGTTTAGCATTTCTGGACACTGACAGCTAAGAAACTAAGTGTCAGACCATACTGACTCTTCCGTAAGTGGTGTGTACCTTGACCTTAACCCGCTGAGCACTTCCCCGCCTGCCATGCTCGTCAGTGCATACCTGCGCTTTCATCTCTGGGGAACAAACATCCAGCACTGTGACTGAAAATCTATTATGAATTCACGAGGAGCAGGTGCTCTTTTACTACATCTGAATGTAAAACATTTGATAAGGGGAGCTTTCAGTCGTACGTTCAAACAGAAGCAGAGGAGGGGTGAAAGTACATTTCCTTGAGTGCTGTTCTTAAAGCTGCACTTACCGATGTTTTCATGTCACTGTGATGAACTCACAGAAAATTGAGTTCATTGCTTTGGTTTTTACCTCTCACAGATTTACTGTTTCGGTTCACTATCACTGCTTTCATTAACATTATATTCAGCTGAAGCTGTTTTTCTATCCCAAGCTACTTTATGCTTCTACTCCACTACAGATTTCAGGGACGAATATGGATGGAGTACTGAAGTCGTGAACACTAGAACATTTGAGGGCACAAGGATCAGGGCCAAGGGGCCCCGAAGTCACAGCCTGTGTGAAGTGACTGTTGTTAAGAGATCTTATGCCAAAGTGAAAGAGAAAAGATCCCTCTGAGAAAATGAAGGAATAGCCCGAGCATTTACTTTGAGGCCGTCACAAGCTACCAAGGGTTTTATGAAGCATGTTTTTTTTAATTTTATGTCTAGTTCACTGAGGGTATTGACATCATGCACTAAGGCCTCTCTAAATCTGATGAAAGACATCATAAAACTCCACAAAAATGAGGCCAGCTGGCTTGGTCACTTGGTCGGATGGCCCATGAGGTGTCTATGCTCATAAAGTATAATAAATCTTAGACAATCTAATACATTGTTCCACCTTAACAAACTGCGACAGTTAAGTGCTACTCTTACACTGATGATGCAGGAATAATATCCAGTTACTACATATGGAAGTATTCACTGATGAACCATTCACAGGGAGTGCTTCTGCAGGAGTACTGTTCATACTTTCAAGCTGCATTGATCCTTTTCGGCCGCTTGGGGGCAGAAGTCTGCAACAAAATAAAAATCACACACATTGTGTGAAGGCCTTGCTAAATTGGTATGAGTGTTAGCAGTCGTGTTTGTGGACATCTGATGAGTGGATGTCCAAACATCAGTCTCCTTTAGCTCTGTTCAAGTTTCCACTAACTGTTGGATGCTGGGCAGCTGGTTTTCAGTGGAGTTCTCTCAAAACTACTACTGCTGGAAATTGGAAATTACACTGATGAGAGTGAACCAAAAATAACTCTGTGGGCTGTGACGCTGCAGGTTGACACTGCAGTCTGCTAGTTTGTCACTATTGCACGCCTTTTTTGTCACATCCGACCCATTGTTCATGAAAAAATATGAATTATTGCTTTGAGTGCATTTACCTGTTTTATAAACTCAAGTTTACTCAAAATTTTGAATTCAGAAGTGTAGGATGTCTGGATTGATTAGAACGCTTAACTAAAGGATCTGAATATTAATTCCACATCTGTAAAAGAGGCTGCTTACAGCTGAGTACAGTGTTGTGAGGCCTGGATGTCTGAGTATTGTCACTGGTGTTCACAGTGATGGCTTTAAGTGCAGCTGTGAAACTTACTGAACAGCAACCATCATCCTCACAAATGACCTGGGGTATGATTGTGAGCGTTAAAACATAGTGTAATAGAAGAAAAGAAGGAGTCAAAAAGTCAGTTACAGTAATGCTGATTAACAATATCTAACTTGTGTGTACTATCCTAACCTAACATTAGCCACCATCAGCATCTGGTCATATCAGACCAAGTCAGGCAGTAACAGGAAAACCTCTGACTTTTACTGATCACGAGGCACTTTTCTTTTTTACGTGGAATATTCTGTTACTGCCACTTTTAATAGTTACAGTCTCACTTGCAGTACAAGAAGTGTCACACAGCCTATAAACGCAGCATACAAACTTTGATGATTAACATTTTTGCTTTATTGATTTGTGGTTTTAAACCAACATGTTTGAATTTGTGACAAGAACATGTGTATTTACCAAAGTACCCGACATTTCATTTGGCACACTGCCCGTGTATCAGTGTGTCTCCTGTTCATCCACACTGAACCAGCTACACATTTACATGACATGTAAACTGATATGTACTGTGCTCTGACTTTATCTGCTCCAAGAACAGCTTTCAATCAGCTTTCAGTCAATGCATTCAGTGGTACAATAATGTAATATATTAGCTAGGGCTATTGGATAAAAATTCTTTAGAAAAACTTTCTTTCTTTCTCACTACATTATAAAAGACACAAGGTGATACTTCGCCTTCGACAAGGCTTTGACGGACTTGTACACACAGGTAACCATGAGCTTCAAGTTTTATTTTCCTAACAACCACAAGGATTAGCATCATGTGCTCCCATACAGTCATAAATGGATGCTGCTGTCACACAGGCAGGTTGATTTTTTTCATCCCATAGAAGCTCAGACCTCTTTTTATTTCTTGTGTATGTATGTGAAGAGAAATGAGAAGACAGCTTCTCTTTAATCAGCCAACTTACAGTCAACCATGAGTTAAAGTCCAGATCGCATGAGCCTGTGTAAATCCAGTCTGAGATGACTGAGCCGGGATGTAGCATTTCCAGGAGTCTGCTAAGCTGCTGTCTAGTCTATACTTACAGTGCATCGTGGTAGATTTGGACAATTAGGGACTGAATTTTGACAATTAAATAGACAACAGTTGACATCTGAAATTTGTGAGGCAAACTCTTAGGACAAGGATAGTGCAATGTCTCTATGTTCTTTACAAACAGTCTTAGAAGTGCTGTTACTTTCCCCAGACTCACTGATTATTTATTGAGATCAAAATAGGATCATATACTCAGAGGCCCCATCTGTAAATGGGACTCGCTAATCATTTTTCTTTCTAAAAAATGCTTTTCCCTCGGAGACCCTGTCTTTGGTTTCCTGCAGTTTCTCAGAAAACTTGTCCTTAGTCTCTTCCATTTTCTCAGAGAAACGTTCTTTTGTTTCCTCCATCTTCTCTGAAAATCTCTCCTTTGTCTCCTCCATCTTTTCTGTCAGTTTCTCCTTTGTCTCCTCCATTTTGTCCTGAAAGTATTCCTTAACTGGTGGTGGTGTGGATAGGTAGCCGTGCTTGCGGAGATACTGAACAGACAGCGACGTGCCGCCCAGAGTCACCGTGTATCTAGCAGGGGTTGCAATCTGTTGGGAAACAGAGAAAAACACACAGCTGGTCAGGAGAGCAGAAGCCAGGGCTGAGTCCATCACTCATACATCACTTGTTAGATTTGCTGTGTCTGCTTTTCAAATATACTGACTGAGGAAGACACACACATTCAAGTCAGATTCAGAAATTTGACAACGTGACTGTTTTATTAAAGTGTTTTGACGCTGATCATTGAGCTGACATGTTTAATGTTCACTTCAACTAAAACCCTGAGGGTCTTGGATGAAATTACCTTGTACATGGCGTATGCAGTCAGAGCGTAGCCACTTGAGGAGTCTCTCAAAAGGCCAACAAGTGACTCTGGTAGACCAACCATCTCCAGGAATGGCACTACATTCACTCCTCTGAGGGGAAGAAAAACATGAAGAGGGGGAAGAGTTTAAGTAGCTGCGAAAACTGGTGCACGCTGCTGTGCTGACAGTATGTTGTAGTATGACAGTTAACAGTATTTGTTAACTTTCAGAATAAAGACACACTGTGGTAGTTAGTATACAGTTAAGACTGCAGAGCCAATGAAATAGTTTGCCACTTTTCAAATAGATATAAAATAAATCAAGTTAATGTCAATCTGATCTCTGAGGGGATCACAACGCATCATCACAATAAGACTCACTTCATAGCAGCGTAATAGAAGGTTCCAAACCAGACGGACGATGTCAAGAGATGCACAGGGATCAAAACCTTCCCATACTGTTTGAAGGTCTTCTTAAACCTCTGGACCAGACCAATGGACTTGTCCTGTAGGGGGTCCACCTCTGCAACATTAAGCTCAGCTTCGTCTTTCTGGACCTCCTGTGTTTGAGGTGTGGAGCTGGGCTGTGACTCCTCCTGCTGCGGCTGGTGTTTCGGTTGATGCGCTGCCTTGCTGGAGGCTGACGTTGACAGCCAGCGCTGGCCTGTGGGTGGTGGCAGTGACAGGCGGAGGGCACAGCAACAAAATGCGACTGGCAGCTCGGGGACGGGGACACCTACCAGAAACGGGCGCACTGCTGCCACCCGCCGCACTGTCCCATGAGTTAGGATGCGCTGCATTATCATCCTCTTCCTCTCCTCCTCTGTGCTGCTGTGACGTTTAACCACAGACTATGATAAGACAAAAAGACACTCCAGTGACATACTGAAATGATTACATGCTTCTTTAGTGTAGCAACTCACAATTACATTCATTATCAATCTGCTAATTATATTCTAGATTAATCATTGAATGTGAAACGTCAAAAAATAATGCGAGTCCAACATCTTTGAGCTGCTTAGAATATTTCATTTATTATCATGTACTTATCATCATACTATCAGTATTGACATTTGAGCAGTACAAATACTGTACATCAGTCTTTCAAAGTCATTTGAAATAGCAGCAGTCTAGACAGTTTGTCTACATCACAGTGATAACTGTGACACACTGAACGCTGCATGACCTCATTGACAATCTACGGAGCACGGACATTTTGGCACTCCAAGTTCAAGATAAAATTCAGGCTGTGAAGACAAACATAGATGAAATTTAACCAGAATTCACAAAAAGCGTTGTGTATCCATGGTTTCCTGTAGACCATATTTCAATAGCTTTCCAATATTCCTACAGTGACATCACTTTGCTTACCATTAAGAAGCTCGAGTGCAACCTTACAATTTTCAGTCATGTTATGTATATGTGTTACTTTTACACAGTTTACACAGTAAGGGTAGCTTCTGCGTTATATAATATAAATAGTGCTGAAACTACCGAGGTAACTGTCAACAGCTCACTAAGGAAACCAGCCATAACCCATGACATTCCTGCACCAGCTATAACTTCATCTCCTTTGCATTCACTGATCACACAGGTTATATGACAGATTAAAACTCCTCAACATACCTTGTGTTATGACTGCACAGTCATATATACAGCACCTGAAGCAAAACAAACGGGTTGGTGAGTTTCACGAAGGAAGTTCAGCTGAAATTACGTTTAAAAATGGTAGCGTACACATTAAAGGTACAATAACGGTAAAGAGCAGGGCAATTCTTTCTTTTTTGTCTCAAAACTTCAGGTAAACCGACTAGCAGCTAGCCAAACTACCGTTAGGGCTGTGAATCCTCCACTATAACACAGGAAGTCACTGTATCTAACTTCAAAATAAAAGTACTCCAATAGACTGCAGGGAAAAATCGACTGCAAGAATCTATTCTGTTTTATTTCAGAAGTTACAACCGGAACCGGAGTAACGCTAAATTCATGCTAACCTTACACAGGCACTATTTTAGGCTAGTTGACATTGGCCAGTTTTGTCTGGAGGACAAGGAGGCAGCTTTTGGCCAGTCCTTATGTTGCTGGAGTACTGTCCAGCGGGAGATGAAGTAAGGACGCTTTCATCTTAATACAGCAGACAGTGGTTGTACTTTACACACTGACTGGCAGGCGGGCCTGTTAAGGCCAGACTCTGAACTGTTGCCAACTTTGGCTTCTGACAGCTGACGTTAGCTAGTTGGCTGCTAGCTAAGTTAGCTGCTAACCTCACAGGTAGGAAAAACAGTAGTTGCTACTGAAGTAAAACATACTAAACCAGAGGACAGAAATCAAAGTACACTTACGTTGGTAGTTACGTGCTGAGTTCAAGACAAAATCGTACCCCTTAATTGGAGGGCCATACGAAAAGTGGCCGGGCTAGCAGTCCTTCAGAGACCACATTTATCGCTGCCGCAGCGCGGACTGCGTGGAAAGCAGCATGTAAACCCAACCGTGCAGAGAGCCACGGAAAATGTAGTTCGCATGCGCCTGTGTGTTAAACGCTCCAAGACGTTTACGAAATCCATTTCCCAGCGTGCCTAGCGCAAAGTCAACCTCTTGGACGGCAATATTAGCCAGCGGTTTGTTTTCGCTCTGATATACTGTGCCACTGACGACCTTCAAACATATCCCTGCACTGTACATAGAACAATTTACAGCAAAGTATCTGCGGACCACACACACACACACACACACACACACACACACACACACACACACACACACACACACACACACACACACACACACACACACACACGTTTTAATATGTTTCATTTTATCCTTTCAATTTTATTGTCAATTAATGATCTCCACGTGCAAGAAACAGCACAACAAATAGTGCTAGTTATTAAAACATGTTTTTAAAAAACAAAACAAATTCACTCATAAACCTACAGTACTCTTTCTGTTCGTCAACACCATTCTTGACACACTCATACACAGGGAGGTGTGACGCATAGTGCATACTATCCATGCGCGCGTTACCTGCAGTACATGAGTTCCGCCAGCAGAGGGTAGTCTGCTCACATTTTTGGTGCCAGACTACTTTATCTGAAGGAGGTTTTCAGTCAGTCATATATAATGGGGAAAGATGTAGAACATTTTATCATGCATTGTGGGAAACATAATTCAGAGAGGGAGACATTAAGGCATATAGTACATAAGAGAGGGCAGGAATGGAGTTTCAAATCACTCATGAGCGCAGGACGGGACTTCATGGAAGGATCTGGTAGGTTACATAATACAGGCATAATTAGGAAATAGGATGTGATTTTTTTTTTCTATACACAATCAGTATTCAAACAATAGGTGGCGATATTTACCACCGCCTGTCACAAGTAAAGGTCCTTCATTCAAAATCTTACAAAGTAATAGTACAAAAGTAGAAGCATCAAAATATACTTACATTACCAAAAGTGCAGAGTGGGCCGTTCCAGAAAAATATATGTTATATTACTGGGTTATTCTGATTGATGCATTAATATGTGTTGCAGCTGGTAAAGGTGGAGTTCATTTTTTAATTACTTTATATTCTGCTGGGTAGCCTAATCTGTAAAAAAAAAAAAAACATCAATTTATTAGTTGATTTTTATTTTATGTTTATAAAGTTGACTCTGCAAAGTCAGAGTAGTAAAGTACTAGTACCTCTACCATACGACACAAACAAAAGTATAAATCCCTTCCTTTTTTCTGTTTGTCTACATGGAGACATGTATGACAAACTATATGTATACTGAATATTGTTACAAGGTGTACTATTCATTTATTGGTCTTTAGCCTGCCATATACAGTAGACCATCAGGAAAACCTTCAAAGCCACAAAGTCACTTTTGTTTTGGAGTGGACTGTAAAATCTGCTGCAGGCGTGTTAAATGTGGAACACATGAGCCAGTCTGGACAGAGTCCAACCACATCATCATGTAAGGAGGATTGCCTGTTTGTGTTGATGCACATGCATACATTTTTTGTACACCAAATATCATGCCATCTTTAAATGGATGAGTTGTTTTCTGATTTACTCATAAGCAGGGAAACAATCAGGTGTTGAGGTGTAGCACTGAATCTCAGTCAAACATTTAGAAGGCTGAAGAAGCCAGCTTGTAACTGGAGAGTTGCCAGGGTGAATGTTTTAGACCAGCTGGGGTGGAAGCAGTAGATGGGGTGATGTAGACTTGGTGCAGGGTTGGCAGTAATAGAAGAAATCTGTGATTGGACTGCTGGTCAGATCCCAACTGTTAATGTACGGTGTGGAGAGTTCCGTCAACCTGTCTTAAGCAATTAAAGCTTTACAGAGACATCTACCATTTATCGTGATTTAAACTTTGTGCTGAGAGAGAATATATTGTTTCTTTCTGCACTGCAATAGATACTGTCCCCATCTGCAGGGCTTCGGGGGTCACTGAATGTTCTGACAAGTAGGAGATCGATGTGAATCATAAGCTGTGGCCTTCACAGTCATCATATTGACTCAGCTGAATACCTGAGATTGTGGACCTGTTATATCATTTGGAAAACCAGTGTTCCTACTTCCAGTGAAGTTTCAGGGACTTGGCAAATCAGAAGTAGCTGCACTGTATCAAAGATAGTGAGCCACTGAGAAAAGTAGTGGTTACAGTCTAATGAAAAGATAATTCATTTTGGCCATTTCCTGTCTGTCCCTGTGTAATGTTACAATAAACCATTTGCTGTCACTTCCAAAGGGAGGCTGTGCTTAAAAACATAACGTAACAAACAAGCAAGAAGCTGCAAAAACAACATTAGCATATCATTGTTTTATAAAGTTGCAATGGTGAACAATTACCTATTTACACATCCAGCAGACACACAGCAACATTATCTTTCACTTGGAGTCGTGTTACCATTCTGCTCATCTGGTGAATTGAAGTCAAATAACTCTTCCAGAGGGCGGGCCCACATTACGCCAGTTTTACAGTCGCTGCATTGGCTCCCTGTCCGCTTCAGGATCGATTTTAAGGTTCTTTTACTACTTTTTAAATGTCTTAATGGCCTTGCGCCCTCTTATTTATCTGACCTGCTTTTTCCATAACAACCCTTGCGGTCCCTGAGGTCCTCCAGCACCGGCCTTTTATGCATACCAAAAGCCAGAACAAAAACCCACAGTGAGGCGGCATTTAGCCACTATGCTCCTCACTTGTGGAACAGCCTGCCGGAGAGCCTCAGGACTGCAGACACCGTTGATATTCTTAAGAGAAGGTTAAAAACGCACCTTTTTAATCAGGCTTTGTAAGTGACAGCGAAATTCTTCTTATGTTTTATCATTTATCTTATGTTGATGCCTTTTAGTTTGTTGTTTCATATTTTGTATTATTTTATCATATTTTATCTTTTAACTGTTTCATTTATTTTTTTTAACTCCGGTGCTTCCTCAGGGGGGTCCTCCACACTGGGAGCTGTGTCTGGTCTGCTGCCGGTGCCGTCCTTCTGCCCGGCTGGTGGAGGGGCTCCCTACCTCGGTGTGGGGGTCCGCCGGTCTGTCAGGGTCGGGGGGGCCCGGGTGGCGTGCGCGCGCGCGTGTGTGTGTGTGTGTGCATGTATCTCGGGGTGTGTGTTAGTACACATGAAGGGTGGGGGGGGATGGGTTTTTAATGTTGTTCTGTTTTTATTTCTATTGTTTTTAACCCTTGTAAAGCACTTTGTGTTGTATTTCATTATGAATGAAAAGTACTATATAAATAAAGTTTGATTTGATTTGATTTGATTTGATTTGATTTGATTTGATTTGATTTGATTCTTTCAGTTCTGTTTTGTCTCCACCGACTCTATCTGGCCATATCTGGCTCTTAACCCACTAAACCCAGCTAGTCTCTCATCCTGTCTGTCTGCTGTTTGGTGATGGACGGGTAATTTACTGTGGGTTTAATTGAGCCTTTTCACTGCAAACACATACCTGCTGCGACTGGAAACCAGTTGGTGACAGTCAATAAACCAAAGCAGTAAGCTGAAAGATGCTTAAAAAGCTCGAAGGGAACTGGAAAGTCAGGTGATAATTCACCCCGTTTCTCTTCGTCATGAGCTTTGTCTGTGAGCAGATCCTTTCACATTACACATAACCATTTCATCCACTGTTAAAAAGCTATTGATTGCAGCATATCTCTTAGTATTGTAAAAGCTAATTTGGTATTTACTTGCACATCAGTGAAATATACACATACACAGAATTTTAAGGAATGAAATAAATGTGGCTTTCATTCCATATTTTCAGGTTATGTTAAACATTCTCAGACCTTCACTCCTCAATTCACACTTGACTATGTCAATTTCTAAAACTAGAAAATCCTATTCCTAAGAAGACAAAGCCAAGGTGAAGTTGAAATGCAGCAAATAATCAATAGCTATTCTAGCTGACAGCTTTGTGCCTGTAAATTAAGCAAACGCACCCCAAAGTAGATTTTTATATCCACAGTTAAGTCATCGTTGGGACTGCTTCACCTGCTTGGAACATTCCACAGGTAAACAGGTTGATTGGTAGGTGACAGTATCATGATTGGGTATGAGATTGGTGTGGCACGGTGGAGCAAGCAGGTAGTGCGCGTGCTTCACAGCAAGAAGGTTGCTGGTTCGATCCCCGGGCGGGGCCTTTTTCTGTGTGAAGTTTGCATGTTCTTCCCGTGCATGCGTGGGTTCTCTTTGGGCACTCCGGCTTCCTCCCACAGACCAAAAACATGCTCATTAGGTTAATTGGTGTCTCTAAATTGCCCCTAGGTGTGTGTGTGACCGGTTCAGGGTGTACCCTGCCTCTCGCCCGTTGAAGCTGGGTTAGGCTCCAGGGAAAGGAGCCTAACCCTGAAAGGGATAGGCGGTGTAGAAAATGGATGGATGGTATTAAATTGGCATTGTGGAAAGGCTCAGTCATTCACAAGCAAGGATGGAGTGAGGTTCATCACTTTGTGAACACATGAATGGATAAAGGATATTAATACATGGGTCTGTGAATGGGAGAACGTTGTCATGGATGGATGGATGGACAAATTGTGGGGGGCAGGCATCCAGATCCATTTGGGCTGCTCCATCTTCAATGTCTGCTTTGGCTTTGGGATCAGAAGCACATTCAGACTGTTGGCCCTGCTGACAGCCAGCTCTCGTCTTTCAGGAAGGTAATTGGCAGAAAAAGTGAACACATTAGATCAGTGTTGCTTGTATTAAAAGGGGGAGGGAAAAACTCCATTAACACTTTATGTGTTGATGATTGCACTTTTTTAGTTTGTGCTTTCGACCTTTTTCTGATTTTGTCTGCAGTGACTAAGCTGCTGCAGCTATTTTCGAACAAGCATGGGTAAAAAGGGAGCTGGTGCAGCAGCGGTATTTGCTGGAGCAGTCAGTGAGGTGATGGCCGAGGATCTCACAGAGCGATGTGCAATCTAAAACACGAAAATGTCAGTGGAAACAATGTCAGACTACTTTACAGAGTGTGAGGAGCATTTGGTGTGCAGATGTGATATTACTGTCGAGGTCACTCAGGCGTCTGTCACGTACTCTAAAGCAGGCAGCAGCTGGCTTTAGAGTCTGCCTCTCAGGTTTACCGACAGCTGTGAAGTGGTTGTATTCATCAGTTGAGGTGGATTGTTAGCTGTTAGCTAACCTTTACAATTCGAGTGTGTTCGTGGCATTTTCTGCAGTGTCCAACAGCAGCGCGTGAATAAAATGTTAACCTTTTTGTTTTGTGCAGTTTCCTTTATTCCCTTCTGCACTGGGCTTCTGCCTTCAGGCAGTTCACAGTTATTAGTAACCACCAAGTCATAGCAACAGGATGTTCTGAGCTGCAGTGAGACACAAGGTGCTACAACCTGTTTTCATTCCCACGTCACACTCCGTGCGCCTCATAGACGCTCGCCTTTCTAACTCTTGGTAAATGATTGAAATGTTTCACAGTTTGGTCGGGTTAGGGCACCAGTTTAGGAAAAGATTATGTTTGGGTTAAAATAAGAGGTCTAAAAAGAACGATCTCCTGGATGAAAGTCCTGTGTTTGATGTGCCTATGTGCTAAACATATGCCTGTCACCTAACTTGCTCTGAGTCTAATATTGGCACGATGGATGTACAGTGGAGTTAGCTGAAAGCCTAGTGCATCTCACACAGTCTACCTTGTGTGACACCTTGAGTGTCAGGATGTGCAGGTTCCCTCCCTTTTACCTAGTGTGCTCCTGTGTCCTTGTCTGTCCGGTGTGTGTATGTGTGTAAGTGCAGGGTGTGGCCGACAGGTCTGGCCTGGCCTCTTCCTCTCCTGAGCACACATGACTTGAATCATTCAATTAAGCCTGCTGTCAGGTGGGACAAGGAAAGAGAGGAAAAGTTTGTTGAGCTGTGGCAAAGGTAATTAATTACCTTTTTCTTTCTTTTTTTTGTGACAGAAGACACGCACTGATTGGTTCTGGTCATATGTGTAGTCTTGCCAGTCACCTGACCAGCACATGGCACAAGAGTTTATAGCACTATGATCTTTAGATCTGACACAGTGACCATTGTTAAATACAAAAAATTGTACATTGATTGATATTTTTATGGTCACTTTCCAACATAACATGCTGTAAACACAAGACTGACATATTAAGTTGTTATGACAGATGTGAGAACACACATAAAGTGCACATTAATGCATCAGAAATAATAAAGCATATAACAATGTACAGCTTAAAGGGACTAAGATGTGTATTCTTTAAAGCTGAATTAATTAGATTTTTTGGCCGCTGCAGAACAAACTACAAATCCCAGGCATCTGAAATATCATGGCATTGTAAAGTTTATATAACTAACAGACACGGAGCAACATTAGCATGATCTGAAGTCATGATTCTGTCCACCTGATGAATATAAGTTCAATATTCACTCTCCGTTTAGCTCTGTGTTAATTGCACCAAGAGGTTAGAATGATTCTCAAAGCTGAGGGCAACTGCAGAGTCACTTTATCACATTACACATGCTCGTTAGTATGAAGATAACGAATAGTGCAGCTTTAAAAACAGTGCTCGAGTAAATGTACTTAGTTACTTCCATCATCTGCTTTTATATCAATATGCAAATAAAGGTGAGCCTTAGCAAATGAACATTCAGGTGCAGTAAAAGAGCACCTGCTCTTTGTGAATTCAGAATAGATTTTCAGTCACAGTGCTGGGTGTTTGTTCCCCAGAGATAACAGTACAGGTTTGCGCCGGCTATCACAACAGACATGTTCTGGTGACTCAGTGTGTTAAAGTGAACGTACACACCACTGACTGAAGAGTCAGTACTGTCTGACACTTTTTTCTTGGCTGTCAGTGTCCAGAAATAATTCATCCGATTAGCCTAAAAACAAGCAAAGACAAAAGGAATCCAGACCGGCAAACAAGCAGAATGCAGGTCGTCAGTTGGACAGCTTTTCTTGTTAGACGGCTTGTTTGATCACTGAATTAAGGATTCATTGTTCATTGTATTATTGTTTTCTACTTCTTTCTGCTAAGACAACACATTTGAAGTTAAAGGTAGGGCCCAAATGATGCTGGATTTTTGAGGCTAATAGGAATGTTGATATTTGAGAGTTAAAAAAGAAAAATCAAAACCTCAGAAAACAGTCTGTTTTGCGCACAGCATCTCACACACACAAGGCTTCTGTCAGTTTGATTGACAGCCGCTTCACCCACCTCCCCGCTGGCATCTGATCGTGACATTTCTGTACTGTAATATTTTCTTACTTAGACTGATGCAATATATCTATAAAAAATCATATTGTTTGTATATATATGCATACAGTATCTGTATATATTTCTGGAGCAACTGACAACACAAGTCTGAAAAGAAGCATGCACAAAGTCAAAAGCCTTGTGATACGTGCGTGACTGCTGTTTTTTTCACAGCAGAAAATGGACTTCATATCATGAGACCATAGTTTCCATTTCATGTGTATTAGTGTCTCAAGCTGAACACGGATGGGGTGTTTTACGTTGTCCTGTGAATGCATCACTCAATGCCTCCTTGTTTCAGCTCCGGCCTCTGTTTAGTCTCACAAGAGATTCGCATTTAGTGGAGAAACATATTTTCTGTGCTTCTGATGCAAGTAATGAAACCTCTGTTGTGCTTTAATTTGAAGATATAATTATTTCTTTGGCTTCAGTTTTTGGTGTCTGCTGTAGAAAAAAACAAAAACTCCAGGTCTAATTCTGTGGCTGGTTCAGGTCAGTTTTATTCACTGTGCAGTGGAGACGTACGTTCACAACAGGCTTTAGGATTAAGTTCACCAGACTGATGTTCTGGTCAGGAAACAATAGGTTTGGCTGGGACACCCTACCTGCCACTCAATTTACACACGTTCAGTACATAGTTGTTTTCAAAGAGAGACCAAAAGGAAGAGCGTCTGAGGAGCAAGCAAGCTTCCTGTGATCGTAGAGGTGTGACTCCTCACAGGGCTGGCCTGGGCTCAAATGTAAAATTGTTTGTTTTGATGTAGAGCCCACTGTCATATTGAAGGACAGACACTTCAACTAATAGAAAGAGTGCAGGGTTCGGTAGTAGTTGGCCAAAGGTGTGCTGGGCTCAAATAAGGCACAAACAGTGACGCGCTGTTTTAACCCCTCTGCTTTGCCCTCTGAGGCTGTGCTCCAATCCTGTTGTGTCTTTTAGAAATCACCTAAATGCCACCAGAGTTCACCAGGTCGAAGGTTTAATGGTTTGAGATGAACCTGTTGCTCACCAAATTTAAGGCCATAGAGGCAAAAAGTAACCATATTTAACAGCACAGTAAAGTAGCTGATGTACCACAAGTCCAGTACATGCAAAAAGGAACAGAGTTCTTTTAAGCTTGCCAGTAAAATAGGCAGGTGAGCAACATGTCAATTATTGTTTTATTGTATTATTACATTACAGTGTGTGCGTCTCTGCTGATCAGCAGTGCTTTAGGAAGTTAGCTAATTTTTAGATTTTTTTGTTTTGACATGCCTAGTGAGACATCTCCCACACATGTTCCTGAGCGCTGACCAGCAGAAAGGGAAGAGAGAAAAACAAATTATTTAGCTAATTAGCATCAAGCTGTCAATAGCTTCATCCCCACAATTGGTTTAACTGGGATGAATGAATGGCACACCATTAACGTGACCATTCAGGCAGGCCTGACGGGAATGAAGCATTGCTTTCATTAATGTGAGAGGCACTGTAGAGTGCAGACACACCTAATTATTTTTCCCACTCATTGTCGTCTCTGCCTTAACTCTGCCACCAGTACAGAACATGTAGTGGCTGCGGCTATTAGGGCTTTTCATCTTGTAGCAAAAGTCACTGTGAATGCAAAGGACTTTTTTAGATTACCAGAAATATTTATTTGAATGATACATGAAGGATTTTTCCCACTGAAAGCCTCTTTGGTTTGGAGGTGACATGGAACAGGGTGAGTTTGCCTCTCTAGCTTCTTCCTCTGTCTGTCTCCTTTGCACTAGATTAGCCTCGTAGAGACCAAAATAAGTAATGACGACAAGAACTAAATGCAACAGAGCAACCAGCATTGACTGGATTCAGGGATGCTGAGAGCTGTGAAGGATACACACCGCTTGTTTCCTCCACCCTTGAAATGCTGACTTTGGAGGATGCAGTAGGGTGAACTGGTGACCTAAGCCGAACTCACATACATACACAATAAGATGTACATTGGTACAGTGTGGCTGTGGGTGGATGTCATCCTACAGCCAATCACATTTGTTTACCAGGCTGCTTCCTGTGGCTGTGCCCAGTGTTTTTCATTTCTATAGCAGCACCTTATAATATTGTTTGATCACTTACTCACCTAGCGCTTGACAGCTGCAGCACTCACTTTAGATAAAAAAAAACAAAGCAAAGAGTGTTTGCTCAACAATAATCACAGCATACTTAGTATATATCATTTTCGCCATATTCTCACATCATTCCCACAATGATACATTCATTTTACTGGAATTCAAAGGAAAACACCCTATATTGTGAAGTGGAAAGTTTGGGTCTTGACTAGACTTAGACTTCACTTTATTGATCCCAATTTGGGAAATTCTAATGCTCTTGTCCTCCCCTCCGCAGTGCTGTTACTTCCCTCTGGGACCACATATTTACAGCAGCATTTGTAGGAACATGCTGGTTCTCCTCCTTATCTTGATTTGCCTGTTAATGACAAACTAAATGTCAATGTCAGATAAACAGCACAGTCCATAAGCCGCAGAGCGCCTTCACTAGTGATTACAACGATATTTGATCTGACTGCAGTGAGGCTTTAAGAAGAAAAGCAGCCCAGGTTACAGATGGATCTTTGTGATTTGGTACTCCCCACTGATCAGTGTTTAGGACTGCATTTTTTCTTGTACTAGAGGATATAGTCAATGTGATCATTTGAAGCCAAACACTGGAAGAACAAGTGCTCTGTCAAAGGAAGTCCTGGGGGCTGTAAATGCTATACAATGAATGGCCAGAAAAGTGAGCGTGTGAGACATGAGACCACTAGAAAACCAACGAAGGGAAGCAAAGTTTGGCCTCAAGTGGACAAGGTTGAGCACATCCAACACTAAGCTAAGGTCTTTCTTTGCCTTAGGTGGTAACGATCAAAGATGGTGTCATCGCTTTTCACAGAGACACTTTTCTCAAAAGCCTTTCCCGTGAAGTGGACTTTGAGAGGGCTTTCATAGGACCTCAGGATCACTGCTGTGCTGCAGACACCTACTGTAATTTCAAGCACCACTTTTGGTCCACAAGAATGACCCTATAGTGGGCATAGACGTTCGTGCTTGGGAGACAGACCCTGATGAAGAATGTCCTGTATTTAGCCTCAGTGGGAAACAGTGATACCAGGTGCTTCTTGTTTTCCAGAGCAGATCCCAGGATGGTGGATCTACGAGTAGACAGGATGGAGTTGGAAAATAATCTGATTCTGTAGAATGCAACAACAATGAATTACAGACTTTTTTGTCTCGTTGCCAGGCATTGGCAAGCAAATCCACAATCACTCTCTGTTACGGTTTTCACCAAGGCTTTAACAGAACCCAATGATGCAGACCAGAGAGAAGGCAGGTAAACGAACAAAAATTTGTTAATAATGAAAAGCGCGCTCAAAAGGAGTGGAAGAAACAACAAACAATGAAAAGCGCACTCTAACAGAGTGGAGATAATAAAGGGAGCTCCGTACGACGGGTCTGAGGCAAGGCACACGTGGGAGTGGCAGACAGGCAACTGAAACACAGGAAACACCTTCAGCGGTGGAACAAAGAAAACTCATTAGCACACTCGCGATAGCTGAAGAGAGAAAGTACTCACAATACTGGATCACAAACAGGCCTGGAAGCTGTGCCTAATGAGCATGATGAGCATGATGAGCATGGTGAGCATGATGAGCATGATGAGCATGATGAGCATGATGAGCATGATGAGCATGATGAGCATGATGAGCATGATGAGCATGGTGAGCATGATGAGCATGGTGAGCATGATGAGCATGGTGAGCATGATGAGCATGATGAGCTGCCGGTGTGCTCTGGTAGGCGGAGCTGGCCAGGTGCAGGACACACCCAGCTGCACAGACAGGAGGAGACAGACAGACAAAAACACACTGGGAAAAGGGAAAAGGAAACACAAGGGTGAAACAGACTGCCAGGTCCTAACACTCTCAGGATGGACTGGGCCTCTTCCACTGGCGAGTAACATTAGATGCATCTTCTGAATTCGCTGACATTATGACGGGAAGCTTTGGTGGGCTGGATGTTGCCCATCACCTGAGGTGCTTCTCAGCAAGATTTTTTTTTTTTTAAATCTAACCAATGAAGCATATTTATTATTGCTAACTTGAGAACAAATGTTCTTCTTTTCTGACCTTGATGAGACACAACGTGACACAGACATGGTGTACTGGAGGGTCTATTACTCTTTGCCATAATAGCAGGTTGGATTAGAACTCTGCTGGTGGACTGCTCTTCTTGTAACAAGACTGTGAGTCTACTGCCATGCTAGCAGCTCTGTGAGACTTTCCAATACAGATGACAGCATACATGTGCCAAATGAGGAAGACTCATCTCACCTCTAACACGAGCCTCTGGACAAAGGTCTGCAAAAATACATTTGAAACGACTACGAAAAAAAAATATAATTAATCCAGGATGAAAGTCTCCATAGAACACAAGCTACACAATTCAGCATGATCCCACTGCACTGTGGGAGCCACAGATATCTATGTTCTCTCATTATGGCTCTGTCCATTTACACAGCACTTCTGGTCAAAGGTAACACAAAAGCTCTCTGCAGTATGGGGTTGCAGGGTTCCTCTCTCTCTGTCACTGTCACTGGTGATCTATCCTCAGCTGAATTTCCACCACACAAGCTGCCTAGCTATAACCAAGATGAAGATATTAAGATATATTTTTATTAATCACTGCACACACATGCTACGGGGGGGGGGGGATTATCTCACAGGCCATGCTTAGTGAGATAATTTTCTCCACATTTGACCCATCCTGGAAAGTCCTTCCTCCACGGCAGAGCAGGAGCGGTGGGCTGCCAGCCAACAGCGGCACCAGTTCCGTTCGTCACCATTGGTCAGGTGGTGACCTTCTTGCATGTTTATGTTGTTTTTTTTATGGAGGATACCTCAGATGAACACGGGGAGAACATGCAAACTCCACACAGAAAGGCCCTTTTCCTCGAGCGGCAGGCACCGAAGGCATGGTGGAGGACACGCCTCCGGCGCCCACAGCGGGAACCCGGGACCTTCTAACTGTGAGGCAACAGTGTTACCACCGTGCCACGCGCCACCAAGGAAGACCATGCTACAATCTTGAAATTCAAACAAATAATAAATATCCTTCACTGGGCAAATCTCTCACAGAACATATAATAATGGAGAAAATAACCTCTCCGAGAAAGACAACATAAAAAAAAAAAAAATTGGACTCCATTTGAAACAGCATTTCAAGAGTATCTAGTGTCCATGTTGTGACATATTTCTCGGTGACAGGTTTCTGTTTCAGTGTCCCAGTAATGTCTATACAACCAGCTGGAATTAACTGGTGTGTTGTTTTAGCTTAGCTATTCTGAAGACTAAATAAATTGCAATAAATGTATGAATAAATTACAAGTAGTTAGCGAAGTTCCCAGTGTGTTTGACACACAGTCTCCTCATCTAACTCTGGGAAAGAAAGACAAATAAGTCTGTTGCACAAAATGGTGAACTATTTCTTTAAAGTCATAATCATAATTGTGATCTTTCCATCAGTCAAAGCTGCAATCCTCCATAAGCCTGAAAGCTGCCATTATAAAAGTTTGTAGTTTGTTTCTTCAGAAGGTCGTGAGCTCTGATTCACAAAGGAAGACGAGAACTGGCAGCATAAACCTTTTCTCTGCATGCATTCACTGCATGTTCCATACAGCCATTGTTCCCACAAATGATGAGTGATGATGAAATGAGAGATAGAACATACATTTCTCTGAACATTTTTTTTCTACCATGAAAACTTGTCACCACTGGGATCCTGTATAATGAATTTCAGCATGAATTTGTTGTTGAGTTGTTGACATTGTATCGTGGCAATTAAGGCAGGTTAAAATGTTCTTTTCATAGAAGAGAGGCATGAAGAGCATTTCAGGGACCAAAGCAAAGTAAAGAAAAAAGGACAAGACTGAGCTTTTCATTACTGACAAACTGCAACATATGTTGGAGGTGCTGACATTCCCTTTGTTGCTGCGATACAAATTGCAAAGAGAAGGCGACCAGGTATGATGACTCACCAACTGAACTGAAACCTTAAAGCGCCTCTTCCATTCTTAGATAATTAAATCGCTGCAGTAACTCTTTGACACTTCATGATTAAAAAAAAAAACAAAACACATTTTAGTGGGAGGTCTGGCTGGAGATTACAGATCTAATTGCCACTCAGGGTGCTCAGATGTGGCATATGTAGCCTCCCATAAGGAGGTCTTAAATGCATCTTTCAGATGGTGTAATGCATTTGTCAGGATTTACGGGGAATTTACAGAGGAAACACACAGAGTATGCAGATTGGTTATCCAAGTGTCCTGATGGCTGTGGTGTTAATGTGTGAGTGAATGTGGAATGTGTTGTAAAGTGCTTTGAGTGGACTAGATAGGCTAGAAAAGCGCTATGAAACACTACAATCACCGTTTATCTCTGAATCAAATTTAATTCCCATTTGTTGTCACTGGAAGGTTCTTTTCTAAAAACTATCCCACCGTGGACAATCATTTTGATCAATCATCACTGATAGATACCATCAAAATGATGATATGATGATGATGATGATGATCTAATCTCATCTAACCTGCTGACATACTGTGTGTTAATGTGAACGAAGAAATGAATGCAACATTACTGTTATTCAACAGAGCGTCCTTGAGGTGGAAAGGGCTTTGTGGTTGTAGATTCTTGATAGATGAGAGCAAATAAAATATGTTTTGTGCCGCAAAAACAAAATTAAGTAAAACATGAACAGTGTTGAGGTAAATAAAATAGCCCACAGTGCAATGTCGATGAACTATGACAAAGATGAAGGAAATGCTTAATTGATCAAACCATTTCACGTAGCATGCACTTATATAACAGCAAATGTTCTCCTTTGTCATCCTGATAGCCGGCATCGTGCAAGGAACCAGGAAAATATTTTCTTGGTATTTTGGTCAAGAGGCTTTTTGTTGAAGGAAATAAGGCCATGTATTCTGACTGAAAGACAACCTCAGGCTGTGATTGCAATCTTTTTTTAAAAGATGTACGTATTTGTGTGTGCGTACGTATTAGGAACTGTATTCACACCGAACACAGAGAGCATTTTCATCTGGCTATAATGTTTGCACTGTGTCAAACTGGTTGTCCTCTGGGAAATGCAACATTTACAAATATAGCTAGTACAAACAGCACTAAAGTTTAATGAAATTAAGTGGAAGGAAGAGCAGAAAATGCATGAATACTGAGATACTGAAGGAACTTAGTGTTCTGGATTAATATAGAATCTAATAGATAGATTAATATATACGGAAAACACACTAACAAGCAAACAGAGAAATTTCAAATTTTGTTCCACGATTTTCAGTAACCTAGTTAGAGATTACGTGCAGAACCTACTCAAAAAGCACTGACAAAATGTGACAAGTTGTACAGTGTACTTGTCCATAATTAACATTATCGCTTCTTTGTGCTTGAATTTAAACCCTCCTTTGCTGCATGTACTGCAGAAGATGAAAAATAAGCAACCTGTTCAGCAGATGTGGAGGACAAAAAACCAAACACAACAGACATTCCTTTAAACTGCCAGGTTGTCAGTTAATTAGCTCATGGTGGAAAACACTTTCATTTAGGCACTGACTGTATCATCTGGTAGATTACTTTTGGAGGTGAGCTGTTATTGTTGTGAATTACAACATGTTTGCTGTAGGCTCTCATTGTTCCAGCATCCAAAAGGTGAGCAGGTCCTGCATATTGTGTATTTAGATAAGGAACATATAGCAGCCCTATATTTTCACCACCTTGTCTCAGTGTGCTTGAGAGTATGACCTTTTCCTGTTGATCATTCACTGGCTCATTAGGATGAGCAAATGGATGAACAAAGCAACAGCCAACCAAAACATGAGAAAAATACAGGTTATGTAAAGTGTTGGACCATGATAGAACAAAACCCCTGGAATCCTTTTAAAGACGCGCTGGTGCTCCACCAGTTTTACTCATCGAAGTTAGCTCAGCTTATGAAAACATAATGTCCTCTGCGGCTGTGAACGAGCTTCGCCAAATCTGAGAAAATAGCCTGAGTGATGTCATAGTGATATCATTCCTGTTATTTCTGCTACAAATTTATATGATAAGATGTGTAATGAACTGGTAGTGTGGAGTTTGCTAAACAGGCTGGAGGGAAAGTTGACTGGAAAGATGCTTAATGGTCAGGGTCTGCAGTTTCCTCTTCCTTTTCCTATTGTGTTCTTGGATTTCCCCTCCCCTCTGTGCCCTCTCTGTCTTTCCCGTGTCTGTGGTGTATGTGTATGTGTGCCTGCAGGGCTTGGCTGACAGCTCTAGCCCAGCCTCCTTCTCTCCTGAGCACACATGACCTTATTCATTCAATCAAGACTCACATGCTGCCACAGTAGTTAAGCACCGGTCTTCCACGCAGTATTTGTTGAATCATCTGTTCATCCTTGTGGTGTCTGACCTCAGTTTGCTCCTGTCCACACCTTGTCTGTCTGTCCTTTGTGAGTACTCTGGATGTACAGGTGCATCTCAAAAAATTAGAATATCATCGTCAAGTTCATGTTTTCCCGCAATTTAATTCAAACAGTGAAAATTTCATATATTTTACATTTATTACACAAAAACTGAAATATTTATGCTGTTTTAATTTTGATAATTATGGCTTACAACTCATGAAGATCAAAAGTCCATCCATCCATCCATCCATCCATCCATTTTCTATGCCGCTTATCCGAGTCTATCTCGGCTGTCGATGGGCGGGAGGCGGGGTGCACCCTGGACCGGTCGCCAGCCGATCGCAGGGCACATACACACACCATTCACACTCACACCTAGGGGCAATTTAGAGTCACCAATTAACCTAATGAGCATGTTTTTGGTCTGTGGGAGGAAGCCGGAGTGCCCGGAGAGAACCCACGCATGCACGGGAAGAACATGCAAACTTCACACAGAAAGGCCCGACCCGGGAATCGAACCGGCGACCTTGTTGCTGTGAGGCACGCGCACTACCTGCTGCTCCACCGTGCAGCCCAGATCAAAAGTCCAGTATCTCAAAATATTACAATATTTCATAAGATCAATCCAAAAAAGGATTTACAACACAAAAAAGTCAAACGTATGGAGCCCTGGACCTGACATGGAGAAAAAAAATTAATTCGTGCGAACGAAATACTAATTCGTTCCCTCGAATTAATCACAGGGTTATGCTGCTGCCGATCGCACGTGGCACAATGCTTACTGTCAACAAAGCGGCGACACACAGCCACATATGCAAGCACAGTCTTTGATATGTCATCAGATACGATGGGACAATCAATAAAGATAATTTAATGTAGTAAATAGTGTTTGTTGTGGTTATTTTGCACAGAAATGCGCCTGACATCTTCTTTGAAGTCTGTGTGTGTGGGCGTGTTTACACATGGCTGCTGACGCTGCTGACAGACAGGAGCGAGGGATCAGACGAGAGTCACAGAGTTGCACAGCTGATCATAGCTTTTATATAACTGTGTCTCTGGTGAAATTCATAACTTAAACTACAGCATTGGATCTCACGATAGTGCGTTTTGGTGCCATTTGTTTTATACCGCTCTTGGAGAGCGCGGTGAAGCTGGTGGGTGCGCGGAGCGCACAGCAGATAGCCTACTTCAGATATCCAAATCTGCCTGGGAGGTTTTGCAGACTTGTAGGCCTATGCACAGCGCGCAGGTCAGCCAAATTACCACTTCACTGACTGTATTGTGAGGAGCGCGTCTTAAGGGAGAGCCCCGTAGCCTATCTGCTGTGCGCTCCGCGCACCCACCCGCGTCACCGCGCTCTCCAAGAGCGTAGCGGCACACCGATGTCTCATCACCAATCAACCCGGAGGTGACAAGATGGGACTCTGCTCCAAACAGATCGTTAGACTCCACCAATCCGTACAGAAATGGTCTGCAGATCCGGCGATGAACAGCTGTGTGTGTAGTTTTGGAATAAGTGGATGCACGCTGCACCGACCATACCATCATTTTTAACCCAATGGGACCGAAACACGCGAAGTGCGGTTAAAATTACGTTCATGTTTGAGTTCGTGTTAAATAGGTCTCTGTACAGCGGAGGTTGTCGATATGCATATCAAAGTAAACAGGACGATCTCCTCAACAATGTGGTATTTCATTCGCACGAATTAATTATTTCGTTCCCACGAATTAGTATTTCGTGGGAACGAATTAGTATTTCGTTCGCACGAATTAATTTTTTTTTTCTCCACGTCAGGTCCAGGGCTCCGTACAAACGTCCGAAAAGTATGTTGATTTATGCACTGAATACTTGGTCGGAGCATTAATGTACTGCATCCGTGCAGCATGGCATGGAGGCGAGCAACCTGTGGCACTGCTGAGGTGTTATGGAAGTCTGGATTGCTTTGATAGGGTCATTCAGCTCTGTATTGTGGGGTCTGGCGTCTTTCATCTTCCTCTTGACGATACCCCATAGATTCTCTATAGGGTTCAGGTCAGGCAAGTTAGCCGGCCAATCAAGCACAGTGATGCCATGGTCAGCAAACCAGTTCCGAGTAGTTTTAGCACTGTGGGCAGGCGCCAAGTCTTGCTGGAAAAGGATATCAGTATCTCCATAAAGCTTGTCAGCAGACGGAGGCATGAAATGCTCTAAAATGTCCTGGTAGATGGCTGTGCTGATTTTGGACTCAATAAAACTCAGTGGAACAGCACCAGCAGATGACATGGCACCTAAATCATCACTGACTGAGGACACTTCACACTGGACTTCAGGCAACGTGGATTCTGTGTCTTTCCACTTTTCCTCCAGACTCTGTGACCTTGATTTCCAAATGAAATACAAAATTTACTTTCATCTGAAAAGAGGACTTTGGACCACTGAGCAATGGTCCAGTTCTTCTTCTCCTTAGTCTAGGTAAGACGCCTCTGACATCATCTCTGGTTCAGGAGTGGCTTGACACAAGGAATGCGATGCTTGTAGCCCATTTCAAGGACACGTCTGTACTGTATGTGGTGACTCTTGACACACTGACTCCAGCCTCAGTCCACTCCTTGTGAAGCTCTCCCGCATTCTCAAATCAGCTTTGCTAGACAATTTTCTCAAGGCTGTGATCATCCCAATTGCTTGTGCACAGTTTCCTACCCACCTCCACTTACCCTTGCAGTCAACTTTCCATGAGTATGCTTTGAGTACTCGCTGAAAAGCCAGCCCTTTCAGCAATCATCTGCTGTGGCTTACCCTCCTTGTGGTGGGTGTCAATCAGTGTCTTCTGGACAACTGTGTCAGCAGTCTTCCCCATGATTGCAGTCATGTCTATTGAACCTGATTGAGAGATTGAGGGTATTTATACTGCAGAAATAGCGATTTATTCAAACTTGAGATGAAATATTGTAATATTCTGAGATATGGTTTTTGGTTTTTTTTTGGACTGCATGCCCTAATTATCATTCAACAAATATCAACAAATGCTTGAAACATTTTAGTTTACATGTAATGAGTCTACAACATATACAGTTTTCACTTTCTGAAAAAACAGACAAAAAAAATTGAACTTTTCCATCATATTCTAATTTTTTGAGATGCACCTGATTCCCACACTGAGTCATCTTGTCAACCCCTTCGTATGTAGATCTAGATACATCTGCTGCACATCTTGAAGGTTCATTAAACTGTTACTGTTACTCTACTCCTGTCTTCATGTTTTGAGTTTCAGCATTTGGGTCCAGCTTCTCTGTTTGCCAAACTTAACACATATTCAATCATGGGAACTGTTGGCTGGATTGTATGGGTCAAAAGTCAGGGTATCTTGGTGTGTGCTGCGTCAGCTTTGAGCATTTATTCACACATCTCTCATGAATCCCTGAACTTTATGATATTACATCAGTGGAGTACTTTTCTAGAAGAACTTTTGTTGTTGTAGGTAGTCTGGGTCATATTAAAGAAACATTTTGAGATCATCTTAAAAATATAGTGGCTGACCAGGTACAGTGAAAAAAAATGTAACCTTGAGTTAACTTCAAAGCAACTTATTTTACTGAAGATGTAGAAGGTGTATATTTCGTCTGCAATAGCCAATTTTCTTTCTTTGACATGACTGCACACACACACACACACACACACACACACACACACACACACACACACACACACACACACACACACACACACACACACACACATTACATTAATTTCCTGGAGCCTAACCCTAACCCTAATCACTGTTTGCCTGTTCCTAACCTTATACCTAACTGAACCTTACCTAACACGTAACCCTATCCTCAGTGCAGTATTGTTTTTTCATGTTGTTCATTCTCACATGCTCATTGAGAACAATTTGAGGTTTAGAATGCTGATTGTGGCCAATTGGAAGAGCCAAGATTTCTGCCACCATTACTTGGAACAATGACCAAGCCTGCTTTGTTTATTTCTATGAAGAAATGAAGACCTACTGTTTCAAATATTACTGTAAATTTCAACGGCAAATGTACTGTACTGTCTGTGTCTGTCTGTATGTGCAGTGCAAGAACGATAGCAGGTAGCAACAGGAACTAAGAAGCGAATGGTCAGTTTTCAATTATTTATTCTCCTGCTTCATTCAATCCAAATCAAATATAACTCTGTGATCAAACTCTAAAATAACTACAGTTAAAAAGCAGTATTGTTATACTTTTTTGGTGCAAATGTCTTTTGATTAAAAGCTTGATTTGACAAAGATGCATTTAGGAGGTTTTACTTCTTTGTTTTGATGCCAGTGATAATGCTGCAAAATAATTTGTCACGATATCTTCAGTCCTGTAGCTGCAGTGTTGGTGTGTTGCTGCAGGATATCAGGAGAAGGGAGCTGTGTGTGCATATAGACAGAATCACAGTAATAACAGCTTGTCCACTAACTGTGTATTTCCACTTGTCCAAATGTGTTATGTTGTGGAGTTTAACCCAACAAACAAGTAAAGTTAAAATATCTGTTCTTCCTCTTTCTATCCATTACATGTTTTACTATAATGCAGGTTGATTTCAGCACTAAGTTACACCTCGGAGCTAAATTCAGTAGGAGGGAGCTCCTCACGGACAGAATATTTACAGCATGGAGGAAGCTCTGCACTTTTGGCTGCTGCTTCCTTCAACCTACTGCGAAGGAGACGACTAAAGATTGCTGGCAGTAACTGCATGTTGTGTCCGTGCTATGGGATCTGAAGGGGGAGTCCCTCTCTCCCCTCCCACTCCCTCCCACTCCCTCCCTCTCCCCCTCTCTCTCTCTCTCTGTCTCTCTCTCTCTCCCTCTCCCACCCTCTCCCACTCTGTTACCCTCCCTCCCTCCTCTCTCTCTCTCTCTCTCTCTCTCTCTCTCTCTCTCTCTCTCTCTCTCTCTCTCTCTCTCTCTCTCTCTCAGCACAGCATCTTAGTCTTACGATGCATAAATCCACCAGTCTGATGCTCCACAGAGGCACCATCCAGTTCAACTGAGCCATTTGTGGAACGGATTTGAGTCACTGCTCCTGTGAGAGGTGAGTCATTCTTCATCTCCCCACTCATGATGGATTCAGAAGACGTCTTTGCATTTTTACATTCATTTTTGTCAAACCTGTCACTTGTAAAATAGTTGGCATGTTGGACATCATCACACTTGATTATTATTTTTACCTTCTGAGGTGTCTCTGTGATATTTGTGTGTAAACTTCGTGTTCGTCTGTGCTACTAAGTACAGAGTTCAGAGTGAAATACATTATATTCAGGTTTACGTCTTGTAGCTGCATGATTTTGGATACTTTGTGATATTTGAATGAAATTTTCTCCTTTTTGTTGGAAGCATCTTTGTGAAGACAAATTATGAATACATACAATAAACCTAAAAATCATAATATAATTAGATGAATTTTTTTAGAAACTTATAAATCCCCAAAACACCTGTTTTGGATTATTGGCATCCACCTGCTCATCTTAAACTCCATATCCTCACCTACACTGAAATACTGAAATAGTTGGATAGTTTACATGAGGTTTAAACTGTTTTAATAGCTTTTGTCTTTAATGCACTCAAAGCTCTGCAGCATGTGTGGTCAAAATGAAAAACTGCAAGAGACTTGAACCTGGTATGTCATCCTCAAAGCAACTTTGTCACAAGCACAGTCCTGATGTCTGTCATGAGAAATCGTAATATGCATTGATTCTATTTGCGATGGCTATGATTTGTGGTGAAAATGTGTGGGATTGATTTCACTGTACAGATAGAGCCTCCCTATGAGCTGCCCTGCTACTTCAAACACAGAGAGGTGCACAGTCTCATGGCATCCTGCCAGATGTGCATTTGCTTCAGCTGAACACATCCAATGTATGGCGGAGACCTACTGTAAATTTGTCAACATAGAGCTGTCTGTTAGCTGCTGGTGGCAGTAAAAGCATATTTTATGTCAGCACTGTGTGTCACACTGTGGTACAAATGAGCAACACTCACTGAAAACTGAGAGACCACATTAGCATGAAGAAAACTTAATAGCTGCCACCTGCACTGTGCATGACATGCTCTGCTTGTTCTAATTGTTGCTGAAGTCATTGTTTGAAGAAAATATCATTTTGTCACAAAGTCACCACAGTCAGCCTCACTCAGTGTGAGACATTTTTTGAGAGAGAGATTTTTACTGACCTGAATCTGTGTCTTGATAAACACGTCTCCCGCTGGGGGAACAAAAACTCACCTCCACGTACATTTCTTTTCAGTGCTATTTTCTGGTTTGCATAATAACAAGCTCACGTCATCTTCTCTGCATGTTTCTCTCTGCAGAGGGAGAGATGTGTGGCGAGCCACTTTATTAAAGCTCGTGTAAACAGTGTCTGGATTTAACAGAGCACAGCAGAAAAAACACTGCGCAGCAATAAATGCATGTAGCACACAGAGAGACATCAGTTCTAAATCTGGGTCCCTAGCAATGACTGTTTGGTAACTCCCCCTGCATACGCTCCGGGTGTATTACATCATTTTGGCTAATTGTGACAATCAGTGAGCAGGGCAGCTTTATGGCAAGATGGGATTTTTGTTATTTTTGCATTAATGTGAGGAATACCCCAAAGGGTGAGCTTTTGGAAGTGGTTTTGGATGAGGTACTCATACATTTCCAGTTCAGACATGCTTTAGTTCAGATCCAGACTAACCCTTTAAACAACAAAGGCACACAATAACACAAACAATTTAACTGATCAAGGCAGCGGTAGAAGTCCTGTGTTCTGCTCGGTAAAATGACTGTTTTTGTCACAGGAGTCTAGTGGCTTTGAAGACAGTGATAGAATAGCTTCGGTTCCCTGTCTGAAAAGACTGTCTGACGGCAACCTAAAGTGGTGGAAATATTGTAAATATAGTGGAATTGATATTGATTTTTTATGGCGTGTCTGTTATTAGGTGGCTAAAATAAGTTTTGCTGGTGCTCCCACCCACAACAATACATTGCTCAGCTTCCGTTTCAGTGTGGGTGTACTGACTGCCATTTCCTGTAGGTAATACACTGACTATGGATAAGCACCTCAAACAATCCCACTTCAAAATCCCAAACTAATCTTTTAATTTGTCAGGTATTTATTTCACTGGATTAACCAGAAACAGACATTACCATGTGGTTTAACAATTGGGTTTCAAGAAAGTGTACTATATCACAATTGTGTCAATATCATGATATAAAGGTGCATAAATTGTATTTAATATAGTACACTCCTTGGCCCCAGTAGATGTACAGTGAAATTGTTGAAATTCGAACATTTTATCTATGTTATATATTTATGTATTTTTCCTATGTGATGTGATTGTCTTTATGCCGTGTAGCCTGTCTCAGTATTTAACAGCGTCACTCACATCAAGAGACTGACTGTGATAATGTTCATAATCTACACGTCATATACCTTCAAGCGTATAAATCAGTACACGTGCCAACCACCAACAGCTAATCAGCATTCGACTTGCTGTGACCACAAGCTAAGAAAGGCTAGATCATGACTTGATCTGAGAGAAAAAGAAAATGCTATTAACACCGTGTTTGTGATAGTGTAGTCATGGCAACTGTTGAAAAAGCGGTCATGACCATCGTGTTTTGCTATCATCCATGTCATTGTCATTGGAGTCAGTCATATCATGAGATCAGCTGCAGATTGAGAACTGATCTTTGCTCTGTGCTCAGTTATTTGTGGTGGATCAGCGATGAGAGGGAGAGGAGGCTCAGTGGCACCAGCTCATATATATACACACACACAGACACACACACAGACACACACACACACGCACACGCACACGCACACACACACACACACACACACACACACACACACACACACACACACACACACACACACATTATTAGCTGATATCAATTCTGGATCCTGCATAAAGTTCCATCAACAGCAAACCGGAGGCTCGTTGATGAAATGATTTAAATGAGCTGAAGCCCAAAGTAGCTACTGATGCTGTGACCTTACCTTTAGTTGTCCAGAGGGATCCGTAAAACTGCCTTAGTAAGACTGTATTGAGTTCAGTCTTCTTAACGGACTGAATATCTACATTTATATCTATGTCTGGAAGCAGTTCAAAGCCCATGTGGTTTGATAAAGATAAAGCACTTTCATAATATTGTTATATGATGAGAGGCAGTGCTCAGGATATGTAACAGTGGCTAACCAACAACACTCTGACAACTGCAGATCACACAGACAACTGTCAGATGATTTACTCTTTGTAGTTGTGTTTCACTGTGGTGGACCACATGCAAAGAGCGCAGGCTCACATGTTGCTGTTTCGATGTGATTAACATTTCCATGTGATTAGACTTAATTACATTTGTTGCACTATGCATAATTGATTTTGTCCATGAATGAATGAATAATGTAGAAAACATCTAAAGGTACACAAACTTCCACCTGAGGGAAACCTGTTCTCAATTGTTTTTATTTTCATTTCATGTCATGAATATTGAAATAACCTTCAAACCCCAAACCCTACTCTCTCTACTACTCTATCCCAAAATGCAAACCTTTCCATTCACAATCATATAAGGTCTGCATGTGTGGGTTGACAAATTGTTAACACAGGGGGCTCTATTTTCGATCCCGCTGCCGGGCGGCGCCGACTTTGGTATTTTCGTGCACTGCGCTGGCGGCGCAACTCCTCCCCCTTCTCATCTCAGTCCCACCCAGCGGCGCAACTTGGAAGGAGGGAGGGGAGAAGGCGTGGAGTGGGTTTGACACAGCCGAGTCAAATCTTCACCAATCACACCAGCTCCTCACCTCACCTTTAAAAACGCCGCTGGCAAGGCACATGGCAAGTTTCGAGGATGACTGAGCCCACGCAGGAAACTGTCTGATGCCCAAACTTCACCCAGGAGGAGACTGACGTCACTTATGTCTAAATATGAGGCCCTTAGATGGTAAATCCTCGGCCTCCTCCTCCTCATCCTCCTCAAAGCAATGAGGTACTTCACCTTGGTAGATAACGTTGCGGCGGGGACGAAAATAGAGCCCCAAGCTCTTATCCAATATCCAAATAAGTTTTATTTGGTCTCACATTTCCTTCAGAATCATTTAAATGGTACGGTTTTGAAGAGACAATCATTAGAATCATTAGCTGTCAGCAAAGAAGCTTGAAGATGTCTCTCTTGATGTTGTGATGAAGGCAGTGTGGGTTGTGCTTTCTGTTTTGTGACAATGGCACAAGATCCCTGTCAATAGTTGACCCCTTGAGACTGTCAAAAAGAAAAAAAACAAGTCAAAGACAGGAGGACAAACTAGAACGAATAGCCGTGGATGCAGGGGTGCCTATGTACAGGGTTCACACAGGGAGCGAATCACCAGAGCAGCAGAATTCACAGGGGAGATGTGATTATAGCACCTGAACACATACTCAGTCACACAATCACAAGAATTGTTCCTCAAAGGACTAGAAACTGTGAGTGAGGGCAGTGACTGCAAGAGTGCAGGGTGGTTAGGCACGTTATTCTGCACTGGTCATAAGAAAGAGCATAATTTCTACAGTACTTATATCTTCACATCACATGCTGCACGTGGCTCACATTTTCAAACAGCAGCACAAGTCAGGTCACAGCAGCACACACATATTTTAAACACAGCAGCAGAGCACAGGTGGCTGCTACCTGCACATGAATGGAACGTGTATATGTATATCCTGATGTGTTTTTGGTTTTTAAACAGATGAAAGCTCCTCCAGGCTTTCCCCCTTTTGTTAATGAGTCACTCTGAGCCAAGGGTGTTGACTCCTCAGGAAATCTAAAAATGCACGCTGATTGGTTTTCAAGTAGTGTGAGGCTTTCATTAAAACTGAAAGCCCTTTCTTCTGCAGCCTGATGCAACATTTAAGACAAAACAGAAAACACAATGTTGGTTTGTTAACGATTAAGGAAAAAAGACAACCTGGCAGGATCCTGCATTAAGTCATATGACAGTGAAATGTTACTGGAAGGGATAAAAAAAAAGCAGTCCATTTAAGAAAAAATGGTCCGCGTCTGTCTTCTTTTGAGTTGAGGTCAGTTTGTCATATTAGTACTTCAAAGAGAGGGCTTCATTGTGTCATTGTTTGCATACTGCTCCTGTACTTGTCATTTTTTTTATAGCATCTAAGCATGGATGAATTCTAAAATAAAGAACAACAAAGCCCCTCCATAGAAAAAAGGGGCTCTGACTAAGGGGCCATCTGACTTCTTAGACCCCTGAAATCAAGGGCCCCCTTCTATCACAGAGCTCCCCTCAGGCCTGTTTTGTGATACATGCATATAGAAATTCTCATCCAGTGCTGTTGCACCACTTTCTCCCTGCTGTGCTGTACGATAATTCATGGCTCTCTCTCAAGCTGACGGGGTGTCTTTGATATGATGTTTTGAAGAATATCTTGAAAGGTTTAAAAACGGAACTGAAAGAACATGCACTGATTTAAATCCCACTTGTTTCACGGGGGCCAAACAAGTCTGCTGTGCCTATTGGCCAAAACTTTGAACAAAATTTGATTTAATCCTTTTAATTAAAAAAGAAATTCAGGTTGTCCCTGAATCCACACAGAAGCAGCTGCTCTCTCTTTTTCAGAGCCTCTTTTGAACTTGGGCTTGATGTCACGCAGGTATGTAGCGCAATAGGAACCACAGCAAAATGTGTGTTTAATTTTCATTTCTTTTTCATTTCGACAGAAAGTATCAAATGATTGTTATGTCTGTGCTTGTTGTTTGAAATGTTAGATCTCAAGCACCATGCATGCAATTCCAACGCTGTGTGTGTGGGTTTGACAGATGGTCAATAATGTTCTCTCCTGCTATCATGCAGGATCCAATATGGGAAACATCTACAAGCAGGCACTATTTCAGTCATTGCAACTGGCTGGAGAGATCTTATTAACATTTCTGCATATTTGGAATGATTATCATGTGATACTGATATGAATAGATAATAAACTGATGTGAGAAAATGTAAACTGTTAATACTCTCTGAAAAGACTCACCATATAAAACAAACTGAACTGCTCCAGCCACTGGTATTTGAATGACATTGACACTTTAAGTTTAAATGTAATGAAACTGTAAATAGTTCCAGCATGAATAAAATTTTTGAGCCTCAGTAACTGCTTCTCGTGTTTGAACAGCTTAAGATAACTGCTGTGTCAATTAGTACTGGAAAATTAATTTTAATTATGTTGATATCATTCATATTTCCTGCAAGTGTTGTCTTCATAGTGAATACATGAGAGCAATAAATTGTCTTAACTACTCAAACATAATTGGCATGGCTTTTTCATCTGGCCCTGCAGCAGCAAGGTTATGGCAACTGTTAAACTCATAGTGTCAGTTTGTAATGGGATTTGGATAATGGCATTCTGAGACGAGACAGACTGCAGTCCACACAGGCATTATGTGGGCACGGTGGAGAATTAAGTCTATTGCTTAGCGTTGTTCAAATGCTTTTCTTGTGTCATCAGTGTGTTTGCGTGCCTCTTTATCCAGTCAGTGTCTTTACATTGTCTCAATCAGCATTTGGCAGCAGCTCTAATCCCGGTAACGCCTCATATACCACATGACTCTGTGGAATTTCTGAAAGAAGGTGAGAGCTTTATATTAGCTCTGTCCAAATGTATAAGCAATGCAAACAGTGTCATTTGGCATAACTGGAGGGTGCATTAACCAGGTCATGAGTTTAGATGAAAAACAGGGCAGGCACTTGTCTGCAGGGAAGACCTACAGTAAAGCTACTCTGTCAGGTCTCATCACGTCTCATCAGCTGAGGCAACGATCTGAACACTGAGATGTTTGTGTTGCATTGCTGTATGAGTGTCATGTCAGACCCTGCCTCTCTTCTCTTCCATAACCAAAGGGTTTGTTCAGAGCAAACTTCAACTCCCTTTCATTTTTTCTTCAGCTGAGACTAAATTTATCTCCCTGACATGTAGGTCATCCTTTGATGATTTTGACTATATGTATCATTGATGAATTTAAATCATTTTTATTTCCCCAGAAACTCCTCATTTTAACAACAGACCTCTGCTAACAAAACTCACCCAGCGTAATCCACTGCAACAGTCTGACTAATTTTAGGCTGAATGATTTGTATCTTCAGTTGAATGATCAATCAAAATCAACTTAAAATGGAGCATATGTCGCAGAAGCCGGCAAGAGGGGTAGTACATAGTAAATATGTAGCTACCACCAGCAATAGGTTATCTTAGTTCAGAATATAGAATAAAAGCAAGAGGAAATACCACGCCTGGTTCTTCGTAACAAAATAGTCTTGCTAGCGCCTCTCAAGCACAATAATTAACACATTACAAGACATTACAGTGTACATGGAAGGTTTTCAGGTTTTCCACATTTTGTCCAGACAATGTCCAGACTCAAAAAATTACTTAAAAAAAAAAAAGAAAGTACCACACACCACAATGTACCACAGTGACAAAGCAAAAACAGGTTTTTGGGGCGTTTTGTAAATCTATTAAAGGTGAACTGACTGAAATACATTTCTTCTTGGTTAATGCACGTTTGGCAGCAGTGACAGCTTCAAGTCTTCTTGGAAATGATCCTGCAAGCTTGGCACACCTTTGTTTTGGAGGTTTCTCCCATTCATCCCAGCGCAATCGCTGAAGCTCAGTCAGGTTGGACGGGAGCATCGCTGCAGTACTTTCAGAGTTTTCCCACAGCCACTCCTATGCCTTCTTGGTGCGATGCTTTGGTTCATTGTTGAAATATAAGCCTTTGCCCCCATCTGAGAGCCTGAGCACTGAAAAAGAAATCTGTTGGATTAACATGAAAAAAACATGCGTATTGGTCGTACATATTAAAATCATGTTTACTGAATAGGAATTATTCATGCTGAGTATACCACACTCTTACTTGTTAAACATGACTTTTCATGTCAACTTAAAGATCTTTTATTATGTTCAGTAAATTCATTTGCTGTCAGCTGAAGAAACATGGTTTCTTTATGTATTGCATACACAGTGTTTTCATGTTCAGTCAACCTGATGTGCTCAAGCTGAGTTATAAAGCTCTGACATGCTTTATTTGTCAGTTCTACATTTAGAATTTATGGAATCTCATTTCTCAAGTATTTTGTACATCATTATACATGGTCTTGCAATGTCTTTTGCATATACAATCAACAGTTCAAGGGCTCAAAGGTGCTTTGAATCCTGGAGGCTCGTATTAAAATGTGTTAAAAGCAGTCAGTAAAGCAGGACAATATCAGGAGAGCAAAGTTAACGTCGTCATTGACAACTTACTGCAGTGCTTTAAAGCAGACTCAAGACCAGGACTCAGTCAAAATAGCAACTGCAAATGCAATTATCTGAATTCTGCCTCACCATCTTGGCTTCGAGGATAGTCTAGTTTATACACTGTGGTCTCCTCAGTGGATCCCTGTATGAGAGCTTCATGAACTGTGACCTGTAGAATGCACATTCATAAAATAAAACACAATGACATCAAAAAAATATACACTATATTATACATATTCACTATGAATATATTAAAAATTGCTGCAATGAACAATCAACGTGGCCATGGTGCCATAATGCTCTGTGTTTCTTCCCCTCTTTACATGAACATCTTCAGCTACTTGCCAGGTCGAAACTTGTCACACAAACCTCCAAAACTGAGAAAAATAACCCACTTAATCAACTTAAAAAAATTAAGGCAACTTTTTGCACAAGATTATTATGTAGTTCACACAAGGCTGGTTACTCAATGTTTCTCGGTAAGAGATACTGTACATTTTCCAAGTTAAGTCAGCTTAATTTTTCCAAGTAAAATAAACTAAGTGTGTCCATGTAAAGTCATCTTAAAATCACTTGTGAAATTTAGTAATTTTTACTAGAAAAATCCTAGAAATTTTGCTTGAAATAAAAGTTATTTTACAGCCAAAATCAGGCTTACTTTGATTGAAAATGTACTTTTTACATACAAATAATGAAGTAGTTCATACAAATACCAGTTTTGCTTGATCTGCACAGTAATCTCATGCAAAAGTTGCCTTAATTTGAATTAAATCAAGAACAATATTTCTCAGTGAAATATAACAGCAATCAAGTATTACATTTTATGATACCTTTTGCATAAAGCTAACATTTTGGTCATGAAATAATTCAAATTAGCAGGACTCAGTATCTGCCCCACAGATTTTGAGCTTATTGTGTATGAGATAAAAAAATTCTTTCATGGAAAAGTCATTAAGTCAAAATTGAAAGGTTTATTGTCTGTATATCATGACAATCCACGAGAAGTGCTGGAGAAAAGCGGGGAGCCAGTATTTCACAACACCACTCGACAACTGGGAATAATTTGAGCAATACCCACAAGTCAAATGTTAGGAACAAATATTTGTTTAAAATATCTAAAAGCTGAAAAACATTTTGAAATATAATTTAACCTATGAATTAAAGGCAAAGGCTGGATATGGCTGGTAGGCACTGAAAAAAGACAGAACCACACATGAGGACAAATGAAGTAAACACTTCAAAAAGTGCGCAAATAATGACAGCAACTGGCAATCAACTGGAGATACTCACTAGGCACGGGCTCTGGAAACTCATGGGAAAGATCAGGATAATCCGGTGACAAACCAAGTTGAGCGTCTTCCTTATATACTGAGCCCCAATCAGGCTCATGCGCTCAGGTGCTGCTGGAGAGGTGGAGCCAGCTGGGTGGGGGAACAGACAGACACATAACACTAGGTAAAAAGGGAAACAGAGAACATTAGGAACAGACAGGTTAGTGGATCCCAACACTTGAGCCTTATAAAAAGGCTCTCAAACATAATTTTTATATGAAAATATGGTGCAACAGGACTGGATGATTAGACAACCAAGGATGAACATAATACTTGCAAATCACGTATGTAAGTCACATATTCAAGAAAAAATTGGATTCTCAAATTAAAGCACATCCCATTGAACTTCACCTCACCTGGTCAACACTGCTCATGATGGCTTGCGGCTAAGCTAACATTAACTTAGCGAATGCAAGCAAAGATACTCTCGGACTTTTTGACCGTCACGTTTTTAACTTGACGTTATTGTTGTCAGAGTGGAATCGCACAGAGACTCGTGCATACTTAGTTACATTGATACAACCTGGAGGCTAATAATACGAAGAAATAAACTGCTAAACACTCATTGTTGGAAACTAAAGGAGGAAGGGAGTTTATTGTAGCGCACACATGGTTTTATACATACAGTATGCGTCACATGTCCCTATCAACACATACGACTGGCCATCACCTACTCAAGATACGTTTTATAAAATAAAAGTTCCTCCTGTACAATTGAGGGCATATCTATTCCATGTTTGTTAACAGTTACTGTTTTAAAATACATTTTACCATGCAAAACCAGCAATTACTGACTAACGGAAACCCTGTTACATTAATTTATTAACTTACAGACCTTCAACAGTTAGCCATGCCAACGTAGTCTTAACAAAAAACCTACGTAACGTTAATGTAATTTTTGCGTTATAAGAATGCGAAAAGGGGAAATACTGTTACACACGTCTACTAGTTGGTAACTTTATTCTTACCTTAAAATATCCAGCAGGGTGGCGATGAACCCCTGGCTGCTACAATGGCACACTTCGCATTGATTTGCGTTGGGTGGCAGTTGAAGTCAAGTAAATATTACAGTAAAATGTTTGTTGTGTGAGTGGAAATGAGAAGATTGGCTGGAATTATGGAAACACGTCTTGGTAAGGGATAAATGCACAATGTCTTGTCTTTTAAACTACGCAGATTAAGTCCAGGACATAATTGTTCTTTGTAAAGAGAAAAATAAACATTTTATTGTTCATATCATAGGTTTAATTGTGTTACATGCTTAAAGGTCGTGTCCCTCTGGAAAGAAAAAATGACTCCATTCACAGCACGTTTTACACACATTTCATGAACCATTAATGTGAACAGATAAGGTTTTAAAGCTATTTGAGCGCTAATGCTAGTGTGTCTAGTGAATGGTAGCGAACATTTTCATCAACTAGCCCAAGTTGATTACTGGCAGATGAACTGGATAACAGCTTCGTAAAAACAATGTCTTAAGAGAGCATCTCAAACTGTGACTGATTTGATGCGTTTGAATTATCTTCACTGTGTACAAGAAATACTGAATTGAATGAGTCAATGAATTCTACAAGACTGACATTGTATTCCTCAATCCTGGCTAGTCTCCCATTCCCTGTCGTGGAAACACTTGTACAGCCTGATTCTGCTGACGGCATATTTGACTCTATGAGGTGATGCTAAGGTGAGGCCCTTTAGATTGCTCAGTTTGGTGGGGCAGTCAGATCTCAGAAGACTGTTGGTGGTTCCAAGTTCTCCTGTTTGAAAATGATGGTGGCTTGCCTGCTGTTGGGCATTTTCAGTGCTGCAGAAATGTTCATGCATCCTTTCCCAGATTTGTGCCTTCACACAATCCTGTCTCACAGGTCTGCGCATAATCCTGTTGACCTCATGGCTTATTTTTCACTCTGACACACAGCATCAATTGTCAGACCTTATATAGACTGATTATGTCCAATGAATTCAGTTAGGCACAGGTGGGCTCCATTCAAGCTGTAGAAGCATCTCAAGGACCACTGATAGAGGTAGAATGCACCAGAGCTCTATTACGAGAGTCATGAGAAAACATTATTTTTGATAAATGTACAAAACACTCCAAAAAGCTGTTTTTGTTTTGACCTTGCAGAGTACTGTGCATAGATTGATGAGAAAAACTAAATGTAATCCATTTTAAGATGAATTTGAAAAATAACAAAATGTGAAGGTTTTCACATAATGAACCTCATGTCTGACCTTGGCAGCCATTTTCTTTTGCAGCCTGCTGGAAAAATTATGCCCACAATAGAGCAGCAGTGATCTGGACCAAAGCCACAGCAGGGATGAATGCGTCTAATGGGTCCTCCTACCAAGAGGAGGTTATGCTCAGTAACTCCACCTGGGCTTACTCCTACAATCACCAAAACTACACCCTCTCAACACCACTGCTACCACACAAGACCAGCACTACCAAAACCGCAGCATGTGAGCAGGTCCACATCGCTGTAGAGGTATGTACAATATGGTACTGAACACCAAAATGCATACTAACTACCATTCTGTTTATAAATACTCTGTTGTGCTCTACTGCTCTCTGTCATGTTCTGCAGCATTCTATTCACTTCTCACTATTACTACACTATTCTACTTTAACTCTTACCATCATACTGTACTCCACTGGTTCCCAACCTTTTTTTGACGTGAGAGCGTATTCATTTTAATATGAATAATTGTACTAAAAGTCCCAAGGAGGTAAACACTCTCAGACAAAGGCTGGTGCACCCCAAAGATCGGTCACCTCATACTCAGAAGAACAATCTGGTGTGTGCAGTCCAGTGCAGTGAGGAATGCACAGACTTATATATTGGGGAAACAAAACAGCCACTGAGCAGACACATGGCACAACACAGAAGAGCTAACTCTTCAGGTCTAGACTCAGCTGTTTACCTGCATCTCAAGGAGGAAGCACACTCCTTTAAGGATAAAAATGTGCATATTCTGGACAGAGAAGACAGATGGTTTGAAAGAGGAGTGAGAGAAGCCATCCATGTCAAGGTTGAAAAACCGTCTCTGAACAGAGGGGGAGGTCTGAGACACCACCTATCTCCCACATACAGTGCTGTCCTTTCATCTCTTCCAAAGAGATTCAAATATTTTGCGTCTGTAATTAAACAACAAAGCCATTCACACATGGCTCAAGGAGCCTCCCAATGATAAGAATGGGACACTAACGAGGCAGATGACTGTCATTGACACCCAAGGGTTGCACCCTACCCCGCCCACAGTATGTGAGGACACGGGACTGTGTGTCAGGGACTGTCCTCTGCAGTGTGGGGGCCCCCCAGGGAACAGTGCTGGCACCGTTCCTCTTCACCCTCTACACAGCTGACTTTTCCCACCTGTCACCCACCTGCCACCTGCAGAAGTTCTCTGATGACTCTGCCATTGTCGGCCTCATCACAGATGGGGACGATAGGTCATACAGAGGACTCATTCAGGATTTTGTGGACTGGTGTCAGCAGAACCACCTGCTGATCAATGCGGATAAAACCAAGGAGCTGGTTGTGGACTTCCGTCGACGCCCGCACTCTCCCCATCACCAGTGAACATCCAGGGAAGGGACATTGAGATGGTCACATCTTATAAGTACCTGGGTGTTCATCTGAACAACGAAATGGACTGGACTCATAACACCACTGCACTTTATAAAAAGGACAGAGCAGACTCTACCTGCTCAGGAGGCTGAGGTCTTTTGGGGTGCGGGGGGCACTCCTGAAGACATTCTATGACTCTGTTGTGGCCTCTGCCTTGTTCTATGGTGTAGTCTGCTGGGGGAGCAGCATCACAGCAGCTGACAGGAAGAGGCTGGACAAACTCATCAAGAAGGCCAGCTCTGTCCTGGGATGCCCTCTGGAACAGGTGGAGGAGGTGGGGGAGAGAATGATGACAGCCAAGCTGTCCTCCATGACAGACAATGACTCCCACCCCCTCCAACACACACTCACTGCACTGAGGAGCTCCATCAGTGACAGGATGCTACATCTAAAGTGTGTGAAGGAGCGGTATCGCAGGTCTTTCCTTCCTGCAGCCGTCAGACTGTACAACAGGAACTGCTCCAAGTAATCAGTACAATAATATGTTTAGAATCTGTGCAATAACCTGTGCAATAATGCAATAATATGCAATAATCAGTGCATAACAATCTGTAAATACTATCTACAATTTCTTAGGATGACCTTATTCTTTTATCCCACTCTTGTATATATACTTGTTTTGAATTTGCATTGCACTTGTTCTAATACTATACACTTTATTGATGCTGCTGTATATTGGAATTTCCCCCCGTGGGACTAATAAAGGAATATTGACTATTGAATATTAATGGGGGATCGTTTGCCTCACAATAGAGTGATACCATCCTTGGTTTTGTGGGTTGGCCTCACTCAGAGGATAAATACTTGAACCTAGCACCATTTCATTGGACTAGAGCTGTCCTATCTAGTCTGGTGCGCATGAACTGATGAAGCCTGCTCGGATGAGAGGCGAAACGTCTTCCAAGACAAATTGACAATGTCCAGTTGCGAACGATTGAATGCCCTGAAGCTTACAATGACTTGGATGAATGAGAATATTCACAGCCGTATTTCTCAGAATAAGCAAAAACATTTGAAAGCAGATAAGAGAAAAAATGAACAAGTTTTATTGTTTGAATGGGAGCCATACTTTACCTGATTTTTGACCAACCTACTATTGCACTGCTCTGATTACACTGTATTCTACTGTTCTCAGGTCTTTCTGATCCTGGGTATCATCTCCCTGCTGGAGAACATCCTGGTCATCACAGCCATAGTAAAGAACAAGAACCTCCACTCACCCATGTACTTCTTCGTCTGCAGGTGAATAGTTGACACAACATAAGATGGAATAGAACAATGGAATAGACTGTAGGATTAGCAAAGTAGTTTACTCAACTCTAAGCATCATTCTTCACTGTTTATCCTCCCCGTTTATGCAACGCAGATTGGGACCCCAGGGCAAAAATGAGCTGTGAAACCCCTGTTTCTCCCAATCTTTATGCATTGTGTATGTAATATTGTAATTTGATTACCTACAAGCTAATTTAAGATTATGCACCATGTAAGAACAACATAAAGTGAAATAAAAAAGGCCTTAAAAGTAGATTCTAACTCGGGCCCATTTGCAGTATTGGTAATTATGACTTGTGAAAGTGTAATGTTTACTAGCAGCATGTTAACATTGTTATTGTCAGCATATTAGCATGCCGACAGAAGCATTTAGCGCAAAGCACTGCTGTGTCTAGGTACAGCCTCACAGAGCTGCTGTCATGGCTATCGACTTGCTAGTGAGCAAAATGTAAACACAATTGTGGGGGCTTTACTAACTGGTTGATTCTTGGACTAACCTGTGTTCATTTTTGAAAAGAATAGAGCGGCATGGATTGCTGAAAAAAAGAAAGAAAGAAGAAAGAAATAAAGAAAACGGAGGATTTTGGTTTCCTAAAAAATTGGGATCCTGATCTTGATAGGAAACCCGAGTTAGCAACAAATTTCAGTTGTGGAGGCTACACATTCTGAAGCAAAAAATCATATGTAAACATGTAAGGGAAATTCTCCCTGTTGATCATTAAGAGTTGCTAATTCTCTGAAGAGTCGGCTTGATGAATCAGGTCTCTTAAATACATGCAGCATGGAGGGAAGACATGCAGAGTGTTCTCTCCAGATCTCCACAATGTCCTTACTTTTATACTGTCCAGCAACAAAAGGACAACTGGTCGTCACATGCACCTGGTGTTGGTAAATCATTCCCCCAAAACAATGACCGTGTGAGGAGCACACTAATCCTTTTTTTAGGTTTTTATACTATACCATAAACTCCCCAGGCACAATGCATTTCACCCTAAATTGCCCCCGCATCCTGTTTCCCTCATCAAATGTCCTTTTGTCCTCACTGTCACTTTAGGGAGAAAGGGCCACAAAAACTTGTACAATTCATAGACTGATTCCTTGAATTAGTAAGTCATCTAATTCCTACAATGTATGTGTCAGAGTGTGTTGTTTTTGTGCATTATAAAGATTTGTGTTGGACCACGTTTAATTAACTTCCTTATTTTTCTGTTGTGAAAGTGTCAAGGTGATGCCTAAAGAGTTTGTTTTTATGTGTGTATGTGGAGCTTAAAAGCAACTCTTCATGCACATTTTGAACAACAGAAAACTTGAAAGAAAGCATCACTAATTATCTACACAGTGAGTGACAGGTCAACTTTGCATGGGGTGGCACCTCTTGAGCTTGAATCAACTTCTTCTTGGGCCCTGCTCAACCAAGCATGGAAATCTGATTTTTGATCCTCATTGATTTGACCTAGGTTTTGCTGCTGGATGCTGGATGTCTGTGATGACGCAACCCTCCCCATTTATCTGATCAAAGCACCAACCCTGTGATCAGATGTCCCCCTACAAAAATATCTCACAGTATGATACCAGAGGAGAAACATCCATGAAACTGATTGCATGAGCATAAAGGAAATGAATCAAGTGCCAGCGAGTTACAAAAGAGCATGATATTCTTTTCATTTCATAAGCTTGTGTACTGTTCAGAGTGAATTCATAGAATCAAGACCTTACTGCTCAGTTTTCACGATACCAAAAACTTGATTTTATTTGGATCTGAGCCTTGTGACATATTCCCCACTTCAGAAGCAAAGTAAACAAGTCTGTTGATGCCAGCAGCGTGTTCAGAGACAGAGCAGACATTCAGGTTGCAGTTTTGATATGGTTTTGAAAGACTGAAAGATCCCCTCACTACAGGCTGACAGACAGTGTAAGTGCTGTTGCATAAATCACGTGTTCATGATACACTGATAAAAAATTGATAAAAGTGAAGAATTTTCATGCAATAAATAAATTTGTAAATAAATAAATTTGATGTAAGGTTAAAATTGAGGTATTAAAATCTGTTGTGTAAGAGGTAAAATAATATAATTTACTAAAAATGCTGTAAGCACATATGCTTTAGTTCATTGTTTAAATTGTACGTTTCTTGTCCGGAACCAAGGTTCTTTTTTTGTGGTGCACCTACGGTCAAGTTCATTGTGGGACCGTATACAACGCAGGGCGAACGTCTCATGAGGCCTTGCCTGTTTTTTCGTTTAAGTTAAGTTAACGTCTGAAGTCTAAGCAGATGGTAAAGGGACGTTAAGGGACTTCAAGTCTCTCTTTACAACAAGCGGCCAACAAGGTATTTGTTTAATTTGTAAATGTTCTTTATTTCATGTCGGCACTGAGGGTCATTTTATGTTTACTTTTATTTTCATGTCATGGTGCCTTGTAACTCATTTAGATATTTTGCACTGTGTTTATTTACGAATATAGTTCTCATGGCTTAAGTGGCGTAAGTGTGATGGCATCAAGAAGAGGATGCAGCAGAGATGTGCCCAAGCAAGAAACGGCCGTTTCAAAGAACCGACCTGTGTCTGTGTTGTTGTGGAGAAAGCTACAGAGAGGGTTACTGTGTGCTGAAAGCATTCTTTTATCTGTATCATAAAGGGTGAGCTTGTAGGACCCAAAAGCAGAACAGTAGACAGATTAGTGCAAGCAGTTTATTAGTGACAGTACAAAATGTTGAGAAGTGCAAGTCAATGGAGCTTGAGTGATTTGGACTGGCATACGAAGGCAGAGAGAGTTTGGCTGTCTTACGACAGGAGATCCAGGTGGCTTGGAGGTTTCAAGGCAGAGGAGACAACACAGATGTGGGGTCAGGAGCACAGAGCATGGAGTAGATTAGCAAGAGCAAAAACAGGTGCAGAGACAAAGTACCACATTGGACAACTGATGATCTGGCGAAGACTTGAGTAAATGAGTAAAGTAGATGAGTGTGGTTTGAGTTCATGGAAGGTTGGATTGGTGGTCCAATGCAGCAGGGATCTGATGTTTGTTGGCATATGTTTTGTTCTGATCCACAAAGTAGAACTGCATGACTGCTCTTGCACTCGACAACAACAGCATAGGTGAGGTCATACTGATAGGACAGCAATCTCCCCCTCCTGTCTGGTTAACAGTGGTGGTTGGTATCCCAGTAATGCCGTGAATGGAAAGAGCCTCATGGAGTTATGAGCATATTCAATGAAGGGAAGCTGTGAATTCCAGAGAGGGATTAATGGACATAACAAAACAAACAGCAGCTTCGATTTCCTGATTAGCATACTCTGATTGACCATTAGACTAGGGATGGAAACGGGATGTGAGACTGGCAGTGACTTCTAAAGTTTGGCAAAATGCTTTCCAAACCTGTGAGATGAAGTGGGTCCCCCATGCAGAGACAATATCTGCAGGGATTCCATGCAGGCAGAACACTTGATCCTGGATCTGGATCTGGGTGGTCTCCAGGGCCGTGGGGAGTTTGGGAAGAGTCACAAAATGAAAAGCTTTAGTGGATCTATCACAGTCTGCCAGCTCCTTATTTGCTACTGTTGTCTCTCTCATCTGCTCACCTGTTCAGCCAGCACCCCCTTACTACTCAGCCATGCCCACCTGCCCAATTACCTGAGCATACACCTGAGACTCATCATTAATCTCCAGTACTCTCACCCATTGGGAGAGTGTTCTTTGCTCTCATGCAAGACTCATTTACAATTTGACTACCTTCTCTGTATCGACCATGCCTGCCTCTGACTCTGTCTGCTCTCCTTCCCCCTGGAGATTACCATAGCCTTCTGTACGTTTGTTGTCTTGCCCATCCTGGATCTGTTGCTGACTGTAACTGTCAATTGTTTGGCTTGCCAAAATATTTCCTGAAGCTGTTATTTTTTCTGGACAGAACACCAAGCCTGCCTCATCTAAGACTCTTAGAAACTTCCATGTTCAGGTAGTCCTGCAAATGGGTCCTAACCTTACCTGTTACAGAATCAAGTGAGTCAACACTGGTTAAAATTACCTGAGGAAAGTGGCAACCTGGTCATCAAGTCAAGGGCGATATGAGACCAGGAACGGCTAGGTACAGAGGCTGCAACAGAGTGGCAGGAGGAACAGTGTGAGGCTTTATTCTGAGCACACACCCAAACAGACTTGGACATATTCACTGATGTCTGAGTCCATTGTGCGCCACCAATAAGCTCTCTTAGAGCATACGGTTTGTGCCAGAGTGAGAGTTGAAGCGAGCAGTGTGGGCCTAATGCAACACTTGAGATTGGATTGCTTCAGGAACAAAGGTGCAGTTTGGAGGACCATTACCTTGGTCAGGTTTAGAGCACTGAGCCTCCTGGATTCAGTCTCTCAGGTAACAGCTCCGACCAGGCAGGATGGTCTCGGGACTGTCGGGAGAGTCTATGGAGACATACTGGTAAAAAAGCATGTCAGGCTTAAAATTGCAGGATCCCGGACAATAGCTAAGTGTAAAGTTAAACCTACCAAAAAACAATGCCCACTGTGAGTTGAGACGCTTTGCTGTCTGAATGTAAGAGAGATTTTTGTGATCTGATTTTTGGAGCCCTCCAGCCAATTTAACCACCAGCAGCTCCCTCTTCCCCATGTCATAGTTGATCTCAACGTAGGGCAGGCAGTGGGGGAAGGCGGGGCAAAAGTACCACATTGGATTATTTGATGAACCTTGGGTGTGCAGGTGGGCTGTCAGCAGGAAGGGAGCAGGTGAATTATGCCCAGTTCAGCTCAGGCACAGACAGACACACTGACAGGGAGAGAGAGAACACACACAAAACTCAAGGGAGGGGAAACAAGAGAAGCACAAAGAAACGGGCAGCAGGATAATGCCATTCCTGACAGATTGATGTAATGGGAAACTGCTAAATCTCCACTTACGTAGTTGTCGTTAACCAAGCTAGCAGCCTGGTTCTCTAGGTAGTGTATGACATCACTGGTTAGTCAGTCTATTACTTGGGTTCAGAGTAAAACTGTTAACATGTATTTGATGAAGCTGTACAAAAGTTCAATTAATCATATGTTGGCAAAGCAACAAGACTCAGATTTCCTGCCCAGCAGCCTATGCCCTGTCTGTATAGACTTTTCTTGTGTGGAGTGTAGTGGAGTAAGTATTCATATCTTTTACTTAAGTAAAAGTTCTAATACCACACTGTCAAAATACTGTCAAAAAAAAAAAACAAAAAAAAAAAACTGGAAAAGTGGAACCACAAATCACTAATCAACTGATGGTTTCCTCTCTACTTCTATAAACTGTTGGGTATTATAATTTATAGCAAACATCATATCTTAAAAGCTCTTTATATGTTTTGTGTCTAAAAATCTTCATTTAAAGTATCTAGTAACTAAAGCTGTCAGATAAATGTAGTGAAGTACAATATTTCCCTCTTAGATGTAGTGGAGTAGAAGTAGAAAGTAACACGAAAAGAAAAGACTCACATGCAGCACAAGTATCACAGATTTGTGGTTAAGTGCAGTCCTTGAGTAAATGTCAACAGTGAGCAGGGTAACTTGTTCGGCAATCGCAAATTAATCGCATAAATGTCACAGTTAACTCGCAATTAATCGTTATCTATTCTAAATGTCCCATTAATTATCATTTTAATACTGTTATCAACATGAAAAAGTGGATAGGCTTGCTTTTAAACACAATGTGTAGTGTTATATTTCACACTAACATTCTCACTTTGAGCAGTCATTAACATTTGAAGCAAAATCTCACATAATTTAACACTGTCAATAAACGGATGACAAAAAAATAAATACTTGGTTACAAAAAAGCCCCTTCAACAGCCCTTTCTAAGGGATCAAAACAGGGTGATACAAGATAAAGTTACAAAGTGCACATCATTGTAGACTCGGACTCAGGCTATAGTGCAGTTAAACCATGGCTTAAACTTTCCTTTCTTAAGTTTCCTTTGAACATACAAGCAGTCAGACTATAATGCTCTTCTGTTTATTCACCAGAGGCTTATCAACCCAGCCTCTTATTTCCATACAGAAAGAATGAACATTACTTGGCTATGGCTGCAGTAAGCTTGTTCTTAGTTACGATATCCATATGATTCTGTCGCAAGCCATCCATTGTCGCCAGGTTTTGACAAGGAGGCGGCGGAGAATTCACATTAGCTGTGTGTTTGGCCATCAAGTGGTATTTCAGACTGGATGTGCTACGGTGATAATTCAGTTCACACCGACAATACACACAGATGACTTTGGTCTTGTCAGTCGACCCATCTGTCAACTTTTTGAAACATGTTTCGCGCTTGACATCCACACAAACCGGTAGCCTACTCTTTCACAGCGCTATCTATATATATATATATATATATATATATATATATATATATATCACAAAACTTTGTGGCAATTAGGGCAAACTTCACTTGCCTGCTGAGAAGGGAAAATGATGGAGTGGCATGTCAGGAAGTTCACCAGCTGTGGGTACAAGATCTGGAAGACCATTATTGTGGCCAATAATATATCTTTTGTATGTCTTTTGCCTCCAGGATTACAGACACAAAATAACACATAAAGACTCATGTCTTGACATTTCTGTCAAGGGTGAAACAATACCTGGGACTCAATTCTGCCTGCTGGTTTCTCAAAAAGAGAATAATAATGGTCGTAGATTGCCTAATGGACCTTAAGTAGTCAAATGGGTGTGGGTCAAAACCAAAGTAAAAAGTCCAATGTGGTAAACTGAATCAAAACAAAGGGAGCAGTAGTCCATAAATTGAGAAAAACAATAAAGTCCGGCTAAAACAAAGCAAAAGTCGAATGTGGCATAGAAAATCCAAAACAAAGGGAGTCCAAGAATGAGGGAACAAGTACAAATTCACAGAATCACTGGGGAAACACTCTCAATGACAGAAACACTTGATACAAAAGGTACAAAGATGAACTGACAAAGGCTTAGGGAAGCACACAGACTTAAATGCACTGAGAGGAAGATTAATGAGGCACAGGTGACACATATCAAGCAATCACAAGGGCAGGAAAACACAGGAAGTAACAAAAAAGCTGACAGGAGGAAAACTTTCAACATAAAACAGGAAATTACAAACAAACAAATCAGATCATGACACATGTACAGATTTGTGAATTTATGATCAAAGCTTAACCTAACTTGTTTGGTTGTTGCAGTCTAGCAGTAGCGGACATGCTGGTGAGTGTGTCCAACGCCTGGGAGACCATCATCATTTACCTCCTCAACAACAGACAGCTGGTGGTGGAGGACCACTTCATCAGGCAGATGGACAATGTGTTTGACTCCATGATCTGCATCTCTGTTGTTGCGTCAATGTGTAGCCTGCTGGCCATCGCTGTGGACAGGTAATTATGGAGGGAGGTGTGTATGAACTGATACAAGCACTTTCGTCTGTTAGGAATCCATTTTAGTATACAAATGCACACTTTTGTGCCTGTTACTTATTATTCCTCCAGGAGAAGCTAATTTAAAGCTTTTAAATAAAACTGACTTTTTAAGTAAATGCACTCCCAGTTCTTAGTGTGCATAAAAACATAACTGTTTTGTTCTGAAACAAGGTAGAAGGTCACTTTTTTTCAGCTAATGAAAATGTTGCATCTTAACAATAACTCACATAAGGTTGTCTAACAACAGAAGCGTCATGTAATTAGTTAGCAGCATGCTGGTGCCCGCAATAACATTTTTTCAGGTCTCCTAATATTGGGCTAGAACAGAATTCTTATATAATAATCATTTATTAAGAAAGGTCCTGGAAAGGACAGTGTAATTTGGTTTGAAGTACCAGGAAAGGGAAGGCAATGTTTAGTAATGTTCTTTCAGTTAATTCCCCCACATCCAATAGTCAATGAAAGGCAGAGATCCAGGAAGTGCTGGACAAAACACTGAGTCAGATACTGAAAGAAGAGGTATTTACTGGAGAACAGAAGATCAGCTGAAGTCAAAGGCAGGCAGAGAATGCCATGTCCTCTTCATCTTCAGCTGGATGGGTGGAGGGGGTCTGGAGAAGGGATGGGATCCATCCTCATCAGAGTCAGACCCATCTTCTGGGACACCAGGCAGCAGAGGGTCATCTCCTGGTTCATACGTACTGTCTGGCCATTGGACTGGGGGTGGAATCTGGAAGACAGGCTGGAAGTAGGCCCCAAGCAGACTGTAGAACTCTCTCCAGAAGACAGATGTAAACTGGGGGCCTCGATCAGACACCGCATTGACTGGCAGACCATAGAGGCGGGAGACATGGAGCAGTTTGGCGGTTTCTTTGACCAAGGGCAGCTTGGTCAGTGGTGAGCCATCTTACTGAACTGGTCCACCACAGTCAAGATAGTTGTGTTCCCTTAAGACAGTTGAAGGTCATAGACAAAGTCCAGGGAAATGTGAGACCATAGGCGATGAGGAACTGGGAGGGGCTGTAGGAACCCAACAGGGGCGTGTTGACACGGCTTGTGCCAGTGGCACACAGGGCAGGCATTGATGAGGTGATCAGTCCAAACTTGGAAGGTGTCTTAGTTCTCTCCAGCCAGTGCCACCACTCCCCCAGGGCCATTATGACCACCAGTAGCTCTCAGTTGCTGATGTCATAGTTCTTCTCAGCTGAGGACAGTCATTGTGAGAAGAAGAGGCAGGGGTGGAGCTTCTGATCTGTTGCTAAGCATGGGCGGCTCCTAGTCCTACTACATCAGATGCGTCCACCTCCACAATGAACTGGTGGTCAAGGTCGGGCAGCTGGAGGATGGAAGCAGAGAGGAGTTGAGAGTCTGGAAAGCCTCCTCCACCACCATGGGCAACTGAAAAGCCACTTTGGAGGACGTGAGAGAAGGATGTAAGGAGATCAGTTATGCATCTGTAGTTCACAAACCCCAGGAACCACTGCAGAGGCCAGTTGGTGTCAGCATCACGCCAGGGAGTGATGGCAGAAATATTGGCGGGCTCCTTTCAGATGATGTCCTCTGCCACGATGTACCCCAGCGAGGAGATGGAAGGGGCATAGAACTCACACTTCTCAGCCTTGAAAAAGAGTGAGTTCTCCAGGAGATGTTGCAGGGTGGTCTGGATGTGATGGACATGTTCCTCATGAGAGAGGCAGAAAATGAGGATGTTGTCCAAATATATGAATGCAATGTGGTTTAACATATCTCTGAGTACATCATTAACCAGGGCCTGGAACACAGCTGGGGCATTACTAAGTCCAAATGGCATCACCAGGTATTCATAGTGGCCTGTGGGAGTGTTGAAGGCTCAGACTACTAACCAGGTGAAAGGCATTGCGAAGGTCTGGCTTTGTGAAGATGGCGGCTCCCTGGAGAAGCTCTAATGTGGAGGAGATAAGGGGAAGTGGGTAGCGGTTCTTGATGGCGATGTCATTGAGACCTCAGTAGTTGAGTCAAGGCCTCAGAGTCCCTAACCTAACCCTACACAAGGTGTATGAACTAATAAATGAAAATTTACCTGGGTTTAAATGGATCTTATTCAATGTTTCCAGTCTTTAATATTTTAGAAATTCTTTTACAGGAATTAGTCAGGAAATCACAGTGTAACTGTGTAACTATCAAATTATTTCCTGTTTCTTCCTGGCAGTCCATACGCGTCAAGTTTCTTTTACTCCTCATTAAGAGAACTATTCAGCTTGTGGAAACTGTTGTCAAATGTCCTCTGTGACTCTGAAAGAGCTTTGTCATCTGAGAAGATAACCTGATGATGACTTATTCTGAAAAACCAGGTGTTTACCAGGACATAATGATATGAGAGATGCTGTTATGTTATGAAAATGTAGGATCCACTGTTTAGAGTTTGCCCCATACTACCAAGTAAAATTCAGATTATCTTGACCTCTGCTGCTTCAATTCCAACCATTCCACTTTTTTTTCTCAAAGGTCTGTGGCATCATTTGGTTGTGCAAATTTTCAGTTGCTAGTAAAGGTTGCTAGAAAATCATACATTACTTCAGTTACTTCAGAAATCAACATTTGTTATTATCTACAGGTATGTCACTATCTTCTATGCACTGAGGTATCACAACATCATGACAGTGAGGAGAGCTGGCTGCATCATTGGAGGAATCTGGACATTCTGTACAGGCTGTGGCATCGTCTTCATCATCTACTCAGACACCACCCCTGTCATCATCTGCCTGGTCTCCATGTTTTTTGCCATGCTGCTCATTATGGCCTCCCTTTACAGCCACATGTTCATGCTGGCACGTTCGCACGTCAAGCGCATTGCCGCCCTACCTGGCTACAACTCCATTCACCAGCGGGCCAGCATGAAGGGGGCTATCACACTGACCATCCTGCTTGGGATCTTCATCGTCTGCTGGGCTCCCTTCTTCCTCCACCTGATCCTGATGATCTCCTGTCCACGGAACCTCTACTGCGTATGCTTCATGTCCCACTTCAACATGTACCTCATCCTCATCATGTGCAACTCTGTGATTGACCCACTGATCTATGCCTTCAGGAGTCAGGAGATGAGGAAGACTTTTAAAGAGATCATCTGTTGTTACAGCCTGAGAAACGCCTGCACCAACATCTGTGCTCTAACGGGTAAGTGTTGAGAGAGACAGACCAATGACAGGAAGGGTAGGATGAACTGACTGGAGCTGACACTGGAGCATAACCATGATATTTTATCAAAATACACTGTTTGACAACTGGTTCATTGCACTTCTCAGCCACACAGAACATAATCAAGCACATTCTCATCTTATGTCCAGTATGAACTGGAAAGAGGGCACTCAGTATGTAGGAAGTTTCAACTGTTATCTCATAATATATCTCCCATGTAAAAGTGGCTAATTTATTAGGTACACTCTGAACACACAGGGAGGACCATTTGAAATCATGATTGGTCTGAAAGTGCATCATACTATTTTCATTCTGGCTGGCATATTTTTTATCTTTCTGCTTTGACACTTCTTTGAATCAGTGAGCTGTTATCCCTTGTCTGACAAGATTTTTCTTTTTCACATTAGTACACCTTTAATGCTGCTAAGGACATGTATATATTTGCTTTTAACTAGTGCACACATTAGTGTGCACATGATGGGTACTCTATATACCTAGTGCTGTTTGGAGCAGTGGTTGTGGTCCTCCCTACAAAGTCAACAACAATAACTGGGCAATGTTTTGAAGGGCGCCCAATGGGTCTCTTCTTTTGTGTACTGTGGACATTAAAGGGGAACTCCACTGATTTTACACATTAAAGTCTGTTTACAGGTGTTGGGGAGCACTACTAAGTATGTGATATGATTATGTGATGAAAACTGTATAAAGCCTTTTGTGGCCCCAAAGGTCTGATAAATTGCATTAAGTGATGTCACTTGAGTTAGTGTCAGCTGGGTGTGTGGAATTACAAAGCCGTGATCTTACCAATTCAATTCAATTCAATTCAATTTTATTTGTATAGCACCAAATCACAACAGAAGTTGTCTCAGGACACTTTCCATATAGAGCTGGTACAGACCAAGCTCTTTTATCTACAAAGAAACCAACAATTCCCCCATGAGCAAGCACTTGGCGACAGTGGCGAGGAAAAACTTCCTTTTAACAGGCAGAAACCTCGAGCAGAACCAGACTCTGGGTGGGCGGCCATCTGCCTCGACCGGTTGGGTGAGAGAGGAAGAGCAAGAGAGGGAGAGTGAGACAGACAGACAGACAGACAGACAGACAGACAGACAGACAGACAGACAGACAGACAGACAGACAGACAGTCAGAGAGAGAGAGAGAGAGAGAGACAGAGACAGAGACAGAGAGACAGACATGCAGTCACAGTAACAGTGACAGTGGATGTAATAATAGCAGTAGCAGTTGCAGTGGATGTCAGGCAGGGCCAAGGCAGGAGACGCAGCTGAAATCCACAATCCAGATTCAGCCACTGTCCATGGGAACCTGCAAGATGACAAAGCACAGAGACTCCGGGGAAGGAGCTAAGTTAGTAACACGCCGTGGTAGGACATGATAGCGTGCAGATGGAGAGGGACAGAAGGACAGAGGAGCTCGGTGTATCTTTGGATGTCCCCCGACAGTCTAATCCTATAGCAGCATAACTAGGGGCTGGTCCAAGACAAGCCTGAGCCAGCCCTAACTATAAGCTTTATCAAAAAGGAAAGTTTTAAGCCTACTCTTAAATGTAGAGACAGTGTCTGCCTCCCGGACAAAGACTGGAAGATGGTTCCACAGGAGAGGAGCTTGATAGCTAAATGCTCTGACTCCTGTTCTGCTTTTTGAGACTTTAGGAACCATAAGTAGACCTGCATTCTGGGAACGCAGTGTTCGAGTAGGGCAATAAGGTACTATGAGCTCTTTAAGATAAGAAGGTGCCTGGCCTTTTATGGCTTTGTAAGTAAGGAGGAGAATTTTAAACTCTATTCTAAACTTTACAGGGAGCCAGTGCAAAGTGGCGAGTATTGGAGAAATATGATCTCGCTTCCTGGTTTTTGTCAGAACACGTGCTGCAGCGTTCTGGAGCAACTGGAGAATATTCAGCAACGAATTTGGGCAGCCTGATAGTAAAGAATTGCAATAATCCAGCCTGGAAGTTACGAATGCATGGACTAGTTTTTCTGCATCATTTTGAGACAAAATATGCCTGATTTTTGCGATATTACGTAGGTGAAAAAAGGCAGTCCTTGAAATTTGTTTTACATGGGAGTGAAAGGACATGTCTTGGTCAAAGATGACTCCCAGATTCTTTACAGTGGTGCTGGAGGCCAGTGCAATGCCATCCATAGCTGCTATGTCATCAGAAAGTGACTTTCTAAGATGTTTAGGGCCTACTACTATAACTTCAGTTTTGTCCGAGTTTAGCATCAGAAAATTGCAGGTCATCCAGGTCTTTATGTCATGAAGACATGCTTGTAGTCTAGTTAACTGACTGGTTTCTTCCGGTTTCATTGATAAATATAGCTGGGTATCATCTGCATAGCAATGAAAATTTATTAAGTGCTTCCTGATAATCTTACCTAAAGGAAGCATATATAAGGTGAATAGAATTGGTCCAAGCACAGAACCCTGCGGAACTCCATAGCTGACTTTAGTGAGCACAGAGGAGTCGTCATTAACGCGTACAAACTGAGAGCGATCTGACAGGTAGGATTTAAACCAGCTTAGCGCAGTTCCCTTAATGCCAATGAAATGTTCCAGTGTCTGCAATAGGATGCCATGGTCAATGGTGTCAAATGCAGCACTAAGATCCAATAAGACTAGTACAGAGACAAATCCTTTATCAGATGCAATTAGAAGGTCATTTGTAACTTTAACCAGTGCTGTCTCTGTGCTATGATGCACTCTAAATCCTGACTGGAAATCCTCGAATAAACTATTATTGTTTAGAAAGTCGCACAGCTGATTGGCAACTGCTTTCTCAAGAGTTTTTGAGAGAAAGGGAAGGTTGGATATCGGTCTATAGTTGGCTAAAACCCCTGGATCAAGAGTAGGCTTTTTCAGTAGCGGTTTTATCACAGCTACTTTAAAGGACTGTGGTACGTAGCCTGTTGATAAAGAGAGATTGATCATGTCTAAAACTGAAGAGTCAATTAGAGGTAATACTTCTTTAAACAGCTTAGTCGGGATAGGATCTAAAATACAGGTAGATGATTTTGATGATGAAATTATTGAAATTAGTTGGTGAAGGTCAACAGATGTAAAACAGTCTAAAACTGCGACAGACTGAGTAACAGTTTCTACGATTTCTGCGTTTGAAGACAAAACAGTACCTGTTAACGGCAGGAGTCGATGAATTCTGTCTCTAATAGTTAGAATTTTATCATTAAAGAAGCTCATGAAGTCATTACTGTTCAGAGCTAAAGGAATACATGGTTCAACAGAATTATGGCTCTCTGTCAGCCTGGCTACAGTGCTGAAGAGAAACCTGGGATTGTTCTTATTTTCCTCTATTAGTGCAGAGTAATAGGCTGCCCTGGCACTGCGGAGGGCTTTCCTGTATATTTTAAGACTGTCTTGCCAGGCGGACCGAAATTCTTCCAAATTGGTAGAACGCCATTTCCTTTCTATTTTCCGTAAAGTTTGCTTTAATTTGCGGGTTTGAGGAGTATACCATGGAGCTAACCTCCTCTGTTTAATTTTCTTCTTTTTTAGGGGAGCAACAGAGTCAAGTGTCATACGCAACGATCCTGTAGCACTATCAACCAGGAAGTCAATCTGGGAGGGACTAACGTTAGCATAGGGATCCTCTGTTGTATTGAGACATGGCATTGAATTAAATACTGATGGGATCATATCCTTAAATTTAGCTACAGCACTATCAGACAGGAGTCTGGTATAAGAATTTTTGCCTACTGGCTGGTAGTCTGGTAATATGAATTCGAAAGTTATTAAATGATGGTCTGATAAAAGAGGATTCTGTGAGGAGACTATTAAGTCTTCGATTTCAATGCCATATGTCAGAACAAGGTCGAGGGTGTGGTTAAAACAGTGAGTCGGTTCATGTACATTCTGGCGGAAGCCAACTGAGTCTAATACTGAGATAAACGCAGTGCTAAGGCTGTCATTATCAACGTCGACATGTACATTAAAGTCACCTACAATAATTACTTTATCTGCTTCAAGAACTAAACTTGATAAAAACTCTGAGAACTCAGCTATAAATTCGGAGTAAGGACCAGGAGAGCGGTATACTACAACAAATAAAAGTGGCTGCACTGTTTTCCATTTCTCATGAGAAAGAGTGAGAACAAGGCTTTCAAATGAGTTATAGTCGAGTTTAGGTTTAGGGTTGATCAAAAGGCTTGAGTCAAAAATGGCTGCAACTCCACCTCCTCTGCCGCTGCCACGAGGAATGTGGGTATTAATATGGCTCGGAGGAGTAGCTTCATTTAGGCTCACATACTCTTCAGGACACAGCCAGGTTTCAGTCAGACAAAATAAATCAACATTATGGTCTGATATTAACTCATTTACTAGAACAGCTTTAGAGGACAGAGATCTGATGTTAAGGAGTCCACATTTAATTCTCCTATCTTGTTGTACTATTGCAGAGGTTGTTCTAATTTTAATTAGATTCTTATGTTTAACTCCTCTGTACTTTTGGTTTACTTAGTTTACGTGGTCGGGGGGCAGACACAGTCTCTATGGAGTGTTGGGTGGGTAACTGCTCTAATGGAGGCGCAGAGAAGCGTGTAGGACTGCAGCTCTGCCTCCTGGTCTCAACTCTGAGTTGTCAGGGGTTAGGTTCATAAATAAAATCGGTCAGATTTCTAGAGATGAGAGCTGCTCCCTCCAAAGTGGGATGGATGCCGTCTCTCCTAATCAGACCAGGTCTTCCCCAGAAAGTCTGCCAATTATCAATGAAGCCCACACCGTTTGCTGGACACCACCTCGACAGCCAGCGATTGAACGATGACATGCGGCTAAACATATCATCACTGGTCAGATTTGGCAGGGGTCCAGAGAAAACTACGGAGTCCGACATCGTTTTAGCATATGTACACACCGATTCCACATTAATTTTAGTGACCTCCGATTGGCGTAACCGGGTGTCATTACCGCCGACGTGAATAACAATCTTACGGTATTTACGCTTATCCTTAGCCAGCAGTTTCAAATTTGATTCGACGTCGCCCGCTCTGGCCCCCGGCAGGCATTTGACCAGACTTCTGTAGCCTGCTTCTCATCTCTGCTTGAGGCTAGCAGCTCCAGGTTACATTAGCAGCTACTACTGCCACACAGTCGAGTAACATTGTGGGTTATATAAGCACTGGGTTTTGACAAGGAAAATGAATACTTGGAATAAAAATAACAATATCTCTGGTTCTGCTGCATTGATTTTACTGTCCATCTTGAGTTTGATAATTGAGGAGTATGCTTACTTCTTTAACTATACATTAATAGTTTAGTCTCCACCTCATTGTCAATACATTTGACATTTGACATTTTACTATAGTAATCTGTTGTTGTGTAAAATGTCGAGTTTTCAAGGAAGATCATGTGGAGTCAGTCAGAGATGATTCAGCTCTGATCTGTTTAGTGAATATGATTTTTCTACAAGTGCACAGGAAGTAGGCCACAAAGTACATAAACGTAAGAGACAAACTCGCAAGAAAAGCAGCAGTATTAGAACAAATATATACATATATATATCATTGTCTCATTATCTCATTGTCTCATTGTCTCATTATCTAACCTGAAGCAGCATACCCTCATCAACACAGCCCGCTGCATTTTGTTTAACACAAGGCTGTTTTGAGTCTAAAAGCCCATTTAGTTGTTTGTATAAATTGCTAAAATAACAGGTTTATTCAACTAAACTGGTGGCAGTTTCAAATTATCCTCCTTTCACTTCAGGAACAAAAACAGAAGAAGTTTGGCATTATTTGTGACACATTAGCTAAGGAGGAGGTGGCATGTTCAGTGCGGTCGAGTTTCTGCTGTTTCCCATTTTCTACCAGCAGTCAACGTTGGTCACTTTTAACCATGACCACAGTCTGTTCTTAAAATTAAGTTAGTCTTTGAGTCTGAACTTAACCCAAATTGAGGCAGATATTACTGTACTGCCAATAAGAGAATCAGATCAAAAATGCTCTCACATGTCATTTTGAAAGACAATGACAAACTTCTTTGCCATTTAATACAGAGGACATTGCAGTCATCTACATGAGTGCATTGTTAAAAAGCAAGTGTATATAAACACTCCAAACAAGCAAGTACCACAGAGGCAATCATATGTTTAATGAAACAAAGGAAAGGGAGCGCAAAACCAATTTCACACTCTGTCAAAGGGTTTTAAACTAATATTCAATCCAACTACATAAAGTTAGGATTCACTTTTGAGCAGATCATGTTCCTCATAATATACCTAATTGACAGACTGTCCCTTTGGTGGAATATGTGTTTACACCTCTTGAAACCTCAGAAACCAAAAGCTAACATATCCGAGGCCTTAGATGATTTGTCTAAGCAGCTTCCTCAACTCTGCTAGTGCTCAGTGGCATAGCTGCTCTACTACAGTGTGCCCCCTATGATCTTTTCAGACCGCCTCCATGGCCCGGGGTCTGTGTTACGTGATAGAAATATGCTCTACGGTTACACTTGAAATGTAAAAATGAATGTACAAATAGCTTCACAGTGTTGTTCTTCTCTGTGTGTTAGGGGCACCTACCTCCCTACAACAACAATGATTGGTCTGTCTCCCTCAAAACATTTGTTACACAGTTATGTTTATTGCAAAAAAGAACAAGCTATTTGTATTATTTGTACAATCAGACTAACTGTAAGATATTTTCTGCACACAGACTGTAAAATAAGAGATCTTTTTGGAGCAAACATCAACAGAGTAATTATTCAGTGTTAAAAGGATGTTTCTTCTGAACTGTGTTGTAATAGCCTTGCTGTAGCTTCCGTTAATGTTTAATATAAGTGCTTTGCAATTATGGAGAAGAGCACATCAATATGCATTCAAATGTACACCATGCTCCTACATAGACAAAAGCTTTTATTAAGACCCAATGATATAAGGGTTTTTTTTGCTTTTCTTCATAGGTTTATTTAATTAAGAAAAACAGTAGTACCATTTTGCTTCTTGTGCATTCACCTCCAGCATGACATATCTGTGATTCATTGTTATTGTTGATTGTGAAATGCTCAGTTCTTGTCCCCACAGAAACAGCAGCAAAAACATTGATTGTGATATGACACTGGGCAAAGCTAAAGCCCATGTGCTAACTGCATGCTCAGGCTTACGTTTATGTACAGTGAGACATATTAATAGCTGTTGGGACGTCTTTCATGTTTATGTTCAAGTGATGGCATGCAAAAACATGAAGGTGAGCTTCGACTGAAATGCCTTATGTCACTGTTGTCCATGTTGAATAAAAATAATCCTTTATTTATGGTTCTGAATAAAAGCAAAAGGTAAAATGGTGAGCTGGTTTCATATTATTGTTTGCATCAGTAACTGTTTTAACACCGTGGTCCTGTGAGTGATGGGAATCCTGTGCCCTTTGAGAAAAACAGGTTCTGGTAAGTATGTGTGTCATGTGAATGTGATTCAGATGCGTCCTTATAAAACAGGATTAAGGAGATTGACACTAGGAGTGAAAACACATTACATCCAAGTCCTCAGGGAAAAGGAGGTTGGAGGAGGGATGGATAGTTAAATAGCCAGCAAGGCAGAGAGAAAATGGACAGATGGCAGTTTTAATAAAAAAAAAACAAAAAACACATAAATGCTGAGATTTGCAGAGTTGCATGCAAACACACATGAGCAGTCACATGTCCATTCAAACACAAAGGAGATGACATGATGCAGAGGCCCTTGGCCACCCACAGCTTTTCAGAGGCAGAGTATCTCTATATTGTTACCTCTGAGGTGTAAATCTATGTACCCCCCAAATGTAAAGCACACTGCAGATAAAGAGCAACTGCATGCTTCTGTAACTAAACAAAGGCTAAAATAAAAAGTTCAAATACATTTTCTCTATGAGCACAGCCTACAATCAGAACAAAGCAGCATCCTACTGAAGGTGTGTCTGAGCTCAGCACTGCGCAAGGCATAGATGGCCGGGTCGATGAGGGCGTGGCTCATCATCAGCACCATGTGCAGCTGGAATAGTGATCGGTAACATTCACAGTATGGGTTCATGGGACACACCATAATGATGATGAGGTGGACGAAAAATGGCGCCCAACACACCATGAACACACCAAACAGAATGGTGAGAGTCAGGGCCCCTCTCATACTGTTGCCCCGCCACCGCTGATGCTGATCCCTGCCCCTACTGCTAGTGGGCAGAGCAGCGATCTTCCTGGCATGGATGCGAGCCAACATGAACATGTAGACATAGAGGAAGCAGATGATCACCAGGGAGACGATGAAGAAGACAATGAAGCAGATCATGATGAACTTGTAGGCGAAGAACCTCACCATGAGCACAGCTGACAACCCACATGTTGTCCAAATGACACCCAAGATGGCCCCTGTGCGCTGCATTGTCATGATGTTATGGTATCGCAGTGCATGGAAGATGGTGATGTAACTGAAAGTGAAAACAAATTATTTTATCATTTGCTCAAATTATCTTTAGTCCTCTCCATTTCATTTAGATGCTTGAAACCTTTAAATTTTTCAATCACTTGTGGGCAGCGGAAGCAAGTTTTGAATAAAACATTGACAAGTCATCTTCTAAAGGTCCAGTGTGTAGGATTTAGGGGAATTTATTGGCACAAATGTAAGATAGTGTTATAAGTTATGATTATATTCATGTACAATTACCTGAAATAAGTATCATTGTGTTTTCAGTACCTTAGAATGAGCTCTTCATTGCTAAAGAGGAAGGGGGTCCTCTCCTAGAGAATCTGTCATGCTGCACCACCTTGTTTCTACAGTAGCCCAGAACACACAAGCCAAATACTGACTTTAGAGAGAGCCTTTCACGAGGGGCATGCAGTTGGGTGCAATCTGCAACCTCACCACTAGATGTCGCTAAATACTACACACTGCTCCTTTAAGTCGATATGGCGAGCTTGTTAGCAATGCTTATCTGCACATGCAACAGACACTAGGCAATGCTTCCAATATTCACAGTCGTTTTTGCTCTGTTTTTGGTCTCTACCGAGTCCTGAGGGAAATATCTGGCTCTTTAACAGCTAAATGCTCCACTGTGTTCATCAGCTAGTCCCCAACTGTGTCTGTCTGTGTCTGTCCTGCTGGGCAGGAAGTGCACAGAGGGTTTTTAGATCTTTTTCCTTGAAAACAGCTGCTTTACCATCAATTCCAGTGACATCCATTACACATTGTCATTTGATCAGAAAAAAAATAAATAAATAAATAAATAAATAAAATACTCATTATAAATCTCATAAAGTCAAGCAGAGCTGCAGATTCGGGTGTCAGTTTCTAGTCCTCTAGGTTCATCACTACAAGGGACCCCTTTCACGTTGACACACTGTTTTCAGGATTAATTAGTATGTGAAATGTGACAAACCCAGAGAATGATCTCCTGACTCCGCAGTTCATCTCAGCTCAATGACGTTAGAACTAGAAGCTGAACTAGAGTCTGTCCAGGCCATCTGTAATACATGACCCTAGATTTTAAGTTTTACATTTCAGCTGTCAAAGGCCTATATCCCCAGGCTTAAAATGTCAAAGCTTCCCAAGAGCATTTGAACACTCCTGCATGTGATGGATTACAGGCATGCTTTGAGTCACTACATGTTGACATACCGCACTGGCATGATCTGATCTGAGTAGCTGGCTGGAAGGTGTGAAAAACGTGGTGAACAGTAACATGACAGTAATGTACAGTGTGCATGACTTGAGGTAAAACATTCAGCACTGCTTTATATAAGCTGTGAATGTATGAATTAGAGCCCAGAGAAAAGTTCACACTCTTTCAAATCCTCCCTGGAGTACTAGTTAGTGAGACCTGATGCTTTGAATTTAAATATGAGAAGATGCTAATTGGTTATAAGGCCCACAATCCACAGAGAAAGAGTTCAAAACGGCCAGCAGTAAACAGATTACTTAAATCACTTAACTCTGTTCTACAATCTATAGTATGTCAGCCATGGCTCGGGTTTCCTTTACAGTCACTGAAGCCGGTTTGTCTTTGAAATGGAACAAAATAGCTTTCAGCATTGTGATGCCTTTGAAATGGGGATTCTGTGGATTAGTGGGCTAGGGTGGAAAATATTCATACCATCGCAGATTCAACTCTATCCTTCACTCTCTTAAATATATGGTTTAAAAGTATTTTAAACATTTCTGTGTGCAAATCCAAGCCCTGCATACATACCGGTCCACTGCAATAGCCAGGAAACTGGAAATGGAGCCCACAAATGACATACACAGCAGGGAGTCCATCACGTCATCCAGCTTCCTCTCTGAGGAACCTTTCTTCTCCAGCTGTCCCACATCAGCAAACCCAATCATCACATTCTCGCAGGTTTTGGATAGGCTGGCGATGGTGTTGAAGCCTGCCAGGCTGCAGATGAAGCAGTACATGGGCAGGTGTAGGTTCCTGTTCCGTATGACGGCCACCACAACAAGCAGGTTCTCAGCCAGGCTCACTACACCGATGGCAAAGAAGAGAGGGATGGGGACCTTCACCTCAGGGCAGTCCGACTGGTTCACCATGGTAGCATTCATAATTAGCCAAGATAGCGTTCTGTCAAGATTAAACATCTGATTAACATGGAAACTATAGCTACCTAGACATTAATGTTAATGTTAAGTACTCAAGGTGTTGAGACTCACATGGGATTTTTAGTGTTATCTTTGGTATTGGACCATATTAAAGTGATGCTGTTTGTGTTAAGGTTAGCTTCAGTTAGGCTAGCACAGTGTTTCAGTTTTTCATTCTTGCCTTAGTCTTCTTCTCTGTGCACGGTGTAGAGGAGTGTATTGGAGTGTAGGAGGAGTGTATTGTCTGACAATGACCAGCCGTTCAGTCTGGCCTCAGCTGATACAGCGTGACTGCTTCCTCAACAAAGAAATCCCTCGAGCGAAGGTCAAATTGAAGGGAAACCAACAGGCAAAAGGCTGCTCCCTGCATACGGTTTGTCACAAAATGGCCTTTTCACATATGTCCTGTTTTCAGCGTGCGGGAGGGGGTTGGTGGACTTCATGATTTACAGCCATGCAGGCACATCTGGAACTTGCAAGCAATTTTTCTGTAAGTGTTTTTGTCAGACAGAGGATGTTTGTCCAGGGCTTCCAGACACTCAATTATTGCCAAAGCGATTTACAAGAAATTGCAGCGCATTGATCCAGATTGTTGGTAATGTGTCCATCCAATCCTGTCTATTTTCACTTTGAGCAGGATAAGAATGTTTGCTTGATGTGTCACCTGTGGAAAGACAAGCTATTCAAATCCGTAACTATAGTCCTCCTGCTTCTGCTGAATGTGTTGCATGGACTCAGTCACCTTCCTTCCAATGTTTCAAGTGTTGAATCCTGTATGATTCATGTACCATTTGGAGTTCATCATTTCCAGCACAATTTTCTCTTTGATGAGTCATGAGACCTTTCATTCAAGGTCTACCAGCTCATCTAATATTTTGCCCTTCAACTTCAAAATAGTTAGATCAACCATTATCATACAATAGTGTTCTTACAGTTATGAAAGCACTTTAGAAAAAAATTCTGATCATAATTAAATGAAGGAAATACTCTGATCTGGGCTTTGAGTTTAAATTCCTGCCAAGCTGCGGACTGAAGATGATTGTAATTATTATACCAAGTTTTTATTCAAAACCCTCTGATCGCTCTTTTTCTTGTCGGCCCCAAAGTGGATCCCAAATACTGTCAAATAGACCCTCTTCACAGCAGATATTTTGGCATGTTAGCAGGAAAAGAAAAGTTGTGATAATTCTGACATTGAAAACGACTGCATTCCATTTAGGTGAGTGCGTTCCAGGGTCCTTGTGTTGTGCATTAAGCATCTCACCCTGAGACCAAGATGCTGCTGCTTAGTGGGCTTATATAGAAGGATGGGTTTATATCGAAAACAATGGTCGCAGATATCACCAAATGTATCACAATTTATCCTGTTACAGCAGTCCATTTAATATATATCAAGACGTTCTCAGTCTGGAAAGCAGTTGACAGAACAACCGACCAACACTGCAATCCCCCTGCCGCCAGCTTTAATAAAATTTAGACTTTTTTGTAATTTAAGATGCAAAAGCACTGCATGTTCCTCAGCTTCCCCCTCACTTTCACTTAAGAAAGAGTCCACCTGATCCATGAGCTGCAGCCACAGGTCCAACCTACTTCTCAGCTTTTTAGTACAACATTAAAAATAACAAGTAATAATAACCCCAATAACAACAGTCTGGGCAGACAAACCTGGGAAAAGGCATGTTCATATTGTCATCTGTGCTGTTCACAGTCAGGGATTTATTGACCAGTTAATGACAGAGCATGCGATTATCTCCACAGGTGGTGTTCAGGAAATCATTTCATTGTGTTTGGTGTGGCTCTCTCTCTCTCTCTCTCTCTCTCTCTCTCTCTCTCTCTCTCTCTCTCTCTCTCTCTCTCTCTCTGTGTGTGTGTGTGTGTGTGTGTGTGTGTGTGTGTGTGTGTGTGTGTGTGTGTGTGTGTGTGTGTGTGTGTGTGTGCACACATGTGTTCTTCTGTTAAAGGGAAGTACATATAAGAAGAGCCCAAAGTGTGATATGTTGCCAGTTTTTACTTTTTTCATGGTCCTGGTGCTTCTGTTTGGGGTGCTGGTAAATAAAAAAGGTACCAATTTACATCAATCTCCAGCAAATGAATGAGTCTATGTAATTTCCCCATAAATGCAACTGTGTGTGTGTGTGTGTGTGTGTGTGTGTGTGTGTGTGTGTTATATATATTATTCAGATGTCATCAGACTTAAGGACAAATTATCGATTAAATGACAAAATAAAGTTGATTTACACTCATCAAGCATTTTCAATCCCATTGTAAAGATAAAGAGCATCTCTATGGCGCCATTCCTGTTTTTTAAGGCAGTTAACACTGGAAAAAAACCACATGCATTTCTCACACATTCACCTCTAATCTGTCTCTTACCACATTTGCATTCTGTGTGTATCCTTTGCTGCTGCATTGGCGCATTTTGCCTCAGGAATCATTAAAGTTTCATCTTTATCCCCTCATTGACTCATGTCTGTTTTGTTCAAAAATCAACACTAAACTCTTCAACCTTAAAAGGGAGCAGAAAAGCTACAAATTCTCGAAACAAAGAAGCTTCACACGTGCCAAACTCCTCCTACAAAGTTTGAGCACACTATTGTCTAAAACATCATTGTATGCTTTAACACTGAGAATTCCCTTCAAAGGAAACAAAGGCAGAGGTATGCTTGATATGAACTAGCTCATATGACATGTCCTCTAACTAAGACTGTCTTTATAGCTGTTCAGAATGAGAGTTGTTCAAACTGGGTTTACAGCCCACACATTTGCAAGTCTCTTCTCAAAAGCACTCATTGTGTTGTACTCGATTGTTGACATGACACTCATTGGAAGGGGTTGTGAGAAATGTCCAATGATCCAACAAACTTTCTCTTTGAAGCACTTTGAAGCCTTTAGTTTGCCACTCATCTTGGCCTGTCTTGCACTTGCTGGATGAGGTTGAGGACAAGGCTCTGTCCAGGGCAGTCAAGTTCTTCTACACCAAACTGGGAAATTCATGCCTTTATGGACCTGGCTTTGTGCACAGAGGCACTGTCATGTTGAAACAGGAGAGGAGAAGGCCTTGCCAAACTGATGCCACAAAGTTAGAAAAACTCATTGTCTAAAATATTATTTTATGCTCTGACTTCTAAGTGCTTCCAAAGCATTACGTTGTCCCTTCACTGGAACTGAGCCCATACCATTCAATTCAGTCCAATTTGATTTGTATAACATCAAAGCACAACAGACATTGTCTCAGGACACTTCCATATAGAGCAGGTCAGGACCATTTTCTTAATCTACAGAGACCCAACAGTTCTCCCTTGATGAAGAACTTGGTAACATTAGTGAAAACTTCCTTCAGCCGTGAAACACACCAAGCCAAAAGTAGTATGTGCACAAAAGTGTCCTTGCCCAATTGGGTGTGTAGACAAATTTGGCCAGATAGTGTAAGTCTCCCTGCTTTATAACATCGGCCTACTGGGTCACAGCTTGTAGCAAATAATCAGGCATGATATAAGAAAGAAATACACATCACATGAAACGCATCAACAGCTCAAACAAGGATTCACCATCAGAGCTACTTATGCACACATTTTCTTTGCACTCTGGCCTTTTCTCTCTCTGCCCTCCTCCTTCCCAATACTAAAACTCACACACATCTTATTGCATTGCCTCCCTCCTTACGTTATCTTGTGCATCTTTTTTCATGTCCTGAAGATCAAACAGCTGGCTTTGCAAATGCTGACAAAGGGTCTCTATACAGCTGTAGCACCTACGTCATATCACTAAATGTCATTAGCTAGAAAGAGAAAGAATGTTTGTGCATATATCGCACAAGGCATACAGCTGGAGACAACGAATGTGTCACTGATGGAGGTTTTTGGACGAAATATGATTGTAAACTTCATAGAAATGGGGTGGAGGATACGAAAAAGTCTATTTTGCTCCCATTTTCTATTTTGTTGCCATTTCATGACGAAGGAAGAACCATCACTCAACAGTGAGCTCCCATTGAAAGGTGATCAAAGAGATATGATTCAGCCTGAAGTGCACAAAGTGGGAGCAGGAATGGTAATGAATGGAGATCTAGTTACATCTAGACAGTGTCAGCCTATCCACCTCTGCATGCTGTCTCTTCATTATACAGCAGCCTCACATCTAAGTGGTTCTTTCAGCTTGTATTTTAAGGTAAAAGGTTTCTCAGCAATACATTCTCCTATGTAACCTTTATTGGTTTGTTCCTCTCTTCCAGGTAAGCCATGGTCAGACATATTAATCTGAACAACTTTATTATGTAGCTACAATATACTTTAAAATCTCTGTCACTGTCTGGATGCTTACAGTTATGTGAGCATCCACTTACAGTAATGTACTCCTATATTCTGTATTCAAATATAGATTCACTTTTAGTTTGAGTGTCGCTGCCTTGATAAGATATTGTACATGTAAAAGCTTGATTTAAAGAATAATATAAAAGCCTTACTTGTTCCTCACTCCGCTGGGTTAAACAACCGTCTTGTTCAAAAGCCTTTTAGAAGATGATTTGTCTTTTTTTTTTTGGTCATCATTTTGCTCCAGCATATCAACAAAACGCACTGATTTAAGAGATGAGGTGAACCTATATTCAAGAGGATTTATGCAGTGGGTTGAGTGTAGCAACAAGGAGCACTGTTGTTATAACCTTGAAGGGCTGCCTCACCAAGGCTGTGACGCATGTTATTTCATCCATTTTTGTGTTTTTCTGTTTCATCAGTAGGTCCATTTCTGATATCAGCACAAGGACGGTCAGTGCACTGACACACTCTTTTCCTTTTTTTTCTTTCTGTCTGTCAGACAAATTTCTCATTTAGTTACATTTTAATAATAACACCTGGTAATATTACAAGCTTATTGGTCCAAATGTGGAAAATAAGATCCAACATCTAATAATCTAACCATCTAATCCATTTAACAATTTCGCTTCTGCTGCAGAATAGTTGCACGTGGATTGTGGCCATAAATTTAAATGTGGTATGCATACCGTGTGTGTGTGTGTGTGTGTGTGTGTGTGTGTGTGTGTGTGTGTGTGTGTGTGTGTGTGTGTGTGTGTAATAAGATTAAGAATATGATTGTACTGTTACTGTTACTGATATATCGCAAAAAATAATCCTTCTTTTAAGCTAACATAAAGCTAACTAACTGTCCTGATACTAAATAAGATAACTTAGATCAGATAGAGTCAAAAAGATGAACATTTTTATTAAATCAATATAATGTATCAGTAAGATGCTGAAAATGGTATTTGTTTTATTGTGTTAAGTAGTCCTAAATGATCTACTTTAAAGTCTTGAAGCCATTTCATGGCACCAACGTGACTTACTGTATCTTCCAGTATTGTAGAAGCATGTAAAACTGCATATGTAAATAAATGTGACTCAGTATAACTGTAATAAAAACAGAATTGTGAAGACTGACAGAACTATACGACTTGATCTTGTAACTTGAGTTTTTATGTCTTTTTTGCTCATCAAGTCCTCACAAACCAAACTGCTACTGGCAGCCACACTGATGCATCGTTCCAATGAAAAGCAGTGGCCATTGTACTGTGTGTAGGCTACATATCTGAGATTTCCCGCTCCTGGATGCTATCCACTACTGGCCCAGTGATGCTTTCTAATGAACCTTGACAATCTAACAAGCTCAGCCAACCCCAGCCTCATCCTAAAATCCTTTTGTCTTGTAACATAAAAATTGAAACAGAGGTTACTGTTTGAAAAGATGAACAAGTAAGCAGCCAGACAGACAGAGTGATGTTAAAATAACAGTCTGATCTCACACTTTTCCTGGTCATACTTTTAAGACTACTGCAGAATATAGTAGTGTTACACGTGATCGCATTTTATTTTCATGTGTTCCAATGTTACATGGATCATCAACTAGGGAGGATGTTGACTTATTGCCTGAAACATGCAGCTGTAATCTCTTTTAGCATAATATTGTGTATGTGCACAGTGCCGTTGCTCGGGTCTCTTGGGGCTCCAAGCAAGAAATCCCTGGAGCCCCCACCCCACGCGTCGCAAAAATTTGGTTTTTGCACACAATGCGCAGTTCAATTCAATTCAATTCAATTCAGTTCAATTCAATTCAATTCAATTCAATTCAATTCAATTCAATTCAATTCAATTCAATTCAATTCAATTCAATTCAATTCAATTCAATTCAATTCAATATTCCTTTATTAGTCCAACGAGGGGAAATTCGAAATTCCAGGACATTTGAGATGAATACTGAAAAAATAGATTAGTGGTTCTCAAAGTGAGGTCCAGGAACCAATAGAGGTCCCTGAAAGCCCAGGCCTATCAATAATCGTTGTTGTAAATAAGTGGCCAGGGACCCCCTAATGGCCGGGGCTCCAAGCAACTGCCTGGCTTGCCTGTCTGCAAGCCCCGCCCCTGTATGCAGGGCCGTCGCAGGGGGGGTGTCAGGCCCTGTGCGAACTTGAAAAGCGAGGCCCTGCTCTTTGACATGGATGCGCAATTGTGCATGAATAGCAGTCACACGGACACAGCTATTCTAGTTCTACTGCAGACATAATCCCGGTGCAATATGTTTTTACCAAGTAGAATAATACAGCATAATCATACACAGTCTCAGCTATGACTTTTTGCTATTTATCGGGGGGGGGGATCAACTGTGCAACGAGTGGCTTTACATCAAGTCAGCTCAGTCACTTTATTTTTGGCATCTTGACATTTTAAGTGATTTCATTTTAAGTAGATTAGGACACTTTTCATTCATAATATACGTTCATGTTCATTATAACTATACACAACATATTTACTGTGCTGTAACTCTAACAAAAAAGACGGACTCACCATGCAAACATTGCGCAGAAACTGATCATGTCAGAGTCACTTTCCTTGCCTTCTTGCCCTCAAACTCAGCAATAAGATCTTTATAATCCAGTCTGGATGCAATGTCCTTTTCAACTGATAGCAGGGCAAGTCTGCACAGTCTGTCCTGTGACATGGAGGTGCGCAAATAGTTTTTAATTAGTTTCAGAAAGCTTTGCTCGTGCGATGCCACTGTTACTGGAAAAGTCAAAAGGATCCTGAGCGCAATCTCACAGTTAGGGAAAGTTCCTTCAATCCCTCTGAGGTATCGAAGTGTTTCAAGTGCTGTAGTTGTTCCCTTTGGGATTATCTCTCAAAGTATCCTCAACTCTGTGAAGAGATCCGGTGCATCCTGAGATTCGGACTTGCTCAGACGTGCTTCAGTGAGGCCTAATGACAGAGCGACAATGAAAAACCTGCTTAATTTGTTTGATTTGTTTTTACTTGTTTGTTTTTAATATGACCTTGACAGAGACAGACAAAATCACATATAGCTAATGTATTTATCTATTCAAATAACAAACAAACAAACAAACAAACAAACAAAAAAACTGCAGGATTGCAGGTACGAGGCCCCCTAGTGGTGCGAGGCCCTGTGCGGTTGCACAGTTCGCACAGTCCATGCGACGGCTCTGCCTGTATGTGTATATTGTGTAATATTGTGTATATGCAGGCCTACATATTCAGGAGCCCTTTTGCAAGATTCTAGTTTTAGAACAAGTCAGTTTGAAACAGCACCTGAAGATGTTTCAACCCAACTCATGCAGCTAACATTAGCTTAATTAGCTACCCACAAATCTGCTGGCAACAGTTGCCAGCAAAACTGAAAGTCACTGGTTAGAAATGAGAAGCTGCTGATGTCTTCCTCTGTCTGAAATCAAGACCCAGTGCTTCAAAACCTACTAATGTTGAGGGTAGATCTTTTAATATTGTAAACTGCAAAAGTGCCTTGCATCAGCTGTTCTTTAGCAAGGAGTTGAGTGCCAGCAGAAATCAATGAAGGTAACAAATGTAACACATGAAAAATAATTTTCTGTTGCAGCATTACTTCTCATAATGACAGCCTATTCCTAAGGTGCGGTTTTTCAAACAGAGAAATCAAGGCCTCTTTCACATAATCATACTGTGATATCAATCTATGATTAAATCATTTCACACTTAAAATGAAATGAATGTCCAAGCAATGGTGGACAGAAACTTCTTCTGTAAAGTAAATTTTTATCATTGATCAAGCCAGCCTCATCCTTTTTTCTCTTCCAAGTCCTTTTGAGAGAAGACCTGACCTTCTGAAAATAGCTCCACTGGGGTGATGTGCTGAGAGAGAGGCATTACAGATATGGCAGTGTGAGTGAAAACGTGAGCAGAGTATATCCTTGTATGGGAGGTTAGATTGGAAGGCTGAGAGACAGGTAGCGAGGGACAAATGCACAAAAAGGTGGAGGTAGCCAGGCAGAGACAGCAGCAGAAATGAGAGTCATAATGGAGGCATGTGTCAGGAGGAGGTGGAAGGCAAACAGGGTCAGAAAGGGGAAAAGAGTATGATCTTTGGTGAGTCACCACCAAGGCATCTTGATTCATTAGATGTACACTCTGCCTCCACCCCCAATGCCTCCTTCACCTTGGATCCCTGCATGTCCAGAGTTTACACAGCTCTCACTTGAGTTAAGCTGCCATTCCATATGTAACATCACAGGTAAATGCAAAACACCCATTGGTATGTGATATTTTGCACCTTTGCTTGTCTGAGTGGATTATATGGAAACCTACAGACCAAAAGATGTTGTAAAGGTTCTTCTTGGCAGGGGATATAACAAACATATGCTCAGTTTCTCTAATTTGATATGCATTCAGAGAACAAAGATGACACCTGGCTCATCCAGGCAATGGAACCAAAATCACAATTGATTTCTGTTAGTGCCATGGGGTACAGGAATTTAGTTTGTTTAAGGTAGTGCCAGTGCATTTCAACATCTCATATTATATTACACACACACACACACACACACACACACACACACACACACACACACACACACACACACAACATAAAGACATGTTATTCAGTGTATGAGGAATGGACGACACAAATCAGACAGCCGACAGTATGTCAAATCATGCTATAATTAATGAAAAGATATACTAAACTAGAAACTAGGACATAATGTGTTGAATATAAACTGTACAATGACAGTGCCTCAGTTATATACTGTATATTAGTACTAGGTGCTTTTAACATTTTTAGTTCATTTAGGAAAAAAAGTAACATGTTTGGCTGCTTTCAAGTCTGTACATGAGTAACGTGCTGCAGCTGGGTCATATGAAATAAGTGGATACACTGAGTACTGCTTTCAAGGGAAAATCAACTTTACACATCTTCTGGTACAATCAAGGAATTTCAGTATATAATCACACGTTAGATTTCCACATACTGTGTTAATGGCATATTATGGAAGGAATAGTTCATAGAGTACACAGAATCTGAGAATGTACATACTAACAACTTGCGTTAAGGGTAAAGCTGGTAACACTGTGGGACCTATTTTTGTTATTGTCAGTAAAGACAATGTTCTTGAGGCTAAAGTAAAGTGAGGCTTCGGCTTTACTGATATAAGCTTTTGAGCCAGCAGTTGATATCTGCCATTTTCATAGGGTGGGAAAGCCTCTGAAGTATCTTTTAGGCCAGAGCATGACATTACACTCTGCACTGAAACAAACAGGATTTCTTTCTATGATAGCTTTATATGGTGACTATTCAGGCCATATTTGGAAGGATATTAAGTAAGAAATCAGGAGTACTTTGTAAGAGATTGAACAAATCTTTGGAGAATATTTCAGAAGTGCACTTGAAAGACTCTGTGAGACCATCCTAATGCTTCTTCATAAGAAACTGATTATTGTAAGAGCACTTATTTGAATCAGCCCGCTGATCTTAATTGGTCAGTGGAACTTCCAAGAGGAAAACTATTTGGACAAGAGGGAATACGCAGACGAGGACCACTCTATGATAGAAATTTGACAAGATGCAATTCAGTATAATTTAATGGGGATTTGATGTTTGGTACAGATATTTCTTATTTCCTGCAGACAGAACATTCTGATTAAGCTGAAGTTCCCATTGAACTCCTGTACGGGTGAAAGGTGAATCCAGCTTTATGCAGATGATGTTGAAAATAAGAAGATAACTAAAATTAGATTTTTAGAAAAATTGATACATACAAATAAAATAGATATGCAGGTCCGTAATTCATATGCTGGACTGTCAAAGCTATGTAATAGAGGCTGACACTGTGTCATGGGGTTGTAAAGAAATGCTCTTTCTAATGGAAACTGACAGTCAGGTCTGTCTTTTTATTTCCACTTGTTGTGATGAGAGAAATGTGTTTCAGCACATCATTGGGGACCAAAGCTGAGAACATCTATTCATAGCTGTGTGTATAAGTCCATTTGAATCAGGATGAATTAAACCATTTCTGACCTGAGTAATCCAGTGCAGGCACAGCTGCAAGGCGATGATGAAGAATAATTACTTTGTGTGAAACCTCAGACCTAACAGCAAAGGTATTACAGTCAGTAATCTTGTTAAACATGCACACCACCTTAGGTTAACATTTCATTACATACTTAAATCTCAGCATGTAATACGCTGTTGTGTGGAAGGGGGGACACAGACTGAATGTTCTTCATATGTTTATTAAATTGTGCTGTAACTACATTTTCTTCACACGATGTGTTTAGAAAATGTTTTTCCCAAGGCCTTGGATTTTATGTTTGGCAGAAGAGGAGATTTTCTATTTTCCTCAAGGCAGATTTAAGAATCCTTATGAAGACTCCTACACGAGATTCCACTCTCTATACTCTTTCCAAATTTCACTGTTACATGACAACTTTATGTTGACAGAGCCTATACTGAAGGTGTGGTACTCTGCCTTAATATTTTTCAGTACAAATGCTGTATATGAATATGAATATGCTGTCAATCTCGAACCACAGCAACACGAGACGTAATCATTGTAGGCTGCTGTGAGCAATGAGTCATACAGCCATGCAGGAACAGTCGTCTGGATGGTGCTGCCCTCTAGTGTTGACTATGAAGTCTAAGAAGTCTGGAGTAAACCACTAAGGTGACGGGTTGGTCATGACTCTGACCACTGGTTTTTTATTGTGTATTCATCAGTACATTTGCGGTGTCATTACCAGTCCATATGCGATTGGAGTGAAGCAGATATGGACTTTTACATGGCTCAGCATTCATAATTTCCCTAATATGAAGCATACATCAAGAAAATCACCACAACAGAGGAGATGTTTCTGAATGCCCCAAAATGCTCCCTCAGTATACTTTTTCTTTTTTATAAAACTCGTACGTTCTTGGATAACCTGGCCAAATAATCTCCATGACCATCTGGCATATAAACATTATTATTATTATTATTATTTTTAACGTTTTTTATGTTTAATATTCAAACATATGAAATGAATGAAGCAATACATACCACCTCATGTGATTCCTCACAGGATTCTTCAACTTCGTGATAAATGTTTTAGAGATAAAATCTGATAATTGATACAATATATGATGTAATACAGATAATTCAAGCTTTATTGTATATACACCCCACGCCGGGGAAATGTAGTTGTTACTGACAGCAAGAATAAAAAGGAGACGTGTAAAAAGAACACATAGACAATAAAAACGATCCAAAGTAAAATCAACTAAATATATGTACATTATATACAAGAAGTGTATAAATATAATATTGCCTGAAAATACACCGTCCCGGTACCTTTAACATATCGATTGACAGATCTGGAAATGGGTGTGTCTGGACATGTCCTCTGACGCGAAAAGGCTTGAAACCTTTCTGGTGATCTCATTGGCTCGGTTCCTGCGTCATGACGTATGTTGTTGGTGGAGGGGTAGAGGCAGCGCATCGAAAGGGAGCTACCAGCCCGCAGCACTAGTGAGAGCGTTCGAGGGATGTCCGTGTTCCAATAAGGTTCAGCGGGGTATAATGATAATTAAGCAAAAGAGAGGACAGACAGACGTTCCCGGGCTTCTTCCGCTTTACAGCTTAAGGGAAGGACACTGACAGGAATGTACACACAGGTTAGTAAATGGTCATTCTTAAACGTTAGCTAAGCGACTAGCGTAAGCTAAAATGGACTGACATTAGCTAATGTAACTATGTCGGCTCGTGTTAGAGTCAGTCAGGTTTCAATAACGTTAGCCGACCTTATAGGCCTATGAACTTCTTAACCCAACAGAAAGCAGCCTTAGGCCGGTATTACTGATATGACATTACTACCCGCTACATTATTACCTTACCTGGCTAAAGATAACGCTGCTAGCTTGTTTACCTAGCAGTGAGATAGAAACTTTCATCCACTGAACAGGGTGAGCTGGAAACCAGTGACCTACATTTTTGCCAGAAAAGGCAATCATTCCTCACTTTTTAAATCGCACGTGTCATCGCTGTTCAGGTAACATTAACTTAAATGAGTTAGTCTCGTAGGGTTACCGAAGTAGTCATTTTTGTGGCTGCGCTTGGTAGGGATGAATAGAGACACTGGGTCACAGTTCAGTGACCTGTGAGTGGCCTCTCCATTCACACAGTGATGTCTCATACAGCTCCAGGTGGTGTGACACTGCAGAGGCTCCCTGCTGTGTTTGACCTCTCACAGATTCACCGTCACAGAGCTGAAAGCCCGGCTATCACCTCCGGCCTCTTATCGTGAGGTGTCAGTATTCGGATTGTATTAGTACTTTGATTGATTAATTTCACATGTAAAATTTTGAGAGATGCAGATGTATGAAAAGAACATTTATACTATATATGTATATGTATTTCATTTGTCCATTTACACAGACCTGTGTTACTATAGAGCAGCAATGTTCTGTTGCAGTTAGTATTTCCCTGTGGAAATGCTTTTGTCCTCATAAACAACTATTCTAGGTCACTACTTCATTTCAGTTGTGGCACTTTTCACGTTCAAAGCTCACAATTAATTGCAGTTCATTGTTCCAAGTGATGCTTATGGTCCAGGCACATGGCTCTAGGCTGCTCACTGCTGTTTTTGACCAAAGAGTGACAGACTAACTAGAGCCTCAGTGATTGTTTGGTTGACAGAAAATTAATTGGCAACAATTTTGATAGTCAGTTGATTGTTTTGAATATATTTTTAAGCAAAAATACGAAAAATATCTAGTTCATATCTAGTTTCCTTAGTCTTCAGTGGTTGTAAATGGGATTTTAAGGGTGTTTGAACTGTTGGTTGGGTAAAAAAGGACATTTGAAGAGTCACTTTAGGTTCTGGGAAACTGGGATGGACTTATACATATGTAGAGAACCAAACCTTTGACTTGCCTCCTTGTCCTCCTCTCCTCCAGCATGCAGTGACTGAGACTGAAGCCTGAAGGCTCAGCAGGTCTGGTGGCAGCAGCAGCAGCAGCAGCAGCAGGCATCTAGCGTAGATGAAGGATGAAGAGCCCGGTGCACCGATGCAGGGATGTGGAGCATGGGCGTGGACAGGGTGGGGCCACGGCAGGAACCAACTGCCTACAGGCCGAGCAGCGCATCCCTATCTCCAAAGACGTCATCACTTCTTCTTCTGCCTCCGCCATGTGGTTCATCAGGGACGCCTGTGGCATCGTGTGCGCTGTCATCACCTGGCTGCTGGTGTTTTATGCAGAGTTTGTGGTGTTGTTTGTGATGCTGCTGCCTTCCAAGAATCTGACGTACAGCATTGTGAACGGGACCCTGTTCAACACCCTGGCCTTCCTTGCCCTTGCCTCACACCTCAGGGCCATGTGCACCGACCCAGTAAGTGGCTTGTTTGGTGTTATTTGTACACACAAACTGGACAGGCTGTCATGCTATAACTCTCAGTGTTATAGAATTTAGGGTCTTCATCCTTTATAATCCAGATTAATGGAACCAAATTTTCATAAAGTTCTAAAAACATTTTTAGCCTCAGGCTACTTGTCTCATTATGATAATTAATGAGCTGCAAATTACGCTGAAGTCATCTACTGTGTGATCATGTGTCTTGTTAGGGGGCGGTGCCAAAAGGGAATGCTACTAAGGAATACATAGAAAGCCTTCAGCTGAAACCAGGGCAGGTGGTCTACAAATGTCCCAAATGCTGCAGCATCAAGCCTGACCGAGCACACCACTGCAGGTAGGGCAAAAAGGACATGAAATTCTCACTGCTGCGTTGGCATTATCAAACCCAATCCCACACTTAACAGCTGCAGTGTTTTGGTGCACTGAAGAAGTCAGACTGTTATCATAAATTCTGACTTGGTTAATGTGTCAAATAGAAATTCTCAGAAAGTAGTGCTCTTCACTTTCTACGCATGTTATCTTTGTGCAGTGTTATTGTTGTGCGTGCCTTGGAGGGTTGAAATAGTATTTGTTTCGTTGTGATCTATTCCCTTTCCCTTTACACTTAACTTGCTGTCTCTCTCACAGTGTTTGCAAACGCTGCATACGGAAGATGGACCACCACTGCCCCTGGGTCAATAACTGTGTTGGGGAGAACAACCAAAAGTACTTTGTGCTTTTCACGGTAAGTTCACTGTAAGAGTGAGTCTCCCATAATGTGGGCTGATCCAACCTTTTAGCTAAATTACAAACTGAAGAAGGTTGCCAAAGACCAGTGCTCAGCCTTTGATTAAAAAAAGAAAAAAGAAAATGCCATTAGATTGTAGCTACCTTTGAGGTCACGGTTTTACCTGGATGTTTTGATGGTGTGCAGTAATATGTCGTTACTGTTTCAATGTGTTATAGATGAGAAGGATTCCTCAGTAAATACCACTCTGCCTAGGTTAGTGTATGTTTTGAATGGTTCTTCATATATTTATATTTTTTTAAACCTAGATGTACATTGCACTCATCTCTCTCCACGCTCTGGTCATGGTGGTCTTCCATTTCCTCAACTGCTTTGAAGATGATTGGACAAGTGAGTGTTTTTTTTGTTTGTTTTTTGAGAAAACCCTTTCTTCAAGTCCCCAAAAGTGGAGATCTAAAGCGACAAACTTCCTTTGAAGTGTTTTTAATAGGGTGAGCATTTTCTATCAGTAAAATAACAGTATGTTATGCTTCTTTTAATATAGATTTTAAACATTTATAAATGCATTTGTATATAGCCAGTTTGTATTTTTGTCAACATTGCTTAATTTTTCTTTATACTATTTTCATTCATATGTTTTTGAAAAACAAGTGTTTACGTCATGCTAATGAAGCAAATTGAAATGGATAAAATTAATAAACACAGAGAATCATCATAGAAAAGTGCCCCCGCCACCAGTCACCTTCATTTCCCAGGCCATGTTAAATGGAATGAAGCTGTATGTCATCAAATGACCAGTATGTGTTTATTTGATTGTTTTTGAGTTCTGAGCTCTGTGGCACAACAGCATAAGCTCCATCAGACATTGACTGCACAGGCAATACTTATGAGTATTTGTATTTCGCCCCTTTGGACCGTTTACAAAATACAAGCAATGATTAAAAATGGAATATGTAATTAATAATCAGAGGGACTTTCCCTTTGACCTTACAGCACTGTGGTAATGCTATAGTATTTTCCCTTAGGTTCCCTCCACAGCTATCAAAAATACAGTACTCACAGGTATGAATTCAGTTTTGTGTAAACATTTACATTCCTGCTGATGTCGGGATGCTTCCTTTTCCTGCTGCACTTTGAAAGAACCGGGTTGCATAGCACACCGAGAACCTTCATGAGTTGCTTGTGGTCAGCACATCAGCAGACTGAGGGACGCGCTCGGTCGGCATTCACACCACGTTTTCATTATTGTGTCTCGTGGTAATGTGCAACAAACATTCAGAGGCCTTTACACTCCCTGAACCTGTTCCGTTTGTGATCCTGTTTGCAACGTGCCACACTGTGCGTTGGACTTCTTTCAATGTGTCAGTCACATTTACATTTTGCTCAGTTAAAGCTGAGGCACGGACGCATCAAAGCAGTCTACAGGACCGACATTGAATGACGGGTTACAGGGTAAGACAGAGAATCATGACTTGCATTCTCTCAAACAATGTTTTCATTTCATAATGAGAATTTGTGTCTGGAAAAAACTAATAGAAATTGTGGTTGAATATGGAAACAAAATCTCATAAAGCTGTGACCTCAGACTTGCCTGACATTACATTTGCATTGTAATTGACAGTTTGATTTAGTGGCCTTACTCTGAGCCCTACATTCAAAAGGCAAGAGACATTTGGTTTATAGTTTCAAAGTTCCAAGAAAAAAAATGTAAGTGGTTGGAAACTTACATACCTGTACCCCACCCTGCTGTCCACAGCTGCCCTCTCAGGGCAGTGGTTCTGAAACAGTTCATCAGCTTTATTAAATAACCTGGTCTTGACTTCAGTTCTGAGATGGTGACTGATTGCCTGGCATTTCCAGAGGGCTTCAGTAGTATTCAAGGCTTTTCTGCAGCCAGCATCTGGCTGTTTAAGAATCCAACCTTAACCTCCCAATCCTGAACACTCTGTAGCCTTCCTCGTTTCCTAAAACACCCTCAGCAGGTGACAGACGGTCATGCCTGTTGAAAGTGTTGCTTCAGCACTTCCTCACTGTAGTGGCCCAGACGAGCTGCCAGTAGAATGCATTATCTTTCATTGTAGTGTGTAGCAGCTCTTCATATAGCCCTCTTTTTTTGCCCCTTCACCTCTCTTCCTCCATGTCCCTTCATCCCCCAGAGTGCAGTTCCTTCTCTCCTCCAGCAACAGTCATCCTCCTCATACTCCTGTGCTTTGAGGGTCTCCTCTTCCTCATCTTCACCTCTGTGATGTTCGGCACCCAAGTCCACTCCATCTGTACCGACGAGACCGTAAGTGATCCATTTAGCGACCAGCAACCCCCTCCCTTCCTCTTATGTCACGGCTTCCTTCTGCTGTTCTCCCTGTTGCTTTTTGACATGAGCATCTTTGACCACCTACCTCTAATCCAAACTGTTAACGGTGAACAAGTGACTTCTCTCATTCTGCAGCCTGATGTAGAATAAAGTGCAGCAAATTCCCTGCAAGTCTTTACTTTGTCTGAAAACATTGTCTGAGTAGTGAGTAACTGCCAAAAAGAAAGAAACTTCAGCACTGAGTGTAGGGCTGCATCAGTTATTGAACAATTATTTTCATTGTTGATTAATTTGTCAATTATTTTCTAAATTAATGTTTGGTCTATAAAAAGTCAGAAAATGGTGAAAAATTTTGATCAGTGTTTCCCAAAGCCCAAGATGACGTCCTCAAATGTCTTGTTTTGTCTACAAAAGATATTCAGTTTACTGTCATCGAGGAGGAAAGAAACCAGAGAATATCCACATTTAAAAAGCTGGAATTAGGGAATTAAAAAAAATTTACTCAAACTGCTTAATCGATTATTAAAATAGCTGGTGATGAATTTAATACTTAACAACTAATGGATTAATCATTGCTGCTCTAATTCAGTGCTTTCAGGTAAATTTGTGGTGCCTCTGGAGCATTCACAATGCAGATGGTAAGATGGTAAGAACAGTTCTGCAGAGTAGGAAAGTGTTACGGGTGTGGATGGACGCACCGCAGTGGATGTGAAATCACATTTCAGCCAAATCGATGGTCTCCAGCTAAAAATAAGAAGCTGCTTCTGTCTGCCCCTATCTAATATCAAGGATCCTTTACATACTTTTAAGGATTTTTCATGACAAATCTGCCACTGATGTCAGTGTAAACTTGGTACTTCCTGCTTTCGGATTCAAACCTTGACAGGCTTAGCAACAGTAACGAATGCCCCCTTTCATACAGGAGACTGAACTCTGCTGAACACACATTCAGTGCGTCTTTGAGTTGGACCCCTTCATACGAGACAGCCTTCACAGGTTTATCTCTGGCTGTCACTTCACTCTGCAGTATGGTTCCATAAAGCACACACCAACCAGAATATAGTATAGAAGTTCAATTTCTATTTCACCTCCCTCTAACTGTTCATACATGCACCCTCGCTCTTTTTCTTGTCCAGATGTGCAAGCTTTGTATGTCTCTCTCAGTCTTTCTTTGACAAGTTGGTTAAAATAAATATCCGTACTTCTTGGACATGTCGGGTCATCAAAGCCAAACAATGCCTGATCCAGGTCTGAAGGAGGGCCAGCTGATCCACGTCGAGCAATTCAGATAGACCGCACACGAGGGCTTGACCTGTGTGTTACTGTGTCAGTTTAACAGTAATCTGAGTGTAAGGGCTTAGCAAGTATTCAGTTCAGCCTCTTCCAGGTTTTTCCATTCTTTGCCTACCAAGCCATTTAGGCCTCAGCTGTTTCCCTCATTTTGGCAGTTATCTCAAAAACACAGTCTCATCCCAATATGAAAAAAACAAGATGCCCCTAACCAAAATATGAAACACTTTGGAACCTGCTGTCACTCCCAGTCAGATTTCCAATTATAATGTTTTTACATCAGTCATGTTTGACAGAAACAGTCAAGCAGGTCTCAGTTGAGTTAAGTGCAAGGGGGGCTTACTTTATCTTGGCAAAGCTTGAACAATCTGCTCATGAAACCACTGAGTGTTTACGTTTTGCTGCAGCCTCAGAGGCAGTGGTGAGTGTTTGAAAGATGCCAGTGTGTTTTTAGAGGAAGGTAGATTTGTCCATGTATCAGTGGAAGAAGGAATCAGTATCCCCTCTGTGTAGTTTGGTGCCATCCTAAAATCATTCTCTTGGTGTGCCTGTGTATCAGAGCTCGCCAAACCAAACCCCTTTTCCTGCTTTGAACTTCTTTTTGTCTGCAACTCAGGGTCAGGTATATGGGAGGCATTTGATCTTTTCATCAAGGAGACACATAGGGGACTACACAGAGGGACAGGCAACAGGACACGAGCAGCTACATTATGCTTGTAGATCACAAGAAATACAGGAGAAACCGCTCGCGATTTTTTTCCTTTCTTTCTTTTTTTAATATTTAGTGGGTGTTTTTTTTTAATCAGTATTTGGAAATTGTTTTGTGATTACTGACTGGGTCACAAAAGTCCACCAACTGAAGTTTGGTTGTCTCTCATTTTCAGGGCATAGAGCAGTTGAAAAAGGAAGAGAGAAGATGGGCTAAAAAAACTAAATGGATGAACATGAGGGCGGTATTTGGACACCCTTTCTCCTTTTTGTGGTTTAGTCCCTTCTCTACCCCTGACCACGGGAAGGCTGAGACTTACCAGTATGTGGTGTGAGAGCGCAGCACAAGGAACGAGGCGGCCGGGTCAAAACTAAAGTGGGAAGCCCTGCCCACTGTGCCCAGTGCTGAACATGACTTACACTGTATTGCCCACGCTAGTTATGGACAGCTTTCCATCTGCTTTTTGTGTTGCCAACTAAGTGCGCTATCCATTTATTTTTGTGTTGCCTTGAGCGAGTGGAGTTGCAGAGAAAAAGAAAACACTTTGAGTTTGTGAATCCTATTTGCAAACACTGTGAATGTGTTTTTTCTGAGCTGTTTCTGTTTCTGTTGTTGTATCAGAAGCCTTCTCTTTTCTTGCTCTGTGTTTACTCTTGCTTTCCCGTTTGGGTCATTTCAGCTTCATTCCAGAAAAACACATTTTCTCACTTATCCCTAGTGGTGTCTGGCCATGCTGGCAGTTTTAATTTTAGGTGTTGAGGTTTTCAGGAAGCCAGTACAGTGAAGAGAATAGAATTTAATTCAGGGCTGCCACTAACAGTTATTTTCATTATCGATAAATCTGCCAAATGTTTTCTTTATTAAGCTCTAAAATGCCAGGATAGAAAAAGAATGCCCATCACATGTCCAGACCCCAAGTTTTTTTGTTTATTCAGCCAACAGTCCAAATCCCAAAGACATTCAATTTACTATCACAGGAGACCAAGAAAACCACCAAATATTCACATTAGATGAGCTGGAACCTCTGAAATGTAGCTTCCAATGAATTTCTGTTGATTGACTAATCACTGAATCGACTGTGTTACAGCTCTAATTTCACATGTGATCAAAATTGAAAATGACATTAGAGAAACTCAGCGGAAGAAATAATATTTTGGTTACTGAGGGTGATTCACAGACCTTGCTGTCATTGGGTTTCATTCGGCGGCTCTTTGGTAGATGGTAAGAATATGTTTTACAGTGAGATCTGTTGATTATTCCAAGACATTGTTTCTGGATATACAGTGTGCTGAATTTCAGGTGAAGGTTCCTGCATGGCTACACACTGCTAGAGGCAAGTGTAGAAGTGTCTTTTGTATTTGATGCGAATTGAACCTTTGAATCTTCCTCGTCAGACAGTAATCAGCATTGTGTTCCAGATGTGGACAAAACAGAGCTTTTAAATAGGTCCAAACTAGAAAGGATGAATTAAGTAACAGCAGGTTCAGTCTCTACAAACAGATTCCATGATCCTTTTAAATGCTGCCAAATACATCACGTAAAGGAACACTTTGCCATCATTACTGTGGATTTGTGGGCAGTTATGATTGTGAAAATATTCTAAATGCACCCTGTTGGTTTTCTGCTAAAAGTCAAGGCTTCTTACACCTATTCTACATTTAGAAATGCACTGATCCCATTTTTTTCCTCTTGATTACAATTCTGATGCATCAACTCAGGGCATCTGCCATTCCTAGTGTAATACCAGTGCTCTGTTTTTCCCTTATTTAAAACCTGTACACCACACTGTGAGGAAGTCTAAGCTGCACTCCTACTGACAGGGCCCAGTATTTATTGTAAACACTGAGTGCTGAGATTATCAAATCACTTTGATATTATTGGTGGGTAAATTGATGGGTGGTGTTCAAGCTCTCCACAGCTCACCTGTGACTCACAGGTCAAGTCGACAATATCTCACCACAGAAGGAAACAAGTGGTCCTTTAAAGTGCTGTATTTGAGCTTCACATGACAGACCAAAAAAGTCACACTGCAGTTTAATCATGTGTTTTAAATGACTTGAATAGCTACATGTTGCCCAAGTGTGGAACATTCTCCCTGATTCCTCTCTGATACATGCTTGACATGAACAAAGCCTTTGCTGGGGGACAGAGATGTTTTTTTTTTCTTTAAAAGCCAGGAAGTTTCTGTTTGCTCCACCAAACAGAATAAATCCAGATTCAGAATGCCAGCTTTTTTTTGGTCTTGGCAGGTTTTGCCGAAACATCCTTTCAATGCTCAGTGAGGGAATGAAATGGTTACATGTCAGCCAGCCTCAGCTTGTCTGTCGGCAGTAACACACGGCTGTTTGAATGTTGTCAGGGTTAACAGAGTCAACATCCATATTGTAACATGCTTATTCTCCTGTTTTTGAGGAAAGGTTTGACCACCCACAGTGACACCAACGCTGAACACTTGCCAGTGAAAGAGCCCCTGTGCTCTCAGCCCATGTGGTGTTTTGATGTTGTGAGCGTGTGCCAAATCCAATGATTTCCACAACGACGTGATTATTCGGGAAAGCTTTTAAATGAAATTCCTCAAAAAAATGATGCTGGCTTAGCTTTGAAATTGTCTTTGCTGGAGAAAAGGCATTAAATCCTGTGTAGACTCAAAGGGAAACACTGTATGGAAATGTATAACACTGCATACATGTTATGATGCAGCAGAAGGATGTTAGCTGGACTGTATTTCTGCACTATTCCAGATTACTTCAAAGCGGTTAACAAAGTATTAACTTTCATCATGTACTAAAAAAGCTAATTCGCACTTTGTATTTCTCATTTAAGACTCTTCTGTGTGAACTGCTCTGTTCTACAGTGTGCATTTTATTCCTCTATTCTTTGTTTACATGATATTGTATGCATCCTTTGTTATCTGAATGCATGGTTTAAGTGAAGGCTAGTTTAGTGATGTATGTGAAACACTGCTGGTATGAAGGTGCCAAGCCTCGCTGGTGAGAGTGATGCTGGAGATGATTTGTTTTTTACAGAAATTCTTTCTAAATATTCTGAAGATATTTCAGCACATGCGCAGAGAATAAATACTTCTCAGTTGCAATGCAAAAACTGTGTTTGTTTGCCTTTTTGAATGTATTTATTTCCCTCTGATTGTGTGTGTGTGGGGTGCTATTAGGACCAAATATGGGCTCTGCCTTTGTACTTTCTCTGTTCGGATATCGCTGTAGAGGTCTCTACTTTCTCTGCATACAGTCTTCTCGCTCCCTGCATTGTTAAAAATGTTCACTCTGTCCTTGTCTTTCATTCTTTTCCCACTTTACTGCCTGTAACCTGCCTCTCTCCCATGCAATGTTTTCTCCACACTCATGCATTTGCTTTGGTTGATGACTCATTCTGCCAAAGCCTTTCTGAAGCAGACAACTCTTTAGAATTTCCAGGAGAGGTAAGCTTGTAACAGAGGTGACATTAGCTGTCCCATCAAGCTTAAAACATCACGAGCATGCAGATTTCAATCTGAAGGCCAGTGTGCACTTCATGTCTTGTTTTTTGACGTTTCAGATTCAACCAAACATTATGAATGAATGAGTGAGTTCCATGTGTGACCAGATGCATGCTCTGTTTTGACCGTTTGACATGTGTTCTTCTTCCACAGGGGTTCTTCTTGATTTTTTTTAAATGCATGTGAGTCATTCTGTACAGTGTTTTATAACATTTTGGGCATGTTTCTGAGAAAACAAATGAATCAGAAAGCATTTAAATGATAGCCGTTAAGTGTTTAACTCAACCCTCACGCTCCTTATGTACAATGAAAGAGTTGTTGGTTACTGTGACCACTCCTGTCCAAAACTCACCGTGAAGCCATGGACAAAAGTCCACTGTGCAACAAAACGCAGCACAGAGACAGCTCTGTCGAGGCTTGTGCAGATAGACCAAGGTGAAATAGCTTACAGGTTTGTCTGTGGCCTTTGACACCAGGGCTCCTCTTACTTATCCAAAGGGATGTTTTTTGTATCTACTGATGTACCCGTGCTCCTTTAACTTGTGGGGTGCCTCAGGGGTCACCTGATGCATTCATTTGGTTGTGTTTTATCATTGCTACACTGATGATACACAACTCTACTTATGTGTTAGCCCGGTGACCTTTCAGATTTAACTGCTTTGCTCAAGTGTCAGGTTGAGATTAGCAGTAATCCCCCAATATCTCAGTTCATTGGCCTTGAACAGAAAATCCTCTGCCAAAAACCCAAGCGTCACTTTTGTCTACCAGCTGATATTTGATGAACATGTCAAGACAGTTGTTCAGTCCCGCTGCATTCACCTGAGGAATATTGTAAAAACATGTCCACTGCTTTCTGTCCAGCAGTTGGAAATGGTTATCCATCCATGCTCCCACTGTTGTGATGATCTTTATTCCTGCCTAAACCAAGACGCTGTTACCTGGGTTACAGTTAGTCCAAAACTCTACAGCAAAACCACTCACTGAGACCTATCAGTCTCATCCCGGTTCTGATGTCATTTCACTGGCGTCCGTTTAAATTCAGGATGCTCCTCCTCATCTGTCAGGCTTTGAACAATCGTGCTCCAGAGTATATTAGTGAACTAATAATGCTGTTTACCTCTGCGAGGCCCCTCAGGTCCTCTGAACAAGGCCGGCTAGTAGTACCTCAGGGACTGAGGGTACTGTGCAGGCTGTCCTGGGTCCCAGGCTGTGGAACAATTTCCTCCTGGGAGTCAAATCAGCAGACTGGATACTTTAGGTCACAGCTGAACACCAATCTTTTCTGTAAGCCGTTTTGTGTTTGAGCCATTGTGATGTTTTCTCTATTGTAGTGTTTATGTTGACTGATCCTTGTCCTGTTAACTTTTTATCCTTTTGTAAAACATTTTGTAATCTAGGTTTTGAAAAGTGTTCTATAGATTAAATTTTACTGAATAAAAATCTTATTTATCAAGGCAAGGCAAGGCAAGGCAAATTTATTTGTATAGCACAATTCATACACTAGGCAATTCAAAGTGCTTTACAGAAGCATAAAAATACATTAAAATCATACATTTCAAAGAAAGAATGAGAGTAAAAGAGATTATAAAAATAAAAATAAAATGCAATTAAAGGAAAATTAAAAACAGAAGCCAGTAAAAGACAATAATTTAGCATTTAGAATGATTAAAAGCATTGAGCAAATACATTTACTTTTACACATGCATTATCAATGCATGTGTATCAGCAGGCCAACCCTGCTGGAGTACACATTGATAAACAGATTGAGAATTCGAACAATAATTACAGATTGATTATTTTATTGGTTTCAGTAGTTTTAATAGTCAGTCAAATTTCAAATAAAATGTAACAGGCCTTGTATTTTTCGAAGTCACATTTTTTTCAATAAATTCCCTCTCTGTGTTTGCTTGCTGGGCCGGGGCAGACCACCGTTTGCTGCTGGTGTTGTATCAGAGTCTCCCAACTTGATCGATTTATTTCCCCTGAACCTCATCCTGACCAGACCTGAGCACTAACCTCAACCAGTCATCTCTGTAGCATCAAACCATTAACATGAACCTAAATGAAATTCACCTTAAACTTATCCCAGTCAGGAAAGGCTGTTTGAAAGTGAGCAGGATAAACGTAGGCAGTAAACCCACAGCTGACTGCCAGAAAGAAGAAAACCCTCTCACTTTCTGAGACGTTTAATCTCTTACAGTGTAGTCACACTAGGGAGGGATTGTTTGATGGCGAGTGTGGACAGGAGGAAGGATTACAGTGACCAATAACTCCTTCAGCATACATACGGCCAGTGAGTGTTCTATTAAGATAGACTTGAAAAAATCTGAACCCGTCCTTTAAACGAAACCTGAGGGCTTTTTGTCAGGATACCTTTCTGTCTGAGAAACAAGAGCGAAATCATAGTGTTGTCGCAGTTTTACTCATCACCTCTGTGTCTGTGATTGATGGTGCATGTAGAAAGCCACAGACCTCCAGTCCTTTTTGGTTTGGCTCCTTTCACCTCAGACCCTCCTTGTTGTGTCTTCTCCAGGGAATCGAGCGTCTGAAGGGGGAGACGGGGAAGTGGGGGAAGGTGCCGTGTTGGGAGGCCATGCAGGTGGCTTTCGGTGGCCCGTTCTCTCTGTCCTGGTGCAGCCCCTTTGCAGGGCTGAGCTGCAAGAAGAGCGCCCAGGAGCATGTTACCATTCCACAGGGGGAGATCATCGAGGAGGACGTCATAGAGATACCACTCGAGTAGCGCTGCCTGCAGCCTGGAAGACATTTTTTTCTTAGCCTGGCAGCTCTTCTCTATAAGCAGATAAAGGTCTCGTTAGAAGACTATTTCAGGGCTTTCTGAATAGTGAGAACCCACTTGGAATTAGAATTTTTATTTATATTTTTTTTATCTAAGACTTCGTCCACGTGACTTTCTCTCCCACTGTCACTGCAGCCATTTGCAGGGTGCACAGGGCTCTAAGCTTAGATTATGTCAATACATTTACCAAACTTTAGCACCTTGGCCCTTTATAATCTGCGATTGCACATACAGTAAGATGAAGTCTAATAGCAAGTGGAAGTGATCTTTCACTATGTAACTCATGCTGCCAAACCTGCAGTATTCTCCTGAAATTATTAAAAGTAGCTGTGGAGCTGGAGGGACTCAGAGCTCCTGTTAGCGCGACCAAAGTGTTTCTGGCTGGAGGTGAGAAGATGATGGATTTTACTGCGTCTCACTGAGCTCTCAGGCAAACACCACTAACAGTAGCAGTAATGTGACACATGAAGCATGAGCAGTCTGCTTTTAACCACTTAGCTGTCTCTGATGCCTTTTGTGAGGGTTTGAATTCACCGTGTGCCTTATCTGTCCTGACAAGCAAACGTTTCAGCGTGACAGCGTGGGGAAAAACACTTTGTATGATTAACTGTTCGGCTCATCTGTCTCATTCTGTGTCTGTGGTTACCATTTTCATCTTTGTGACTGTCTTGTACATGTGGAAAACAGACGGTAACTGACTTTGTGTGGAAGGGGTTTTTGTGTTGAGTAAGCTGTTGGATAAGGGCTTTTACTGTTCGATGGGTGCTGGTTGTCATGGGAACACTCATGTTTTATCATGTTTACATTATTTGAACCAACTGTTTTGTCATTTTGTGGCTTCCATTATTAAATTCTAAAATCAATGGAAATGTTTCATTATCTGTGAGCTGTACTCTTTAAGATTTTAACTGTTAATAATCATCAAAGAAACTGATTGAGTGATCATTTATTTTTACAAAGTGACCTGCAGTTTTACATGGCATACAAAATGTACATTGTTGTACATCGTACATTGCCCTGAATTGAGTCTGACATTCGTAGTTACTTAGAACACCAATTTAGATGGCTTGACTCACCTCAGTACAAAAATACTCCAGCACCTGTGTGTCCATCCAGAGTCTTTTGATACTCCATCCAAACATTCCTGAAAACAGCTCCAAGTCGCATCATCTTAATTCTGTGAGTTGGTAAACAATATGTACATCAAAGAAATAATATGGAACTCATCATGACCACTTTCAGCATTTCTGATTCCTGATGCCTTGAATGAAGCTGGTACAACACAGTCTGCTGTTTAAATTGCACTTAAGACAAGATGAGCAACATTTCCCCTTTAAGTGCCTGAGATGTTCCACGATGTGTCTCCAAAGAGTCCTGCCACAGGCTGCTGTGACTGGGGAGCAGTGGCTGCCTGCTTGTGATGAGCCAAAGCTACGTTTCTTTTTTGTCCTCGTCCTGTGGGAGCGCCTGAGGTGAGGATCCATGAAGCACCAGCAGTCCACACAGAGTGAGAGAGATGCCCACCCACCACAGAGCTGCGTGGGTCTCTCCAAAAATCACCCTCCCCAGGACGGCCTGGACACACAAACAGACTCATTGTAGCACAAAGACACAACAGCAGTGTGAATGCTTCCACTGAAACTTTAGCTTCCAAGTACATGTCTTTCCACAGACTTGATGAAAGACGCATCGTAGGGGAATGTTGAGAGCTTACGGAGGAGATGAAGTTGGATGCAGTGGTAGTGACGGTGGCCCTGGCTGAGGAGGAGCAGTGTCGAAGAGCCTTGGAAAAGAAGGTCCACATGACAGCATTACAGATGAACAGCAGGCCTCCACACAGCAGCCGCAGGGGGACGTGGAGCTGCGCGCACACACACACACACACACACACACACACACACACACACACACACACACACACACACACACACACACAGATGTAATAAGAAAGCAGCAGGGCTACACATGGTTAACAAATCTAAGGACAAAGCAAGGATTTATTTTCATTCTGCACAATACAATGAAACCAAGTGACAAGTTTAAGTACAACTATTTATTTCCAACATGTTCCTAAAATGACTTTCACAAAACATGAACCATGCAATTTCAAAGTAAAAAATTACACATCAGAACAGTGCCCCCCCAGTCATTTCCGGTCCGGACCTCACACCTGACTGCGGACAGTCCGTCTTACCTTGGACTACTTTATATTTCATATTTCTGTGAGAGCTTATCCTCAGTGCGGAAGTAGCTTCTGGCTTCACAGTTTTCATACATTCTTTGTACGTGAACACTGGCCCGAGAGGAAACGACACAAAGAACCACAAAAAGGGAACTTGCAAAACTTCGACCAGGTACCAAGCGAAAGGACAAAGATATGACAAAGAGACACACACAGAGGAAAATCTAAGTATATTGACATTAGTCTCACCCAGTCACAGGCTCGAATTCCACCGTGTGCTTCAGTCCAGCTGCTGAGCCCTGACTCACACATGTCTCTCAGGTAGTCTGCACCGAGAGACAGCTTGGCTGACAAGGAGGCAGCGGCCCCCAAAAACCCCGCAACCAACGCGTAAAAAGACCCTGAAATCATATCTGAAGAGAATAGAGCACATTACTGTTCAGGAGTCTTCCACTGACAGCAGCGTCAGTTCTAAATTGAAGGATATGGATCGAGGTGTAAAGTTTCAAAATAATACGCCCTGGAAAAATCCTGAAGTGCTTAAAGACGCCACATCATTATAGTTACTCCCAAAAATACCTGGTGGAAATTAGCTTACCTATTCTTCAATTTTCGGTGATTCTTTTATTTATTTCTTTTGCCTTCAATTAATTACCGGATTTTATTTTGAAAGCAAAATCGTTTTTACGATCACATTCTCGCTATCTTGACATCGATTTCATCCATCCCCCAATCACAGTCGCTCCTGAAGTCATGTGACTCTCGGCGGCACATCTTAATGACGTATATTTTGGTGAAACCCTGTGCTTATCGAGAATCAGTTTAGGCCTGTAATTCATGTGAGTTTATTTTGTATTGCTCGTTTGCAATGAACAAAAATAAGGCCAGCGGCGTATCATGGGTGAAACCAGCCGAGCCGTCCTTTCTGAAGAAGTTTAAAAGCGATGTTGGTTACAAAGAAGGACCGACTGTTGACACCAAGGTAAGTGGTGGTTTGGCTCGTCGTGTAAGCTAGCAGCCCCGACCCCGTCAACGTTAGCTCATTTGAGTGTATGACATATTAGCAATAAGCATTAAACCGTATCTGTTTCACCAGCTACGTGTGATATTGTATTGAGCTTTAGTGACCGTCTGCTGATGAAATAATTCACTATCACTGAAACAAGCTTCAATCTCCGCATAAAGCCGTTCATTCAGATCACATAACACCCTTTTTCCCTTAACTACTCTCAAGGGGAGGGGGTGTCGATGCTCATCCAGTGCGGACAACGGAGCCGTATTAAACGCCCTTACCTCTCTAATAGCCTGCGTGTGTGGTCAAACTTTTGTCTGCCTTGTATTCCGCGCTCAGCGCCAGGTGATGCCAACACTGGACGATGACAGCGGGAGTGATCGAGAGGATGAGTTACCTCAGGTTGTGGTCCTAAAAGATGGAGATCTGACCGCAGAGGAGGTGAAGAAGGTCAAGGATGAAGCACGCGGTGGAGATGGCGCAGAGAAAGGTAAGACTGAATGAGCCATCTGCTCATGTCTAGAGGACCGTTTATTTCACTTGACATAGGGGACGGTGCAGTCCGGGTAAATGTTTTAATCGCATCACTGCTGATAAACTTTGGCTCACTGAGATCATTTTTGCACAAATGTAACTGTGTTGTGTCAAGTCGAGCATCTGAAATGAAAACCGCAGCCTTTTCATTGAATCCTTTGCACCGTCTTGTCCACAGATGATGAGCCTCCTCCTGACGGTAAAATCCTGTTCAAGAAACCAGCCAAGCGCTCCTCATCAGACAAATTCCAGGGCATCACCGCCAGCTCCAGCAAAAAGAAGAAGAGTGATGGAGAGGAGAAGGAGAAGAAAGAGAAAGAGGTGAAGTCTGGGAAGCAAGTCAAAAATAACAGCCTTCTGTCATTTGGAGGGGATGAGGAGGAAGAGGAGGACTGAAGGTCTGTGACAGGAGGAATCATAATGACATTTACACATTGACGGTAACGTGTTTCATAATGGGAGCAGGGTGGTCGCTCTGGATTTCTTCCACAGTGTGCAGCCTATTCACTCTAGCTTTTTTAAAGGACAGTGCCAGTGTTTTGCATGTCTTAGCCCTGACTACAAATAGTCCGTACTCGATTTTACCGATGACTGTTCCATTCATTTCAGCGCACTGTAGAAGTCAACGTGCAGAGATCAGTGATGATCATCACAATGAACATCCTGATTCTTTTTTTTTTTTTTTGTCTGAGTTCACTTATGGTTGTATAGAAATACAGTTGCCTGATATCAGACAGAGCTTTCAGCTTTGTTTCCATCTTACCATTGTCATCATCATCTCATAACATCGTCTCTGGCCTCCATGCTGTTTTCTGCTGTTCCCTGTTTTCCAGCATGTTGTGATTCTGTGTGTCGTTTTTCCATTAAACATATGAAAACATGGGCAGTGAAACAGAGTTTTGAAGTCAGAGTGCACATTGTCCAGAGATTTCTGCAGTCAAACACAGGAGTGAGGCTGAAGCTGTTTGAAGGTGCTCCTCTAAACATTTGGTCGCCACATAAACTATGCAACTTCTGGCAACACCAGGTGCAAAATACGGTTGATTATTGGTGATGAAACCAATGGTTTGGATTTTTTTTGCCTAATTTTACACTGAACAGTCGTCAATCACTCGAATGTTTGAAATTAGTTCAGCTACTGTTAAAAACTGTCAGGAACAGGAAAAAAGTTTTTCCTTCTTTTTACATTTGATGAATATGTTCAATTAGAAATCTCTTGTGATGGAATCCAGACTCAGATTTTGTCCTGTGTTCTTGGTGCCTTCCACTTCAGGAAACTGTAATCTTTTCCATCAAAATCTGAACCTTAAGACCACAGTTCAGGTCACTGACCCCCCTAGTTCCAGTGGCTTCTGGTGCCTGGACACTGCCACAGACTCTTCACCTCCTGATATATGGACTCAGAACTCATTTGAAGGTGAAACACCTGCCTGTCATACATTTTAAGATCCTTTTGTTGCTTTGTGTGTGAATCCCCAACTCGGGTTCATTCGTATCTCTATGCTGTTGTCAGAACTGTCATGTGTTAGTGTGGATGTGCTCGCTGTAGAATTTTGAATACATTCAATGATGTGTTGGATGTATGAATATATATTTTAGCTTCGGCGAAGGAGCTATTAATGTTTTATGTACAAACGATGCATTCTTGTCAATGCAGGTGGTGCAATTTTAAAATTTGGGATTTGTTTTTATGTTGTGCATTTTTAGAGAATGGTTAACATTTGAAATATAAAACATTAAATCAGCTGTACAACATCCTCTATTGTGAGCTCATTGTTTTCACTGTGTGTGTGTGCGCGCGCGTGTGCGTGAGAGACAGATGAGATTCCAATCGGTCTATGCTGTCTTTTGTGTTTAGCACTAACAGGCAAATGTTAGCATGCTGCTAGGATATTTTCCCACAGGCTGATCCACAGAATGAAATTAGTAACTACCAAATGGAGCATAAACATCTGTGGCAGGCAAACATTTCAGATCACCTGTCACCATGGCAGAAAGAGTTTTTATTCTTTTTAAAAAAGCTATTAAGAATAATCAGGAAATTAATCTCAATCTCATATTTTAAATCACACATTAGCTGCACACGTAGTCAAGGAACTAATCAGGCATCCAGAGGCTGCTTCTGAAGCTGCACTTACACAAAGCTCATTATACAGTGCTTTAACGGACAGGAAAGAGATGCATGTTAAGTACACAGTAAGCAGATGTGAATATGAGCTGAAAGAAGTGAGAACAGTGTTATTTCAACCTCTTTATTCAAAAAGGCATGTTTCATTCTTACACCTGCATCCAGATCATTACAATTGATGGAAGAAACCTTGACTTAGAAAATCAAAACAAAATAAAATTCTTGCATTTCGTGATAGGACGCTACGCCCGCTTTCGTCATCGCAGCCTCCATCGTCCAAGTAATAAATACACTCATCGACTCTGTCGAGTTCTGGAAACCATGATTTCTTTTGTCTGTTAAGGCCAGTGCTATCCTCTCCACCGGGATTTAAATTGGTATTCTGACAAAAACCTCACCACAGAATCAAAGTCGGCTCACACAGGATGGATATATTTCTCGGAATATCTTCAAGAAACAAGAATAAGGCGGATTAAATCATTGGAAATTTTGGCTCACAGAGGGAACAAATTAACTCTTAAATTAAACTAAATCACACATGTAAGAAACAGCCATTTTTATGCCACTGGTTGCGTGACAGAACAAGTGACTGAAGAAATAGTGGAAATTCAGCCAATTAGAGAGAATGGGGAGAGTGTAATGGTGTTTAGACCCTTCCTTTGTGTGGAAGCACAAAGCCACCTCCTGCTGACAGCTCAGAGGACATTCATGCTCTCTAAATTCATGAGGGAATAAGCAGCAGGAGCAAAGACTGTTTGATGCTGTACCTGTGAAGGCAGAAGCAGTCTGCTATCTACAGACAGCAGCGGAACATTGGACAGAGAGATCAAAGGGGGTCAGCTGGACACATGTCAGTCTGTCAGGTGTCCACTGATCAAGGGGGATCAGGTGGACACCTGACGGACTGAGAGCAGGTTGTGTGGACGAACTCGCAGCCGCATGTTCACCACAGGGTGCTGTTTTCAACCCGGAGAGTTTTTGAAACGCTCCCGGCCACAGACGAAAGGCTTTCAAATTTGAGCAAATGAGGGCTCCACTTCTAATGGCTTTTTAATGATCACCCTGGTAGACGTGACAGACATCCCCTGTTAGCATATGCTACAAGCAACAAAAATCAAGGACATGGGCTCCATTACTTTCAAGTGGTAGTGACTTCCCAACGATTTCCAGTCACACTCACATCCAGTGGCACTCGATCTGAACTCGGTCCAATTTACCCTCAGGACATCAGGCTGCTTAGTAAACCTGCAGCCACAGTTAGCATTAAAAAGAAACACACACATGCTTTTCACTGCTTCTTGTCTCTACATTCACTTTCTCACCCTGAAGCTCAGAAATACATGTGCATGCACCCCGCTGGGGACAGTGTGAGCAACACATTCATTCATTCATCATCATCATCATCATCATCATCATCATCATCATCATCATTGAGTGATAAAATGTGGACCTGGCTTCCCTAAAGCATCTTAATCAAAGATATGCTATACCCACTGAACTGCAACTGAAAACTGATCTGGGTTCAGCGTGGGTCAACTGTGTGTGAATGTTACAGATAAGAATAGCACACACAGCGTGAAGGATAACTCCGGTTTATTACAACCTGGGTCTTATGTTTGCAGCTTTCGTCATCAGTTCTGATAATACTGAACTCACTGAAGTCGCTGCTGAGATGTGGGAACACGGTGACATCACTAAAACAGTCTCAACGTGCAGAGAAGAAACTCAAGTATTCAGAATATCAGACAGCTTGGAAACTTTAAAGGGGCGCTCAACCGACTTTACACATCAACTTCAGTTCACTCATCGCTCTCACTCTCTTCAGTCTCAACTTTGTGAAAGTGCAGTACAAAACTGCTGGAAGACCCCTTTAATTAGAGGGAAAGCAGGTGAGTGCACCTGAAATGGAAACATTCCCTCAGTCTAGAGGAAAACTGTGTTGGCGCGAGGAAAACTGTGTTGGTGCACACAGGCAGGTGGAGTAGATCAAAGCTGAACCAGGAAGTAAGATGCTTAACTGTGATTGAACTGGTCTGATCACCTGAGTGCTTGTATTTCTTGGCTGGCCTGGACTCCTTTTTACTGATGTCACTGTGGTAATCTTGCTGGATAAAATGGGATTATTACGGATAGAAACTAGCTGCAATAAATGTGAATTCTCCTTGAAGTAGCCTGTGCGGTCTGGTCCTAAGATGATATGTGAGGCTGTATGAAGAATGATGGCCTCTCCCTGTTGGCACGTGCATACTCCTGTTAATGATAGAATCTAAGCAGAATGTAAAGGAAGTGAAACCCATAAAAACTGACTACTGAGTGTGTTTCAACACCTGCACAAACACACACCTCTGAAAAGTGCTTTAACTGGTTAAGACTAAAGAAGCAGGTACACGTGTGTGTGAATGTGTCTCGCCTGTCCAATGTGAGCAGGTCTGGGGTTTCAGCGCTGAACTGGGGACATGTGGTGGACTATCTGTAGGCTCTTCTACAGGGAGGTGTTTCTATCTGAATGATGCAATGCATAGAGCCGTCCCAAGCTAAGTCCCTGGATTAAGGACAGTTTATCTCTCCCTCTCCTATCACATTCAAGTACAAAAAGAAAAGTGGGTCAAAGGTCACAGTTCCTCAGGTTAAAACCAGTGTGGGGAGGATCTCGGACTTGCCAACATGTCCTGGTCTCCGCCTCCCTGACCCCACTTATCAGGTCAGCGGTCAGCTGGGGTTCAACGATTCTCTGAGGTGATGGTAACATTTCCAGCCTGGACCTCCAGGTGAGGACGTGCGGGATGACGGGGGTCTGGAGAACCTCTGGTGTTCCTTATTCGTCTTGATTGGTGGATTTACTGTTGCTGCTTGATTTTGTTGAAAGTTTTGTGTTTTTCCTCTCTCCTGTCCACAATGTGCGTCTGTCGTTGGTAGATGTTCTATAAAGATTTCTTGGTCAGTTTCTTGCCCTTCTTGAGGGAAAGCTTGTTCTTGATGTATCCCCGCTTCCTCTTGGCTGTCTGCAGAGGAGGACAAGGACCAAAAACACGACACTCTTCAGGAACCACTTCAGTTTCAGAAGGCGAATAAAGGTTCTTCAAACTTTTTGTTTCAGTTCGGTTAAACTAAAGTTCAACTGCCGGAGACTGTAAGACTGTACCAGGGAGACGGCGTTCAGCAATGTTCGTGTAAAAACTGGGATGCTGTTCACATCTGGTGTACGCTCTTCTAATCATATCTGAAGAATACATTTGTTGTTGTTTACATCCCCACCACACAGTACACTTCACACACAGCTACCTTGGCAGTATAATTCAAATCAAATCTAATTCAGTGTGTTCTCACATGTAAAAGGGCAGGTTATGGCTGAAAGGAGCACCACATTACATCATTACAGAGCTGTCAGCCGATTGGTTTCAGGCTGCTTAACTTCTGAGTCACTCTCATCATGACTGCTAATATCCTTCAACATAAAACAAACAGTAATCCAGTTTTCTCAGAGTCTACTGCCACAGTTAGACCAGACATAGTCCAGAGGTTGAAGCGGATCCCAGCTTACCTTTTTGGAGGTGTACTTCTGCTTAGTGGTGTCAGTGCCTCGCAGCTTGTGCTCTATGCGGTCCCTGTTCTCCAGCTTTTTGACCTTATAAATCCGGACCAACCAGTGCTCTGAAGTGAAGGCCTCCTCCAGGTGCTTCAACTTTATGTCCTTGTTGCCGATCTCAGCATTGCGTGTTCGGTCAAATCCCGGTGGTGTCCGGAAGTCCAGCTTAACAGAAAATGAAGACACATGGAGTCCTTTATGTCTAAATCCTATTTGTCCATTTGAAAAGGTTTTGTCAAACTCAGTGGAATAACACAATGGTCTTTGCAATCAATCGTTCTGTCAGTTAGCTAAGCACATGCTGCAGAATGATTAATGAGGACATACTTGCATTTCTCCAAAGCGGTAGTAAGACATTTTGTACATAAGGCAGTTGAGGAGGGTGGGGGAACCGGCTTTGTCCACTCTGAACTCTCCCTGTGGGGTGAAGTAGTCACTTTCCTGTGTTGACAGGCAAGACAGGGAGACAGATGGAGGGAGGAATAAGTGAGCCACACACACTTTGATCCATGACTTCAATTCATTTAGCAGGGAAACAACTTAAAGCAGACTTGGTTACTGATCCTTCCCTCAGCACTGCCCTCAGAGAGCACATCAAACATTCATATGAATTCCACTTTGCAGGCATTCCACCATCTCTGCAGTAAATATTCAACAGCCGCAGCGAGCTCGCCTTCGATTGGTTTCTACTAATAGAAGTAAGCGTGTGTGACATCTCTCACCCTGATGTCCCTGGGGTGCTCCCCCTCAGCGATGCGCACCATCCAGAGGAACTTGTTGATGTCATCGCCTGAGTAGCCAATAACCCCCCCAAAGATGATCAGGACATAGTCAACATCCAATGACCTCATGATTTCATAGGCTGCACTCTCATTGGATGACATGGCTTTGCCCACCTGTAGGAACGCAAAGACAGAATTCACATGTTAAACTACACGAAGATTAAAGGGCCAATCCACTGACTTCACCCACCAGTGGCTTCATCACCCTAAGAAAATAACCCTGATGATGTCACCATGATGCTGTTACCTCCATTGAGGCTGTCTTCACGTGGCAGGAAAGGGTCTTGCAAAGAGACGCTATTGAGTTGCATTATGGGAACACTGGAGAGTTAAAGACGTACATTGTAACATACGCCAAGTGTCCGCTGTCATATTTATGAGACCTCGCTCCTGTGCAGTGCAGTGATACATTATGTCCACTTGGTGGTGCAACACACCAAGGCAACAAACCAACACCCTGAGTTCCACATAGAGATTGGAAAAAACTCAACTAGGAGCAGTTAAGCTGAGTAACCATGGAGAGCGGAGGTGAAGAAAGGTCAGAAGTACTAAAAACACAAAGAGACAAACATGGCTATAACAATAACAGTCACTCATTTCCTTAGGGATATTTGCAGAGTTAGTTTTGAAGCGGATACAAGTGATAACTACTACTAAGATAACTACGAATCAGATGACAATGTGAAAAAAATGTGAAAGAGAGGCAGTGATGAAGGTACAGAGTTCAATCTGTAGCTCTCCTCAGCTTTATAGTAAGTTTAATCTCCCAGTGTACTCTAGTTGTCCAGCAGGCAGACACAGTTAGAGACAAGCTTGTGAACATAGTGGAGCATTTAGCAGCTAAAGGCCAGATATTTCCCCCAGGAGTGCAGAAGAAAAACAGAGCTTACAGGGAGTGAGCGTCACACTGACATTCATCAGGCGGACAGAAATTCCACTTACTTTACACAAGCAACTGTTTGCAAATGAGTTCAGCCTATCAACTTAAAAAGCAATAACATGTCAATGTTGTGCGAGTAAATCTGTTTCATGGAACGGAGGATAAGTTTAAGGGTGTCACAGCTCTCACCAGTGCTATGTGACTGTTGTTCCACGTGTTGTTGTCGACCAGCGTGGTTCTGTTTGCCATGCCTGCTATCTGGTAGCCGTAGTCCCACCAGGACATCACTCTGGCATGCTCGTCTGTGTTCTGCCTCAGCCAATAGTAGGCCTCCCTGAAGTCGTCCAGGATGTTGCGGGAGCTGGATCAGAAAATCACAGATGAGGAGGGTGATCAAATAATAGTAATAACAAAAAGATGTGCATGCATGTAACGCATAGAGTGAAAAGAAACAAAAAACACAGTCACACTTACGATCCCTCTATGCAGATAGCTCCTGTTTTATGTGACCAGGTCTTATGACTACGCTCAGAGATTTCTGCCTGCACCCCCTGCAGACGATGACCAGCCTCTGTTTGTAGTGACTGCTAAAAGCATCTCTTGTTGGAAAGGTCCAGGGCTGACTCAAAATAATAATGTCCCCATCACGTTTTTTAAATCCTGATCCTTTAAAAGATCATATCTGCTAATGCCAAGTCCCATCTGATGATTACTGTTATTATATTTCTATACATTTCTCCCTAATACTATTGTACAGTGTAGACAAGCATACGTTCATATTTATAATGCAGTTCAAATATGTTTGACGATGGAATACTGTAGCTCTGCTTCAATGAAACAAAACCTGCATTACAGTTACCGTTTGATGGCGTCAGTGTAGATATACTATTGCAAGACACCTTTAGACATTTATAGAGCAGAACAAAATAGTTTAAACCAACAGCAGAACTTTAGAGATCACTTCTATGCATCTATGACCAGGGGCCTAAAGTCCTCTAATCCGTCCAAGCTCACAGTACTGAAAGAGACTACTGCTCCAATAGAAAGTAATTCCACTGAAAAGTGATGACAACACAGTCTGTGGATTAATGGGAACGTCGTTTCTGGAAATGCTACTGTTGAATTTTTTAATATCATTTTTCATTGCTGTGAGTACTGCAAAGAAAATCCATTGTATTAATGACGAAGAGGCAGAAATCTCAGAGGTGGGCTCAGTTTGTCCTAACCTGGCCAAAGAAAACAAAACCATCTGCATGGCTACATAGCACAGGCATAATTTGGGTGAAGTGACCCTCTACAGAGCTGCTAACCCTACAAGAATCCAATTAGTATGGCCATCAGTGGTTTTAGTGTATTGTGCTCCTGTGAATAATACATCCAAGCTGCAAACAAGAATCCACATAACCTTCTGGCATGAACATGTTCAAACTTAAAACAGTGAAAATGCCTTCCTGTCAGTTTTTACCCAGATCACACTGGTCAAACCTTAGTTCATATGATATCTGAGAAATGCACATGGGGTTGTGTTCCTCTCACCCATCGTGGTTGTATGAAGCCAGTACGACACTGGGGCTGGAGTAGGCGTTGCTGGTGACCCAGGTGCAGTGGACGGCAAACATCATGAGCAGCATCAGCATCAGCATGGTGACAATGGACTTGATGTTGGGGCCCAGGCCCTCCTCAGCTTTCTCCTGCTCTGATACGTGTTTACGCACCTTACCAGCCTGCAGGGGACAGCACATACCGACATGACACTAACTGTAAAGGTTACTGAAATCTAACAAGACAGTATGGCAGTAAAACTGAGCCGATGCTAGAAGACTGTTAAGCGTGTCCGTTGACAGAATTCTCAGACAGACAGTTAACTGTTGTAGCTGTTTTGTGGAGACCATTCAGGAGACCCGTGATAGGTGGGATATAGATTATTCCAACTGAATCAGTGGGGAAGAAAAGCAGCAAAAGGAGATCAAAAACACTGGACATCTGCGCTATTTGGTTTCCGAAAAAAGGAGGAGAGTGACACAGCTTGATTTTTCGCTCTATCAGATACCACAACACATTATTTTTAGTCCAACTGTTTTACTATAAGATCCACCCAACAGGAAAAGTGCTGTTCAGATGGGTCCAGAAAATCACAAGACAAACAAAAATATTTGACTTATGATGAGGTTTGTAGCTTCTGTTCAATCTTTTGTACCAGTGGCTGGAAAAATCATTTTTGATGTGACCAGGAAAGAAAGTGTGACAGTTGTGGCTTTTTATTTGTTTGATAAAAACTATTTTATCAGGGAAGAGAAAACAGCAAACAGACAGCAGAAGCTAAATATTTCTGACATAAACTGGCTGCTGAAAGAACGATGATGATAATAATTGAATTTTTTGGCCACTTGGGGGCAGAGGAACACGTTGTAAATGCAACACTGACATGCTATTATGTTAGCAAGTTGTTGTGGCTAACGTAATAGCAAGCAATATCATGTTTTTGTATTAGTCATTTGGATTGTATATTGTGGATTTATTTTAAAGATTTTCTTTTATTAAAGAAAAAGCCCTTCTGTATTTTTTGGAATGTAACACACATTGTGATGACTGCTAACCTTGTCATAGAGGTTCCCAGCGTTCTTCCTGTCGTCCTCATCGCTGCTGTCCTCTGCAGGCGGGCTCTGCCTCTTCATGTCGTCTCCCAAGTAGTGTTCAAAGACGCTGGAGAAGGCCACCGCCGAAAGCATGCACACCACCGGAGTCAGAGTCAGCATCAAACGCACCATTACGCCGGCAAAATATACAGCACTGATGGCATACAAGGCCACTGGTGTGAGAGAAGACAGAGATAAGGAGGTTATGGGTGAGCAGGATGCTATGATACAAGCCTGATGAGTTTCATTTCATATAACTTCATTTATTCAATTTTAATGCTGTCTGGTCATATTACAGGTATGCTGCTTCTCTTCTTTGTTGTCTGACAGTGACCTGAAAATTCATGCATTCCTTTCCTCTGAACTAACACTGTACCACTGCTGAGGGTTGATCTCACTGGCAGGTGGAAAAGAGTGGAAACAGAAAATGTAAGAGCAGAGAGAAAAGTACGCATAATCAAACCCAAAGCCAAATGTTTATCTGTGCATTTATGGCTGTATTAATGGAGTGTTTTCAGCTGAACTGAGATCAAAGAGCCTCAGTGAAATGATGAGTAGGAGGCAACAGGTAGAGAGCAAAAGGAGATGAACACAAAAAACTGACTGAGATAAAGTAGAGAAGAAAAAGCAAGCAAATAAGACTGCAGTGCAAGGCGGAGGAGGAGGGCAGGTAGAGGGTTCGTTCAGCCGAGGCAGGGCAGCAGAAGACTGGACTTAATGTTGGCAAAGACCCAAGATATCACTGGCCCATTCTTTATTTATATATCAGTGTATATGTGTGCTTTCAAACTGCAATACAGGGAGGTCACAGATACGTTTGCAGAAGGTGTTTTTGGTTGAGTTTAAAAAACCTGCAGCTGCATCAGACAGAATCAAAAAGTACAAAAAGTAAAGATCAATTACACAACAGAGATAAATTACTCAGTAGTGATAAAATCCAGTCAAACTTCATCTAATGCTCAGAATACAGGCTTGCTCACACCATACTACTTGTTGATCCTGGTTCAAATCAATTTAGCCAATGAACTACAGGACACATGCACATTTACTGTAGAAACAAAGCATATGCATGACAAGGAAAGCAGCATCAGTAAATACGAGACGAAGCTGACAATGTCAGACAAACATAATGCGGCAGTGGAAACACGGAAAATGAAATGCAAGAGATGGAAACAATATGAGACTGTGTGACACCTATGGAGATAAAGAAACAGACACACCACTGCTGTGGACGGAAAATAAATTTGTGATGGATGCTGCTGACAAATACATTAGGAACAAAGCCAGCACTCCAGTCTGTCACAACAGTTATTATACTGCACAACGAGGCTCATACACTCACTGAGATGCTTCTAGTCAAGGGGCAGGAGTTGTTTTGGGAGATTTTGTATTATACAGGTCTACGGGGGCCCATTTGCCCATTCTGAGATTCTTTTTCTTTGTCAAGTTCCAATAACTCTGAGTGAGCAGTACTTAATTTCATCAAAACAAAATCTTTTGAGAAGAACTAAACACGGCGAACACAACACTGTGAGTTCATTTAACTATTAGAAATGATATAAGATACAGCACACTGTAATAAATCTTTTAAAAAATCTAATAAAGTACTGTGGTGTGGGCAAGCTGCAGTTTTTGAATGGCTCTCTAAATTACCTTGACCAACATGTATGCCAACACCAATAAACAGTATATGCCATCTGTCACATCTGGCAGGCAATATGGGCTGTGCTGATGTATTAGTCAGGCTCTACAATGTGCACGCATAATAATGCTCTCTCAAGGGTGCTCTCTCTTAAGCATACAAGCACAAAAAACATGAATTTCTTGACACATTTCTTAAGAACCACCAGGAAAGGAGAGTTTTTCACTCTCAGGTGGCATAATGGAAAAATACTTGCACATTCCTGTCTCAAGTTCTACTGGGACTGTCTCTGAATATGCACACAGTCAGCTTGTGTGAGCAGACACAAAAGACTAATTTGACACTGTTGCTTCTCTGTCCTGTGTCTACTCCTGTCACAGTGCAGTGTTATTGGACAGTGAGTCGTGCGCTGTGTCAAAATAAGGCGCAGCCTAAATGAGATGGCTGAGGTCTGGACTGCTTTCACAAACTGGAACAAGACAAACAAACAGAGAAGGAAAGAGCAACAGAAGGAGGCTGTGAGCCGGACTCCCTTCACTGGGCTGATGTGATATTCACACACTCACTGACACAACAATCCTTTCCTCGCACACGTCTCACAGTGACATTCTGTCAGTGATATCTTTAGAGGCACAAAGTGGTGTTTGGACATCAGCTATCTGACTTCAGTGCCAGGCTGTATCACAGCTATCACAGCAGGAAAATAACTCCTGAAATACACGGACAAATGCTACTCAACATAATGTGCAGAAACCTATCGACCACAAGAGATGAGCACCAGTACTTCAACATCACACTAAGGAGACAGTTTGCTCATTGATCGATTGAAAAAACATATTCCATGATATGGCTCTTACCAAAGACACGTTCATCATTGATGTTCTTAATGCAGAACCAGAGGCCTGCTGGGAAGGTGCAGACGAGGATGTGCAAGTCAAAGAAGAAGGACACCCAGGTGGTGGGCTGGTGCTCAGACACTGATGCGATGATGGGAATGTGGATCTTAGCATAGCTGTGGATGGAAGACAGAGAGAAATGAGACACCACAGAAAAAGTAGTTAGGCAAAGCAGGAGGAAAAATGAGATCTTTATTATGACAGTGTTCAATTGTGAATGTATTATTAATGTCAAACAACTCTCTTCTCTAAGATAAAAGCCATAATAGTCCATTTCATTCCCTTTAACTTCTACTTGACTCATTCTGAAACGACCCACTCTTGCTGATAATAAAGCTATGAGATCTTATTCAGAGAGGGATGAGGATCACGTTTGGCTGATGTCAGTTATCTTGGGTCTGAGGATGACCTCATTACTTTTACTGCACTGCAGCAAAACTTAACTACTTAAAAAAAATGTATTCAGGCGTGTACACAAACACACAAACATATGTGCACATACACTCAGTGAGAGTTTTGGAGTTTTACAGCTGATGCTGCAGTCTGGCAGTTCTCTGTAAGCCCAGATCTGGGAGGGGAGAATGGGAGCATTATCTGTTTAGGATTTTATGATGGGCCTCAGTGACGGCTGACTGACTCACTGTTTGACCATAAAAACATTTTGATGGCTACACAGACGCAAAGGCAAAGCCACAGTACTTGGTATGCATTTGACTTGCCTGTTAAATCTGGCTAAAGTGTGAGAATGTTGAGAGAGAGGAATTAAAGGAAAAGTTATCTCATCCTGCAAAAACAGGTAACAAGTTTCACCCGTGCACAAGGAAAAGCCATTATCTCCCGGATCTTTTATTAAACACATGCTCTGAGATGGACTAAAGCTGAATAAATTAAAAGTTGGACTTCACAGTAAATCAAGCAGTAGACATGGTGGAATAAATCTTTGATGAAACTTACTCTCGCCCTGCCACTTTCTGTCTGGTACAGTTGAACAGATTTATTGGTAAATGTGCTACTGTACATAATTTAAATCTAATTAATAATCAGCACTACGGTCAGGTACTTTAAATCCAGTGCACAAGTACAACACATCAATTGTGATGACTTACCCAGTGTCCCAGAGGGAGTAGAAGCGCCCACTCCATGGAGCAATGTACCCTGAAAGTGAAACACACGGTCAAACCATTAGAACCAGTTACACAGCACTTACATGGCCATTTAACCAAACACACTTCTAACCCCCACGAGCTGTGCTGTCAGTGACGTGTGAATTCTGTCACGCCTCAGTGGAACGTCTTATTGGTTTGCAACATTCCTCCTGCATGTATCGATCCCATAATTCCTGTGTAATCTGCGTGTGTTGTTGTGTGTTGCCATGCTACACACATGGTGAGTGACTGTAACGAGCTCTCTCTGGCCTGCTGTCCACTCAGCTCAGTAGTTCAATGATAAATGAGAACACAGGAACTAATCACCGCTGTTAGATAGCCAGCAGGTGGTCCTGTCATACATAGATGATAGATGTGATATCATTGGATGGCTGATTCTAATCATAGCATAGCTTTACACGTAGCACTTCAGGACCCTTCATTACTGTGTCCACACTCATCACAGCAGGTCAAACGTTCATGTAATGCAGAGACCTAATAATATTATGGCTTCAGGACATCGTGGATGAAACGTCGCAAAGCACAGTGTAAATAATAAAACTACAGACTGTCTCATATTCAATAAAAAAACAACAACATGGAGGCGCAGATGGAAGATGCAGATAATACGCTCTCTGCCCTGCAATGAAGTTCAGTTTTATATCTGTGACATTAAAACAAGCTCACTACAGTTTCTGACAGATGTTTTGACAGCAGCCATGTGGGGCTGCTCAAACCGCAGACAGTCGACCAAAATGTCAGATCTGACAGAAATCAACCCAGTGGTCCTTCAGCCGGATCACTGATGGTTCAGGTAATTAATCAGGCATTGTGACCCTCCTCAAACGGCATGTCAACAACAACAGATCTGCAGAAGTTTGGTTTGATTCTAAAAACAGTCGTGTCTGCTGGCTTTATTTTACCCGCCTCGCTTGCTCTATGTGTGTTAGTCGCCTCTTCATTTCATTCCATTGCTGATTAAAGCTCATTTGTACAAAACAGGCTCATTATCTCTGATGAAGCAACAGTTCCATCAGGAAAATGCTATTATCTATGATTGTGAATGTTTCAACGTCTGTCTAAAATCAGCTTCATATTATAGGCAAATCCCAGCCAATCATACAGTCATTCCACTCTCCTTCTCCCACCAGCACCCATTTTTCATGGCAGTTATGTGTTACATGATAGTAATCATGGCTCTTCCACAGAAAATGAAAGCCCTCCGTCTAAGTCTGATCCAACATTCTTCTCCTCCTGGGAAATATGCAAAATGCTGTTTAAATGTGGGCACTCGCAGCACTTGTTTTTAATCGAGTACGACCAGCCAATAAACGTAAAATCAAACAATCTGACACAAAACCCACAAAACCAAGGTAAAGCTGTTATGTACACAGCAGCTTGTATGAATGTTTCTTTTCTCCTTTGACACCAAAATAAAAATGCAAATCCATATAAGCTATTATGTTTGAACAATAAATTCTTCTACTTGGCTGAATGTGGAAGCAAGTGACTGGTCAGCTTCACTGCAGCCTGTGTGCACAGTCACAGTGTCGTATGCACGTCCAGCTTTTTATTGTGTAACTGTACAAAGACACAAAAATGCTTCATTTTCAGGTATAAATGATTGTTTCTGGTGCAGAAAATGTATTTGAGAGCTTTCTAGTTGACCTGCCTCCTCATAAACAATGTGAACCAACCTGTGTATGTCAGATAGATGACTGAGAGAAAAACCACTCCAGCAGCTACAGAGACTCCCAGGAAGAACAGAGTCTGGAACTCCTGCCTGGTCAGTCTGTCCTTCAGGTACAGCAGGAACGCATAGACCTGAAGCAGCACAAACACACCTGCAGATATACAGCACAAATATCATTTGAAATAAAAGAGTATTTAACAACAGGAAAAGGCATCACTTTCACTTAACCCGCAGTGTTTCAGTAGAATGCATGTCTGCATGGATTAAAGCGTCGCTGCAGTTAATATTTAAGTCAGCACTTTATTTCCACTGTACTCTCATTGTCCTCCACAGATACACTGGCACAGCCAAACTGCTGTGGGCACTGACATTATGAAAATAGTTTCAGGTAAATGGTCCAAGATGAACTCATCATCGTGACACACTCTGGTTTCAGGGCTCACACAGATTGAATTTATGGATCTAATATGGTAGCAGACATCCACGTGTTAAAGTGTAAATTTAAGAAATGATACAGTGGATAGGCTCACATTTTAAGTCTATCTTAAAACAATACTCACATGCATGTATGTAATAATAATTCCAATGTAAATGTGGGCATGTGAGTATGAAGAGAGATATGAAAAATCTGTCCTTAATCCTCAGTGACAGAGCAGTGCAGGTTAAATGTTGTCTGAAGTGTAAAAGAGAGACATTTTTGCACTGAGGACTTGCTGCAGTATAAACACGTTATTGGCTTCCAATGCTATTTTCCACTTTCCACCGAGACCACAGGTTATTGTTTACTGACCTGCTGCGGCCATGTGTTCACTGGTCCTGATTGGCTGAAAGCCCACAAAGGGGATCTGCATGGACAAGACCAGGCCGATGATGTAGAAGGTGCTGTATGCTGGAGGGAGAAAGAAAAGAGTGAGACCAGTTAAGCCACTATGTAAAAATGAGTTTGAGCAAACAGAAGAGAAAACCATCAGAAAGGACAAGCCAGGGAATGTTCTATATTTCTCTTAATGTCAGTAAATCCCATGAAAAGACTCCAAACAATCAATGAACATATCCTAATAGCAAGTATTGTGTGTATCAAAGCCTGATTTATTTCTTTGTGCCACATTTTTAAGTAACACATTAGAAAAGGTTGATGGAAACAGCAATATTCCTTTTATGTTCGTCTGAGGTGATTTAAATAAATTCTGATTTAGCAAATATTTAATTCACATGATTAGTCAGCTGTTTCAATTCCTCATCGCTCAACACAGATCTGATCTAACCTCGCCCACAGTAATACACAAAACAAACTGAAATTCAGATTTCTATTGTGTTTTCTACATTATTTTTTTGTTCGACGGGTGCTCTTTCAATTACGTCACCTTGTAATGTCCTCTTCTTCTACAATGGTTTAATGTATTTAAAGTCTTCTGACTGGAGAATTGATGCTACCTACTGCTTACCTCGATGAACACAACTCCTAATAATTGCATAGTGGTAGTGGATGGAAACAGACAATCATTTGCACAGTTTTCATAAAGAAATTCAGTTAAACTTGCAATACATTTGGACGGAACGCGGCTAGTGCTGCACTCGGTGGCATGTCTCATTATTGCGATGAACATGCTTGTATGCATAAGCTCAGCATAAGATATAGTCAGCATATTAACCAGAACACAGTCTGTCTTTCAACAAAAATGGATATGAGACGTTTTTAGCTGGGTTCAATTTTTTAATTCAACACAGTTGAAACTTAAGAATGATGATATGCATAGTAGGCGATTTGGAGGCCCAACACATTATGCCTATCTTGCATAAATGTAGCAATTACTGTCACACAATCACACTAAGTTGAGAGCATTTTACACTACAGAGGACAGCACATTTGAAAGCAAACTGTGTTTTAAAGCAGCCACATCAACTACACAGTTAACAACACAGAAAGCTAGCTGGAGATGGGTGGAGATGTGACCCAGGACCAGTTCATCAGAGTTTATAAGAATGCAGTGCAGAGAGGATACAGACGTTTCATCTGTCTGTCCCTGACAGAGTGAAGTCTGCAGTGTAGTTGATACACTTCACTGATAAACCACAGAACTGCAGAGTAACTTCAGGCTTCATGATCAAAGAAAAGTTAGCATATTTTCTCTCTCTCTCTCTCTCTCTCTCTCTCTCTCTCTCTCTCTCTCTCTCTCTCTCTCTCTCTCTCTCTCTCTCTCTCTCTCTCTCTCTCTCTCTCTCTCTCTCTCTCTCTCTCTCTCTCTCTCTCTCTCTCTCTCTCTCTCTCTCTCTCTCATTTCTATCAATTGATGTTTTGATATTGCCTGGTTTTAGTGGGTGCTGCAGTCCCCTCAGCAGCCCTACTTCCCACATCCATATCTACATTCCTTTTATTATTTATATTCCAATCTTGCCGATTATTTTCTAATAAAACCTGGTTGTCCACGGTTATATAGTCTGCATGAAATGGTGAGAAGGCGTGCTTTTAGTAGTTCGGTTTAATCACGGCCGACCCTCCTCAATAAGTGCAGTGCAAACAACTTTCTTGTTAGCAGTTAGGTCCACAACCTCGGCACCAAAGTGCTCCGGGATGACGTTGTTTTGTATTTTCAAGGGTGCATACCTTATTTTCCCGTGGATTAACCGAGCAGCAAACTTTCAGCACTGTGGTGCATGACATTAACGTTATGGTTTGCTTGGCTAACCGCTTGCTAAGGTCCAGTGAAACACCATGAAACAAGACAGAGTACATTATTTATGTTCAGCTGTCTTATGTGAAACTGTTAATGGTGATTTACAAGTGTTTGTTGTGTTGCTTGTGGTATTACTTTAAATCTATCACCTTACCATAACAATAACTAATGTTACACCATTTCCACCGTTAGCCGACGGCTCCCCCCAACTGCAGACAGTTAACAAGCCATTTTTCCCAGCTTTTTTTGGTCAATTTCTTGCAGTTTTTACCCTTATGAACAACAATATCTTGTTACTCAATAAAAGCTCCTCCTGGTTTCTTGGTTTGATTGACCTGGGCAACTGTAAATGATGAAAAACATCTGCATTTTGAGTGTGTGTTGTAGTGTTTCCTATGCAGAAAATCACTTCTGGCCCTCCATCTGCTGTTCGTGTCACAACAAAAGAGTGACATCACATTATCTGCAAACAACCTGTTTGCTGAATTCTACAAAACATTTAATAAGGATGAGAAAGATGACACATACAAACATACAGGCTTAGCGTATACCGTCTCCTGCACATAAAACCTCACAAAGTCCTTGACATGGTACACAAGAACAAAATGCCTTTTTTGACTAAATCATGACTGACAGTCTAAGAATGATTAAGCATCAGAGTTCAAATGATTTACGCACTTGGGAGCAGCACAACCAAACAGGCACACTGCGAACACTCAAACTAAACCTGAAAGCTGTCTCAAACAAGCCCTCCGGGCTAAGAAACCCTGAAACAAAGCTTCAGTAGCAAAAACCCCCAAACAAGCTCTGCTGGTCCAACACTGCCACAGCACAGCCAATGAGATGAAAGTTTTTGTACTCAAGAGCTGAAATTTCCTCAAAATGTACAGTTAGTCCTGACATTTTTAGTGCTGAAAATCAGATTTTTAAGTTACTGAACATTTAATAGAATTATCATTCCATGTTGAGAAAGGGGATGGATGATGATGTGGTCGTCACTCTGAGCGAAGACTCTAATCTCCACTCTTTGCTCTTCATCTGTGGCTGCACTTAAAATAAATCTGTAAGGCTGAAGCCTCATCAGATCACACTGAAGGGAATTGTGTGTGGGGGAAAAAGCCTACGCCAATTTGTGTCTGGGCATAGAATCAAACCTCAATTCTCTCCACTGCTCTACTCCTCACAAGCAGACATGATTATTATTGGTATTACACCAAAAGATGTGTGCCTTGCTGTGAAAATAGCCTGCTGATCTGCTGGAGCAACACATACTTTCAAATGATTTTGGATCATGATTAGCTCATCGCCTTGACAAGACTAGAGGGAACAAAGGGGAAAACATTCAGTTCAAATATTGTTATTCAATCAGAGTCAATGCACTTTTCTGCAATCCTCATGAATCCCTACAGACCAGACTTTTATTCCCTTTTAAAAGCAGCAGATCCGAGGTTGTGCTTTTTCTGACTCTGATCACATTCTTTCTTTAGGGCTGTCCTGTCATGATGACACCATTATTAGGCATGCCACAGCGAAGAAAATGGAAATGGAGGATTGCTGCTGACCCAGCCTGTGTCACAAACTGCCCAGTAAAAGACAGCTCTGGTAAAACAAACACCTTTCTTCACCAGCCCAAATGCAGTTGCAAATTTAGATACCCCTGCACAACAGTATGTGATCAAATTCAATTAGCCCCGCAGTAAAACTTAAAAAAGTCAACTTGCGTTGACATTACGTCAGACAGATTTTGATTCAACTGTGTTGCATCATACTGACAGGATGTACACTGAAAACTGAAGGTAGGATTTAATGCAAAGCTGTTGTATTGTAATCATATTAAATAATGTAGTAACTACCAGTGGAATAACAAACTTACACTGCAATTATATGAACATTTACAGTAGTAAAAGCAGTTATGGAAGAAGAATTTAGATCCTTAATCTCAATATTGTGTTGTCATATCGTCGTCATCATCCTGTACAGTATGACAAGGTCAACTGTATATTCCAGTTAAAGTAATTATTGGCAGAGCCTGAGAGTGAGGTGCTTCTGCAGCAGTGTTCCTGCACTGCACCTCTCGGAGGTTACTCTGCGGTCAAACAGTGTCCTAACATGACGAAGCTGGAGGTGCTCAACTTAAATGACAAAAAAAGGACTGAAATTCTGAGGCTCAACAGTCAAAACAGCAAATACAAACAAAAAATACAATCACATAAGCCACGATTTACACCTTTTAGCAATGTAGCTTTAACAACTTTAGCATTTTTTGTTCCTGGCCTGAGTTACATCAAATAGCAGATGAACAAATGCTAAACTAAAAAAAAAAAAAAACCTTTAGAAGTTGAACTCTTAAAGAAATCTAAAAAGATTTGAATCAAATCAAAAGTTTAATATGTGAGTGTTTAGGATCCATCTCCATGACAACTGAGCAAACTCAATCTGATGATAAAGACTGCGAGCTGTTGCTGAGGTTCACACTAAAAACAAAGATCTTCAAAATGGGTCACTTTTCAGAGAGGCTCAGTATTTTCCTAAAGCTGCTGGTCACTGTAGTTTCTAATCATATGTTACTCTAACAAGTTATGGACTATTTTCAGTGGCGGCCTAATCCACATTGAACATCCACATTTGTTCATTGGTTGTTTTGATCCATTCAATGGATTTGTTGACAAAGAATATATATAAGAAATAATATGTTATGCTTGCATCTCTGGTTTGGGTATTAATGGACTTTGTGACCATAACAAAGCATTGCCTTTGGTGATCCAAAGCAGCAGCTTTACCAACTTCGATTTGTTGGTAAGTAAAAGCTGGCATAAACAATATGTGGCTGAATCTACAATTTAAGAAGGTGTCTAAAGATGCCTGCATTTTCTGTTAGAACAGCATCCAAAGTGGAGTCTTACCTCTCCAAAAACCTCTCATAAAGTCTAATCAAATCATTTAGTCCTGCTACTGGATGCCAAGCAGCACAATTCTGTAATGGATGAGGGCCCAGCGCTGCCCTGGTCGAGTGCCCCAGCAGGCCGCACGTATGGCGCCTGCTCTCTAGACCCTGAGCGATGTGATGGCCCGGAACAGTACCGGGAACTAGCAACCAAGCTGATGCCTGTTAGAAAGTAGAGGCATCCATCATAGCAGTTTCTATTCTAAGTTCTCTATTCTGCTGCAGAGGAGATGCTGCTCATGAGATAATGAAATTCCAATTGGATTTCATTACGGTTTTTCTGCTTTATTAGACAGTGGAGATGGAGGGAGAGGGGCCCGGTGTGTGACAGCAGGTCACAGACTGGGCCTCAAATCACAGTGCAAGGTATGCATCACAGAACACAGAGAACTATTACGACTTTGAACTAACTCAATTACTGTGTTGCTGCAGGCATAATCTACAGTCCTGGACTTCAGAAGGAGACAGATGCAGGAGGTGAGACAAAAGAATAATGGTGGTGGGCACATTGATGGGGGTGGGATCTTCTCTGTACTTGTCCTAAGTTCTAGCAGCCCTCAAAATAGGTTGTCTTTGATTAAACATTATACAGTTTTCTTGTCAAGTTAATCTTGCCCAGTTGTGCACTTTTTCAGTCTTGTTAGGTCATTATCTCCACAGCATTATGACCTGGTATGGTATATATGGCATGTTGATTTGAATATGAAACAATGGTATGGTGTTACAGCTGTGAGCCCCCGGTCAGGATTTGATTCATGATCACTGAGGCAAGTTCAGGGTGAGCAACGAGGCGAGCTCTTTGAAGGGAAGGCAGCTTTCATCTTTTTTCCTTCCCATTTTTTTTCCCTTGCCTGCATTTCCACTTTCAGTCTCTCTTTTATAAAGCATCTCTTCTGCCAGTCTTGGGGGGATTTGTGTTAACCTGATATCTGTCTAATTACAGACGTGTCATCAAATGCTTGTGGTTTGTATTAATCATTAGTGACCATGTTTATACAATGCAGACATGACAAAGAATAACACGGCACTCCCCTGGATCAATGTGCATGGCTTTAAGTCTTCTTAAAGTGGAAAAAAATACAGCTTTGTGTGCGTGTGTGCGTGTGTGCATGTGTGCGTGCAGCTGATGACTGTACAGTTGCTGTACCTTGCCCTTTACGTTGTCTGTTTATCCTGGATGTGTCCCACGGAATGTCAAATGAGCATGATAGTAAACCCCCAAGTCATTTGTTTATGCCCTTAAATTAATGTGAATATAAATACAGTATTTGGGTGCGTGTGCGTGTTTGTATCATCTCACCTATGTAGACTCTCCTACTGAAGCGCTGCATGAGAAGCAGGACAAATACATGAAGAGGAATAAGGTTGATGATGAACACGTAACCACCCCAAGCTGAAACCTGTGAAACACACAAAAACACAATGTATTTAATGAGAGCAGTTTTCTATTCATTTACAGCTTCAGAAATAATAACCATTAATGAAGGGGTGTAACTATTTGGATTATGCGTGCACACACTCTCACCTGCACTCAGATGTATGCACGCACAGCTACACACTCACAGTAACTTTACTGCTTCTTGTCATAATGAGATTTTGATCCCTGCTGAATCCTTGCAATGCTTTCAACTGCAGTGGATAATCAGTATTGTAACCAGCCCACGAGTCCCTGTGGGCTGGGAACTGAAGGGTGGCTGTGTTTTCTCTCACACACACACACACACACACACACACACACACACACACACACACACACACACACACACACACACACACACACACACACACACACACACACACACACACACACACACACACACACACACACACACACACACACACTTACTTCCATAATGAGATGGGTAGCAATAAGAGGGAGGGTGCAAAACTACACAGCCCAGCTGAGAGCTGTGAAATCATTATGAGCTACAGTGTTAAGACTGCCATTCAGATTATGCTGTCGGCCCCCAAATCCTCAAAGGTACACACTCTCTCTGTGTGTGTCTCTCTCTCTCACACACACACACACACACACACACACACACACACACACACACACACACACACACACACACACACACACACACACACACACACACACACACACACACACACACACACACACACACGTTCAGAAAAATGGACACATATGCACCTCTTCTCAAGCTTTGTGACTATTGTCTCATGGCCATGTACCTCGTGGGCAGTGAGCAGGTGCCAGAGAGGAGACATCACAGCTTGCAGCGTGAGACATTTAAGTGATTCATCACAGTCTTGCTGAATGATATGTGGGTAAGGGAATAGCGCCCCAAACGATCTGTTTCTGTCTGATGAAAATGGCTTTCGGTGATGTGATGCAAACAAAGGTTAGCCTTATCTGCAGAGGTTCTGTGAGTGAGTGGCAGGGTGGTAACTTTTAGGTGCATGTGTTTCAGAGTTAGCATGTGATCTCGATGTTGCTCTCTCTCTAGGTTACGATCTGACTTTAGCATTAGGGGTAGGTTTCAAGGTGTCAGATTAGGATGTGAATGTGGGTCAATACAAGTCCTCACCTAAATGACCATAAACAGCATAAAACAAACATTTTTGTGTGTTCTCACCATGTAGAAATAGGACAGGCAGCATCCAATGGTCCAGAAGACTGATCCCATCTTCACCGACTTCACCTGCAGTTTGCATAGCAGAGCATTAACCAAAAAGACACAGACACACACACACACACACACACACACACACACACACACACACACACACACACACACACACACACACACACACACACACACACACACACACACACACACACACACAGAGTACAGTATATCAACTGCTTCCATTAAGCTGAGCGCTGCTCTGCTCACTATTTTTTCCTGGAGAATTCGCTCTGTTGCTGCTTACCCAACATGTCTGCCTGAATTATTCATTGTGTTTCTCTTTAATGACCTGCACAAAGCAGAGCACTGTGTTCTACACATCTTTACCTTACCCTGTGCCGCACATGAGAGCTGCTAACGAGGCCCTAACAAGGCTAACGAGCCCTGACTTAACGAAGGCATGGTTGGGAGGCTCTGCTATTGGCTGGATGAGATTGGATAAATGGAGGAGCTGAGCCAGTGATATGTGGTGGATGGAGGGAGGCAAGAGACTGAATGAAAGTACAGGGAGAACAAATTAGATGGGGAGGGAGATTATGAGAAAGAGAAAGTAAACAGTGGTGAAGCTTTCACTGAACACTTTCATTAAAGTTACTCTGTTCTTCTGTCTAAGCATATCCCAGATGTAATAAGAGCTTTAAAGTCCAGTGTGTCTACGAATGTGTATGATTTATTTTCAATCTGTGTAAAATCCAGAGTACAGAAACAAGCCTAACTGTTCATCTTTACCCCGGGTTATGCTATTCCCCATCTATTCAAAACATCAAATAACAGCGACTTCAGGGCTTTATAGCTGGGAGAGCAGATTCCTTCTTTAAATCTCAGAGGTATGCATGAAATGTCATGGTTGATCATGTTAACTGAGAATAGCATTAGCCCGCATAGTCACATGCACAAACCACTGAGGACCAGTGTGATGAATAAATCTGTGGAAGCAGATAGAGACACTTACATATGTGGTTAAAGGACAAAAGCAGCTTGGATTATCTGTAGCTATAATTAGGAGACATCTTAAATGAACAATTTACACAGCTTTACAGGATCACATGAATAAATATGAAGATAGTGCTGTTAGGGTAGTCTAGCCTAACATTGCCTTTATGTAGTTCTACATAAAGCTTTAACAGCATACTTGCTACATTAAAAATCAATTGTGCTCCACTCTAAGTTTGCACTTGTCGCCAATGTTGTCTGTCTGCCATTTGGTGCTGAGCAGGTACTCTACAGTGGATTTATCGCAGCTCTTGTGCAGAAAACTGCTGCCTGCTGTGGCTGAAGATAAGGTTAATGAGAGAAAAATTTGTGAAGTGGAAAAAGCAAAACAGCTAACACTAAAGAGGCTAAATGGCCCCATGCAGCTGGGGGACACTGCCGGTGTGGCTCTACATCTCTGAACCTCTACACTTCCTCCCAGATTTGTTCATCTTATTGTTCACCTTCATCTTATTGAAAGATGTTTGCCCATTTGAAAAAAAAAAAAACCTGTGGAAATAATAACTTTGTGGGTGGGAATCCCCTGTGGGGATGAAACTTAGGATGAAACTTTTCGCCTATCGCAGCTTTAAGTCATTGTAAGAAAAAGTTCATCATGACTAACTTCATCCCTCCACTTCAAACAAAGAGCAGCCAGCCGAAGCAGCAATGACGACTGTTATAAATAGCTTCATCGTGGAGGGTCAGGACTATGGAAGGCCTACAAAGTATATATAGGCGTACCCAGAGGTAGTAGGTGAACTGCAGGGCAAAGATGGCGATGCCTTCATTGTCGAAGGAGCCAGCAACAGAGCGGGAGATGTAACCAGGGACGATGGCAATGAAGCAGGCCGCAAGCAGCCCTGCACCCTGGTTCCACAGCTCCCTCGTCAGCAGAAAGGTGGAGATGGAGGTCAGGCCACTGAACACCGGAGCCAGGAACACACACACGTCCCGGATGTGGACAGTAACATGCAGCAGGTTGAGCACATAGTGGATGAGGCCCGCTGTGACCATGAGACCTGGGTACACCTGGAGGAAGAGGGGGGAACAGAGTAGAAGATAAAGGCTGAGTGATTATTCAGGCTCTGGTCAGGTAAGCCACAGCTAACTGACTCATAAGTGTTAGTAATAAGGTCTGGATAGCCAAAAAAGATTTTGTCTTTGTCTCTCTTTCATGTTGATGTGATGAGAAGAGCACCAACACTGAGAGGCTAGCAAGACCTCTGAACAACTACAAATGCATTGTTCACTATGGCGACTGCAAAATGCTATCATTGACTCAGACAGTGGAGCAAAAAAAATAAAAAATAAAAAACACATTACAAGCTGTGTGATCACAGAGCTACTGGACAGAAAATATGCTCTTGCCAGCCTGCATCATTACCTCATAACCTCAAACACCAAATGTGTGATGACAGAAAATGCTGCTGAAGTACCTACAGAAAAAACAAACTTCTAACTTGAGCACAATTGAGTTTCCTTCATCTTGAGGATGACGGCTAAGCTGAGGTAAAGAAAGTCCCAATTAAAGCCTACAGTAACCAAAATGAAAATGGAATAATAATCTTTACAATTTTAAACTATTACTGTTAACTCCACCTGTCAGCTACAACTTTCACCCCCCCAGGAGTTAGTATGACAGTAAAGCTCCTGAAGTAGAGAATCATCTTTGTCCTTTCTTTCTTTCCACTGTCATATGCAAACAGATGGCTTCAAAGCCAAAACAAAATGCTCAAAGCTGTTATTTAGTCAGCTAGTCTGAATGTCCAAAAGTGCAGTCTGGAGAACAGATAAGCTGAGAACAGTTAGCTCTGTCTTCATCAACCCTTATAGAGAGGTCACACAGAGGGGTGTAAATATACAGAGGAGATGAGTTGTAGTGTAATGATGGCGTGTCTGTCTGTTCCTTAACTGTTATTAAGACAGATCTACTATGTGTTATATGAGTGTGTATGAGTCCCTGCCTCCCCCAGGAGCTGTTTAGTCACCCAGCCATGCTTACTAAGTGTGTGTGTATTGTGCGTGTGTGTGTGTGTGTGTGCGCGCGCGCGTGTGTGCATGTGCGCGTAAGAACTGCAGTTGAGAGTGAGTTCAAGAGGATGATTGAGGATTCATCAAAGTAATGTGACTCTTGAGAAATAAGGACAAAGGAAGAATGGGCTGAGGCAGAAAGTACACCTACTTGCACAATCTCCCCAACCTCTCGAGTCACCCCACCCACCCCCACCCACACCCACACCCCCAAACCAACACATAGCATGAAAAACACACTCACCGTGCCCCCTACTATCCTACCCAGAGGGTACCAGGCTCTTTCATCAAACCAGTTGAGGAACTCGTAGAAGCCATTGGTGGTGAGATGGTGAGTCGACCTGTAGTTGAACCTGCAACACAGAGTGGGGTGTCAGACAGGGCACAGCACCGAAACCATAACCCCTACAGAAGCCATTACTGTCTCACTGAAGAGAGGAAGCACAGGTTTGGCTTTAGGTTTCACCAGAACCAGAAAGCAAATCTGTCCAAACGCAGCATTCTTGGATATTTAGAATCTGCACACTTTTTGGTGTTTTCACACCGAACTATTCTGGTGTGCCTCAACCAAACTAGTGCATTAATCCATTTGGTTTGGTTCATTTATTCAAAAGCTGTTGATGGAACTCTGGAGCAGACCAAAACCACCACACCAAGACTGCTTGAAAAAGAGGGTTCTGGTACAGTTCTAAGAGGACTCTGGGGCTGTTTGTTTGTTGTGTGGAAGATTACAGAAGACTGCAGATTATTTGGAAAAAACTTTATTTATTATTTATTAAAGTTTATTTAAGTTTACTTTTTTGTAGAAACATATATTAATCTTGGGTTTCAACATAATCAATTTGAGGTCAGGTCAGCTGACCTCGGTTGGGACACCTTACTGCAGCTGTGCCAGTCAGGCAGCAGTGAAAAGTCTGAAAAGTAAAAACTTTGTGCACTGAGAGGAAGTTGGGAAAACGTTGACATCAAACATCAAACTTCAACTGAGAGCATTTAACAGAATTTAAAAGTTGCAGAACTGAAAAGAAACAACCAAAGAAACTTCAAAGTTGCAGCTATCAACAAGGTCAGAAGTTATGACTGTGTCACAACAAAGTCACAGCATGGAAAAGATTTCAAAGTTTCAATACCATAGAGGTAAACTGATGAAATAATATCAAAATGAAGAACTGAAGAATAACATCTACTGCACACTGCAGCTGAGGCTGAAGTTATACCAGGCATGACAAGAGAAGAGATACAGATGTGCCCTGAAAAATCCTGGCAGCATCAGTGGCACAGCGAGCGAGCAGCTGCCAGCTGGAAGTACTGAGAATGTGAGAGAGATGTTCAGAATCGAGAACGGTTAATAGCATTGGGATGTTTGATCTGCATGTGGGAACTTGCTTTAACCACAGTGTCTAATACTTGGAGTTCAGAGTCTTAATGGAGTAAAGAAAACAAAGGAAGCCACACTTGCAGGCGAGTAAACTGGGGTTCAAGCACCCGAAGCAATTGAGAAAAGCTGACAGGTTAATATTGCAGTGAGGGGAGATCATAAATACATTTAGATCTTTTCATTGAAGTTAGTTCAGGCTCTGAAAAACTAATCACTGTTAACTGTCAGACTGTTGGGAAACTAGCACAAACTTCACACTTGCACACCTACACAAACGACTCTGATCTCAAATAACAGCACAGTACACCAAAGGTTTTATTAACATTTTCTCTGAGACAGGTGGAAAGAAATGAGGATCAAAAATCAGCAGGAGAAAATTCTCAAGCGGCTCCATTAGCCCTTTCTTCATGACACCGTAGCCTCTCATTCTAACTCAGCCTTCTGTCAGTCTTTCATTTCTCAAGTTGTTTACAGCCACCAAGGATTTAAGAGGAACAACCCAACTACAGCCTCGTCTATAATTAGTTGGGCCTGGTAGATAGAGAGCTGCTATTGTGCAAATCCTGCATCTAACTCCTAGCCTGCAGACAGACACTGTGCTGCTGATACACAGCAGTCTGCTTGTCCCCCGAGCTTTTCCACAAGTATTTAAGTGTTCAATAGAAATTGTCCCTCCATGAAAAACAGGAATTTGATGGAGGGATTGCAGCATATGGCTTACTCAGCCCCCTTAGGAGAGAGTGCTAGATTGAGGGTACGAGCATTCACGATCACTCTTGAGACACAGTCATTGGATTTAAAAAGGAGGAGAGAGAAAAAGTGCCTGTGCACACACACACACACACACTCACAATCCATTGGGTCTCCAGTGTTCTGATTATCGCCTGGATTGACAGAATGCTTCTATTTTTTCCCCCTCTTACAATTACAGTCCCAGAAAACCAGCGGTATCCTAAAGCGTTCAGCCAGCGGACAGAAGAAACACTCACCGCCCACACTTGACTCTCTGGATGATGGGCTCTTAAACCTTTTCCAGGCTGGTTCTCTGACAAAGCAAAATTCTGTCTCACCATTGGGGATCCAGGCTCATGAAAACACAAGAAAGCTTTTTTCATGTGCAGACTCACCAAAAATCCGTTAAACAGCCGTTCTTGCAAAGGCATGAAAGGAACTCAAACCGCCAAACAAACATATGTAAATAGAAAAATACATTTCAGCTGTGGCTGGTGAGGTTGTCTGTCCAACTAGTCCTCATTTGAGTCTTTGTCTACTCTGAAACTCTACTTAGCTGGTAAAAGAGAAGAGGTTGGTGAAATACCAGATGCTGTAGCCAGTCCAAAGAATACTGGACAGTTGGATTGTTGATCGGTATTAGAGATGTTCAGATAAACCTTCTATTTTTTATCTTTAGCATTTCAGGCGAGGAAAACTGATCACCACCAAATGAAATGCAAATAAATAAAAGTTCCTAAAACAGTGGTGTGACTGCCTGATCTCCACCACACAGGCATCAGAGGCAGGTTACACTCCTGGATGAGCCCCTGTGGTCTCCAGGTCATGCTTTTACTCACTGCAGGACTCTTGATGCATTCAGTCAAGCTGGCAGGTGGCATGTTTGGGCTCCTAGTGTCCGAATGCTCAAACTGATGGGGCTAAGAGTTTGGAGAATTATTTTGCATTCTTGTGCATCAAAGCTTTACATATTGAAAGTGCAATCCAACCAATTAGTCCCTGAGCTGGAGCTTCAATTTCTTGCTTCATGGCCCCTGATCAAGGTATGCGGCTTACAACTGAAAGCCTTTGGGATTCAAAGTCTACGTTGTGGTCTTAAAGGCATTTATGGCAACAACAAAGTATTCTTCTGTTTTTCCAGGAGTGTAAAAGAGGTACAATAATGGCCATTTGTGGAGTAGAGGGGGACCAAGAAACAATGGGTCTTAATTGAGCCTATTAAATCAGTGATCAGTATTGACTCAAAACCTGATCAAAGCATCCATATAGGGGATGAAACCAAGTGAGGAGTTCAGAACATAATACTCAGCCAGGGACAGCAAATAGTATCCTACTTATGTCAGGCACAACCCTATACTTGGAAGATAAATTAATAAAACAAAAATAAAGTGTAAGATGTACAGCACTGCAATTAGTGGGATTCATTATTCACTCTTAGTTAATAGCTTTAGCGTGCAGAGTATATTTAGAGGACCATTTGTTAAAATCCACTGAGAGAAAACAAAGTTTTCCTCACAGTTTTGCCACTTAGATATATTGTTCAAAATCCAGCACATCCATTAACAGCAGCTTTCTAAATATGAATATGTCCTGGGAAGCAAAGCACTGCAGAAAAAACACCAATATCCTCTTACCTAAAGTCAGTTGTCATTAGGTAAATAAATGGTAGCTCGATAAATGAAAGCCTGTAAATAATTCAGGCGCACAGATGAAGGCTTTCAGGTGAATCTACTGTGCCACAGGCCCCATGCAGGCTCATTGTAACACCTTCCCTGGTCCCCAGGGGGCAGACACTAAAGCACATAACTAAAATAAAAATAAAAGCACCATTTGGACAAATCACCATGGCAACACTTGCAGCCTGCTGCTACATATACAAAATCATTCATAATCTGATGCATAGCTCTCAGCTGAACTTAAGCACATTCATCCATACAGAAAGCAAACTAACTCAGTTTCCTCTTCTTTATGTTTAGCTTAAATTCCTGAAGGCCAATTCATCATGTTATTGAGACAGTAACTGTAATGTCCTCTTTGTCAATCACCCTTTGGTGTTATAAAATGCAGCAGTGCAGCAGTGAGGTTGGGGGTGTACGTTTTTATCAGTGATGTCTCAATAAGGTAAAAGAAAAACAAAACCATTGTTCATTTATATATCTATTTATCAGTACAGATTCAGAATGGGTCCATTTTGCATGAAAATCTCCATTTAGATTTGTTGACGTCTTTGGTCATTTGCTGAGGACAGGCTGATGTCAGATTTGGCATTTGCCACCCGGCTTTATCACTTCTGATTACAAGCCCTTTGCCAACCCTTTCTCTTCCCTGCGTACACACCAACAATTGCTCTGCTGCATCTTTAAACATGGCAGATGGCAGATGGCCAAAGAGCAGCCAAACTGAGGGCAGCATCACCTTTTAATGACCTGTACTAATATCTGTTCCAAGGACAGGCAGGGCAGCAGCAGCCTCTGCAGGGTGATCGTGCTCCCTGCTGGTTTCAGATAGCATGTGTGGGAGCCTGACACAGGAGAACTGAAAAACACACAGCTCTGAGGAGATGACAGGAGGTGGCATCAAAGAGACTAACTGCACACTTTTCTCTCACACACACGCACGCACACACACACACACACACACACTGTACGGTTTGAACGCAGGGGTTTATATGCACACAAATAAAAGCATGAAAAGATATTTACACAAATATTTCCCAAAAGAAATAAAACATTGTGCATCCTGACAGGCAAATTTAAGAACTGGGAGATGCATGCAGAGGGCACAAATCAACATTTAACAGGGCAATGAATGTCTATTGCATACAAACAGTGCAGCCTCCCACATAGGTTACCTTGTTTTGCCCTGTCCTGTACTCCTGTAACTCATTCTCCTTACCTCATCGCATCCCTCAAACGCCTAATTTCATTGCCATGAATGATGGAGCAGACAGTGACTATTATCACACCAACTCCCATCCCAGAAAGATATTTTCTGTATGATAGTTATAGAGTGGTGTCCAGTGCTCCAACATTAAACAGGCAATTAATTCATAGAGCTGCCTCATTGTCATGCAAGCCAGCATGACATTGTTTCATGTAATAACACTGCTTGTAAAAAAAGAGCTTGGGGCATATTCTTATGATTTCTAGATTCTTCAGGACACTGGGACAGTTCTGCTTAAGTTCTGCAGGATGCCGTCCAGCAAAGACTACCATGACTGCTCTAATGTCTCACCTGAAGAGGGAGCAAAGTGTGTCTCAAATTGTATCTGGACTCTGAACATGACAATAACTGAATTTAACATACTGGTCATAATCATACAGCATCCTCTCTTTTCATTGACTTAATCTTAGAGTAAGACTGTTCTTTCGCATGCTTAGACCTGTAGCTCATTTTCATTTCTCATAATATCCTGCATTAACTCCTCTCCAACATGATCACTCTATAATTTTCTTGCTGTTATTGTCTGGGTCTGTCAGTCGAGATATGGTCTATTCTCTCTCTCTCTCTCTCTCTCTCTCTCTCTCTCTCTCTCTCTCTCTCTCTCTCTCTCTCTCTCTCTCTCTCTCTCTCTCTGTACGTTCATGCTGCTGTAATGCGCACCTCTCCTCCTCCCCATCACCGCCAAGTCTTTGCAGATTCATCAGCTTCATCATTTCATCATCCTCATCAGCCTATTAGTCTCAGCAGAATCATCAGCCGCCAACTCCAGTGTCTAGACTCCAGGGGGGGATTTATCCGGCTGCCGTTCAGGGTAGATGCCCCCTGATTACAGTCTGATCACTGAAAACTTTGTGACAAGACTTAATTATCATAAATCATCTGTTATAATAAACAATTATACCTGTAAAGAATTCAACATGAAACAGCAGTGGATGATTAGGTGCCAATAACTTCAACAGACGAGGTTCATTTCGTATATAGCCTGTTGTAGCCATCATTGTCAAACAAGCCGCTGTCACACATACACACAATTTTTGTGTCCTTGTGTCAATACAGGGAAGCAAAATGACAACTAATGGGAGCTAACATACCCTCAGCAGCCAATTTACTAATAAGTGTGACACCTGTCATCTGTGTGTAGGACTTCACATCACACCAAAATAGTAACAACAAACTCAACAGTCAGCCTGGGCTGCTCAGAAAAGTACCTAATTCACATCTTTTTAAACCAGAGGTGTAAAACATAGAAGACTGCATCGCTACAAGCTCTGATGAGAACCACACGGCACAGCATGGGGTCAGGGTGAGCCGCAAACAGTGAGGGCAGACAAAGCGTTGTTCAAAGTCAGGTTTTCAGCATTTCCCTGAGAGGGAAACTGAGCTGGCACAGGCAGCCACAGTCTCATACCATCACAGGACTGGAGGCAGGGGTCACAGGGGCAGCAGGCTCAAACACACTGAGCTTCATACCATGCTGGAGAGAGCTAGCCACATGTTCAGAGGAGTGGGCCAGGGTCAGAGGCCTGGAGTAAAATATATAGAAACTGGCCGACAATAGCATTTTTTTGTTCAACTATCTGGCCTGTGCTGGTGTGTAAGGAGACGAGTTGTGTCACTATCAGGGCTTTCTGAATGCTTGATGAGATGAGAGCAGGCATACATGGAAAAAACGAGGCTCTCTTGTCTTGCCTCTCTGGCCGTAACTGCAAACAACAATCCCCTAAATCATTCCCATCATCTCTTAAGTCTGCTGGGCTCATTTTAGGTAACACCTAATTTCACAGTCCATGAAGACATGGGCAGCTCCTCTTCTCTGTTTGTGAACTGTTGCATTGCTCTGAGGCTCGGTGAGATATGATCTACTGAGAGAGAGAAGAGGGGAGGAGGAGAGAGGAGGTAAGTTAAAATGGACGTAGAGGGGAGAAGGGGGAAGATGAGAAGTGGGAGGAAAAAAGGAGCAAAAGAACAGGGAGTAGAAGTGGGAGGTTTCACCACTACAGGATTCCTTTTTTTGGTCAATAAATTATGGATGACAAGGAGATAAATTTGTTATTTTGTCCTTCAACAAACCCAATTCACAAAGACAGAAATGCAGCAATTCATTGCAAGAGAGCTGGAATTTCGGAATGGCTGGATTTTACTTAAAATGTATTATTAATTATGATTAAAAAAAAAAAAGTTGTTGACAAAGCTTTGATCTTGGCTCCAGGAAGAAAAGCTTCTACTTGATTGAACTGAATAGATCGTCAGCTTTCTATAATTTGTACTTGAAATGAAAGAAACACGACAAGCTGAAGTTCAAAAAGCACGTAGGACACACTGCAGCCTAGGTTGGTGCTTTTCAGTCTTGGTGATAGAAAAATCCCAAATGACTGAGTTCACAGTTAAGCAATTAATAAAAAAAAAAAAAAGTGTTTTCAATATCAAAATCACCATGGCTTAGAAACAGAGCCTGTGCACTGAGGCTATGGGGTATCAGAAGGACAGCAGCAAGACACAAAACAACCCACAGCAAGAAAAATGGAAATGCAATAAAAACATGCAATCTGGTTGTGCTGCTTATTAAAAAATATCAATTAAAGTGCTTGCACCTGTGTATCATTAAAGAAACAACAGCACAGTGCCACAAATGGTACTGATCTCGAAACTGACACAGGAGCCAAAGCGGTTCTCAAGACTTTAATTAAAGCCAGTTGGACGGAGAGAATGACTGATCAGAGCAGAGGAACACGTGCATAGGGATGTGAGCGAGCAGAGACTGGTCATATATGACGTGATGTTCTCGTTTCCCCATGCAGAGGGCTGGAGTAGCTCAACAGAAGATGCAACAACATGTCAAATGGAAAACATGGCAACAAAACCAGAGTAAAGATGTGTAACAGCCTGGCCCAAGTTTAAGCCAAGCAAAGAGGTTTGGCATTCATTAGCATTTGAACCCACCTGCAATGTCTTAATGCTAATTAGTCAAAATGAAAGAAATGAAAATCCTTGATAATAATTAGTGCTGGGAGGTTATGTGTATGTGTATGAATGAGAAAGAAAGACGCTGAGAGAATGCGCTCAGAGGGCAAAGCAGTGGCAGACAGATTTTGTTTGATTAGACAGATCCGAGGTGTTGTGTGGAAGTCACAGTCAGAGAGTGAAAACTAAGCCGGTTTAGAGCCCGGGGGCGGAGCGAGGCTGCACACAAAAGCATTTATTACAATCTGATGATGTCTCATCAAAATCCAACAAATCCTATATGGCTGTAAGCGGGGCCAGACGATAGGACACACTGAGATGAATGCACCAGAGTATGACTGGCTGATTAAAAAAAAATAGCCAAGGGTGAGTGAAGGCATGAACCACCAACTGCACAACTCACCCAAAACTTTCCCCTCACTTTCCATAAGCCAGATAAATCAGATCAAACAATTTCCCAATTAAACCACCCTCAAAACCTTCAGTTCAATTTGCACCGAGGAGGCTGCAGACAAGAGAACATAATTGTAAAAAAAAGTTACCACAGGAGGTGGTGACTCTCATTCATTCATTCTCTAAATCACCAACAACAGGCAAGAGGAGGCAGCAGCAGGGAACAAGGGGGACAGAGATGATACTTTATCACACCTGGCCAGAAACAGAAGCAAATTAGAGAATGTATATTTTACCCCAGGGCCACCTCTAATAAAAACTTACTTCAGTTATCTGGGGAGCCAGAAAAGTTGGCCCATCAGGGATGTAAGGCTCACACCAGTGTCATGGATGCAGAATAGATCCCTTCAGTATTGTGTTAAACAAAACCAACATGCCAGCTGCTCCATGGCAAAGAGCACTCAAAATTTAGTCCTATATACAGGCTTGTAGAATTGGACTAAAAGACAAGCAGGGTTTACTATCGGCAGCTAACAGGTTCAACTCTAGAACCAACTGAAAAACAGAGACGCCAGTGAATAATGTTTATTTTGTGAGAGCTGCCATGTGGCCCTTTTTTTTTTATTTTTGGCTAAAACCAAGCAGGCCTAAAAAAATCCTATTCAAAAAAGTCATTTGAGTTGGAAGCCTATTTCATGGTCTGATTCTCTGCACTTCAAGTCCATTTCAGAAACTGATGAGATGAGAAGAAAACCTTTAAAAAGGAGCATAGTCGTATCTCATCATGTTATTCTGATCCCTTACATCAGTCTATATGGCTTTGTTCAATTTTGCATCAGTGTTGTAATTTCCTTATAGAAAAGCAGCCCAGTATAGCCTTGAAGTGGATATACACCACAATAAAAAGTCACCAGTTTGTATCTGCATGATGTCTAGCAGCGCAGCTGAGGAGTCTCAGCAGAAAGCGGCCCACAACTTAAAGTTGCTCTGATCAATTCCTCGCCACTAGGGGCGAAATAATTCACTAACCATTTCAAATCACATGCAGCCATTTAATTTAATATTAACCTACAAAATATTGAGGAATGCAGCTTCAAAAAGATATTTCATTACGGAAATCAATGCTTGGTTCAACCTGTATTCGTAATAAGAGGCTGAGAGAAATAGTTGTTTACCTGATTGACAGAAACCATTTTGATAATTAGTTAATGGTAAGTCATTTTTCAAGCAAAAAACACAAACAATTCTTATTTGACTGTAAAATTAAATATCTGGGTTTTGGACTTAGTTGGACAAACCTCGAAATTATTATTACTTTTTTCATTATTTTCTGACATTTTATAGACCAAACAATTAATCAAGAAAATATGGCAGGTTATACAGTAATACAATTCATTGTAGCCCTCCTTGGAATCGCTTTGCATTGTACCTAGACTGTGTGCCTCATTTGCAGTCTGCATTCATTATAAACTAATTTTCAAATGCTTGAGGCAACTGACAATTCTACCACAAGCATTATCCTTGAATAGAGATGGAAAACCATTTCCACGTACTCAGAAGAACAGGCCTGTGCTAATATGTGTAAGAGAGTTTGGGAGTCTGAGTGAGGAGAAATTACAGATATCACAGAGGACACAACGGAGCAGAGCTCGTCTCATGATCTGAATAGGCGCTCCCTTTCAGATCTGGAAAAGTATCCCAAACCCAACCGAACAGAGGAATTTTTTTTTTTTTTTTTTTTTTTACACAGTGTAGATGGGGTTTGACAAGTAGCCTTACAGACCAGTCAGATTCCTGTAGTTTCTGGTTGCTCTCCCTCTCATTTTTGTATTCTGCTCAGTGAAGCGACACTGAAGAAAAATGATTCAGTCAAGTTTAAGTTAACCGGGCATAGATTTGGCCCAGATGATCTTTGACAGAAAGGGGGAGGGAACCACATTAGCTTCCCAGAAGTGCTTGCCTTGCTGACTGGTTAGCTTAGAGACCTGACACAACACAGTGAAAAAGCCTTTCCTCTGGACAGGAGACACTATCAAATATGCATTAAGGAAACGTATCTTTTTGGAGTTAGTCAAAAAAGATCCTGAGGCAGCAGTCTGAGGGGGATGAGTGTACGTGACGGTGCAGCGAGGATGTGGAGCAGCTGAAAGTTCTGCTCTGTATTGATTCTTTTTTGACCTTTGACCATTTCAAGGGATGTCCAGTTTTGGCATGCATGTACAGAGTGCTCCAACAAAACTGTACATCTTTCTTTCTTTTTTAGGGATGTTAGATTTACATTTGTTGTCACATTTACAGAATCGGATTCTCAATCTGACACCGCAGAGTCATGGACTCAGAACAGAACAGAACAAAATTTTCACCATCACTATGTCTTAATGAAAGCTGTATTCACAGGGTTGGTTTGGGCTCTTTTCAGCAGCGCTGGTTGGTCAGTCAGAAGCACTAACAGCCTAACAACAACACTGTCTCAGCCCATTGCAGTCATGATGATTATTTAATGCGGAGTTGCTTTGCTTCTCCAACCAGCTGCTCAACACATCTGAGTGCCTTAGGAGCAGATCATAAGAGATGAGCCAGCTTTGCGAACTATCATTTACTGCACACAGAGCACACTGACGAAGCATGAGCTATTCACACAGCCCCTGGAAAAACAATACGAGCCTGTTGACCACACCACGAGCACAGAACAGTGTGGGTCTACCAGCTTTCCTCAGGTTGCTATGACAAAATATACTGTAACCACATAAACAGACACACAGCACATTAGCAATGCAGCTTTTCAAGACAGTGAAAAAAACCTGTGCTTGTGCTCCAGTTGCTGACTGGTATTTCACCTAAAGAAGAGCTTGTGCTGCCTCTTGAGCAGCATGCAGGGCTTTCACAGCAGCTCACACCTACTGTAGAGCAACGGTTCTCAAAGTGAGTACCTTAAGGACAGGCAGAGAGTACCACAAGATTCATGTTTATTTAACTATTTTTTTTTACGGTACATTTACCATAGGCCTGCATTTCAGTTCAACAATTCACCACATCAAAAAATGTTTGCATTAAAGAATGACTCAACACTTGCTTCACTTCATAAGTTACAGCTAATCAATCAACCTACACTCAGTTTATTACACTATCAGTTGCTCCTGGTCCACTGCACAAATGTCATTGGTGCACGTTCTTGTAAGCTAACTTTACTTTTTAACAGAGCAAAGGAAACACATTTAACCAATTAAAATATATATTTTTCTTCATTACCCTGGTCCTTCAGTCATAACACTGTCAAGTTAATTATAAAGCACGTCTGAAAACAACAGATGTTGACCAAAGTGCTGTGCAGACCAGAGCAGGTAGGGTTTTGTTACTTCATAGTGTGAAATCATGCAATATAAAGTTTTGGTCTTTTCTATTACTTTATTTGAGACCCACTGAAGACTAGCTTAGCATATACACCCCAGCGGTTTCAGTGTAGCCTAAGGTTCCTGGTCTGAGCGACTGTTTGTAGGACTCAGTTATATGCTTGAAAAAAAAAAAAGTCTAGTCATTGTCCTAAAAAAATTAAAAAAAAACAAGAAAAACACATTTTATTTATGAAGTGGGTGTTATGACGCCGTAGGAAAAGCAGCATGGTATTCCCAGTTATTTTTGTTTTTCTAATTCATCAGGGATTTTTATACAGTCTCCACTGATTGCTCATCAACAGGGACATGCTGTGATATTATATCTCTTAGATAGCCTAAATTCATCAAATGTTAGCATTTGTATACATTATGGAGAGCACTTTGAAGTTGACATGAAATGTGCTGTATGCTCTAAATACGCTGACAATATTGCCTGACAGCTATCGCTATTACTTTGATTAGAATCTACAGGGCGAGGGTCTTAGGAGACTCAATCATCTCGTTTGCCAAGCAATGAAGGCCATTAGAGCAAAGGTTTCGATCACCTGACACCTGACGGCACCATGGATTCAAAGAAACAACAGACGCACAAGACAAACTGTGACTTTAAACAATTTTCATTGTTTTCCAGGAGCGTTGAACATTGTTCACTTCACTGAATCAGTGCAAGGCGCAATAGAGGTTGCTCGCACATATTTTTTCCCCCAAACGTTTGTGAATAAAACTTTCAATATCTGTTGATTGTAGTTTGATCTGTTATTGTATGTCACATTCATTAATTAGGATATGCTATTGAGTTATCAAAGCAAAGTGCGTCTTGCTTTCGATTCTCATTGCTCACAGCTACTGCTGGCATAGATTAATTCTGCACCTGCATCATTACTTGGACATAATTTGCTACAATAGCTGGAGTGCTATTGTAATTGAATACTACATCAAACTGACCCATTATCCCCACCGGGCACATAACGTCCACATTCCATCCACGACACGTATGACAAAGCTGATCAATGCCGTTCTAGTCAATGAGTGCATCAACAATAAACACAATTAAAACAGACAAAAAAGAAACCATTTAACTACCATTTAACCAAATAAACACAACCTGAGCAAGTCAACAAGGTTCAACAGGCAAAACACTCAAGTGGGATTGAAGACGCATGGAGGATGGAGCAAATATGAGTGGCATATGTGACATCACAGATCCATGACTGGTGGAAATCTCAGGTAAGAAATACATTTTTTGCAGTGGAAAAAGTCTGCTAACAAACCACAGAGATGCTAAGCTACTGATTTGCATACCTCTCACAGGACATCAAATATTTGTTTGATGCGGGTATAATCATCACTGCAGTAATAAAAACTAAATTAGTTGAATTAGTTTCAAGAGTCCCTACTTTCAATTAAATACGGGGTTTCAATTTTTTCTGAATCATCAGATTCTATTTCTAATTACATTTTACACAGTGCCCCACCTTTTTTGGAATCAGGGTTGTAGCTTATAATGACGATAACTTATTGTGATAAGAAACAAATGAAAGACTGCCAAATAAGAATAATGGTGTCAGGACGAGGAAAATGTATCGATATAGCACAGGTAGAAAATTTCCCTTAGCTTCATATGAATTATACTGTATGCATGATGACATAAATTTACTTAGATTTCTCCTGTTTATTTGAAGCGCAATATATGGACGTTTTGTATAGCGTGAGGAGTTAGCCCTGCAATTTACATTACAGGTAAATCAAGAGAACAAGTCCTGTTAACATTTGGACGGTGTCCTGTATGCAACAATAAAGCCTGTACCAGTCACATGTGTGTTTAAGTGATGAACTGCACTATTTGTGGCTGTTTTTAAGAGTTCGTAACAGATGATTTATACTTGTGGTACAATATTATGGCCTGTGATACAAAACGTCCAACCTTTGTAGCACCAGTGAACAAGTGGTCATGCCTATCCAATAGGAATGACCTGGGAGTGGCCTTGGAAGGAAAAGAGTGCAATGCATTCTGGCTCTTCTAGGTTTTGAACCTTTTGAGCAAAAGGGAAAATCAAGGCTCTTTTCTCTGGTCATGGAGCACCAATTTCAAAAATGTTTGAAAGACCAGTTTCATTTTTTTGAATTGTTTGTCAAACTTAAAGGCAGAATCAAATATCCCACCAAGGGTTTTTGACATGGGGTTTGACAAGAGCTGCCTTCATTCAGCCATAGAAGGTTTTGTGCCATCTTATACTTTATGTCCTCAAGGCACTTCATGAGACTGACTAGATCTGACTGGTCGTTTAGTTTCAGGGGTTGTGTGTCATCGGCATAACAGTGAAAGGAAATATTGTATTTTTGAACGATTTGGCTGATGGGAAGTATATATGCAGTCCATGACAGAGACTCAAACATTCAGTAGACAATAATGGATTGTACATCATGCATACAGAGACACAAAAAGATGTAGGAAAAACAGGAGCAGAACTAGGCGACAACAAGGAGCTTTAGCATTACAGCCATCTTGGATGCCAAACAGGTATTTGGGTCATTCAATCACTGAATACACTGTACAAGCAAAAAGTAGAAACATACAAACACACCACCAGATACTTCATTATCCCTTCTAAGGAAATATTTTTTTTAGGAATGTAGCAATTTACCAAATCTCGCAATATCCCAATAGAAACATGGCTTGATGCCATTGTGGGACTGTGAGACTATCTACCAGGACATTATGTAGATATTTACTGTCTGCAAGAAGACAGACTCCCGTCATCCCTTGTGTGCAAGCCAAGTGCTACAAAGAATAAACCCCAAATTACAGATAAATATGCCGATAAGGAAAAAGAGATTGAGGATGCTCCATTGACTTTTACAGCTGATGTGTGGCAGCATTTTAGGTTTCCTGTTTCAAGAATTGACAATGGCAAAAGGAAACTGACAAACACAAAAAAACAACCTGCCTATCTTGCTGGACAATGGTCAACTACACTACGGGAAACACATGAAACATGAGAAGCCATTTGGCAAATCGCCACCCAGAAAAGCTCAAATCACAACAACAACAAAGCTTCGAGGCCAAAGGAGTCTGAAAGAAGAACAGTCCCAGAGCTAAAGAAACAACAAGATGTATTGGTGAATATATAGTCAAAGACTGGAGGCCATTTTCTGTGGTTGACGACGATGGATTTTAGAGGTTAGTAAACACTTTGGAGTCAAAATATACAATTCCATCAAGGCCACACTTAAGTCACACAGTGATACCAGCTCTGTACCAAGAGACAAAAGCTCAAGTGACACAGAGCCTCAAGGAAGCAGAGTGCATCTGAATAACCACAGATGGGAATACAAACCAAGGAGGTTTTACTGAGTTTTATTTTGTTCTTGTCAAGTTTGAAAAAGTGTGTTTCACAACGACAAAATTACCATTTCTGTAAATGAAGTCTGTTGGCACTGGCAAGAGTGATACAGAAGCTGTTTCTGGTTTCTCGGTCAATACTGGACCAATTTCAAAAACTGCTGTCCCTATTAGTGTCTTGGACACAAAACATAGAAAAATACTGTCCATACACCGATAACATTTGATGGCATTTCTTTGGGTCTGGGCATTGAAATCTTCCTGGAAAAGTGGACCAGCACAGTACCTGCAAACCCTGATGCTGGTTACTGAGGCTCTTATGATACACACAATGTATTTTCAACAATGTTTAATACTACAGATTAAATTATGCTCAAATTTTCTGAGTGTTTTCTTACTTTTAGACTAGTCAACTCCCTTTGTCGGGGAAATAAGTTGTTAGGAACATCCCAAATTAACATAATGTGCAGTAACCCATCAACAACACAGTAAAATATTATCACCTTTCAGAGTGTGCACAATAGCATCCTCCTAAAGTTTTCCAGTCTATCAGTGTTGTAGCTTGAGGGCAGAAGGTAGATGTCTGTGTGCACTGCCCATGGTGTCTGACAGTTCTCAGCGTTCACTAGCTGTTTCCACTTTATTAAACAGTCAAAACAGACTCCTGGTACTGAACAAAATCTCCAGCTAATGGCTAATTACTTGCAAACATGGCTGACAGGAGACAAACTGACCAACCACAGCAAAAATTGACCTCCATTTAGCTGGTGGCTTGGTGCCATTACTCACCTTCCATGTCAGAGCAAGTTAATAAGTGCTTAGTACAGATCATGGACCCACAAGTGATATGGTCACACTTCTAAAAGGCCTCTACAGAGGAACAAATATGTGTATTAGCTTACATCTTTCAAAATTAAATATACTTTAAGTTGGCTACATATGAACATTTATCTTTTTTACATTTAAGAGGAAACTCTCAAGGACTCTTAACACCAGGCTGAAAAACCATGTTTTGCTGCTGTCTCTGGTTAAAAGTTTCAAGTCTGTTTTACTTTTGACCACAACCAGCGGTCCTGTTGAGTGTGCTTGGGTGTTGTCAGAAGGTATGCTCTATTGAACCTGTAACCATGGCAAATAGGAATGTCACCAGGTCGTATAGTACACCTGTACATCACTGCAGCAGGGTGAAAAGGTAAACCACTGGGGCTAAGCAAAAACAAGATTTTCAGGAGGTGTTGACTCACCCTTTAAAGTTCACTCCAAGCCTTTCTCTCAGCAGTAAGCTAGATTCCTACAAATGACAGCAAGATATCATCATAACCAATTTAACCTGGCAAACAAAATCATTCTGGCCATTTTGTGATCCACAAAATCTGATTCCAGAACAATTGGTCATTTGGCAGGCACTTCTATCCAAAGCGATATACATATGAATCCTCACACTGATGGCACAGCATCAGGGGCAGATTTTGGGTATGTTGCCCAAGGATACTTCGGCCTGTGTACTGCCGAGGGTTCTAATCACAGACCTCCTGATTAGCAGATGACCGCTCTAGCTCCTGAGCCACAGCCGTCCATGTTCTCAATGAACATGATTGTGTTTGCTCTGTTAGTGAACAGGCTTTGAAGTCTTTGAAGCGCCTGCCTTGGTCTTATTTTCCACTGAGTGCTGAGTCCATTTCCTTTCATATCACTGCAGGCCCAGCCTGAGGACTGCTGTTTTGTGACTACTGTGTATCGGCTCCTTTCGATGCCACCATAAAATCATGAGGATCATTAGGAATACAGATGATACAGGAGGTCTGTGTGTTTTTGTGTGTACATGTGTTGTGGGGATATTTAATGCAGACCATCAAATCTAGCTCCCAGGAATATGGAGGTTGGACTCATCCATGAGTAGTTTTAATTTCATGATGGAAAACTATATGTGTAAAATTCTGTAGATATATTGAAGCAACATGTCAAGACATCAGCCAGGAATTTAAAGCTTGGTCACAAATGGGTCTTGCAAATGGACAATGACACCACATATACTTTCAAAGTTGCAGCAAAATGTCATCAGGACAACAAAAGGTACTGCAGTGGCCATCACAAAGCTCTGACCTCAATCCGATCGAACATTTGTGGGCAGACCTGCAAGAGCGTGTGCGAGCAATGATGCCTACAAACCTGATTCAGGTCTGTCACACGGAACGGCCAGAACGTCTTGTGAGAAGCTTGCGGTGGGCTACGCCAAACATCTGACCCAAGTTTAACAATGTAAAAGCAATGGTACCAAGTACTACCTACGTGTAGGACTGGGTACCGAACTTCGGTTCTTTTGTGGCACCGACCGAAATGCTTCGGTAGTACCGAGTATTGAAACATGCCTCGTCTTTCAGTGCCAAGTTTCGGTACCCTGAGGTTAATCACGTGATGAAGACCTGATACTGCTGCCGGTGATTGGCTGTAACGTTACACGTGATTGCGGCATGCAGGAAAAATACGTGGTTGAGACGTCTTGTGGTTACGCCCACAGACGGGGTTCACGTGTCTGTGTTGTGATAGTGAGCTGTAGTCGTGTGTGTCTCGAACCGGTTAAAAAATGTCACCGAGCCCGAGGTCAAAAGTGTGGCTCCATTTTAACAAGATTGATGCCAATAGTGCACGATGCAATATATGCAAAAAAGTCTTCAGTGCTAAGGCTGGCAATACGACTAATTTGATGAAACACCTGACCGTGCATGGAATCAATTTAAGAGCAGAAAGTTGCTCCGTGTTTGACTGCAAGAACAGCGGACCACAGCCATCCTCCTCTCAGCATTCAAGTCCGCCTGTGGACGTTACAGAGCCCGAGCGGCCTGGTTCAAAATATCCACCACCGGACTCCTCTTCATCTGAGAGTACCAACGAGGGCGCTATGTCTGGGATATCAACAGGTAAATTTACTTTATGTTACTGCAATTTAATACGTGCATCGCGCAGCGAGTTAAACTGTGATGTGATGCTAACTTACGTTATTAGTGTGTAACTTTGTGGCTAAATCAAAAGCTAACTAGAGATTGACAGCAACAGATAAAGCTTAGCTTGTTAAGATGTGCTTATCAATTGGGCCGGCTGGTTAAACGGCTCTGTTATGTTTATCTTCTCCTCACAGTAGCCTCTGACCCTGGTGTGAGGGGGAGAGCGGTACAGAGATCTGCCATCTACCCTAACCTCAGTGAATCCAGTAACCTGGTGGTGGAATGCGAGGGACAATATGCCAATGCTATTAGACTTGGCAACCAGGTATCTCTGTGTGCAAGCATCATCCACACCCTCAGAGCGCACTTTTTCTACTGCTGGGGACACCATCAGCCAGGAGCGGGCCTGTCTGTGTCCTGAGAAAGCAGACATGTTGATTTTTCTGAAGAAAAACTGTTAAGTGAAAAATATGTAGCAGTGAATATTAGATTGATTTGTCACTTGTTTGCAAGTGTTCTTTTGCACTGGAAATTATTTGTTGTTTAATTTTTCTGTAAGGAAACTGCTTGGAGTGGAAAACTACCAAAGCTGAAAAATAAAACTCAAGATTTGTGCAATATGTAATGTAATTTTGTTTTTGTTAGAATTGATCTTATAAAATTGGTATCGAAAAAAGTATCATTCAGGAACCGGTATCAAAGTGAAAGTATCGGTACCGGTATCGAAAATTTTCAAACGATACCCAGCCCTACCTACGTGTATGCAAACTTCTGACCGACTGGGGACGCAATGTGAGAAATAAAAGCTGAAATAAATCATTAGTCTCCACTATTATTTTGGCATTTCACATTCTTAAAATAAAGTTATGATCGCAAGTGACTTAAAACAGGTAATGTTTATCAGAATTAAATGCTACAAATTGTAAAAAGAACAAAATAAAATGTACAATTGTTGGTTTCTTTGTAGATAAAAGAGCTTGGTCTGTACCAGCTCTATATGGAAAGTGTCCTGAGACAACTTCTGTTGTGATTTGGCGCTATACAAATAAAATTGAATTGAATTGAATTGTCAGTGACCTTTTTGTCCATGACTAAGACGAGCTCATGACAAGATGGCGCCAATGTCATTAAACACTAACCATGACTATATCAATATGCAATATTGTTGAGAGACTAAAGTGTTGTTTGAAAAAAAAAAAAAAAATATATATATATATATATATATATATATATATATATATATATATATATATATATATATATATATATATATATAAAAATTTTTCAATGCAGTAGTTCTGTTTCCTGTGTTGCATCATATCAAGACTACACCAGTATAGAGAGAGAGAGAGAGAGAGAGAGAGAGAGAGAGAGAGAGAGAGAGTCAGTAAACACAGGTGTTGTTATGCACTGGAGTGTGTGTGTGTGTGTGTGTGTGTGTGTGTGTGTGTGTGTGTGTGTGTGTGTGTGTGTGTGTATTTGCGTTTGCATGCATGTGTTGGTTGTTGTCTCAAGTGTTGGTTTTATGTGGCCAGGTGCCAATGTGAAACTGTAGTGGAAATGTACTGTATGGCAAATGCTGAAGTTTCAAATAGATTCAAAGTTTACTGAAAGCAGCAGTGGACTGGTCCAAAACTAACAAGCTAAGGGCCATACAGCCTCTAGTCGTAAACAATAACCTTGTATGCACCCAACACCTGAGCAGCTGACTGAACTGATGTATTCTGGGTTGTATTTGGTGACATAAAAATGCTTTGTCTTTATTTATCCTTCACAATGAATCTGGATTCATTCCTTAAACTGATTCCATCAAACCACGAGACCAGACGCTTTCTGCAAAGCTGCATTCTTAATCAGTCAACCTGTCTTTCATCAGATAACGCTAAGAAAATCTTTTGTGAGATAAGTTTGACTAAAACAACAAAAAATTATTGGTTTTAGCCAAGACTGACTGAAATATTCAATATAATCTAGTGTTTCCCCTACCATTGTACTGGCCTGGTGGGCTGCCAGGCCAAGGAGGCCCCCTGCCAGGCCAAAAAAAAATAATTCATTTTGCCAAAAATAAGCCACCTATCCATTCATTCATAAATCAATAATCATTTACATTTAGGAGTGCCTCTGTGCAGCGCAATGTGAGTTAACCTGCTTCGTTGCCTGTAATGATGGGAGTACCGCTGCTGAGAGCGCGGGCATATTTTATGGGATGTTTACGGTTTGTAGCTAGTCAACTATGGCGCCGCCAAAGACAAGAAAAAATATCGTGGGCGACAGACAATATAAAGAAGTCTTTCTGCCAGACTCCAGAGCCAGTGAAAATAGATGAAGGGAGAGGAGCAGAAGCAACTCCAAAAAAAAAATGACAGGTGCAGGTGAGACGGAAGAAAGGGGGGCACATTGCATTGGAGAGGGGGGCTGCTCGAGGACCATTACTGGTAACCCAGTCAAAACAAAAATACAGCTAAACACAGAACATCTGGCTGGGATCCCGAATGGCTCAATAGCCATAAATACAGCCCTTGGTTGTACCACACTCCCCATGGTAAGTTTCAGATTTGTTGTTTAGCTTATATTTTTGTTCTGATTGAGCTTCTTTTTTTTGGTAAGCAATAATGATGAAAATAACACAGACAATAGGCTAGTTTTCCACTAGAACCACTAAGGGGTAATTTTTCCCCAGACATTGTCAGATGAATGTAACTCTGTTATAATAAAACGAACAAAAAGCTTCTATGTTTACTGTTTGTTAAATATTTAAATTATTTATAACTGATAATCTCAATTATGTGTAGGAAATTCCCCTACCACAATGCCTTGGTGAAGTTCTTCTCTAAACCGAGAAAAATCAAGTGCAGCACAGAACAATGCACACTGTGTGGTTGAAGTGCCAATGTGTAATCAAGCATGTTCCATTTGTATCCAATAAATGCACCTTATTAAGTCACCCTCTCCTTGTGATCTTTAATACAGTCTAGGTGAACAAAAATTTGAATGTAAATATAATAATTGCAGAACTGCAGACTGCTTGCTGTGCCACCTGACTTAATCCAACTGCGCCAATACACCATCCCACGCATCTCATCTGTTTAGGGTTTTTTCGGTGGGTGCCACCGGGCCTGAAAAAAATTCTAGGGTAAACACTGTGATCTGATGACTACAAAAGACTGAAATGCTATGTTATTTATTCTTTGAGCAAGATAAGACAACAATGGCCAAACTTTTAGTCAACTAAAACTTGACTAAAACAAAATAAATTCATTAAAAAAATAAAATCAAAAAGGAGGACGAGGTTGACAAAATCTGATAAAATCTAGAATGGACATTTAAGATCAAATTAAAAAAAACAATGCGGACAACATTAACACCTCCTTTGAGAGTATATGCTTTCTCTTTAACTTTTGCTGAGACTCTAAAAATCTCACAGCATAAGCAGGCCACTCATCCACTCACTTTCTCTTGGCCTATATACAGTCTCTACTACACTCAGCCTCCACTCAGACGAAGGTCATATTACTAATAGTAAATGACACCGAGCTATAGCAGTGGAAATTATATTAAAAGCAGGCCATCGATACCAACACAAGGTTGCTGGGCGACAGACTTGCCATCAGTCATCAGAGTGTAAAGCAAAGCATAGCCACTGCCATTATGAAACTCAGTGGAACATGTAGGTCAATGTGGCCACACTGGGTCTAACTGTGGAAAAAACAATGCAAAAGCATTTAGAGTAACTAGAGCAATTGCAATTTGTCATTGGGAGGCCCGGAGCTTTGTTTCTTAAATTAGAGGTCATGGGCCTACAGTATCCATGGTGGGTGGCTGCCCACATGATGAAGTAGGCAATATGTTTCCATGAGTCTGGCTTCTGGGGCAAGACTGTCCTATTTGTCATTTGGCTCTCAGGCTGAAAAGAGAAATTCACAGCCAGCTCCTGACAAAGGTTCTCCAGTACTGGGGCTCAATCAAACACTTTTTATTTGGGTTTTAAAAAGCTGGGAAACTACAAGTGGACTGGGATTTACCAAGATGGGCGGCTAAAATGTTTAGACATATTTGACATGGTATGGATTTGACTATTTGTTTTGATATAAAGGATTTCAAAGGGCGAGGCCACATTGTCACATTAAGAGCAAACTCTTTGGTGGTCTCTGTGGACTGAACGGTTCAAGTTTGATGCACATCTGAACAATTTCCTACTTAGGAATGTTCCATATCAGCACACGAAGGAGTGTGTTACACACGGGGCCTGTTACAAATCAAGAATAAGAGTGGCTGTATTTTAATATAGTTACTTTACTTACCCACAGTCACATTCTGACAGAACAACAATCAAACTGATGAGCAGAATTTTGTGTCTTGGACAATTTTAACATTCACCTGTCAGGCAATCACACAATAACAAGTATTTTCTATAGCCATGACATAAATGAAAGAGTCTGCAATATCATATTACAGCTCAGCTCTACGTAGGCTGTGGCCTTGTTGAGCTGACCTGCCATAAATGTGCACTTTTTCCACTGAAAAGCCAAATGGAAATGTTATGTCTGTAACACCTCTTTAAGATTTCATTAGGATAATTTACTGCAGACTTTTCGCTCTAAGTGGAGCGCTTCGAGTGGCTATCTGTCCTGAGATATTACAGCTTGCTCTCCTGTAGTCACTCAGGTCACCCGCCAGGATTCAGCAGCATCCAATCCGTAGCACAGATCAATCTCCTTATTTAAATCCCTCTAATCTCCTTATCAGAGGAAAATACCACAACCACTGCTACCTCCTTCACTAACGTCACCATATGTTCACTTTGCCATTCATGTCACTGCCAGGCTGACGTGTAAGCGCCTGTCGCTCTGCTGGCAATCAAGACACATGACAGGGAGAACAAGAGAAACAGGGGAAAAGGGAGCAGATAGAAGTATGTAGGCCTTGAGACAGGAAGATTGGAGATGGAGGGAAAGAGCAACAACAAAGGAGTAAAAGTGAGAGTGCAGGGACTGGCTGGGTTACATCAAAGAGGAATGCTGCCCTGGGCTAATTTAACTGGCAACCAGCAGCAACCTGCAGGCTGGTAACAGTGACACAGTGAAGACCGCGGAAAGAGATGAACAACAGGGAGAGGAGGGAGAGAGGGGAGGACAAAAGGAAGGAGGAGAAATGCGAGTGAAGCCAAGCCCATTTCATGACCATCTTGTGCAGCAAATGGTAATGTTACGTAACACAAGGCAGACAAGCTCCTTTGTCTTTTGTCAGTTATCAAACTGGGACAAAGAATGTGTAATTCTGCTAAATATTTATCTGTGATGGCCACAAAGACTCTGTTGTCACATTAAAAGATTAATCAGCTGTGAAAAGAAGGCAAGGCCATTATGATAATTTCTAGCTTTGTTTGTACGTTTAATCAGGGTAACAACATTTCTTTGATGGGAAGTAAGCTGTGCAGTCATTTCCTTTAATGTGCTGCTCCTGTGGATCCTCGGAGAGTAACAGTGGGGAGGAATATCAAGGATGCACAGAGGAGGGGGAGGAAATTGTGTGTTGTTTTCCACTGCAGCACTGACCACAGCTTTCTCACCTTGCTTTTTGGGTTATGTTAAAGTTGACTTAACCTGTAACGTCACACTCTGTCACGGGCATTTCATCATCCTTCGGCAGAGTTCCACTGAGGCCATGTTGAAACAATTGGTTGTTGTTATTGCTACGAGGGCTGCAGCTAATGATTATTTTGATAATTTGTTGATTATTATTCAGTTAATTATTAATTGAATGAAAAGAAAACAGCTAAATGTAATTATTTCCAGCATTTCAAAACACAAAACTTATTCCTCCTCTAACTGTACAATACTCTTCCAAACAACTAATCACAGCACACAAGCTACTACAATAGAAAAAAAGAGGTAAAATAAATGGACACTGGGGATGAAGCCATGCACCAAGAATAAAAGAGAAATGTAACTAACATATAAGTTGATCAGATGCTGTTTTATCTCCATTATGTTATGGATCACGCTTTATCAAGCTCTAGCTCTAAAACAGTGAAATGGACAGAAAACAGCAACAGACGGCATTTCTGTGCGTTACATTTGTCTTTAAATTAGAAACTGTAATCATACATTTCCCCGCTGTATCATTATTGTCTGACTCTGCTGTTTTTCAATGATTACCCTGGAGACAAAGCAGACAGTGTCATTTCCTGTAATTCATCACGTGAGCTCCACTGGCTGCCTTACTGCCCGCACCTTAGGAGACGGTGCCACAGCGCGTGCTGTAAATCAAAACTTAGACTCAAGAAATCAATGATGAAATTCATTACAAACTATTTTTATGGTTGTTTTTAATCGCTTTAATCGCTTAGTTGTTTCAGCCCTAATTGCCACAATATACGCAATGCTCATTCAACACTTACTGCCATGGAATCAAAAGGATATAAAATAGTAAAGTAAAATCACCTGCTGGGATTTCCCCACCCACAGCACAAATGCTCAGTTTGACTGCAGACACAACTTTGGAACATCCTGTGCACAAAAGAAATGCTGAAAAATGTTTTTTTATCATGTTGTCTGTGTACTTGGATGTTCTTTTTGGTAAACATGCTGAATTTCCAATCAAAGCTTTTACATGCACTTCACAATGTGGAGTCCTGCTGGCTTTCTGCAGTAAGCATATTTCCTCCGTGTCAAGAAACTTAGTTTCCATACTCCAGGTAAGGGTTTAGAGAAAAACGATTTTCATAACTAGAGTTCCCCTGAGAGAGCAGATTTCTTGGTTATGCATATGCTTATCCGGTTTTCTAATTGGCTTAGTATGCACATGCAAGACTTTAGTCAAGGAGGGTATCACTGTGGCAGCAGGGTAGTGAGACAAAAGCCCATAACCCATAGCAGTATCTCCTAGCTTTCAATATGATTTGATTCTGTCTAAAACTAAGACGTATGCAGCTAAAGAGCCTGCTAGTCTACATAAGTTGGTTTCCACTGCCTGATGTATGCCAATAGGTCTTTTTCATGGGAGACATTTTGACATTTTACATTAGGAAAAGCACAGGTGTTAATAAAATGAATGATGGTGGAATTCCATTAAGCTGCTTCAATGTCAGTGTCAGAATGGAGCCGTTGTTAATGTTATTAGTAGCACCTATGCTTCTCATTTCAGGGTGACAAGTCAAAATGGCTGCTGTGAAAAAGGTCCATTTGTAAAATTCAGACAAAAAATTCAACCCCCACATGAAAAAAAAAAAAAAAAAAAAGGTAAAGGTAGCGGTACAGGAAACATTATTTCTAACTTTTCCATTTCTGTATGTAGGAATACACAAGCAATAATGAAAAAATGACCATAGTTTATTCTCATGTTTTTTGTGCAGTTGCCAGGATGGTGTGATGGTGTGACCGTTTCCATTAGATAAAAAAAAAAAAAAATCTGACCGACTGTGGAAACTGTATTTTTGATCGAGATGAACCCTTAATGAGCATAAGAGAAATTCGAATGAGTATGCACTTAGATACAAATTCATGATTTATATGAACGCATATGACTGTAAATCCTGAACTGACAATGAACAAATCTGAGCTTGTTTTGTTCATATAATGGAGCAGGTAGGGACAGAGCGGGGACTCCATCAGAAACACAGGGAAGGAACAAGTGAGCAACAGAGGGGCCTGCAGCCAGACTGCATCTGTTTACTCATCAAATGAACCATGGCAAATCCTCACTGCTTATGCACACAAGGACCAACAACACTTCTCCAATCCCCAACAGATAGCAAATGGACTGAAATGGTTATAGATGACTTTCTTCAATGTATAGAACAATCTGCAAGCTCAGCACATTCACATTAAACTGAAGCAGTTGGAAAAACTTGCAGCGAAATAAGTCAGACACACAGTGTGATTTCCTGCCTGTCCGTGTAAAGCTTGCAGTGAGCTCGTCAACTTCAGAGCTGGAGGACTGATTATACACGAGCAGATGTTTGTGGAAAAGGAAACTGGCGAGGGTGCCTTCAGCAGGAAGTACGGCAGGTAAAAGTGGACTGAAGAAGACTGATGAGTGACAAAAAAAGGAATGCTTCTCATAATCATCTGAAAAACTGCAATTTGAATCAAACCAAACAAGTTTCATAAAATAGGATAGCAGTCATGCCAAGTGTCCAACAATCAACTTGCTCAATGTTAACGACCAAATCATGTGCTGCTGCAACCAACTGAGAAAATGCCAGTGGAAAAGTTAGTCTGGGCCCTGTCAGGATATTGAACCTGATGGGCTTGATGCTGTTTGAGCTATGAACCTGAGCAACCTATCAGACTGGAGCAGGCAGCCAATTACAAAAGCATCAGCAAAGTGCACTGACGTTCTGACAGTGAAGAACCAAATCAGTAGGATATCATCTGCAGCAAAACCTTTCATCAGGTTCAATGCAAATTTTGTTAAACCATGATCATAGTGTAGCGTCTATGCTTCTCCTCATTAAATCATTATCAAGCATTCACATTAAAAAGCCCCTGTGATATCGGTGTTATATGGTATGTACATGTAAGACTACAGCATGAATTTTTCATCTGTATCTTTTCTGTTGCACAGCCCTTGTAGGGCAGCTTTTGGTTACAATGGCACCAAGCATGACTTTCAGTTTCTGAGAAATCTATTTAAAAACTGTGTGAAAAAATGAACAAAATAACCACACAGTACTTGCTGTTTTGGACTAATCCTGTCAATGAAATACCTAATGATAAGAAGAAAAAATCTTACAAATTCTATCTTTCCATAAAACAGCGATATCAGTGCAAGTATAAGTAACACATTAAAGCAAACAAATTTAATTCCCTGCTTTTTCTCCACACATTTGAGGGTGGTAGATGGAGCAGATACTGTTGAGTGGAGGGAATGAATTGGACTGGTGCTCTGCAGCAAACAGTTTATATTTTTAACACTTGAAAGAAATCTGTCAATAACAAGTTGGGAAGCAGACAAATTCATTCATCACAAGATCTATACATCGAAAGCTACTGTCAATTCAACACTTGGCAAAGATTTGTGTAAAAAAAATTAATAAATAAAAATAGGCACAGACAAAGAGGTGTTCAATAGACAAGTTAAAACCATTACCTGTAAATACAGAAATAAAAAGAGATTAAATTCTTCATACAAGTCATCCACATAATTCCCTCCCAACCACTGCAAGGCAAACCATGGGGCAGAGTACAAAGTGTAGTCTAGTCTAAGCTCTGTGGGCAGACGCAGATATACAGCATATGGCACTCTGTATTTTAAATGTGTCTGTGATGTTTGAATAAAGAGAGAGTCTGCAAGGAAAAACAGTGCATGTAGTCTCCATAATGTGATCAGAAGAGACTACATAGACTAATGCATTAGCAGTATGGAGGCATGCTGCCAGAGGTGCCAGTGTAAAGCATGGGGGAAATCAAAGCAGAAAATGTTGTTACTCAACAACAAGGACATGTTAAAGTGGCCATTCATGTGATCTTAAGATTCATATTCAAATCATCTGAAGTATTGGCAAAAGCTCAAAAAAGCTCTAACACAGTGAGTGTAGATGCTACGGATCTTTGCCTAAAGCAATAAAAAGGATGCTTTAATGTGTACAAGCCTACATTAGTGAGTCCCCCAACTTTGTGCAAGTGATGCTAAACAGTAACAGGCAGACATATCTTGTATGGGTTAACCTCCAAAGATGTTGAATCCTATACTTCCCATAATCCAACTCAATAGTGTCTTTCATGACACCCTCTCTGCCTCTTAACTGCCCACCTCATTCATAAGCCACAACTCTACTTTGTAACGCAGCCTTTTTGGTTCAAATTTCGAGTCTCAGGGCCAAACTGAGGTAACCCTAGTGACATCATCAGGGTCATTTTTGTCAAAGCACTGAAAGTATTCTGACATTTTAGAAAGAAATCGTGTACAACTTTTCCATAACTGAAAAGTTACATTTGCTTGCTCAAGGAGGCACATCAATTAGATCCACTGGGCTGATAACCAGGACAGCACATCTTCAAAAATAATGTGAAGAGGATCTGTACTACAGCAAGAGCTGATGGAGACAGAATGACTACAGCTCAGCATCCAGCTATTCTGGAAACATTCATCATGGTTTATACATGTCAGATTTCAGCTGTGTGCTGCAACTCACAAGTCACATGGCTTTTTCATGTCCTGTGCGTTATTGCTGATACCACTTTATATATCATTTATATACAGGACCTTTATGACACAACTGTAAACAAAGTATGCAACTATTTCATCCAAGCTGACAACTATTCCTTTCTTTCCTTTACAAGGTCATGAAGGTTGGCTTTGCTCTGAGAATAGTTCATGGAGAAGCAACTACTGCCTTAGTCTCTTTGATGCCAGAGGGGTCAGACCAACATACCTCCCCACACTGAGACAATTCCGGGAGAGATGTAAAGAGAAGCCAATTAGCTGCTGACAGGGGAAAACACAGCCGAGCAGGAGGAGAGAAGGGAGCTCAAAGAGGTGAGACTGGTGGGATGAATGGAAAACAGGTTAACTGAGAGGTGTGTGTGTGTGTGTGTGTGTGTGTGTGTGTGTGTGTGTGTGTGTGTGTGTGTGTGTGTGTGTGTGTGTGTGTGTGTGTGTGTGTGTGTGTGTGTGTGTGTGTGTGTGTGTCACAAAGCTGGAGCTCCATCCACACAGTTACTCCTGAGTATTTTCTAACACTTTATAGAGTGAAAGATTAACGATTTGATCAAAAAATAACTGACAGCTGAGCCAATAATCAAAACAATTTTTAAAGTCCTAATTCCTTTAAAGTGTCAAATGTATATCCAAAGCTGGAAAGCCTAAAGCGATCTTAAAATTCACATATTACCTCTGAATGTCTTATCTCATATGAAGAGCTCATATGCCAAAGAGGTTGAAACTAAGAAAAAACACATGATTAGGGAGCGCACTTTAAGCTGTAGGCAATTCTGCACTACAGCAAAGAGCATATCAGGTATCAATAAACCTGGGCTGACATCACACAAAGCAATACGACAAAAAATACTGAACAGAAAACAAACACTAAAAAGCAAAAGACATGATCAGGAGATGTACAACAACAACACAAGGGTTTATTGCACAGCCGTTTCATCATCACAATCTGTCAGTATTCTTACATAGAACTGGTATTGTGGGACAAAGAAATCTAGCTCTGGGGTTAATATCCACAGAAGTGCCACAGCAGATCACAGCCCTACTGCAAATGTGCATGTGCCACAAAAACACACACAGATTGCACAGAGAAGAAGAAGTGGCCATAGTGGGAGTCACAGATCAAAAAGGAGTGCTGGAACAGGAACTGCCAGGTTGCAGAGTGTGATAAAGCTCCAGCAGCAGCCATGTGCAAATGGTCCAGCATTAACAATATGACTCCACTGAATATACAGAGAAGCACCTCCTGTCACCTTATTCTAATAAAAGGAGTAAAATGGAGTGGTCAAATTGTTACGTTTACATGAGTGCTGGGCTATTTCACCCTCCCATCTGAGTGATAGCCTAAAATGACTCATTCCCATTCTGGACGTTGCATTATGAAACACCAGAATTAGTATTATGTAAGATAAATAAAGGGGATATTCCGGTGTACACGGTGGGGAGGATTTCCTGGTAAAAACAAATTACTGTGACAGAATGGGGCTTCAAAGCTCAAAAATGTTATTAATAACATCTTTCCAGTGTTCATGCCCTCCTGGTGCACCTCACCAGCTTGTACATAGACCCCAATGGTGCTGTGATGCAGCCGCTGAATTAGGACTTGGGGGGAAGTCTCGATATGCAAAGGGAAGTAGTGACACTGAAAGAAATGACTTATCTGTCAACTTCCTGAGGATGCCAGCTGCTCTGCAATCATCGACTATCAGTCACTACATACATGTCAGTATAATTTTAAGTTTCCTTATGAAAACATAAAGATATGAAGAGAATATCATGTGTATCTGTTCAAATTAGGGTATTTGAGGTTCAACATCTTGCTACTCACTATCCCACAACACCCTGTTCATTGCTACTATACGTTGTTTGAGATCACTATTACACTGGGTCCGATACTGAGCCATACCATGCACCAAAGGGTCACTCAAGGGAAAACACATTCCACTGCAAATAATTTAGTTTACGTAAAGGATGGCAAACAGGCTTTAGACATAGATCAGTGTATTGTGTTGAGTAAGTGAATAGCATGGCTTTATATAAATATGCTGTACACTCAGAAGGATTAGAAAGCCCTCTATATTGTAATGCAAGGCAACAAAAACATGCAATGAATCTAATTTTCAAATTCAATGTGCAAATTTTTATTCGGAGCAGATGATTTAAAACTAATTTTCAAGATATTTGTGTCCTGTCTCACTCAACGGTTGTCCTTTGTCATTCTGTAACAAGATGATCTTCACTGCAGTTCACAGTAAACGGGAGTCTGGTGTAGCAAACACAGCTCAAAATACACTTCCAGTAATACACAGTGAACAGGAACAATGGTGCAAATGCAATTAAACTGCTGATCGAGACAGACGCCAGAAACAAAAACAATGGGTGATAAACCAATAAGGTTACGTTTCTGTTGACACTGAGCCAAGAGTTGGCTCAACTCTCTGGAAAGGTAAGGGCAATTTTTGTGGTGGGGGATACTTGTGTATATTGAAAGAAAATTATTAGCAACACCTGTCATTTTCATGCAATACAATTCAACAGCATCACTTACTGCTGTTGTAAAATTTACCATAAAGTTTTGTCAGCTCCTGCTGAAGCAATGACATTTGGGACTATAATTTTTCACATAATGGCAGTAGGGCAGCACATCCCAGAGCTTAACAGGCACTCAAGCCCTGCCAATTTGTTAAAATAAGTCCACAAACATTCAGTATTATTATACCATAAACTGTGCAATGGTATATGATTGAATTTTTCTGTATAGGAGTTTCTATTTTTTGGGTCAATGTGTGTCAGCCCCAAAACTAACTCATTGCCAGGAACTGGAAAAATGCCATCAATTTGGCAGTAAATGAAATATCTGCACTGTGTGGAGTAAAGTCCAAACTGCACAAGGTCGCAGCCACCCACTGGCTCTGCGGGTGTGTCAGCCTGTCGGCGTGTTAGTCAGCCAGTCTATCTGGCCCTTCATCTGCTTGCCTGTTACTGGCAGCCGGCAGGCCAGCACATTTGCTCCACTGTCCAGTGAAAGCACTGGTGTTTGGCAGAGTCATTGCCACTAAAGAATCAGGTTTCAGGTCTGTCATCAGAGCTGGCCAGCACCACAAAGTGTCATGACCCCTGTGATCAAGCAGAGTGCACTGCTGAAGGCACCTAATAAGAGACAGCAGGACTATACTTGCTATGATGAATCATCAGTCAAAATCTAGATAATGCCTTGCAGTGTGCTGCTGACTTAAACCCAGTTTTAGTTTTACACAGTGTTTCTGGGGCAAGTACTTTTTACTATGGTCTAAACCTGGGAATAAAAAAAGAAGATGAAGGAATCTAATGTACTTCATCATTTAACTTCAACAGCAGTGAAGAGATGAGATGATTAAGCAGAAACAAGTGGGAAAGGAATCAGATCTGAAGAGGCAAGTAAATGAAGCCAACAGGGCTAAATGTAGGATCCGCTTTCCGATTCTGTTTCAAGCAGGTATTTTTCATTTCTCCTCCCAAGCCTGCCTCCCTTTTCATTTTAAACCTTCAAAGCACCCGTTTCCTCTCAAGAAAACACAGAGGAAGAACTAGATCTTTTCAGACAGAGGTACAACAGCAATACAGCCTGGGTCTAATACCTGTTCATTACAGAACACAAAACCTCTTGCTCTCATTCTCTGAGTGCCTTGTAATGTGGCACAACTGATAACACATTCTGCAGCCTGGGCACAATAACAGCATACACACCATCAACTCCTTCCTCAATAAACACCAGGTCATTTCCTATTATCTTCCAATGGTGCATGTGAGAACACAGAGAATTGAACAAATTTAAATTCTGATGATGGCGGCACTACATGAAAAGTCAGGGGATCAACAAAGTGATTACAATTTGAGATATTTCAGTAGGACCAAGCAACAGACTAACAGATCCATCCATACCACTGACATGTCTAACAACCACTGCAGCTGACATCTGCACTTTTTGTTGGCTAAGAAGGCAGAAACACTACAGTTTTGAGTGTCAACCTACTAAATGTTCACAACGTGCAGCTAAACAGCAGAAGATGTGAACTGCTGATTAAATGACACTTAAGAATAATTGCTCCAGCCTGTTGACCTTTGCACAACATATATTTCACGAGCTACTGGCTCAAAATACTAAATTCAGATTTATCAAAGTCACCAAGCTTGAAATATTGCTACGACATGAATGAAAATTTAAGAAGGATATTCCTACAGCTGAAATTAACATGATGTGATCAGTCAGATCATTTCTCCAGATAAGACTCATGCTCAACTAAAACAAAAACACACAATCCACTTGCCATTGCAGAGGGATGTGTCAGAGTGGTGTATTTCTTAATCACAAATGATGTTTGACAAAGCCCAATCACAAGCTTACAGAAAGCAGCAGTAAACAGCTATGTTTCATTTTGCATCGGATATTACCTGTTCAAACAATTAGTAAAAAGGTTTGACCTGTTTATAGTCTCAAATGTATATCCAAAGTTTGAAATTTGACCTGACAATAATTGCACCCTTTCGGTAGTTTACACTTTCAATATTCAGATTCCACTCACATTGAGGTCAGTAACAAAGTGCCGTTAACAATATTAACATCCAGCCCTAGATATCACAAGTCAGTCACCGACTTGACTTGTGAGGCAGATGTGATGACAGTGCTAACAGACAGAAGACTGGTTTGGTTTTGATTGGATCCCCTCTTTTTGAGTGGTAGAATGGTTTCATGTCTGCACTGATATCAAACATGTCAAGAGAACTGGAGACCAAGTGACACTAATCACACTCAAATTTGTGATAAGGCATTAGAGCTGGAGCTTTGAGCACAAGATGACAGGTGGATCAGATGTCTCCTTGTCAGACCTTTCTCTGAGGGAGGTCCAACACACTAGCAAGCAAACTTTAGTACATCAGACAGACACATAAGCTCTAATGAAGCTGTTTTTTTTTCTGATGCTGTTCCGTCCATGATTAACACAGGCCAAACTCAAAGCATAACTAACCATCTACCGGCTGGCTGCCTAATGCCAGCCCCGACCCGCTTTACTGTCAGATCTAATAGCATGATCTAGCACTTCTGAAGGAAAAGGACTATTAACTAGCCACATCAAAAGGACACATAAGAGAGACTGTATGAAGGGGGAGAGAGAAGGATAGAAGGAGAACAAACGGGGCAGCAGAGGGGTGATATTACCGTTAGCTCTCCTACGATCCTCTTTTAAAGATAAACTACAGTATGACAGCAACCTTGCAGTCAAGTCGTGGGGTTGTACATGAGGGAATTGTCATCAAACAGTGATCAGATGAGGCTGTATACCCTGCTGCTTTTATCCTCCAGAATGGTTGACAACCTTGAAGTTTCTTCGATATGACCTCTGAATATCAGACTCCTTGCACACATTTAAAATGTCTGTTTGACAAACAAACAGCAGGTTCAAACTCCAGCCTGTTGTACATTTACAACAGTCAGACAAAGACAAGCTACTTCCCCTTGACAGATGCACATAGAGACATGCGCACACACACACACACACACACACACACACACACACACACACACACACACACACACACACACACACGCACACATGCGCACGCGCGCGCGCACACACACACACACACACGGATGTATGACTGATTTCATAGATTAGCTGATAAATATAAAACAAATATTACCTGACTTTTACCATCTTGTATCATCTGATAATTTCCTACATGAAACACACACACACACACACACACACACACACACACACACACACACACACACACACACACACACACACACACACACACACACACACACACACACACACACACACCTCCTCAGCCATCCAAACATCTAGTTTACATAATGCTGCCAGTTTGATTGCAAAGGGAGAATGATAGAACAATGAAGCAGAGTATGAATAAATTTCACTCCATGTCATGCCATATTAGACGTTCAGACAGTGACAGACAGAAACTGAAGGTTTCTCGCCCAGCCAAAGCTCTCAAGCCTCCTCTTGTATTCAGGAGACAGACATGAAGCTGGCATTTTAATCCACACTGCTGGTCTCAGAATAATCATTAAATGCTTTCAGTGATGCAATGCAGGCTTGGGCCAGGCAACCGTCCTTAGGAGTACCAAAAAAAAAAAAAAAAAAAAAAAAAAAGCACACAAAAAAGCCTAGACAATTTCTGGCAGAAGCCAACCTGGTTGAGGTTTTGAACCTCAGCACAAACATTACGATATGATGGCTTGTGGGGGAAAAAGAGCATCAGATCCAGTTAGGCTAAGATCTAGCCTGTTTAATCTGAAGTGCTTCACTATTTCAGAGCTAATCTTTGAAAATCATATTTTTGGAATAGAGCACACACATGGAAAAAGTACTAAATCTGACTGTTACACCCTGCCTTGTGGCAAAGTCTGCCAACCTCACTGTCCAGCTGTCAGCTGCTGCCTGGCTGCAGTATTGTCTGAGACAGTGTGAGGAAACCGTTTTCATAGTTAAAGTAATACCAGAGGCATGGATCACGACACTGCCAAAGTATTCAAGGCAACTCTGATGGAAGCGCTCCTATTGCATGGGTTAAACGAAACTCGTCATGCAGAGGAAAACAGTACATTTCAATCTAAGGAAAAAAAGGTTTTATAAACTTCAGGAAGATACTATGTAATAACCACACCAAATCCTGTAGGATTAATATGCAGGATCGGGTATGATCACTGTAAAATCACACACATACGATGTGTTCCTACTTGTGTATGACACATGGTTGGCACAAACTATATTAGCGCTGTTATCAGTGCTAGTGCTGCTGCAAGGCAGCAATTCAGAGCAGAGGTGATCCGCGGCTAAACAAAGGAGAAATCTGTGTCAGGAGGACCTCAACCTCGCGGCTCCTTCTTTCCGGGTTCAGCTCGCGTCACATGAAGCTGTCACCATTGTCCTCATCTACTCTGCTGTGGCAACCCCCACCCCCCGTCTCCACTGGCTGTTACAATGTTGCACTTTATAATGAACCACAACAGATAACGCAGGCGTCACTTGGTACTGCAAAGGTGAGTTCAAATGAAGTCGTGTATTTTTTATCAGTATAATGGACAGGAGAAACACAGAAAAGCCACTAGACGTGTTTGGACATATGTGCAAGTTGACTGACTGACGGCTCAAATCGAATTACTAATTACAATAAGTAGATGAAAGCTTTGCAACTATTGGTCCAATTCGTCCCCATAATGGCAGTCGATACACGCAGGTTTTAAAGTTACTGGTGGCCAAGCCAAAAAGCAAGGACGTCATTAGTATAAATTTAGGCGTGTGATAAGATAAGATACACACCGTCCACTTGACATGTTAATAAAGAAACTTCCCCGCTGTGCAGCCGCGGCTCGCTGTTCGTCTGTGAGCAGCCTTCCCTGACAAACAGGTCGAACCACCTCGGTGTGTGTGTGTGTGTGTGTGTGTGTGTGTGTGTGTGTGTGTGTGTGTGTGTGTGTGTGTGGGAGGGGGACAAACTCACCAGGGGTCAAACTCGTGAATGATGCTCTCGAAGCGAATGACGGCAAAGAGCCTGGAGCTGAAACCGGCCAGCCAGGCCAGAAACAGGATGGTAAAAGACAACAAGGACTGCCACCCGGCCGGCTGCGACAGGCCGCCGGACAGACCTCCTCCTCCTGCCCCGGCGTTGCTGCTTCTCTCTGCCACCGCCGTGCTGCTGCGCCCGTTCCCCGAGTACGACACTCCGGAGTTCAGAGAGGATTTGTGTTTGCTGTCGGAAACCGGGTGATGCTCCGCCATATTCTTCGTCAGTCCCGTCGCGGCAAGCAAGCGAAACGAGCTATCTTCTATCACACAGGAAAGAAAAGCCCCCCTTCTTCTTTTTCGCTGCCACGCTCCACTTCCGAATCCACTCGCACCACCTTCCCTGCGCGCCCCGCACCCCTAAAAACACTGGGTGTAATTCCAAACGTTCTAACCTTACTACCCACCAACCTGAAGACCAGCTATATAATCCCAGGGAGTCACATAGCAGCACGGTTTTGTAGCATACTAGAAGTGACACATGCGGCTCGTGCAGTTCCTCCTTCCTTCCTTGGAGGTGGATGAAGGGGCGGGAGCTGCTCATGGAGCAGGAAGAGCTGTCAGCCTCTCACAGCGAGACAGGTACCGCCAAGAGGCACGTAGTTCAGGGGGAAGCCCAATCCCACGGTAGAGCGCGTCTGACAGACAACCAAAGCGACCAATGACAATAGCGGAGCCTGATCGATGATGCCGCTCCAGTGCGTGTGAAGAGTGATAGACGGCGGGTGACAGACAGTGGGAAGAGCGTATGGCATGTGAACAGCACAAGGGCGCTGGAGTCACAAGAGCCAATGAAATAAATGAATTTCACAGGATCTATTGAGGATATAGACAGAGCAAGAGGCAATATGACAGGAGCGGGGCTTTATGCCAACTTTAGGCCCTAGTTGAAACCAGTAGTTCCTTATTCACATCGGAATGAGCTGTGAATCCTGACGGATATAGAGATCAAATTAAGACATTTGTTGAAACATGCAACAAGTTCGTGCTGCTGTGAATAATGTTTGGTGCCACTTTGTGATAGTCTGCTGGAGTTTCTCAGTTGTGAGTGGTGTTTTTATTCATGGCCAATAAACCATTTACTAATTGGATAATTACATGCTGTGAAAGAGGAGGCTACTTAAGCCATATGTATTGCACTTCCTTAAAGTTGGGGGACTCCTAAGAGACACACAAAAACTATGGTCAAAACTGAAGCACCAGAGGCGAGATATTCTGTCATACAGTCTCCAGTATGGGTTAAGCTCCAAAAACACTACATTTCCCAGCTTTTTAATTCAACAGAAAAACCCAAACTTGCTCACTAATGAAGCATCTGACCTCTGGTCTTCCAGAAAAGTGCGTCAGAGCATCTGGATCAAAATTCACTAATAAACAACGCCTTAACAGTTACAACTGCAGACATGAAAACTGTGCTGAATATTATGTGAAATGTCATTGAATTCTGCGAACATTAAAAATGGCTTATTAAAAAGTGAGAAATGCTTGACCCTGTATTTACTGCAAACCTGACATTTTCACAACCCAGCATCCCAAAAATTATGATTAATGTTTTTGATGTATTAGTATCAGTGTTCTAGAATTTTCTATTCTCTCACAGTGCGTGTACTCAAACAAGTCATGTGTTGTAGCGGAGCAATGAGCCAACGGATTTACAATACTTTATTTCCCAACCAGGAAACATTGTCACTGGGCCATAAAACAAAGCTGGATTCCTCCAACAGTTTGGGGAATCTGAGACTGTTAGATCTATGTTTCTTGGATACGAGCAGACAGACAGAGAGGTTCTGTTAAAACCCATCCTCACAAACAGAAGCAAGGAGAGGGATAGTGCTGAGATGAAAGAGCTGAGCTGCTTGGGGAAGAAGTCCAGAGCTTGATAATCCATCAAGTATCTGTTGAAGCAAAGGGGAGGCTTTCTGAGCAAAGAGAAATTTTGGAGACTGTAATGAGGTTCACCTCCTGCCTGAACAGAGTCAGCCCTCTCGAGAAGAATCAGATAAAAGTGAATAAATGAACCTAGAGGATCTAAATATTTGGATAATATCTTTATCTTTATGTCAATTTCTGACAAGAAATGATTCATCATTCAGCTAATTCTTCAAGATGCATTCTTTCAAAATGTTTCTCTCACTGGAACAGTGAGTGAGGGGAAAGAGCAGATATTGTTCACTGGTTTCCTTTCTACAAAAGCAGTTTTTTACTATGCGTGGTAAGGTCTGACACGACCACCATTTTTTGCCAAAGTCACAACAGTTTTGCTTATTCCAAATGAGAGATATTCTGTTCTAGTGTTTTTGTCTGTGCTCCTCTCACCAGTTTGATGTGGGCAGGATTCAGTTAGGAAAAGGTGATGTCACACATTTCTACAAACTGCTGAGAATTTTCCAATATTTTAATCAAAATCTGATGACATAATCTTGATGAAGCAGATTAGCAGGGTTTCCAGTGTCAAATTTTGTTAAAATAATATTTAAGACACTGTTTTTCCAGACTTTGCCTATGATTGTTTTATATTCAATGATGAACATTTGACATACAGAAGTACTTAACGTTTTCAGGGTCTTTATTGGAAAGGAGCTCCTATGTTTCCATCTGTAGATTTAAATCTGTTGAAACAAAAAATGTATCACGGTTCTTGGAACACTGCTTTTTAAATGAACCTCCTGCTTGGTGAAACACTAAGAACAATTTCACAGTTGAATAAAGATAGGTATATAGAGTCACAGTCTCTGAAATTTGGTGGGCAAATCAAGACTTTCTGTGTTATTTTAAATCTTAAATTTAGAATTCATGTCAGTAACATGCACACTTTGGGCAGCCTTTAATACTTTCACTTGACTCAGCTGTTTCTGTAGTTTGTCCAGTATCTGTGGGGTGTGTGTTGGTTCTTTACTGTCTTTCAGATTGGTGGGTGGTTGCACAAACTCACTGAATTTAGTTGTAATGAAATGTGTTACATAAAACTGCCATGCCATGGATGTAGAACAGGTGACGCATGCCCACAAGTGTGGAATAGAAAGAGACTGTGGACAAGACATTTTTATTAAAGCAAAATTTAACTTTCCTTCCATAGATTGCCACCTTTCCTCAACACTGTCTGCACAACACACACAATCATGCACATGCAAACATACTGCTACATACTCCAGGAGAGATGAGGTAGCAATTTTAAGGTTGACCTGTATCTTTTCATGTCATCTCATACAACAAACACGTCTACAGATGATATGCAACTTAGCATAGTTAAAGAAGAAGAAGAAATGTACTTTTATTTATCACACATAGTTAGTTGCACACACTACATGCACACATGCCATGCTTCCGTGAAGTTATTTCCTCCGCATTTATCCCATCCTCGGTCTGTCGATCCTCCGCGGCAGACCAGGAGCGGTGGGCTGCCAGCTGCCAGCCGACGCTGACGCCTGGCCATGAATAAAAACACCACTTCCTTTCCGTCACCATTGGTCAGGTGGTGATCATCTTGCATGTTTTTAGTGGGGGTTATGTAAGGAGGAAACCCCAGGTGAAGATGGGAAGAACAGGCAAACTCCACGCAAGGCCTCCTTTTTCCTTGAGCAGCAGGCACCGAAGGCATGGTTGAGGACACACTACCAGCGCCCACAGCGGGATTCGAACCGTCTAGCTGTGAGGCGACAGTGTTACCACTTGTTCCACCATGCTACCCAAAACTAATGAAAGTGAGGTAAATATTTAACAGCAATGATCTAGTGGTTAAGTAGTCGAACTGCAAATGTCCTAACACAGAGTTCTGCATAAAACAAGATGAAAGTTATGTCTCATAGACTGTGTTTAAAGGAGCCATAGAATGAGAAAGTAGCCCAGTATGTCCCCTCTTATTTTGCATTAAACGTGGTATTTGTGAAAATAACACCAAAGCCAGATTGGTTTCATTTTTCATATCTGGTTGACCAGTCTTCTTCGTTTAGAAACCTTTTCCATTAACATGCAGGCCTGATAAAGCTGTTGTAAGTTAAGGAACATCTACCCATCATCACCAAACCTATCGAAACTAGCCTGATAACTCTAGCTGTCAGTTTGTTTATGAAAATGTGATCTATGTCCCCTGTGGTTTAAATGCAACTTCAGCATTTGTGCTCCGAAGACTCTGTGGTTAAATATCTTAATAAACTATTGATGTAAAAAGAAATGTCACTGGACCTTAAAATAGCATATATATATCAGTCCATCACAGCAGGCCCACTTCTGGTAGAGTCCATATGACAACAGTGATAATATGCTTAAATAAGCATGCCACGAATCACCATTGTACTAATACTGCATTACATATTTTAACAATGGCAGCTATTAGAGTAATGAATGAAGTGGAGAGAGTGACTTTTGCAGCTAGTGAGACAAATTCATTCATTTATCACATCTCTGCACAGTACACCCTGTTGCTGCAGAGTCAGCGCCTGTGCTGCAATCGGACACACAGGAAGCAGTTTGTGGTGAGCTGTGTTCCTGCTCTGAGCACAGTGGTAAACCATGAGTGTGTACACTCAAGTGAAGGTGTGATACAGCTTTCATGGTTTCACTTCCGTGAGGTCTCATATCCTGTAGAGCTGCAGCAGATTGGGTCAGATTTTAGCACCTGCTCATGTCTCTCATTTGCTTTTAGATATTTTTCTGTTGCCTTAGGGCAACAATGTGCCATGCGGGTATAAAAACATTAAGAATTACAGAGAAAATAATTGGATTTCTATAGAACATTTATCATGTGAAAAAAGCCACATATGCATTAGAAAGTTGTACTGGAACATGTGGTTCCATGTTTCTTTGTGTAATAATTCAATATTTCTCTTCCCATTCTTGTTTCTTGCTGTGTAGAGCCTCAGGAAGCAGTTGCTTTTGGTCATGAAACATGAAACTTCTTTGCATAAGAAATACAACGTATTTGTCAGGCTGAATGTTACCCTGCCCTGTTCCTTCCTGTTCCTGCAAACATGGATCATTTTTGGTTTAACAAATATCCAATCCTATTTGGACTAAGAATATGGTTTTTGTATGGACTTCCATGATCTAGACTGAGCATTGCATTAATATGACACGTAGAATAAATTAACAACATTTTAATATTTTGAGACATTCGTTAAGGGTAACTGGCCTCTGCAAAAAAGTAAAGGTGTGAAAGATGCACAGATCATTTGGACTCTTATACAGACCTGGATTTGCATACATGATGTCTATGTGTTTTGTTGCTCCTTTCAGTGAACATTCATTGTCACACCCACAAACTGCAGCTGGACAAAATGCAAACGTACAAACGTAATAAGCAGACTCTGAAAACAAGAATTCATGGGTGGCCAGCTTTGCTAAAATGCAGTGCCATTTAGCAGATAATGCAAGGAGAATTATGTTAAGGCCTGACTCATTCCTGTGGAACCATATGGTCTTAACGAGCCTGTTGATCTGAACCCAATCCTATAATCTATATAACTCATGTTTCTTTGTCTCTATAGTGTAAAGTCAGCTGTACTGGCTATATTGCCTCATTAGACAAAATATGCTGGATAAGATTGGAGCATCTGTACGCTTAAAGACAATTAACAGACACCAGCTGGAAATTATTTGGCCTTTTTGCTGCAACCACACTTGATGTGTACAGTGAAAAAGACTTTTATTGGCCTGTAGTTGCTACGGAGCATAAGTTAGGGTAACCATGGGATGTGGGATTGCATGTCAGCATTTTCTTATTGTGCCTGTGTTGCTGTTAAATATATATAAAGTGTGTGAGATACCCTCTTTGTGTAAAAGACACAAGTTTTGAGCAATGTTTTGACGAATAATGGTGTGGAAAAATTTGTGTGTCTCAAATGTTAAGCAATGGATTCTTCCACATGAAAAGTGACAAACACATTACTCTCAATCTTCTCACATCTTCTTCTTTACCTCAGCAAGAAGATGAGTCATATAACTTATGTCACACTCATTAGCTTCTTACCTGCTGTCACTGTCATTCTCATCTGTTCACCTGCTCAGTCTGCAGTCTTCACCCTTCATCATGCCCACCAGTTGCCTTGCCCCTGTTAAACTCAAGAGTCAGTAGAACTATTGACTGTTTGTCTCACTAAACATTTCCTTGATCTGCAGTTCACTCCACACCAAGCACTTAGTGTGCCGCTGCACAAACTCACAGAGACTTTCCTGGGGCGCTACATGCTCAGACACCACCCATCATTCGCTCTTATCCCATCAGCAAACCCCGGGTGGGCACCCCAGAGCATTATAACGGAGATCTGGAGACACTGCAATGCTTTTCTGACAAAGCTTTTCTGTTCGCCCGATAACCACACACCTCCGAGTGAGCGAAAGTAGCCTTCGCCATCAACCACCTGATGTGAAGGGCTCATCTGTCGGGGGCGGCCGAATGGGAGAGAGCCAGACCTGCCAACGGGATTTTCCAGGCATTTGCAACTGAGTTGGGAGTGCAAGGGACCACTGCAGCCTGAGGTCTTCTGATTCTCCAACAGGGGGAGCAGTCGGTGGTGGACTCCATTGACTTCTGGACTTCTGGATTGGAACGCTGCTGCCCTCCATGCACAATCTGGTGGATTACATAAAAGACCAACTGGTGTCATATGATCTTCCATCATCCCTGGATGCCGTCATCGAGTTGGCCACCAGGGTGGTTCTCTGTATCCAAGCCCGTCGACAGGAGAGACGTTGGGGGACATGTCGAGCAATGCCCACAGCATCCACATCATCCATCTCGACTCTGTCCCAGCTGGAAGGACTAGAACCCATGCAACAGAGAGAGAGAGAGAGAGAGAGAGAGAGAGAGAGAGAGAGAGAGAGAGAGAGAGAGAGAGAGAGAGACGACGTCAGGCAAATCTTTGCATGTACTGTGGCCAGCCTGGTCATTTTGTCTCCCGCTGCCCAGTGAAATGCAGGGCTCTTCAGTAGTCGGGGAGATACTGGAGAGCCACACCACCACTCTATCCTCCTCTCTCTCTCAACAGTTTTCCACTTAAAGCTCCTCCTCACACACTGGCAACATTTATTGACATCTATTGAGCAGGCTCTCCAGCTCCACCCATCAGACCACCCTTGTTCAGATCCTGATGATTCATGTTCTGAGATCACCACTCATTCCTCTCATCCTGAGTTACCCCTGGCTCCAATGTCATAACCCGCACATTGACAGGACCACCAGAGCCATCCTGGGGTGGAGCACCTCCTGCCACCATGTCTGTTTCTGAGAGGCGGCTGTTCCACAATGCCCCACCACTCCCAGCTCCGTCCCTGATCTGTCCATGGTGCCATCTGATTATCAAAATTGTCAGGAAGTGTTCAGCAAGGCCAAAGCCACATCCCTTCTGCCCCACTGTCCATACAATTGTGCCAACGACACATATCCACCCAAAGGATGTCTGTATTCATTATCTGCACTGGAAAGAGAATCCATAGAGAGCTACATCAATGATTCTCTGACAACTGGCCTCATCAGACCATCATCCTCACCAGCAGGGGCAGGATTTTTCTCCGTGGGAAAGAAGGATGGACACTGAGACCATGCATAGACTATTGGGGGTTGAATGACATTACGGTCAAGAACCGATATCCACTTCCGCACATCTCTTCAGCCTTCGAACTGCTCCAGGGGGACAAGGTCTTCACCAAGCAGAATCTACATAATGCCTACCATCTGGTCCACATTCAGGAGAGAGATGAGTGGAAAACCATATTCAATACCCCTACCGGTCATTTTGAGTACTTTGTGATGCCCTTCTGATTAACCAAAGAGGCAGCAGTTTTTCAGGCGTTGGTTAATGACATGCTCACACGCTGAGCCGGTATTTGTTCATCTATTTAGACTCCCACCAAGAACATGTCCACCATGTACAGAACATCCTGCAATGACTTCTGGAGAACTTGCTGTTTGTCAAGCCTCCAAAGGGACCCAAAGGAAGTCTCTGCTGTTTCCTCCTGGCCCATTCCTGAGAACTGGAAACAGCTGCAATGTGTCCTGGGGTTCACCAACTTATATAGATGATTTATTTGAAACTATAGTTCTGTCTTGGCACCCCTCACCAGCTTGACATCCTCAAAAGTTCCATTTCAACGGACCCCGTCGAGGGGAGGGCCTTCGAAACACTCAAGACCTGGTTCTCCTCAACACCCTTCCTCCAAATACCCAACCTGGACCGCCAGTTCGTTGTAGAGGTTGACACCTTGGATGTTGGGATAGGAGCTGTTCTGTCCTAACTGACCAGAAACTTAATACTTGCGGATCCTAGTCCTGACGCCTGTTTCCTGCAGAGTGAAACTAGATATTGGTAACCAGGAAGTTTTGGCCATCAAGATGGCGTTGGAGGAATGGCGCCACTGACTTGAGGGAGCGAACACCCCTTTCCAGGTCAAGATGGACCACAAGAATCTAGAGTATATCCGGACTGCTCAGAGGCTCAACTCCAGACAGACTCCGCCGTCCCTATTCTTCATCCGTTTTAACTTTTGGAACATCAAGCCTGACACTCTCTCATGTCAGTTTCAGGAGAAGGAGGAGAGAGTGACCTAAGCCATACCCATCTTGCCCACCTCCTGTCTTCTAGCCTCCAAACCAGAGATGGAAAAAATTCAGGCAACGCTGGACACGCTGGTAACATTGAATGCCAATCTCACCAGTAAATTGGACAAATTAGACACTCTTTCTAAGAAGATGGACAAATTAAAAACTTTGAATTCTATCGGTGCGCAGCTGGATACAACCAAGGCCGACTTGCTCGTGCAAACCAACAAAATGGCAGCTAAAGAGTTGGTAATTAAAGCCCTAGAACATAAACTAGAAGAAGCCTTGAATGCAATTGACAATTTAGAAAATCGATCCAGGAGAAGGAATCTCCATTTGCTGCACCTGCCGGAGAAGAGTGAAGCAGGCTACAGTATGGACGCCTACCTGGCAAAGACCCTCTCTGCTCTCCTATCCATTCCACTGAAAGAGCATGACATTGAAATCGTCCATAGAATGGGTCCATTGGTCATGCAGTCCAGGCCCCGCACGGTGATCTTCAAACTTCATCACAAAAGAAGGTCTCCATTGTGGAGGCAGCGAAATCCATCATGCTGAGACCCAAGGACCATCCTGGCGTGAAGCTACGGATCACTGAGGATATGTCGGTGCGTCGGAGAAAACTTTGAGACCAATACTGGCCGCTGCGGGAGGAGGTCCATGATAAAGATATCAAGACCAGAGTCCGGGACCCTCTGTGTCTGGATTGACGATGAACCTTTGAAGTTTGGGAGCTTAGATGTGGCCACGGATGCTCTCAAAGTTAAATTCCCCAACCTGAAATAGGCTAGACCTAGAACTCCACACTCACACTATAAGGCTATTAATCAGCGCTTTGGGGGTAAATTGCTAGTAGCATTGCTCCCCCATTATTTTTGTTTTTCTGTCTAGCCTATTTCTATTTCTTTTGTTTTAATTTCTTTTTCTTTCTCTTTCACTTCGAGGCCTGGGATGGTTCGCCCGGGCATAAAACTAGCCAGGACCGGCTCTGACAAGATTCATAATGATTCTTGTTTATTTCACCAAATGTCGTATGCACAGCCCTGTGGAAATGAGTTGTAGTCGACTAGACCTATGGTTGACTTGCTTTTTTTGTTTGTCATATTATTTTCTCTATATAGTTTAATAGGCCGTAGACTATTGATTGCCCCAAAGTTAGGGCTTAATTTCTTTTTCTGATCAATTTTTCTCCCCCTCTGAGTTTTGTTATAGGGACTGGCCTTCTAGTATTAGGTGGGAGGGTTAGGATAGGCTTACATGGTTGCAATGCCTTGGCAATATCCATGTACTGCTTGGTACTGTTTTGTTCAGTTTTGTGGTGTGTGTGTGTGTGTGTGTGTGTGTGTGTGTGGGTGGGTGAGTGGGTGGGGGGGTATATTCACTTGCTGCTTTGTATGGGTTGTGGGCGTGTGCGTGATGTGTGTGCGTGTCTGGCTGCATTTGAGGGTGTGCTTGAGTGTGTGTATATGCTCATTTTTCTGTTATTTACAGCTCATCCTTTATCTGTATGTACTATCATTTGAATGACTAGATTAACTGTGTTTTATTTTAATGCACGTGGCCTTAATTTGCCCTATAAACGCACAAGTTTTCTGGATGTATTAAGAAGAGAGGGTGTGGACATAGCCATGGTCAGCAAATCCCACTTGCTTCAGAAGGATGTCCATAAGCTGCAGAATAAACATTACTGTGCAAAGGCATACTCTTCAGTCCTTAATAAAACAAAAGGAATATTAATTGTTGTCTGCCGCAATTTTCAGATCACCAACTTGGTGTTGGGTGCGGTTTAGATGGTAGAATCACTTTTATGAAAACCATCATAGAAAACAAGAAAATTGCATTCTTATCTATCTATGCGCCTAACAGTTTTGATCCTGATTCCTATGTACGATTGTCTAATCTCATGCATGACCTGTCAGAATACCGTTTAATTATTGGGGCAGACTTTAATGTGTTTTGGGACCACTCTGTGGACAGGAACGCTGTAATAGAGAGCAGTGACCAGAGATCTGCGTCTGGTGCATTAAGAGAATGGGCTCAGTAGTTTATATATGGTGCGTTACCAATCATAACTAGCAAGGCTTCTTGTTTTTTTTCGGCAAGACATCATTCATTTTCTAGAATAGACTTCATTTTTGTATCCAAGAGCACCTTCAAAAGGTAAGCACAGACATGCTCCCCCTGGCCCTCTCAGATCATAAGGCTGTCATGTGTAGGGCTAAGCTTTCTGTATCTCGTGACCGTGCTCCATGCTGGCATTTCAATACCTCTTTGCTGCGTAATGAGTGCTTTTTGGATCAACTTGAATCTGGCCTAGCAGAATTCATATCATTTAACGAGCATTCAGTAGAGGTAGTAGTAGAGGACCCTCGCACACTATGGTATTCTGTGAAAGGTTATAGTAGAAGTAACTGTATATCATTTGCCTCTAATTTAAACAAGACGCATCAATGCAGGATTCTCAAACTGGAACGCGATATCAGACAACTTGAACGTGCTATGCACAACAACATTACTCCAGACTCAATCATCCAACGAAATAAATAAAAGAGGAGCTGAATTCCCTATTTCAGCAGCCGCTGAATTCCTTATCCATTGTACATGTCAAAACTATTACTTTGAGGGAGCCCGCCCCAGCCGGTCACTTGCCATAAGTCTTCGTGCCAGTGAAAATTTTGCGCATATACCTTCCATTAAAACATCAGAAGGAGCTCTGGTAACGGACCCCAAATTGATTAATTCAATCTTCAACCTTCAACCTTTTTATTCGAACTTGTACAGTTCTGAAGTTCCTTATGATTCTTCTGTATTTGATTTATTTTTTAAGAATCTAAGTCTTACCAAATTGTGCCCCAGGAGGCTATATCTCTAGATAAGCCATTTACATTATTTGAATTGGAGATGGCTTTACGCAATCTTAACAAAGGCAAATCGCCTGGGTTTGATGGCATTCCTCCTGAACTCTATTTAGAACTCTATTTAAAAGGAAAAGACCCAAATGAATGCACAAATTATCGTCCTTTATCGCTCTTAAATGCTGACATAAAACTGTTTACTGAAGTGCTTGCACTAAGGCTTGAGCCCCTTATGAAAAAGCTCATTCACCCTGACCAAACTGGCTTCGTAAAATCTTCCTTATCTTCAGATAATGTTTACAGACTATTGCATATCGTAGAAGCTTCTGCTGAGGTCCAAACTCCTTGTGCTGTATTTTTCTCTGGACATGGAGAAAACATTTAATCACCTTGAGTGGCACTACATATGGTCTGTCCTTCACCATAGGGGATTTGGTATCCATCTCATCAACATGATAAAAACGCTCTATGCCTCTCCTTCAGTAATGACTGGCAATATCTGTTTGCCTTTATTTCCAGTGGGCTGTAGCTCTAGACAAGGCTGCATTCTTTCGCCACTTTTGTTCATTTTATCTCTTGAACCTCTAGCCTAGGCGGTGCGTCAGTCACCCCACACTCCTGTCACTGTTAATGACATGGATCATTTCATCTCTTTTTATTGTTATTGTTTTATTGTGTTTTATTTTACTCTATCTTGGGGAAGCAATTAATTCTACCCCACATATTTTGTCTATATTTGATAAATTTGGGAGTATCTCTGGGTCCAAATAAACTGGTCTCCTTCCTCTTAACAAAACCATGAGGCAAGCTTCTTTACCAAACGATATTCCAGTGGTTGACCATTTTAAATACCTAGGTTTATCAATCTTTCCTTCAATACAAACTACAGTCTCATATAATTACAACTTGACTCTCAGACATATGGAATCTGATTTAGAGTGTTGGCCATCCATTTCCAATTCATTTTGAGCAAGAGCTTCTATCATCAAGATGAACATCCTACCATGAGTCAACTTCTGTAGTACAATGCTGCCCTTAGCTTCCCCTGCTGGACACTGGGAGAAACTCATAAATAGGAAACGCCCACGGATTAAAATGTCCATCTTGCAGAGGCACAAACTCTCTGGTGGTCTTGGTTTTCCAAATTTCCAGTTTATTTTCTGGTCCTCAACCCTTCAACCTCTTCATACCTGGTTAAATCTGGAGGCACAGGTAGCCACGTAGAGGAAAATCTAGTAAGACCACATAGGCTTTAGGATGTAATTTATTCTAACATCCCTCTTAAAACTTGTAAATCCAAGTTTGGCTCTTTAATGTCACACCTTGTTGCCACATGGAGAACCGTGGAATCACACTCCAACATTCACTTGAAATTCCATCCTTACCTTCCTTTATTTAATAATTTTGCCCTTTGCTTGGGTGGTCGTCTGATTTCCTTCCCTCAATGGAGTGATAAAGGGATTAATACCCTTTCCGACATTATGTCAGATAATGCACTCAGATGTCTTCAAGACCTGAAGTCTCATTTCGACCTACCCGGCACTTCTTTTTTCTTCTACCTGCAACTCGGCAGTGCCTTACGGGCATACAGAGTTCCCTGGGCAGAAAACTTGGAGCCTCATCCAATTCATAAAATATGTGGATGTCCATCGACCTACCTCTACCGAGGCTTGGTCTCCGCTCTTTATACATTCATCTCTAAATGTGCAGAAAAACCTCTGCAAGTGGATAGTCACTGGAGCCATGATCGCTCAGTTTCACCTTCTACAATCAATTGGACCATAGTCTAGTATCATCTCGTAATCCCAACCATCAGATGTTTCATTATAATTTTATACACAGACTCTAATGCACTCCTCGAAAATTATTCTTGATGAAATTAAATCCATCTCCCAACTACCAGCTATGTTCTTTAGGAGCTACAAGAACCTTCGTCCACATGGTCTGGGATTGCCCTGGTGTGAGAGACTTTTGGAATATGGTTTCCAACAGGGCTGCACGGTGCCCCACAGCAAGAAGGTTGCTGGTTCGATCCCCGGGTCAGGCGGGGCCTTTCTGTGTGAAGTTTGCATGTTCTTCCCGTGCATGCGTGGGTTCTCTCCGCGTACTCCGGCTTCCTCCCACAGACCAAAAACATGCTCATTAGGTTAATTGATAACTCTAAATTGTCCGTAGGTGTGAGTGTGAATGTTTGTTTGTCCTTGCATGTGGCCCTGCAATCGACTGGCGACCGGTTCAGGGTGTACCCCGCCTCTCGCCCATTGTAGCTGGGATAGGCTCCAGCCCCCCGCAACCCCGAAAGGGATAGGCGGTATAGATAATGGATGGATGGATGGTTTCCAACAGGATGTCTATAGTACTTGGGCGTTCCATCCCATGCTCCCCAATTATCTTATTATGGAATGATTTCACTGGTCTAGATCTTTCTTTGATGCAGCAACACTGGTTTCTAGTGAGTGTGGTTGAATATTGTATGTTGTCTTATTTGTGTAAATGTGTATCTGTTTTCTACAATGTATGATTATACACATAATGCAGACTGTGGGGGGATTTAAGTATGTCCAGCACTCTTTAAACTAATTTGGGTGATTTAAGGTAAAAATTATTTGGATTAAATTAAAGGTCCCATATTCTGAAAAACTCACTTTCAGTGATTCGGGGTGTTATTTTGGGTCTCTGGTGCTGCCACACACATACAAAGTGTGAAATAAGACCGTCCATGCTTTTGAGTGAGATACGGATTTTTGAAAGTACCCTGCCTGCAGTTTCCAAACGAGCTGATCAAATTTGGTGCAATGATATGCAAGTTAGCATAGTTAAAGTTATTCATATGCTTTTACAGAAGTAAGCAATGATCTAGTGGTTGAGTAGTCTAACTGCAAATGTCCGACAGTATCTTTGTGTTGTTCACATCTACATATAACACAGAGTTTGGCATAAAACAAGATGAAAGTTATGGCTCATAGACTGTGTTTAAAAGAGCCATAGACTGAGAAAGTAGCCCAGTACTGTATGTCCCCACTTATTTTGCATTAAACGTGGTATATGTGAAAATAACACCAAAGCCAGATTGGTTTCATTTTTCACATCTGGTTGACCAGTCTTCTTGGTTTAGAAACCTTTTCCATTAACATGCAGGCCTGAGCCTTAACTTACAACAGCTTCATCATCTACCCATCATCACCAAACCTATCGAAACTAGCCTGATAACTCTAGCTGTCAGTTTGTTTATGAAAATGTGATCTATGTCCCCTGTGGATTAAATGCAACTTCAGCATCTGTGCTCTGAAGACTCTGTGGTTAAATATCTTAATAAACTATTGATGTAAAAAGAAATGTCACTGGACCTTAAAATAGCATTGATATATCAGTCCATCACAGCGGGCCCAGCATGCCATGAATCACCATTGTACTAATACTGCTATTATACATACTCACACGTTGATATAACGCTAAGAGAGACGCTGCTGAGAGTACAGATTGTGTCATTTCTAAATGTATGTTATGCAGTTTGAGGTTTGAATTCAATCATTTATCACCACATTTATCATGGTGTAATTGAACTTGAGAGGGTATAGAACACAGTATGCCAACACAAAGAAACACGTTTAAAGATAAACCAAAATGACCAGCAGGTGGTGATGCTAGCGAGGGAAATATTCCCTTTTACACTCAATTAGCTGCATCTTAATTAAAAACCAAAAAGTGCATCTTAGGGACACAAGGTAATACAACACACATAGCAATTCAGTAACTTCAGCCTTTTTTAACAGACTCAACAGTGCTTCCATGCACAAACATGAAGTAAACTAAGTAAAAGTCCAACTATTGAGAAGTAGTTTCAAAAAGACTCATATTATGTAGCTTATGTGGAAAAAATTCATTGTCTTGAGTAGTAGTTTTTATTCGCAAGTCAAAATAAATTAAACAAAAAGTGTAATTCAAAAAGAGTCAAGTATACAAAATTAACTTTTCTTCTTAATAAGTTATCAGTAGGTAAATACTGAAAAACCTTGTGCTTTGAAGAAAATTAAGCAGCACTCACTTCAACCTTAGGTGTAAGACTGACATCATAGACCTGAGTTTGGAGGAATTAATGGGAGAACTGGGGATGTTTTTGCTCCTGACAAGAGTCTCAAAGTCTGGAGTTATAGTAGTAGACAAAGCAACTCTGAGGATATGCTCAATGTCCAGACCGTTTCTGTGTTTTGTCTTCAGTTGAACCAGAGCTGAGAAGCCACACTCACAGAGATAGGTAGTGCTGAATGGTAGCAGGATTTTTACTGCTCGAGTGGCAAGGGAAGGACACTTTCTCATCACAGTGCTGCACCAGAACTGGGAGAGGCTTACCTTTGTGAATTTCTTTTTCAGCGTGCAGTCATAGACAGCTCCACCAGCTGACTCTCTTTGTTGATTGGCAACACGTATCCAGTTGTCGTCTCTCTGTATCTTGGGAAAGTAGTCATTAAACCATTTCAGAAGTTTATTCTGATGTGTCGTCATTGTTTTCTTCATTACATTTTTTCCTGCAGCGTCCAGTTGATGTTCCTTATGACAGGCATTGGGGAACATGACGAATTGGTTTTTAGAAACATGACCCACCCACAGGGAGATCTTTCTGTTTCCGACTGTGTGAAACACATATCATGTACAGCAATGTGATGGCTTCTCATACACATTTTCACACTCACTCAGCAGGTCCTGCTCTTGACTCAGTATAATTCATGTGCCATTAAACTACATTCAGTTGAATCAGTAAAACAAAGCACACCACACTCTGATCTATAATTACAATTTAAACACTCCTTTAAAAATTATTTCTCCCTCATCAGTGGCAATTTATCTTAGGAATTTTAGATTTAAGTAAAGAAGGGGATCACATACATGTGTGAAACGAATACAGCAAACTTCATGTGAAGGCTTCTCTATCGGCATCACAGGACAAGACAGAGGGACTTGTGGAACAGCGGACTACATTAGAAACCATCCCTCTGCTGTTAGCCTAACTCAGCTAGCTAGCATGTTGCACGACAGTGCTGTAGATGATATCAAACACATATACACACTTCGACTTACAACAAGAACAGACATTTGTGAGATATTTGTGACCTATAGAGTAATAATAATAATTTTACTATGTTTAACACATAAATGAGGAGTTCGTACAATTTCACCTCTCTTCAGTGGGTCCTGCTCCCAACTATACAGAGGAAGTGACATCATCAAAGTGCAAAAGGTCACTCATCAAAATTAAGTTAGTTAACAAAACAAAAGCTCCCCAAAATAAACACAGAAAAATAGGTGTACACATTGAAAAATGAATGGGCTTTTGGTGAAATATAAACCTAAAATATATACCTTAAATATATACATCTGTTACACAGGCAAAGGACCACCGAAAATGGTCCATGACCCACTTTTGGGTTTCTATCGCACCAGTTGAGAATCACTGTTCTAGACTGAGCATTGTATTACTATGACAAGTAGGATAACTACACAACAGAAGGATGAACAATACAAAATCACATTTTAGGAATTATATATAATAGTAATGAGTAATAGTAATTAATTATGCCTCCTACACATGCCTGTATTTTTTAAATTTTTTTCTTTTGAAATCCAAATGTATCATTATTTTCTGATTGTGCCACATGTAGCTCTGCTTCCTTAAAGCGTGTTCCCATCCCAAATGCATCATTATACCCAGTTTGTTATCACAAAAGGGTGTGGTGATCAGAGAGGCTTTCTCTTGCCTCAGGCCAATGATATGCAGCACAAGGTTAATATACGTATGTGGGCCAAACTTTTTCTGTAGGCTGTAATGCAGTGCCATTTTCAGCCACCTGATGGCAACCTCAATTTGTTTTGGTCTTTTCAGAATAGTCAAAGCAAGAATGTTATCTGAATGGTAAGTGTGCAAAGAAAGCCAAGATATACAGTACCTTTCCTGTGTTGTATAAATGTATTTTTTAGGCAGAATAGTATCTGAGGTGAAACTACCTGTTGGTTATTGAGTCTGCACAAGGTAAAGTAGCTGAAGTGCTCTGAGAGATTATTTTTGAAATACTTTTTCAGGAAGCAGTTGCTTTTGGTCATGAAACATGAAACTTCTTTGCATAAGAAATACAGTTTGTCAGGCTGAATGTTACCCTGCCCTGTTCCTTCCTGTTCCTGCAAACATGGATCATTTTTGGTTTAACAAATATCCAATCCTATTTGGACTAAGAATATATGGTTTTTGTATGGACTTCCATGCTCTAGACTGAGCATTGCATTAATATGACACATAGGATAAATTAACAACATTTCAATATTTTTGAGACATTCGTTAAGGGTAACTGGCCTCTGCAAAAAGTTGAGGTGTGGAAGATGCACAGATCATTTGGACTCTTATACAGACCTGGATTTGCATACATGGTGTCTATGTGTTTTGTTGCTCCTTTCAGTGAACATTCATTGTCACACCCACAAACTGCAGCTGGACAAAATGCAAACGTACAAACGTAATAAGCAGACACTGAAAACAAGAATTCATGGGTGGCCAGCTTTGCTCAAATGCAGTGCCATTTAGCAGATAATGCAAGGAGAATTATGTTAAGGCCTGACTCATTCCTGTGGAACCATATGGTCTTAACGAGCCTGTTGATCTGAACCCAATCCTATAATCTATATTAACTCATGTTTCTTTGTCTCTATAGTGTAAAGTCAGCTGTACTGGCTATATTGCCTCATTAGACAAAATATGCTGGATAAGATTGGAGCATCTGTACACTTAAAGACAATTAACAGACACCAGCTGGAAATTATTTGGCCTTTTTGCTGCAACCACACTTGATGTGTACAGTGAAAAAGACTTTTATTGGCCTGTAGTTGCTAAGGAGCATAAGAGATGGGATTGCATGTCAGCATTTTCCTATTTTGCCTGTTTTGCTGTTAAATATATGTAAAGTGTGTGAGATACCCTCTTTGTGTAAAAGACACGAGTTTTGAGCATTGTGTTGACTAATAATGGGTTAGGGTTAGGTTAATAATGGTGTGGGAAAATTTCTTAAATGTTGAGCAATGGATTTTTCCACATGACAGTGTGACAGTGACAAATACATTCTTCACCATCTTTACATTTCATTCCTGTCAGTGTTCTCACATCTTGTTCTTTACCTCAGCGGGATGATGAGTCATATAACTTCAGGCTATTGCACATGTCAGATTACAAAACAATAGAAATTCACCTCTGCTAAGTATACACACACTCTCACGCACGCACACACACACACACACACACACACACACACACACACACACACACACACACACACACACACACACACACACACACACACACACACACACTAGGTTTTAATCACTTGTGATTACACATTACATAGACTTACATTCATTTCCTGGAGACTTACCCGAACCACAACCACTACTTGCCTAACCCTAACCTTAATCCTTCTTCTTTAGCCTAAAATGTAATGACTTACACGCACTTTTTCAGTGTGAATTATTAAAAACTGTGTCAAAACATCCAAAAGTGGCCCTGCACTGGCAACCATGTATGATTATACACATATTGCAGGGCTTATAATAAGTAAATAAAAGGTGCCAGTTTGTCATTTTGTTCCAAAAAAAAAATATGTACAGCAGTGGCTGTACTCAAAGAGAACTTACTTTTAAACAGCACAATGAGAACTGAAAATAAATAAAGAAAATTGTTCTCATTCCCAGTGTGATGGAAATTTACTGAACTGAAGTCGATGGCGCAACATGTTGACAGGCTGGAGCGTCATCAGGAGGACAGGAGGTGTATAAATTCAGACATCCTGCCACAATAAACTGCACAATAATAAAGCAGCATCAAGGCAAAGAAATGGCACCAAACAAAGAGAGTCACTTGAAGGGTAAGCACTACTGGAAAGCTTTTTTTTTTTTACTGGCAAAATTTATTTTAATTCAGGAAAGAATATCATGCACTTATTTGATTACTGTTCATTTTAAAAATTCAATTTCTGCAATCATTTCTATAATGAATCATTACAGTAATGAATAAATATTATAGAAAATCTTCAAGTGAAAAAGAAATGGCTAGATGCAAAGAGTCTTCTGTGAACTCAAACTTGTTTCTGATTTATTGTTCTTGCTTACACAGTTACATACAAACTACTGCTGGCAATGCATTTTTTTTAGAGCGTTTTAAATATCTTAGAAATACATCAAATACAGTACACCATCCAAATGTCATAGCAGTCCTCTGTGTCCCTGGAGGATAGTTAATGAAAAACTAAAATAGCCCTAAAGATGCTACTAAAGCTCATGTCTAAATCCAGCAGGAATACTAGAACTGAAGAAGTACCTGTCCTATATCTTATATCAAATCACGTGAAGTTATGTTTCTATTTATTATGTCCACCACAACATCATTTTTTTGGTTCAGTTCACTTGTGCGCTTTGTCAGCAGGATTAGGATTAAATCTTGGTGGAAGGGTGTAGCATGGGCCAAAGAAGAAGACAGAAGATTCATGATTTATGATCTGAATCACGGTGCAGATTTGGTTAACATTGCAAGTTAGAGCATTGGGCCTTGGCGGAATAAATGTTGTACATCTTTAAAACCAGTACATAGGTGAAATATAGTGACAAAACATAGCCAAGTGTAGAAATACAATCATTCCATATCACAGTTCAAAGTCAGGGTAAATAAGTGTAGCAATGGAAACGGAAATAGATGCATACCATGCAATAAGCCCAAATGTACAGTATTGGGGCACAGTGTACAATGTGCAGCTGCAGTGTTGTTATTAACCAGCACCTATTAAAGCCTATATGCCATGACTTCTAAAATGACTAACTGTTTGTTACTGAGCTGGTGTGAGCTGCTGCGCTGCACTGTACAGTAGGATATAAATCAGTGAATATGGCCTAGCTCGGGTCCATGTTAGAGCTGGTTGGACATTAATTAAGAGACAGCGAGTGCCATAAGATAACTAAGAATGGCTCAGCAACTGTCTCACTCAGTGATCCAATGACTGTCAGTCACAGTGAAAGGATCTGAAAAAGCCTCAGAGTCCTCTCCTGTTTTCCTTTCATCCACGTTTTTGACATTGCAGGTTTCACCAGCATTTCTAACTATGATACAATGCTTGATTCTGAACTGAACTGAACTGAACTGAACTGAACTGAACTGAACTGAACTGAATGAGCAAATCTTCTCCTGACGTGACTCCACCCAAAAAGAACAGAATGTTCACATCTGGCACAACACAAAGGCATGGTTTGTTGTCACGACAAGTCAGCGGCTGAAAGTGGGCTTTTTTGTTTTTCATTCATTTCATATATTTATTTCTACCAGCTAGGCTATGACTACACCTGCTCTAAAATAATGCAAAACAAAAATACACTTTTTACTTTTTTTAAATTACTTTTGTAGTCATGCATAACAATCAGCTACAGTAATGAAAAAAAGAAATGTTCCAAACTTTTATTCTTAAAAAATGCATAAATGTCATGTGGCAACTTAAAAAAGGCTGGCAGGCGAGCTTGATGCTTGAAGTTTGTTTTACTGCTTCCACTAATATAAAACACAAAATATCATCTTACAAAAGTAAAGCTAGGACTTTGAGTCCCACACTGTCACCGTGGTGAAAAATTGAGAATGAAAATGTGGAAGTATTATTATTTGGTCTTGGTGAGAATTAAGTGTAGAGAACTGAGGGACGAGATATCATAAAAAGGGAAAAGAAGAACAGAAACACACCAACAGGTACTATCAAAGCCGAAAAACAGGGAGAGTTTTGGGCAGGTGCAACACAGGCAACTGTTCCGTCTGGGAACAGGGAAACTTTCATGTGCTAAAGCAGTCTAAACCGAGATAGTGGACTTAGCTTGCAGACAGATTGACAAACAACTCTTTCTATAGGAAATAAACCTTTAATCCAGTGCCCAACAGAATAGATGATATGAAAATTAAGATCTTGAATATGTGAATATTTGTGTATGAAACAGTGAAAATACCAGGAGAAGTCATGGAGTCAGCATGTTGCAGTAACCACTAAATCAGCAGCACAAGTCCTTATGAAACAATCTAGTGTGCCAGCCTGGGGGACAGTGTTGCATTTTATCTTCAGCTCACATAGCAGGCTGGATCATGCTGGGATTACTTTATATATTATCTACCTAGACACAGCTGTTCATGTTCATTCATTGATGTCAGCCCTCAAATAATGTTGTTTTTCCATCAGAAGAGAATTCCAGTGAAAAGCAAACCCCCAATGCAGATCCTGGACATTCAGTGAAATGCTGTCTGGATACCATCGATGCTGATTCCCTGAACAGTCCCGGTCTGAACGTACTTGCAGCAGAGGACTTCATTCACCAGTCCATGGGCATCATTATGGAAGATGCAGTGAAAAAGGCCACTGACGTCAAAGAAAAGGTAAATTCTCAACAGCACTTATAAGCTGTAAGTACAGAAAAAGGAAAGGGTCTGCAGTCTATGGCAATGACAGTAGATTTCTGAGACAGTACCAACACACCTTTAGAGGATTATTAGGACTTCTGTTGCTACAACTGACACTGACAGTGAGATATTTGTTCATGTTGACCAGGTCTGCGAGTGGCATTCCCCCGTGCAGCTGAAGGAGTTGTTGGACCTCGAGCTGAGAGACAGAGGGGAGTCTGATTCTGAGATCCTGCAGCGCTGCAGAGATGCCATCAGATACAGCGTCAAGACCAGTAAGTGTTCAAACTTTCATGAATTAGGTTCAATTTCAGTTCAGGGAGTCATACTCCAGACATGTTTCCTTTGCACTATATTACTCAGACTGTTTTGTGTTTGAGGACCCTCACCCTCAGAGGCAAACAACAATTCACGCTCATCTCAGCTTCTTGCAGAAAAAGATTCAATACTGCAACCATCTTTTGTAAACTAGTTAGACTGCAGCATCTCAAAGTGACATTTGTCTGATTAACTGTTCTGAATCTGTTTCTGTCACGTCTGTAGCTCATCCTCGTTTCTTCAACCAGCTGTACGCAGGCATGGAGCCTTACTCCATGGTGGCAAGCTTCATCGTGGAGGCCCTCAAACCCAGTCTGTGAGTCACACAATTCATTGTAACATACAGTAAGTCACACTTAAATCTGTTAAACCAAAGTTTAAAATCATGCAAATGGAGTAATGCTGTGAATATGTGGTTTTCCTCAGTTACACATATGAGGTGGCTCCAGTCTTTACACTGATGGAAGATGCTGTGCTGAGGAAGATGATGGAGATGGTTGGCTGGGAGGAAGGAGGAGATGGGATCTTCAATGCAGGTAAAACTAAAACTAATATTTACACCTCCGTGCTATGACCACACACTGTGATATGTGATAGGTCCTTATGCATCAGTGCACCTTTGTTTTAACACGTAACACCTGCGCGCTGTTTTCCCTCCAGGTGGATCAATGTCCAACATGTACGCTGTGAACTTAGCCAGGTACCATCACTGCCCCGACCTCAAAGAGGCCGGCCTCTCTGCTGCTCCTCGACTGGTCATGTTCACATCACAGGAGGTAGGATTTACAGGAAACAAAGTTAAAACGACATGTATTTTAGAATAAATAACTGCAAAAGTGAGTTAAACTTGCCAGTATACATAAACAAGAACCAGGTGGATTTTGACTGATTAAAAAATCTTGTTTTCATTTTGGAATTTTATGACATATTTTCTTGATATAATTGTGTGTGTTGAAGCTCTCCTTCAATGAGAGAAAAATGGTTTGCAAACTATTTTTTCACAGAAAAACACAGAATGACCTACTTGCTTGATGAAGCAGATGAAATCTGTCTCCTTGTGAGGGACATTTAACTTAAAAATCACCCAGACTGTAACAGTTTAAATAGCTATTCATATGGTCACAGCAGAAATGAGATCTATTATTTGGGCTTATCTTCAGCTTGTGTTTGGATGAATGAATACAGCACTCCCTCAGGCATACAGTATGTCTGCAGTATATTGTTACTGACAGACTCGTTTAATCTCTTTCAGTGTCATTACTCCATTTCCAAAGCAGCGGCTTTACTGGGCATCGGCACTAAGAATGTTCATGTGGTTCCATCTGATAAGAGGTAAACTGCTTCACTCACTCTTTATAATCTTATCTGATGTACAGGTTCCTCCTCTGACAACAGAGGCCTGACTCGTGCCACAACTGGCACTGGAATGATTCCCATTCCTCAGCTGTTTTTGTGCGAACGAAAACTTCAAAACTTAAGAAATTGATGAGTTGAAACTATTCATTACCTGAGTCAGAATAAATGAATTCACTCATTTATTCATTCTTTTATCACAAACTGAATTATTTTGTGTGTTTATCAGAGGGAAGATGATTGTCTCGGCTCTGGAGGAGCAAATTAAGACTGCTACAAGTGAGGTGAGGGGGCTGTGTAACCTGTTCAGGTCTTCATTTGAAAAGACACATTGTTACGAGATTGCAACAAACTCTTTGCCTGCATGTGTGTTCAGGGTGCGGTTCCCTTCATGGTAAATGCCACCGCAGGGACCACGGTGCTCGGAGCTTTTGATCCCATCCAGGAAATCGCAGACATCTGTGAGAAGTACAATCTGTGGCTGCATGTGGATGTGAGTTCATTCATTCATTCACTCGTTCATTTGTCTCTATTAATGCTGTTGTACTGTCACTATAAATACCTTTTTTTCCTCCCCTTCCTCAGGCCTGCTGGGGAGGAGCAGCTCTGATGTCTAAGAAGCATAAACACTTGTTAAAGGGCATCCACAGGTAACTCAAATCAAAGCAACATCCCTGTTAGTGAACATTTCATAGTAGCATAAGAGACATTGAATCTGTTCTTAAAGCGCTTTCATTTGCACACCTAATAAAATGAAATGCCAGCTAGTGTCCTGATATCTTCAATGACAACACACTGACTGTAAATGATCTCTCCTGTGCTGCTTGTGTCTGATTAGAGCTAACTCTGTTGCCTGGAACCCCCACAAGATGCTGATGGCATGTCTGCAGTGCTCTGCTTTCCTGGTCAGAGACAAAACGGTAAGACACTCACCTATTATCTAATATATAATGTCTAATATCCCCTCCACATAAACTTTGTGACTTAACTTTGTTTGGCTGTCTGCAGCCCCAAAATGAGGCTATGCTTTTGCAGAATTAACCTTTTCAGATTGTTCAAAATGATTAATTGCCAGAAAACAAGTGCAGTCTTAAATGAATTACAATAGTCATGTAGACCAGCAAGCATATGTGGACATGACAGTTTTTTTCTTGAATCTTTGCATGCATAATTAAGGGAGAAAGAGAGCTAGAGAACCAGAAACAAGACACACTTGATCGAGGCAGACTCCAGTCAGCTAATAGGGCCTCTGGCTGTATGGCTAGTCACAGATAGCCTTGGCCAGGAGGAGTATAGGAAATGGGAATGTGACATCATCAGCAACAAATCCGCCATTTTTGGAGGATACCAACCGTCACCTGTATACCATCACCACCTATCTAGCTAGGTAGCCTCAGCTGATCTCAGGGAAATTTCAACATAGTCAGAACACACTGTCTCTGTGGGCCGTAACAACCAAAAAATAAGTAAAAGAAGTTTAGAGCCCCTTTTGAGCCCCTCTCTCTGTCCACGTCTTTCATTTCACTTTGTCTTTATACATTTGTGATGATGATCATCCTAGATAATGACAGCTAGGATGCTGTCCTGAAAAATGGTGGCACCGCCCCAGAATGGTCCACGATTCTCATTCCCTATAGCGAGCAGCAATTTGTAGCTGCTCTGGTAATATGCTACCCCCTGTTTGTTTGGAGTGACCTTGGACAGTTCTTACACATTGTACCTTTAAATGCTAATAAAATTCTAATGATGAATGACCCTGCTAACATACTGTTCAGCAGCTATAATGTTTACCACGTTAACCATCTAGTTTGGTGTACTAACATTTGCTAATTAGCACTACACTCAGCTGAGGCTGATGGGAAAGTCAGAAGTTGTGAAGGTATTTGGTCATAAATGAAAGTGCCGGACTAATTCAAACACTAACATGATGATAGAGGAAAGTCAGAGGATCACCAGGCTGCCTGAGGACCATGGACATGCTACACAGCTAGTGCAGCTTAAAATGTAGGGCTAAGATATAGGCTAAAGTATGTGTGTTAGCACTTCTGCCAGACAGAGGACAGATGCCCTCATTCTGGGCCTGGGGCAGACCTGACAGGCACAGTTCGCCACAGTATCCATCTTGCCGTCTGTCATTACCAGGCTGCAGGTGAGCTGACTGAGCAGTTTGGTGTGTCAGAGAACTAGAGAGAGAGATTTGTCAGAGGCGGTTAGCATCAAGTCGGAGGCACAGCAGACAGATGTACAGCTGACATATTCTGTACAATACTAATGGCAAAACAGCCACCTTTAAAGGAATAGTGCAACACTTTGGAAAAATCGGTACCTGCTTTCTTGCCAAGAGACAGGTGAGAAGATTGAAACTGCTTTTGTAAAAGAGAGTGGTGCCAATCTTCTCAGCTAGCATTTGGAAAGAATGTTACAACATGCTGGAACTGGCTTAATTTCTTGAACTACTTCCATTAAAGCACTCTGATTGTTACAGTCTGAGTCACATCATAACCTGATACAGTATATATGTTAAATAATATATAAACTGAATGCTTAGCTTTACAGTTGCTTTCATTTGGGGTATCAATAATTAGAAGACATGCCTTTCTGAGTGTTATTGCAATATTCGGAGAAGTTATGCCCTGTGAAGTGAGTATGTGCTATTTAAACCATCCTTGTCATTCTGCTCCCTCAGGGTCTCCTCCAGCGCTGCCACTCTGCTCAGGCTTCCTACCTCTTCCAGCAGGATAAGTTCTATGATGTCAGCTATGATAAAGGGGACAAGTCCATCCAGTGCAGCAGGAAGCCAGATGCCTTCAAGTTCTGGCTCATGTGGAAGGCTTTGGGAACTGGAGTGCTGGAGCAGAGGGTGGACAGGGCCTTTGCCATGGCCAGGTTAGAACACACACATTGCATGGCTGCAGCTAACGTTTAGTGACTGGATGGCCATCTTTGTTTAGAACAGACCTGATTCTGACATTATGACTACACACAAATTAAATGCTCAGTAGTCCTTTACAGTAACATTACATTTATTCTCATTATGCATGCAGACTGAGGAAGAGGCTGAAGTGAATTATATGTTTACTTATTTCACAGTAAGCTTTACTAATGCTGCATAATCTATTACATGTTGACTAATGCAGAAGCCATTGCTTGTGGACAGTGCACTCTAGTGGCGATTTCGTGAATAACAACTGTTAGGGAAGCACTTGCCAAAGCTGACTAGCAAATAAACCTAAACACAGAATGTGCTCAAGGTAAATGTTATGTGTTTTTTTTTGCAGATATCTTGCAGAAGAGATCAAGAGAAGAGAAGGGTTCCGTCTGTTGATGGAGGTAAGTTTTTGCAAGTTGAGCCACAATTTCACAGAAAAGCAATACATTTCACTGTTTGCTATTTTGCTAGTTTTACTGTTACACTGTAAAATACTGTAAATGCATTTAATTGAAGTTTTTATGTATTTGTATAATCAGTTTTATCTGGAGAAGATTCCCCATTTTGAACTCAGCTCTTTTCCTCATCTACAGCCTGAATATGCAAATGTTTGCTTCTGGTACATTCCACCTAGTCTGAGAAACCTTACGGATGGCCCTGAGCTCTGGACAAAACTCCACTCTGTAAGTATCTAATCTGATTTTAGCATGTTCACAAGGAGATGACCAAATCCTCCTAAGATGTCAGTGCTGTCAGTCATTACAGTGTCCCATCCCTCCTCCTCTAGGTGGCCCCGGTAGTGAAAGAACGCATGATGAAGAATGGCAGTATGATGGTGTGCTACCAGCCACACGGAGACAAGACCAACTTTTTCAGGATGATCATCATCAGCCCTCAGGCCAGCAGACAGGACATGGACTTTGTCCTGGATGAGATACACAATCTGGGAAAAGATTTGTAATGAAGAATCAGTGTCAGTGAAGAATCTCTCTAAGGCACTATGTTCCTCTTTCTTTTTTGCACATGTAGGTTGAAAGTTTTGTAGCACAGACCACAAAACTGTAGCGTGAATAATGTCTACTACCGTCTCTAAAAACATCCTAGCACGGATCATCAGTTAAACAGGCATGTGGCTGGCAAAGGGCATTCATATATGTAAACAGGTATATTTTTAATGGGGTTCTTCCTCATTTGTTTTTACCTTAAACTTCTGTCTATATGAAATGGAAAACACAACTGAAGTGCTGTCAAGAGCATGCCAAACTGAAAGGTGGCAATATAACCCTAAACCTCAAAACCATGTTGACCAATCAGAAGCCTGAAAAAACAGGCAGGTAGCCTATTTCTGGTAAACTACCTGCAACTTTAAGTTATGAAGCTAGATTCTACTGATCATATTTCTGATCTATAGCATATTCTTACAGCAGTGTTTTACATAGTCCATATATCTATGCAAATGTAACACTGGAAAGTAACGTAAGCTTTAGGGATGGGTTTGGGAAGTCTTTCATATTTACCTATTTCCATGTTACACTCGTGAATCATATGTCAGTGTTTCAGAATGTTACTGCGTGTTACCTGATTCTCACCTGCCGATTTTTTATTGAAGTGAGTCCTGTTGTTTGTTGATAGGTGCAGTTCTGCTCTGAATAACTGTTTACAAGACTCTTAAATAAAACAACAACAGCAGAAATCTACCAAACCTGGTCTCAAATTTATCATTTATTTTATTTAATCCTATTTATTTATTCAAACTCAAAAAAAACTTTACCCATCAGTTTGCCATGTTCTGTGAGTGTTTAATCTGTGCGTCAGCATGGATCTGAGAGACACAGAGGGGTGGATTACTGAGTCGGGATGTTCAATACAGACCTTGTAAACTCATTTGGACAGACATCAAACATGGATCAATAGTTGAGGACCATTTTACAAGTCACAGCATGCCTTTGTATTAATCCATCTAAATGAGTATATCTAACAGGTGTCAATGACCTAAAATTGGTGATCAGTGAATCCATGAGCTCTGTAGCTCTGTGTAAGCATGAATTAGACAGCAGGATGGCTAAAGAGACAGCAACAATAAACATCCACTGCAGACATACAAATGTAATAAACTTCTATTTAATAAAGACCATTAAAAGTCTCATGAAAGGCAGATGTGCCAGGTGAAACAGGGTCAAATCATGAGACATATCCACGATCTTTCCAAACATATACTGTATAACAGCAGAGAAACAGAGCTGGTCCCACATTAGAGGGAACCATCTCAGCCTAAAGACGAGGCAGACAAGCTAACATATGCACTGTGCATCCTAGATTTGGATCATAATTTGGAAATAAGTTTATTACCATGTAGGTAAACAGTATATACAATATGTTATTATTACAATATATTATTATTATCTAAATGAAAGAGCTGTACGGTTTAGTGCAGGAATATGCAACATATACACCAGGGAATGTACAAACCTACCTACCTGTTAACAGTTCAGTTAGGACCCACAATTTTCCAAAAATCCAGTCACAAAAACAAAACAAAAACAGGGTGAGAGAGAGACCAAATGAGACTAAATTGTCATGGCTAGTAATATAATCATTAAAGGATGGTAAAGTTCATATGTAAACCTGCCTGAAGCTTAGGACTACACAGCGTAAAACACCATGAATGCCATGAAGTACAGAAGCTCCTGTGCTATGGGGCTCATGCTGCTGCAGACCCACAAGCATTCTCCATCCCTGAGTTATGTCAACAATTATGGGGCTTTGGGTCTATTTCTTGCAATCCAGCAGGTGAAAGCTGGTATAACCTCACTGGCAGAAATCTGCACAATCACACCAATACTATCATTATACCAACCATTTCCATTTGATGACATACTCTTGAGTCTAATGTTTGTCTTTTACATTTCCACTTCCTGTTTATATGCTACTGAGGTCAATTTTAATTCCTGAAAATTTAATAAAAGAAGCTCTGGGAGAACAAAATGTTTGGGGAAGCTCTGAGCTCTGGCAAATGCCCCACTTATTATTAATTAATGCTACTTTTATCCTGTTACATAAGAGTTATGAGAAGGGAAATCTGCTGTGGTGCTTGAATCAAGGACAGCCAGTAAACCAGTGAGTAGAACATGACCGTTACTTACTATGACAAGGTTTAAGCCACAGTCATACAAATCATGTGAGCAGCATGTTGCAGAAATAATGAGTGTATATGAGTGTAAGAGTTCCAATACCATTTATGTTTTCCTTCCTTTTAGTGCTCAGATGCTTTTTGGGGACCTGTATGATGAGACAAATGCATTCAAGTGGGTATATGCTGATATGTTTTGAATACTTTATTCAGTTTTCTCTAAAATTTGCCATGTGCTTGTCTCTGGCTCTTTATCCTCTCAATATTAATCTCATTAATCCTTCCCTCAGTGGATGAGTCAGACATTGTCTGTCAGGCTTTTGATGCATTAAAGCCAAAAGCTTCGGGTGTGACAAAGGTAATGGATAATGTTTTAGACCAACCTAGACCCGGAGTGTCCTGATTATGTTCAGACTGACTGCAGGGTCATCCGTCAGTCACCCAGACACTGGAGTTAAGAGAGGAAAAATGAATGGACAGAGCATCTGGGAGAGTTTTGTTGAGTTCCTCTTTCACTTCAAATTCAGAACTCTGCAGAAATTCTGGTAATGAATCTGAGACAAGAGGAGGGTCTGGAATGTTCTGACCATCATTTTGAATGGATTTGTACACCATAACAGCAGTTCAAGGTGAGTCACACTTCTATGAGAGCAGCACACTAGTCAGCATTTTGTCATGAATGATACTGTAACCCGCATGATATTTCATTTTAAACACAGTATACAGTGTGACTTCATACTAAATGATGTGCATCGAAGAACAATTCACAACAATTTTGAGAAAGTTTTATACCGTAGAAGATAGCAAACTTCAACACCAACATGCTGTATGTCTCTCTGCTGTAAGCCTCACACCCTCCTTGGATATCTGGTTTGATCAGTTGTAAGTTTTGGTTCTCAGTCATCACGGAGTCTAAGGATCTTTAGATAGTAAAGTGTACTTATACAATGAATGTTATATAAAGATGATTTACTGAAACTTTAAGTAACCAACTATATCCTTTCTAAAACCAGTGAAAGACAAAGACCTGGTAAAATAAAATAAAAACTGAGTACAATATTCACTCTCCTGTTAGCATTTTACCACCAACTGTGTCTGCCTGCCATTTGGTGCTGGACAAGTGGTGTACAGTGGGTTTATTGGAGCATATTTGTTGAGAACAGTTGCCTGCTGCTGCTGGAAATGGGCTTGCTGGGAATTTGCCGAATTATCAGGCCAAACAAAAAAAAAACAAAAGAAAACAATGAGCCAAAAGATGGTAAAATGCTCCATAAAGCTGAGGGAAAAACAGATGATAATGTCTCCCTGGGTTTGTCAATACAACTGAACTTTTTCTAAGTAATTGGTCCATTGTTTCCATAGAATATACAGATTAGTGAAGCTCTAAGTTAAAAAAAAGTGTAATACATACAGTAAAAATAAGACATAAGACAGATATTCATCTGGAAACTTGCATGAGTTACTGATATATTCCATTATTTCAGGTTTTCCTTCAAATCTCCAACAGGACACAACACTGTAACTAAGGTGCAAACCTGCCAGAAACCAACCTACCACCATGGCCATCACTGGTAATGGCTTTGATGACCAGTCCTTTTGTAGTGAAGACAGTAACAACCACGTCTTCACAGACACAGAGGCTGCCCCAGTCAAAGGCTTGTACTTCCAACGTGCTCAGCTGCTCCGTGAACCAGAAGCATCATGCTGGAACCTCGATCCCTCAAAGCAGGCCCTCATCAATGTAGGGGGCATCCGCTATGCCTTCCCCTGGCGCACCTTGGAGGATATCCCCCAGAGCCGTCTGAGTCGTCTGCGCTTGTGCACCACCCTGAGGGAGATAGCAGAGGTTTGTGATGACTATGATGAGATGCAACATGAATTCTTCTTTGACCGTGACCCTTTAGCCTTCCGGGCCATCCTCAATTTCCTGGCAAAAGGGAAGCTGCATCTGCTGCAGGAGGTCTGCAATGTGGCCCTGCATGGTGAGCTGTTGTATTGGGGCATTGATATACGACTGATGGAGCCCTGCTGCCGCCATCAAATGATGTTGTCTGTGGAGGAGGTGACTGTGCACCAGCTCAAGGAAGACGAGTGGCGCCAGGCAAGAAGGAGGCTGAGAGCTCATGTGGTACAGGATAGCCTGTTCCACATGCTGGGAGAAGCAATGGAGAACCCTCATTCAGGTTTAGCAGGGAAAGTGTTTGCCTTTCTGTCTGTCATCATGGTGGTGATCACTGTGGTCAGCCTGTGCATCAGCACTATGCCAGCACCATGCCAGCTGGAAGAAGCCACGGTATGTATGAACCAAAGAAGAAGAAGACAACTTTTGTTAAATTATTGTAAAACAAAACAAGTCCTTTAAACCCTACAAAGCAAAGAGCAAAAAGGAAATGGGAGATAAATGGCAGGTAATCTGTCTGCTCAGCAAAGTTACGATTTGGTTTAACTTATATCCCAGCATGGCAAACCATTTGCAAATTGTGTCTTTACAAGGGAATGTCTCACTAAAATGGTCACTGTAATCTGCCTAGAAAGAAAGAAATTAATGTTGTCAATCATGCAAGCAACACAGTTGCGTGGTGAATAAAAAAAATTGTACGGAATCTGAAGGATCAAATTTGGAAATCGGGTGATCGGAAAATGCAAGACTAGGAATCAATTGATTAACAGATTTGTCAAGGTTTTGGAGGTAGAGATTTGGACTGATTCATGCTGAGAATACTTTCTTGTTTTCTGCACTTGAACCCTCTTTTGTCCACTGTTGTCCACCAAATACACCCGAATTGATTTGAAGCTGGGAAAGAGTCTGCAAGTGGATGTATACTGTTCTGAGAAGCCATTTTGGCTAGCTACGTAGGCAAGTGCTGTAGATGTATTTCCAACCCTCCAATTTGGCAGTGGTTTCCATTTGTTTTATAAATCATGAAAAGCTGACCTGCAGACTTGCCCAAGATAGGCACTCCATCACAGTAAGGTAGTTGCATTATTACTGTAATACCATCATAGTTTTCAGCAGCAACTATTTCTGTCTCTTTTTCAAAAAAGTTTGAGTTCATCTGAGCACATAATTTGTTTTAATTCATTCAAATGTAGACTAATCCTAAACTACAACGTAGTATTTATGTTGTGCCGTTCATTTACAGTACCTTTGCTGCTTCACTTGAGTGACATGCTAATGTTACTGTACACTACTAAGACATTTGACATGCATATGCAGCCTTTCCCCAAATATTCTAAGGGTAGTTTGAATGGCAGCAACCATACTGACTACTGCCAAAAGGGCTGCATTAAAGAAAGCTCAAAAGAATGCATTGATAAGCTATGCTGTCAATGTGTCAAATAAAGAACCAATAAGCAACCATGGATGTTGTGAAAAGATGAGTACTCAAGTGATTTAGTGTTGCAATTCAACAGTTCGGTAGCTCACAATACACAAATTGAAAATAGAATACAGATAATTAGATGACTTTTGGTCCTTACAGTGGGTCAAGCCAATAGCATTTTTTCTCAAATGCATCCATCTCGGTCAATACGTGTATAATGAATAGGTTTTCTGTTACAAATTTCTTTTCTCCAAGCCCACACTGAGACAATGTCAACAGGGCTATTTTCTTAGACCTGACAAAGCTTATCAAGAACCATTACACAACTGTTTTCACAAGTAGCAAACTGACCTGCATGTGTAAAATCCGTGGAGCTCTCCTTTAATGTCAATTTGATGCACTGATGTTTTTTTTAAAGTTGTTGCAGCTGTTTGTAAAAATAGCATCTTCTCGCAAAATTATCACCATACACACTGTGTTGACAATGATAATATATCCTCAGGAAAAACAAAGGTTATAAATTGTTTATTTTAATGCATTTCCCCACAGCATCTCAAGTAAGGCAAAACACGTTGATTTCCATACTTAACTAAAAAGAACTGCAATGAAAGTTAAGTTGCTGAAACACGTAAAACTTTCTCAGTACTTTTGTCTTTTGTTGTCTCTACAGGGTAAATGCTCCCAAAGATGCTGCAACTTGTTCGTGGTGGAGTCTGTTTGTGTCGCTTGGTTCTCCTTTGAGCTTCTGGTGCGATTTTTCCATGCACAGAGTAAGCTGAAGTTTGTCCGTGGCCCTCTGAACATCATTGATGCTGCTGCCATCTTGCCCTACTATGTCTCACTGTTTCTGGAGCTTGGGGGTGAGTCTGTGCAGGATATTGTGGCTGGTGCAGGAAAGGGCACCCTGGATAAACTGGGTCTAATCCTACGTGTGATGAGGGCCTTACGTATCCTGTATGTGATGAGGCTGGCCCGCCACTCTATGGGTCTGCAAACCTTGGGAGTGACTATCCAGCGCAGTATGACTGACTTTGGCCTGCTGCTGCTCTTTGTGTGTGTTGCGGTGACCCTCTTCTCCCCACTGGTACATCTCGCTGAGAGTGAGCTTGCTCCAAATGCTGCCACATCCCCTCAGCTCAGCTTCAGCAGCATCCCAGCATCATACTGGTGGTCCATCATCTCGGTGACCACTGTGGGATACGGTGACATGGTGCCCCACAGCATCCCTGGCCAACTGGTGGCACTGATCAGCATCCTATCAGGGATCCTAATTCTGTCTTTCCCTTCTACATCTATCTTCCACACATTCCATCGCACCTACATTGAGCTCAAGGAGGAGCACAGGATGCTGTGGAAAGAGCAAAGGGGGACCGAGCTCGCCAATGAAACTGAAGAAAGCATGAAGGAAAGAGAAACTTGGTCTGAAAACGGGCCAGAATCAGATTTACCTGGTCTAAATGATCCTTGTTACCTTTTCCTGAAAGACATAACAGTGCCAGTTTAGAGCAAGAGTCATCATCCTCTTTTTTCTCCTGTTACTTATTGAGTTCACTGAAATACATTATATACTGAAGGCAAACGTATCACTCTGGTCTCTGTTTCTGAGATGGAAGCTGCAGGTTTGGGTTTTCCCAGGGTTTGGGCACAGGTGATTTTCCAGATAATACGCTGACATATCTGAGAGGCCTCGTTCAAAGGTTGACTCAATTTCTGGGAAGTTATGCTGCTGCGTTGCTATGGCTAGGTCATCTGAATCCAGCTTGATCTTTGATTAGCTTAGTGTCTATCTGAGGGGGCAGACAGCTAAGGAGCAGTATCTCGAACAGCTTGTAGGTGATACATAGCAGGGAGATGGGCTGGTAGCTTTTGGGGAGGTTGGGATCTTCCAAAGGTCTTGGTAGATCTGGGTCTGGAGGCATGTGTTGTACATGTTCATAAGCCATTGTTTGGCGACTGGGTCTTGGTGAGTAATCATTTTGGTCAGTATGTCATTGGGAGCCAAGTCCTGCTTTGGACTCCTCCAAGGTGAGAGGCTTGGTGATTGCCTGGAATGATTATGGAATGATGTTTTCCTTTAGCCTTGTGCCTTTCTACTCTTCTCCCATTGGCCACCAGTCGGCTCCCAACCTGGCTTGGTGTTATGTCGGATATAGTCAGTGGTGTGATCTTGTCACCATTTCCAAATGGTGGACTGGGCTTTTTTGCTGTTCTGGGTCATGTTGATGTTCTCTATGAGATCCTGCCAGGCATCTGCCTCTCCTTCCGCAGGGATTCCATGAGTGCACCATCAGTCTTGCTAGTGGTGTCCGAAAACATGTTATTTCCAAACTCTGTTCACATGAGAACATTTTGACTTCACTATTATCAGGAAGTGAAATAAAAATTCTGCAGGTGTTTCTAATGGTACACCTGTGTAATTTTCAACCCTATATCCACATAAGATTGATAATTACCCTCATCATGAATTCATGAGTTTTGTTTTACCATGTATATAATTACATGGTACTGAGAACACTTTTATTTCACACCCTGATAATAAATCCTCATTGTATGATCTTATTGATGACAAATTGTTGAAATCTGCAGCCCCATATATGTATTGGTCAACCTGTAAATTTTCTTTGCAACAAGGACAGTTGCCTGCAGAATGGAAACATACAAACTTGGAAATATATGGAAGCTAATAACTTTCTAAGCCATACTCAACATGTACATATCCTAAAAATCATTCTACTGAATGTAGAGTGACTCACTGTGGTGAACATCTGGTATCTTTTAATGTGTAATGCGAATTAACCCTCCCTGAAGTAGTGTCTATATGGCTTATAGGTCAAGGGACAGGCCTGTAGAATTAACCACAGGAATGCTGAGTACCAGCGGGGGGCGGAGAACCTAAGCCAGTTTATTCACACAGTCAATTGATTCATTATGTATCATTAAGTATATAAAAGGAAAGTACAAGTTTTGATTTAACATGCTGATTTCAGGTGAAGGGACAACACACCCAGAGCTAAGAGGAAGTGTTTCCTTTTCTGAAGAACTGAAGTGAATGACATTTTGCTAAAACATGGATCACCATTCTGTAGTGTTTGTGTTCTAAAAACACAAACCTGTTTTTCACTAACATTTTAGGCAAAAATTTGGGACACACAGTTCCATTTATGTAGGTCATAGCTTTCAACCTTAATGACATATGTCAAAGAATTTTAAATTGGGGGGGGGGGGGGGTACTGCTGCTCACAGACAGAGGACAGAGGGGAGAAAGTAGAGCCCCTAAAGATGCATAGACACTGACATGTAATGATGTTATTTCACTTATTTAGCTTGCTGCATATACTGGAGGTGTACCAATGCATATGTATAGGTATATACAAGATCTGCTATCTAATCGTAGAAAAGAGGTTGTGACGTGATTACCATTATGACACGTAAACCGGAGTTAATATTGTCTACTACTCATTCATGATTAAAGGATGACCTTTTCTCGTTCATAAAGGTGTTTTGGTATCCTTCAGCAACTGAAGAGGCTGACCTTCTAATTGTGGAAGCATTAAACTTGTAATAAACTTCATTAATTCTTCAGGAAAGAAGTTGGAGCAGGACACAAGGTACACACAGGGTTGAGAGGCGGCCTGGGCCTGACGGATTCCGGGATGACTTCATGAGTGCTCTTCTTTAACCTGGTTAGGACGTCATTAACCTGAAGCACCAGAACAGGAATAACATATAGGAAAAGGTCAACATAGACATGATGACAGAAATGGCTTCATTCCTTAATCACCTTGTAAACTCATGTGAATGCTGCTTGTTTCAGGTTATTCACTAACTGGACTGCATGACATGAAAAGTTGAATAAAGTCATATTAAACTTCACACTGAGGTAACCCAACAGAAGAACAAGTAACACAAGAAAACCAATGCAGTCTAACCCTTTAACATGAGATGCAGCATTCAAGCATTCTTATACAAACAAAACTAGCTAAAAATAGCTTCTGCTGTGCCAGTTTTTTATGGCTTTTCATAAATGATGGTATTTGTTGTAATGGGTTTTTAATTATTTTATCTGGTTTTATTTCTAATGTTGAGAGATGAGATTTGATTTCCATCTTTATCATTTGTCTTTACTGTAAAACACTGTGTATTCCTGAGATTCTTCTGTTTAATAAAGACATTTTCTTTCTTTCTTTCTTGACAAGTTTATTTTGTTTACTTGTTTGACTAAAAAAGCTCAGAGAGCCCACCTGAAACTCTGGGGGGAGGCTTGAATGAGTAGGACTATAATCTCTGTTGATAATATGAGCTCATTTTTGAATGTTTGAAACAGAAATTCTTCCACACTGGTTGAGCCAATGGAGTAGATAGGCAAGCTGGAATAAGGTTTGGAATGCAGCCGCATCTGTTAGGGAGGGACGACATGGAATGGAAATAAAGAAAAGCCTGATTACAGAGAAACAATAGTGATGACAATTGTAGACCTACATTTGTATAGAACACAACTCACTTTTTTGGGTGAAATTTTGAACGCAAGGATTTAAAATCTTGGTTAAACCACTATATAATGCTGCAAAACAATAATGTTTTGAGAGCATCAGACATGAATATGAAGGAAATAATGTTTTAGCTGTCAGACAGACACTTTGTTTGGTCAAAGGTTTACCTTTAAGAGTATTTGCCTGTCTTTGAATTTAGCTGCACGTTGCTGTCAGGCTAAGGCCAGGTGGTGATTATCTTAGCTTAGCATAAAGACTGGATGTGGAGGGAGGCAGCTAGCCTGGCTCTGTCCTGCTTGAAAAAAATGGCCTATCAGCACTTCCAGGTACACTAATTAACTTGTTGTATAGTTTTGTTTAATCTGTACAGAAAAAGAAATACAGACACAACAAGTTGTGGTTTTAGTTGAGTTAAGAGTTGTAGCTTTTTCTAGGCAAACTTCTCTAGAGACTGCAGGAAGTCACTGCACACAGCCAGGAAATGCTTGCAACATGTAGCTCCTTGTACACCTGCAATTGAATGCTTTTTCAATTCAGGGTGTGTAAGCTTGGACAGAGCTAGCTGTTTCGACATGCTCGCAGTGTTAAACCCATGTCCAAATGGTATCTATTCATGAATTGTCAATACTGATTGTTTATATGTACTTTATATTTACTATCACCATTATTACATATTTTTATATATACAAAAATAAATAATAAAATATTATACATAGTCGGCAGAATATATTCTTCCGACTATGCATGTTATCTCTGGTAGCCTGAAGTGAACTGCTGTAATAATGGTAACAGGCTGACAACTGTTTGATGCTGTATGAATGTGCCCTTGAGCACAATGGTGTCTGGGAGTGTGTTTGATATCTGCTTCAGTGATTTGACAGTCACATGTTGGGGAGGACAGACACCAATATATTTCAGAAGGCAGAGGAAAGCACCAAAACTGAAACAATAGTGTCAGTCCAAAAAGAAATTTTGATGGGAATGACCTTGGATTGAACCTCCACATTAGGAGGAGTGAGAAGCACGTATGAATGAGTGGCATTTCTGTTTTGGATTTAGTTGCTCCCTGGGACCAGCTGGCTTTGTTGTACCTGCTGTAAGGCAATAAAACCTATTTTACATTGAACTCTGCAGACTGTTAGTGGTTACTGCATTTACGAATTGTGTGGCTACAAATTTGAACTCTGGCCCCGGTGAAGATTTTTACTCAACAGCAGTTCGTACACACACAGAATATCAGACAACGTGAATGAAATAAGTGCAAGGTAATGCAGCTTATGTGGTGTGATTAGAGACAGTGGCTTCAGTGGGAGAGAAGTGGAGAACAGAATTAATGTGATTCACCTGCCTCAGCAGTATTTCCTCATCACCTCAATCAAAACTGTCTCACTTAGTTGGTCATATGCATTTCAAGCTAAACACATGCCACTACTGAGAGAACACATCTCAATTCACTGAGTGTCCAGTGCTGTGCAGAGCATGAGGCTGCACACTGATCCGTCTGCACCCTGATTCAATTCTACAAAGTCACCAAGGTACGTGAAAGACTCTTTTATATGAAGTTGATGATTCTTGAAAACACAGAGGTGGCAGGAACTCTTACAGCTCTTCCACTTCACTCCCTGATGAGACAGCTGGCTGGACACACTTCTACTTCGGTTACGATTCACATCACAGCAGTATATCTGACAGATGATGTATTAGGCAAAGGTGAGACTTTGAGTGTTTCAAGATCAGCAGCAACAACAGCAGGAACACTTTTCAGGACTGACATGATTCTGTCCATTTGTTTCACACGAGTTGTAGATACGACAGAGTTTATGAGCTGTACTCAGTTCTATCATTCAACATCAAATGATGCCCTTCAGCAGAGGTTTTGAAGTGCACTGAGGCAACAGTGTCATTTCACAGCTCTTCTTTCAGAATTTCACATAAGCAGAAGTTCAAGTGTTCTCAGAATGCCTCTGCAAGCTGCTTTTAGAGTAACAATGATGCAACAGGTTCCTTTCTGAATCTGCAAACAAGGAACCTTTGATGCAGTTGTTCCAAAGTTTTTTTTGTTTTTTTTTTGTCCAACATGCAAATGTATTTAATTACAGATAGTACATTGGCTGTGGTGGATCTGTGGCTGCACATGTAAATCAAAACACAGTGATCCTTGAATTGTTCAAGTTCTGTCTAGGCCCTTTGTTTGTTCTTTCCCAGAAGGTTCAGTCAGGTCACTGCTGCTCAGACTGGCAGACAGCAGTCAGACCTGTTTGTGTTCTTATCTTCATGCCAAACACAAATGTGTTTAGCTGAGCTCCACTGCAACCCCATGTAACCCCAGGTAACTGCACTAAAACATGGCGTACGAGTGTGCCTGGTTGTGAATCACTAATGTGCATCACCCAAACACCATTTTTATTGGGATTTTTTACATTCTCTTTGATACTGTTCAACAACATTCGAACTTGTTTTTTTCCAAGATGAAGGACCAAATGTCAAATGCAGGGAAATTTGAATACAATGAGCAGCATCTGAATCATGTGTCAGTGTGTCTGTGGGGAAGCCTGACCAGAGCGACGAGGAAGGTTGTACAAGGCAGACTGTGAAACTCTTTCCGAGTTTAACACAAGTGGTTTAATAAGAAACAGAGACAGGTGTAACTAAACGTATGTCCAAAACAAAAAGAAACAAATGAACAGTTAATTTAAGACTTAATACGTTAAAGGTTGAAATCTCCCAATATTTGGCAAGAAATGCAGGGGTACAGCATGCTTATGGTCTAGTTTTTGATCAATAAATATAACTGCTTTCATAATAAGATTTCAAATAATCCACAGCCAATGGTGTGAGATTACTGACATTGAGAAACAGTAGTGGGTTTAACATTGTTCCTGTAAATGGAATTGCAGACACTTACATTATTATTCGTGAACAACTTTCACTTCTTTTACAATGTAGTACATCAAAACAATAATAGGTGTTAAGATCTGAAAGATCTGAGTATTCTTGTAGGATCCCAAGGGCAGACAAAAGGCACAGAAACGAAAAGAGCCGTTTACAAAACACACTGGTTTATTCTCTGACAAAACGGTAACAATACAACAAGAAACAAAACGCAAAATCAGCCCAAGGAAACAAAAGGTCAGCAACACTGAGGCGAGCGGGCAGGAACAAAACACACTGTATTCTCTAAGAACAGAAACGAGAGGAAACCAGAAAAAAAACACGATAGAAACCAAACTAAGACTCGCTCAACGGCGGCTGAGGAAACTAACAAGGCTGGAAGCAACGAGACAAGGTGATGGCTGGAGAGTTTTACGCGTGATCTCAAAACAGTCTGGCAGTGAGACAGAGCCGCCACGCTGCTTAAATGGAGGGAGAAATTAGGAGATGAGCGTCAGGTGAGCCGTCCTCCCTCTGCTCAGCCAGGCCACACCTCCACTGTGGAAAACAGAGGGACAGGAAAACCAAACAACTCTCCACACAGAAAAACACAAAAACACAGTCACAGTGTAACAATAGGCATTAGTTGCAACACAAATGAAAGGTTGGGCAGCATTAGCTATGCCAGCAAAGAGCAGAGGCACAAATAATAGTGTAGTAAAGTGGAAAAAGAACTGAAACAGAGCTCTAAACAATGAAGCTACTACAAATTTCTCCACTGACTTTAGCTGGTTTGCACATGATGCCCAGCAGGTGCAAGCATCAGCTCCATACTTCAGCTTAAAAAAGACATTTCAGACTGAAGTATGCTTTCATGTGCATGAGAGAGTGCATGTGCATCTGCAACAAAGGTATAAAACTAACAACAGCAGGGACAAAGAAGCAGTGAGTTTCCTTACCCAGCCTTCCCCTGCGGACCTCACCAGGCGACACTGGTCGAAGTTTCCGCTCTGCTTTGATTTCCTCCAGGATCTGCTCATGCAGCGTGTGTCTTCATCTTATGACCTGACACCTACAACATTTTGATGACAGCTTCATCTTTCATTCAGATTCTTCAGAGAGGCTGTACTGCTTTTAATTTTGCCTTTAATATACCATATTTAACAGAGATGTCATACTCTTTTTTTATATGATGGTGTCACAGGTGTAGGGTGTGAAAAAAAAATCCAATAATCTCTGCCGGGGAGTTGTGCTGCTCTCTTGCCACCTCGTGGTGTCTCCAACTGGCGAGGATGAAATCAAACAAGATGAATAAATAGTCCAGCTACATTCACTTACAAGGGTGAGCCAGAATATTGCAGTTTTCCCTCCTTTTCTTATGTGTCTTTGTGTCTCCCCCTCCCCTCTCTGTCTCTCCCCTTTCTGTTGTGTGTATGTGTCACTGCAGGGCGTGGCTGACAGGTGTGGTCCGGCCTCCTCTGCTCATGAGCACACTTGCTCAGAGCAAGTGTGCAGTATATAAGCCCTGTTTTTTCCACTCAGTATTCGTTGAATTGTCAGTTCATCTCCGCAGTAATGACAGAGTCCTCAGAAGAATCACTGATGGATTTTTGACAACATTTTCATGCAAATAAATCAAATATATAAAGCAAGGAAACAGAAGATAGCAGCAAACACAGATGAAGGCTCTTTCCTATTCAGTATATGTAGAACTTCTATCAATTTCCCTGATGTCTTCAGGGTACTGCGTGTACCCCTGATACTGTGCCTCCACCCCAGTGGTCCCACCCATTCATCTGCCTGACTCAACTGTGAGCACTCCCCTTCAATTTTGAGGTACCCTGGTGACTCCAGTCTTCTTAAAGACTTAAAATAAGGAAAATACATACAACAACTAACCACATAGTCACATTAAAAGTCACACATCTTAACACACTACATTTCTGCATATTTGAGAAGCATGAATCAGTGTGGTTGTATGAGTTTGGAGATCAAGTATACAGTAAACACAATGTTAAAACAGAGTGTGGGTTCTCACAGACTTACTTATTGTGATCCTGTGATACTTTTTCAGACACACAAACATCATGTGGTGATGGATTCTGGACACTGACCTATCTTTCAAAAGAATAACACCCTGTGCAGCACCTTAATGCCTGTGAGCCAAGCAAGCTGGAGATATTCTCTTTCATCCTCTTGACCACAAATCATGTGATATTGCTGATCACTGCCTCTTGGTATTAGGACAGGCTGCATGTAGGAGGTCAGGAGTTGTGTCATCCTCAGACACATCCACTTCCACCGACTGCACCTCCACTCTGTGGGCAGTGTTTACGGGTGCAGGTGTTGTCTTGAGGCAAACAGTAGCCTGTGTCCATTTTCACTTTCATAAGTAGGTATTTGTGGGCTCCCCTGAACCGTCTGGCATTGAGGTTGTCATTGTGGCCACTTCTCACTCTTATGGCAGCAAAATAAGAGCTCCAAATGGTCTTGACTGAGTTTGTAGGTCAGGAGATGTCTGCAGGAGATTGCTGCATGGTGATGTTGAGTGCACTTCTGTGATTAGCAATGAAGCCATATATGGCACTCTTCTTTTTTGTTTGCACTGCTGCTACAGAGGTGTAAAGTTTTGCAACAGAGTGGAAAATGTCTGTTACCCTCTCTAAAAACACCTACAAGCACTGCAGTTCATCACTTTAACAGTCATGTAACTAGCAAAGGATGTTGATGTTGCACACAGGCCACTATCCAATAATGGTAAATTATAGGCACACACCACCTCTTGCAGTAGAAAACCTCCATATATTACACTTCAAATGAGCAGCACAGATCTTAGTAAATTTATATTATCATACTGTACATTATCATTCATGGTAAATTGAGATTCATCATACAGTACAAGTATAGTATTTATGTGCATTTGTTAGTTATGCAGAAACAAATATGGGAGCAGTGAACAATTGAAAATTAGAATCCAAAGATTCAAGTCACTGGACACAGCTAGAGAGACATAATGATTGATAATGGTATTGGATGGATAATGGTAATGGTTGATAACTTGAAAATACCATTTCATTTCTTCGTGTAACATATGTCTTTATCTTAAAGCAGTCGTAGTTATTTTGAATAAGAAAATGTGCAACATATCATATTTAAAGCTAAAAAGAGACAAATGGAAGTAGTACAAAAACTCAGTTTTTAGCCTGGGACCAATAGTTGGTGCAGGAACAGGTGGTGGTGGTGGAGCTGAGCAGGAGGAAGTTGACAATACTGAATATTCATGTTGATGGGTGGATGCAGAATGATACTACTACAGTACAGAAAGATACCAGTGAAACTTGGACATCCAGTGTGTTTATTTCATATACTGCTTTTTTTTCTTTCAGGTCAGGCACGTTTAATGTTCTCCCTGAAGAGAAAACACTGGTCAAAGCTCTTAAAAGTTAACTAGTTCATCATCACTTTGAGACATGAAAGTCAGTTAATCCTGAAAATTTCAAGAACTTGAATCTTCAAGTGCAGCCACAAAAACCTTCAAAGGCTCTGATGAAACTGGCCCTCATGTGGACTTCCACGACAGGAGGACCAAAAGTTCCCAGTGCTGCAGAGGAGAAGTTCATGACTGCCTGCAGGTGGTGCAAAAGGATGGATATGCATATTGCAGTTGTCCATCTAGATTTAGTCTACAGCGAGCTAAACAGGGTCTTTATCTGTGATGAATCTGCAACGAAACATTACAAAGTCAGCCTGTTAAACTTGACCAGCTTGTGCTACATCACAGTCCCTGTCAGAGATGATGGCTTGCTGAGTTACGTTTTAAAAGCCTGTTCGATGAGCTTGATCTGTGCCTGCGCTGCATCTTTTCCTCAGAATGGATGTTTCAAATGCAGCTTCATTTGCTCTGCATAAGTACACAAATGAAATCATTCAAAACTACTTGTGTTTATTTCATATGCCGCTTAATGCCACACTAATTACATGCATTGTATCACCCAAAACTACGGTGGCCGACAAGGGCAAATGCGCCGCAAACGGCAAAACACTGCAAACACAGGAATGATGCTAAGCCAAAAACACACAAACATATAGAACAAAAGCAACAGAAAAACGCTGCAAGAGAAAAATGCTGCAATTACAGAAACGAAGCAGAAGCAAAAACTTATAACTGTACCACTATAACTGTACAGCTGCACTGTACAAAACTACTGAGCTACATATTTGGCTGACTTCTGGGTAATATCCTCAACATGATGAAACTACTCATGAAGTCAGTGTAACATTTGATTGTGTGGTCAGTTTCAGTTTTCAGTGTATGTAAACTTGCCATCACTGGAACAGCAGCTACACATCCTTTGAAAAGAGCCACAACTTAACCACGCACATGAACACAGGTATGTGTCATAGATGTGCTCCAGTACTTATAGCACTTTGCCTCCAAACAAGATGGACTTTTTGGGTTTCTTTACTTCACATTGTACAGTTGTGGAGCATCTATGGCCTAGGATACACTTTCCAATAGATCCCAATACACTACAAAGAAGTCAAACTCACCTATACTGCTACATCACCACTATAACAAAACCAAAATGATGATGGAAACGTAAACAAACAAAAACAAAAACAATGGCTTATAGACAGTCAACAGTTGGTACTGATAGCAAAAAGACATGATCAGCTCATCCCTAGTTTGGATGTCCACATACTTCTGGAAATGTTGTGCATGTATCATGTAAATTAAATCAAGCACATTAGCATTATCTCAACATTTGTTGGGTAGTCAGGCATCTGACTGTGTCACATCTACAGGTATGTGAACACTGAGGCAGCATTTTCACTGAAAATCAATGTGTGCTGTACAGAAGAACAGAAAACCTGATTGTTGGTTATGTTTTATCCACTAGAGGGCAGACATGCTCTTTCTCCCAACACAGCGGCCATGAGGTATTGGAAAACAAGTGGAAGTCATTTAAGAATAGAGAACATTTCTTTCCCCACACACTGCAGTAAAATAATACCATGGCAGTAATTGTTTCAGTGATTACACCCTGAAGGAACCTAAAAATCTAACTTGGATGTGGCCACATTATTTTGGTTCCCTGTGTTGCATTTGCTAAACACTGGGTGGAAAAATGAAGCTATAATCCCATTCTCTCTGTCTATGGCAGGCAGGTGCATCACACCTGGAAATAATCTGCAGCAACAGTGACTGTGGAGGGCTGACTGATCCAGGCTGGTGATTCCAACATGGAGAGCTGAAGTCAGGGAGAGGCCTCTGGAATATATACAAAACACTAGCTAGGCTACTGAGGCCTATAAAAAAATGGAAAAGAGGCCAGGAGTTAATTCTGGACACAGGATGTTTGCCCCTGAGGAGAGTCAGTGATGCCAGGAATACACCAACAAAGACTGCCATGAGGAGAGCTGGGGCTTTAAGATGGAAAGAACAAGAGAGAGAGCCAGAGAAAAGGAGGGGAACGGGAGAGGAAGGAGAGAAGGCCTGTGTGTGTGTGTGTGTGTGTGTGTGTGTGTGTGTGTGTGAGAGAGAGAGAGAGAGAGAGAGAGCATGTGATGTGGTAACCTACACTCTACTCCCATTTCCCTGTACCAGAGCTGGTTCGTGGGCCCAGCAGACCTGTCATTACATTTCTCTGGTACAAACTCTGGTCTATAGAGGAATGTCTGCGCAACACACACACACACACACACACACACACACACACACACACACACACACACACACACACACACACACACACACACACACACACACACACACACACACACACACACACACATATACATCATTCCACATTTCCACACAACACACTCTCAATAAAAGGGTTATTCTGCTCAACTGATCCTCAGCCCTGCTGCTGGCCAGTGCCTGCTTTCAGACACATACATGCTGTATGTTGAGTATGAGTAAAGAAGGTCTTGCACTATGAATGTACACCCTTCCTCAGACTGTGACATCAGCTCTGCTCCAAATCAAATTCTGGTATTAAAAATGGTAATGACAGCTGACCTTTGACTGTTTGGATATAAAATGTCATCACATCATCATTTCATCCTGTGAGACATGTGTGTGAAATTATGTAATAATTAGCATATGAATTCTTGAGTTATGGTCAAACATCTTTTGTGGGGTCACACTGACCTTGAATCCAAGTGGACATTTATGCCAGATGTTGTGGAATTCCCTCAAGATGTTCTTGTGATATGGTGCTTCCAAGCATGGGATGGAGGTCACAGTGAGGTTGACCTTTGACCACCAACATCTAATCAGTTCATCTTTGAGCCTAAGTGCACATTTATGCCAACAATGAAGAAATTTCTTCACGGCTTTCCTGAGATGTCGCATTCACGAGAATGAGACCTACAGATGGACTGACCCCAAAATATAATGCCTCTATCCACAGCTGTTGCTGGTGCTGAGGCATAAAAACATGAAAATTACCAGAGCTGGAGTGGAGAGATTTTCACTAGACAGTTGTAATCTGTTATTTGTTGTCTGTAGCGCTCCTTCTTCACGCTGACCTCACCCCATACAGTGTTTTTAGAATAAAGTTTTATTTCCAAGCAGAAAATGATTCTGGCATCATTTCTAGTATGTGGATAATATATGGACAGCAGGCAGGGTGGTGCACTTTATATGGCTTTCCTATAAAGACCAAAGAGAATAAAAGAATGAGGTAGAAAAAGCAGGAAAAGTAGATGAAGTGTGAAGGGAAGGGGAAAAGAAGCTAAAAAAGACAGAGGCGAGGTGGAAAAGAGAATATAAAGGAGGGAGAAGTAAAATGAGCTGTGGAATGAGCAAAATGGGACAAATCTAATGCAAGACAGATGAAGACAATGCAGGAAAAGCAAAAGCAGGACTGGATGTTCATAGTTACAGGACAAGACCAAGCCTTGTATTTATCAACCATCTAAGAATAACAGTTGTGAAAGGAGTTGCTTGTAGTGACAAACCCACAGCTAATTTCCTAATCTATGTTTTTAAGAATATTCATGTGAGCAAAAAGACATGAATATGAATGATAAAACTGGACTAATGGATGGATTACAGATGGACTAAGAACAGAATCTCTGTATACAGAAATATCTTTAATTCATAAAAGATTTACAATATTTTACATTTACCACACAATGTATGTAAGGCAGGGTAAAAGATCTTTGGCACTCTCCTCAGTGTCCCATTGATAAAGACAGAAAACATACAAAATGGTTTCAAAAATACATCTCTATGAAGTCTTTTAATCTCTGTATTCAAAGATGAGTAGTAGGATTACTTTCCCTTTTTGGCTGATTTGTCTCTTATGTACAGTTATTGTCTCTATATACATTGTGCTTGTTTATCTGGCAAACAAGGTTTAAGAATAGCTGGGTAAAAACAACATGGACACACACACACACACACACACACACACACACACACACACACACACACACACACACACACACACACACACACACACACACACACACACGCATGCACATTCCTTTGGATTCCTGCTGTCGAGGATGGAGTCCACAGCGTTATTAGTGTTCAGGCGACATCTCTGCTGGCTCAAAGTCAGACACTCAAAGGCACTTTCAGGCAAAAACTCCCCTTAACTCCGACATGTTAGAATACATGAACATAGGAAAATGACAAACATCTGTAATGCATAAGTATTACATGGTAAAGTGCACATCAAATGTCTTTGGTTTAACGCTTATTGCCCTGTTTATTTGTCAGAAAGAGAGAGAAGCCTGTCTTACTCTTCAGAAAATACTGTCTCCATGCTCAGCACATCTGTGGAAGCTTCCAGTTAACTTTGGCTTTTTGCTTTTCGGCTAATTAAGGCAAGTTATTACATTTTAGAAGTGGTGAAGTCCAAAAGCATCACCCAGCATTCCTCTTTGCTGGGCTAGAATAAGATATGACACTGTGACTCAGCTCAAAGTCCTGGGATGCAGGAGCTCAGCTCCTGAACATCACTGTTGAGATTTCTCCCTTCAATCCCATCAAAGTAGAATAAGTGCCCCTGTTGAAAAATCCCCCTCAGAGTCCTTGAAAGTGTGGAGCTTCCTCTCACTTCTCGTCGCTCACAGAGCAGTCCACAGCTATGATGTCCTGTATCTCTGTGATTTTCACCATCTCCTCTGGGATCTCCACCTCTGTTGGGATCTTCAGCTCCTCTGGGATCTTCTCTGCTGAGGAGCTGCGGCTGGACAGTTTGTCCATCTCATCCTCCAGCTCAGAGATGCGTTCAGCGACGCAATGGGCGGTGAGTCGAGCCTCTGGGTCGTGGTCCCAGCATTCCATGATGGTGGCGCAGATCACTGCCACTCCCTGCAGAGGGAGGAAGAGAGAAGGGATGTGAGATCTCACACTAAATAGACTTCCTTCAACTGTTTGAGGAAAGGTTGCAACTTTTCAACCAACCGCAAGTCATTTTAACGCGGTACAACAGTTTGCACATAACCACTTGTGCTATACAGTCCTCTGTTGACAGAGGAGCATCATACATCAGCACATCCTGGTTGTGTGTCTTTCCATTGCGGTAATGTAACACATTAGTTCACACAACATAACAATATAAGTGTTGTTAGTGGTTTTCCGCCATTTCACCATCTGTTTCCTTTTACACAACCACTTACTATTTTTAGGTACTTATACTTTACTTGAATATTTCCGTTTTATGCAGCTTTATAATTCTACTCCATTACATCTCAGAGGGGAATATTGTACTATTTAGTGGACTACAATGATGTATCAACTTGAATTACTAGTTACTTATCAGATAAGATTTCATGATAAAGAAAGAAAGAAAGAAAGAAAGAAAGAAAGAAAGAAAGAAAGAAAGAAAGAAAGAAAGAAAGAAAGAAATATATATGCATATACACAATACTTTGTTTAAGATTAATCTAGAGGTTCTCAACCTCTATATGGAGGCACAGCATTCAATTTGAGATGCTGGCTGCATATAGGTGTGTGTGTGTGTGTGTGTGTGTGTGTGTGTGTGTGTGTGTGTGTGTGTGTGTGTGTGTGTGTGTGTGACTAGGGACAAAAATCTGTTTACACAGTCACATTGTGGGGACTGACCTCCCTTATGGGGACAAAATGCAGGTCCCCTTAATGTAAATCATTAAATTTTAGGGTGCAGACCGAGGATAGGGTTACGTGTTAGGTAAGGTTAGGTTAGGTACAGGGTTAGGAACAGGCAGATAGTGGTTAGGGTTAGGGTAAGGCTCCAGGAAATGAATGTAAGTCTATGTAATGTCCCCACAAGTGATATAAACACAACATGTCTGTGTGTGTGTGTGTGTGTGTGTGTGTGTGTGTGTGTGTGTGTGTGTGTGTGTGTGTGTGTGTGTGTGTGTGTGTGTGTGTGTGTGCGCGTGTGTGTGGGCATGTGTGTGTTGTGTAAACAAATGTTTGTCCAAAGTGCAAATACATACAGATGCATGTAACTACATAATAATTTTGTTTATGTTCATACATTTAAAATACGTTAAAATTCATCACAAAAAGTGTAAATCATTTCACTCAGCATGTATTCAGCTCATCTACCTTCTGAATGCATACATCAGCCAAACTCTGCATTCAGTGTTGATGGTGACAACAGCTCAAAATGAGCCTTTTGACTAACACCGGTACATATATTTAGAATATAAACTTTGAAATTTAGCACGGAATGGTGAATAATGGTGCATATCGATGCTGTGTAATGTTTGTAAATGTCACTCCAGTAAAGCAGCACAGTGTATGTCTGACCTGATGCCGGAGCCAGGTGTCAAGGATCTCAGGTCTTCCTCTGTCTCTCAGTACATTGTCCTTCATACTCTCCACACAGGGGTGCTCTCGTACTTTAGAGCCATATGCAGGCTCATAGTCCTTTACCTCTGCAAACATAAAAACAAAACACAGATCAGATACGGACTGCAGATCATCACCTGAGTCTGTGAAAAAAGCATACTTTCTTTCTGTCATGTCATCTGTGCCGTCATGTTTCTGTCATGTTTGACACTTCCTTGCAAAGACGTGATGATAAGCTATAGATGAGTTGGCCAAGTGCAACATTAAAACACAAAACAATTGCACACTTCATGGCATGGCTTATGACACAGTGAAGATAAAATGTCACAGAGGAAGACAGAGTGGAACAGGTGGTCGACTGAGTTAATGTGATTAGAAGGTGTAAAATCATCCTGGTATGAGGTCATTCCAGCCCAAACCACTGAGCTGTTTCACCAGAGCTGTCAACTTTGTACACTGGCACTATAACGCTGACAGTAGGAAATAAAATGTCTTTTATGATGTCTCCATGGGAGGGACGATGCTCACTCTGGCATCTGAACAATGATTCTTTCTAAAAAAACAACAAATCAGCTTCCACTAACAAGCAATTAGTCGCAGCTTCAGATCGTATAGGACACCAAGATCACAGTCTGTCTTATTTTTTTAATCACTATTTATTTTTTTACTACTTCATGTTGAGGAACTAGCGGAGAAAAAGAGAGAGCATAACGTTGAAACCGTGAAAAATGAAAAACAAAGTTCTGGGATTGGGTCCAGACCTCATGAAACTGAACTCACAACAGCTGCAGTCTGTCTTCAGCTCCAAAGAGAAGGCTCTCAGGATCTCACAGTTACTGTGAAATGAGACACTAGTTGCTGCACAGTCATCTTCCTTTACCCATCTGAGCCAGAATATGACACGCATATTTAGCAAACAGTGTAAGCACCTTGTTATATGCCCCTCCTCTTGTTCTTATATTTAACACTTTCCATATCCTGTATTTCACAACCTGTCACCAAGTATTATTTACCGCTGTCTCCTTTTTTGGGTGTGATGTTTGGTGTGATGTGTGATGTTTTCTCTGGGCATGTACACTAAAATGAATTTAATATTCCCTGTCAAGGTGAATCACCACTGCCGCACTAGAAATCAACCCTTCCCCACGTGTTCTCACCCACATATCTGAAAGGTTTTACTAACACACTGATATGTTGATTTCAACGATTTCCAAGCTGTCTTCCAATCACATTTAACTTCCACAAGCAGCCTTCGAACTGAGCTTCAAAATTCATTCTCGACCTTTGAAACAGCCATAATCTGAACACATGGTTCATTTAGTTGTTGTTCTGGAACTTTCATCCATGTCACATGGTCTTCATCAGCAGGTGTAGACTGGCCAGTTATAGTGAAAGTGAAACAGTGACTGTTCAACCCACAGCAGGTCTGTCAAAGCTTTCGATTTCTCCACGAGTTCAATCAGTGTTGTATGAGTATGGACGGGCTTCTCATCCTGACTACACAAGGCTGTTGACATACTGGACAAACTGCATCTGCTGTGATATGATCAAAAACACCAAAGCAACAACTCAGTGGACAATGCACTGAGGTTATTTGCCAAGCAGTCTCCAATCTGCCCATGATCTGGCCTGACAGTTTTGGTATGGCAGGATGAAATCTAGGAAAAGCTGCAGTATTTTCTTCTTTTTAGTCTCTGCTGCTGTGTCCTCAAACACAGGAAGGGGGAAGGCTGGAGTGGAACCCCCGGACAGGAAGTTGGAGGACTGGGATTGGGACTGTGTACAGAGAAGCTTACTCTACAGGCCCACACTTCCTGTTTTTGACATGTGGAACTTCCCCCGTTTTAGTATTTTAAAACAGGACCCAGCCGGGCCCGGCCCATTCCCCTGGAGGTTATTTATGCCAGGGCTGGTATTGTCGTCAGCTCTCTGCTGTTTAGATCTCCTGCTGCGGAGCTGGTATAAATTTTCCTGGACTGGATACAGCTGAAACACAGAAACAGTGGAGCGCAAGCTGACCTAAAACAAGAAAGTTGAAAACAGAAATAAAAGGAGGTGGAGCACTTCTACACATCAAGGCATGACTGAGTGGAAAAGGTCTCATTTCACGCTCTGATGACGATTTGGCTCAATACACTTATCCTCATGTTTCTGAGTGATATCTGGGACAGCAGAGAAGTAAGCAGACTTAAGAGAGTATCACTGCAGTCTATAGACTGAGAAGTGCGTCCTGCTTCCCTACAGCAGCTCTGGACATTTGAAAGTTATGAGAAGAATTTCATCTGTGGTTTGAGAACAGATTTCACAAGAGACTGCAACCAGAGCCTCAGTCTCACTTTCCCCTCGCTGTCTGGGGCCCGTGGTTAAAACCCTGGTATATCCAATCTAAGGGGCGGAAAGTGGTTTACGACAGTTTCCTTTTCAGATTATCTGTCTGAAACCTTTGTGGCCGGGAGGTTAGCAGAAATCTCTGAGGCGGGCTACAATGTCTGGGATTTGCTATCTTGAAAGAAACACAGCTCCATGTTTGGCGCTTAGGAGGCCGTCGCCTCTAAACAGGCGTATAACATGAGACTGATCCCACATCGGCCCAGTACTCACTGAACCACACCCTTTCATCAAGACACAACGTTCTCTCTGAACCGCTGCAGCAGGTTTGAGCATTTGTGCACATTAGGGTGTTGTAAAAGTTTAAGCTTTAAGAAGCAACAGTAACAGGAGGAAGCACCTTGCTGCAAGCAGGTAAAACTAGTTCCATTCATGTCCAGGCCTGAAAATGACTGTTGACAGTGGATGACAACATGAGTGACTCGGCTACTTCCATTCTTATTCATTCTAAAATAAAATAAGATACATTTCGCATGACTGTCCCTCAGCTCTGTTTGTGTTTCAGTTAAACAGATACAACGTGTTAATTAATAAACTTTAGATCCACTGGTACACACAGTTTGGGACTTTTGACAGAGCCAAGAGAGCGATTCGCCCCTGCTAAGCTAAGTGCCCGCCGGCCTCACAGGGGAAAGTGGTATCTATCTTCTCATCTGCTTCTCGGTGAGAGCGAATGATCATATTTCTCAAAATATCAAACTCTTCTTTTTCCTCTGAAATGTCACTGAGGCTGAGGGACAGATCGTCAGCCCCTCACCAGCTGTTGCCAAAGGCTGTCTCCCTTCATGGACCACAAGCCTTCTGCTTGGCACAGTGCAAGCTCTTCGCCCCGCTCCATTACCCTGCATAACCCTCAGCTCAGACAGAACATGCAGGCCCTGCCGCGCCCTGCAGGCTAATTCAGGATATGTAAATAAAATGCTCAGCGACACACGGAGAATGTACTATAACTGACCACAACAACAAGGCCAGCACTGAGTAGTATTTCTATCCACTATTCTGTCCCCTGTTGGGATGGAGACAGAGGACATGGACACATACACACACACACACACACACACGCACGCACGCACGCACAATCCCAGGTTGAGTCATAGACACAAGTCTAGATAAGGACATCTGTCTAGTACCTTCACTTCTTGTCTTGTGTCTATGTACCTCTCTCTCTAAAATAAACACACACACACACACACACACACACACACACACACACACACACACACACACACACACACACACACACACACACACACAGACAAACAGATAGATGTTGGAATGTGACTGTCTAGTTCTAAATGTCTCAGACTGTCTAGAAAAGCCCAGTAGGCGGAGGGACGGAGGTGGACCGGAGAGACTCCCTCTCTACTCCCAGGAGAGTAGGTCGGAGGAAACAGAAAAGTTTTTCTGTGTGTGTGTGTGTGTGTGTGTGTGTGTGTGTGTGTGTGTGTGTGTGTGTGAGTGTGTGTGCTTCTTTCGCCATGACTGAGAACATTTTTGGAAAGTGAGGACATTTTGTCCAGTCCAAAAGACTGACTGTTAAGACCTGGCTTTAGAGTTGAAAGACAGGCTTGGATTTTTAAAGATTACGTTCATTTAAATATTCACACATCATACTGTGATGGAGTTAAAACTCTCAGCCTCGAGGATGTATACTTCTACTGAGGCTCAGCAAGGAAACACTATATGTGGAAACATTAAGAGGGATGTTTGTAGAAAACAGACCGCACCTTTCAAAGATATCACTCTATTTTGCTCACTGAGACTGCTGAAGCCTCGCATTAGAATGCAGTTGTATAGAACAAGGACTGTACACTTTTTGGCCATTTCTTTTATATTCGGAGCGCATTAGGAAGGGATCTCTTCACAGCTAGTAATGTCTGTGAGCACTGTATTACGATAGACTTGAAATAATCTGAGCGTATCATTTAGTAGTGTTATCTCTTTTTCTTTTAACATGAGAAAAAATATCAATCTGCAATCTTCTGTTCAATCTCAATGTTCTGTATGTTGGCAACAGGCTGTGCCTTATCGTCCAGTGGGGTGCATTCCTAAAATGCACTGTCCACGTGTTTACTGACTTTGTAAAACACACTTTCACTGACTAACACTATTAGCTTGTCAGTCAAGGGGTGCAGCGAAGGCACTGCAAATGAAATTTATTCAGATTTAACTGTGCAGGAAGCAGAAGAAGAATGGTTAGTTTGTGCTGTCAATATGTCTTGCCAGGAAATCCAGAAGCCCCACAGCCACAACATGGTTTAAGAAGGGATATGTAGGTTGCATACATTTTGTCAGTGAGGGTCTTCACAATAGAAATACAAATGTGTGTTTGAGTGTGCAGCATCCACACAGACGGTGAGGAGGAGCACAGACAGAGAAATGGCTCTGACACTCACAACAGTGAAGCTTTGATGCAAACTTTACGGTTTGCTGAGAGACACAAACATACACACACTTCAACCTGAAGATGGAAACTGTCCTATTCTTGTGTGGACTTTTAAGCCTCCTGAGCATGGACACTCTCACACACACACACTCTCTCTCACACACACTCACAGGCACAGCCAGCTGAAACAGGTACAGTATCACTCCTGCTCTCCCTGATTCACTGCCCAAAGAAGGGCAACAGCAGAGTTCAGATCGTCTCCCTCACATATCAGACATTCCTCAGATTCCGGCTGCAGACCTGGGGCTGAGGTCGAGGTGTAGTCTGACAGACACGACCATCAGACTCTCTGTTGACACACAAACCCCCAGTCACTGCATAACAGGAAACAGCAGCCAGGACCTCCTGTCTGTATTATGTAGGTCACAGACACACAAGCATACAGTAGGTACACACCATTAGTACATGTTGTCAGCGGGTGTATGTTGACTCTCAGACTGCAGTACAGTATGCACTGTCAGATTATGATAATAAGGATGTAGAGAAGAGCAGAAAAGGTTTCTCTAAAGTGCAGACACTGGTGTCTTAACAGACATAATGATGCGACTCTGACTAGGTATAACATGCAGCTGTAGTCCCTTCATGCTACAGCTGTGCTACAGCATACAGTAAGAGCTGTGTGATCTATTTCTGTCTAAACTGGATGTCTATAATCATTCTAGCTTTATCGAGTTGTGTAAAACATGTGAAACATCAGCTTCATTTTATAGTTCTGAGCAATGGGCCTGCAGTGAAATGTTGAGTAGATTGCTGTGATAATGTGAAACACTGACTGATTTAGGAAAATACTAAAGTTGGTAAGACTAATCTAATATAATCAAATTGAATCTACTTCCTGTGAATGGTGAGCCAAACTGAAAACAGAAGAAAAACTTGGATGATTGATGGGGCCCTGTTCATTTTATCCAAAGGTCATCTAGTCTGAAGCAATGAATGCAGCAAAAAAAGACAACAGAAAAGATAATTTAACACTTTTTTCTTGTCAAAGTTTTCTTGGAATATTTGCATTTGTTTTGTAAATGAAAAACAAACAAAAGCCTTCATCTCCTCAGAGGAGGTAAGTTAACACTGAAGGCAATGAGGGACTGGCCATCTTGCTGCTTGACAACTGGGTCTGATGCAATGCAAAATATAGATATTTTCAAATAATCCCGGCCCCCACTTGAATAAAAATACCCAAGCACTGTGTGGCTGACTGGCCTACTGCAGCTGGGTATTACATCTGTCAGCATCTCTCTCCCAGCCAGTTCCTTTAGGTGCAGTCCATTCTAACCTTACCTGGGCCCTGCCCCTTTCTCCATCTCATTAGGGGGTGGAATAAGTGGAGTGGAGCAAGATGTACAAACAAAAAGAGAAACAACTAAAGGTGGTGCTGAAAAACTGAGAGAGAAGTGGTTGAAGTCCATTGAGGCTGATGCAAATAAATGTTTCAAAATGACTCAGTAGTTACAAGTCAATTATCTGATCCCAGTGAGGCTGAACTCAGCAGACACTGGCAGCAGAGAGGAGAGGACAGTGCTCCCAGTTCAACCAAAGGTTTTCCAGCTGAAGAGGTAAGACATAAGACATAAGGCATAACATAAGCAAGGTTTGGGTTTTAGCTAGCTAGCTATGTATTTATACTGGATGAATTTTGTTGCAACATGTTCAGCTTTCATTATGTCAATGTGCTCATCAGTGTCACCAACCAATCACTGCCTGGCTGGGGCAGGACATTAAAAAAGGCTTGATGTGCTACAGCAACATTAGAAATGTTGAACTCATCGTTATGCATGAATGTCTCTAATTATCTGATTATTGACTAGTTAGTACTTAATATTAAGACTATTTTTCTTGCACAAGGAACAAAACCTCCAAATATCATAAATGTTGGTTGTGTATTGCATAAACTGGTATTATTATACTAATATACTAATTTATACTTATTACTTATACAGGTTTAGTATAGGTTGAGCCTTCACATGCTGCCTCCAATGCTACACATGAGGACGGGTGAACTCGAACATGATGACATCACTACCAGCCAATCGGCTCGCCTGCTGAGCTTGTTGCGATTACCCAGAACTCATGACGTATTGTCATTGTTGAGTTATCCCAGTGGTTGACACTTTACCTCAGCAGGATTTATTTAGTTCAATGTGTGAGCGTGTGCTAGTGTGGCACACGGCATCATGCCTCCCAAAGCCAAAAACTGGTAGTTACTGATTATGTGTATGTGTGGTGTGTGTGCGTGCACTGACCTCCGACAGCTTCACACCTCGACGTCATCTCCCAAAGGACCAGGGCCATGGAGTAAATGTCGGTCTGTTTGAAGGACTCGATGTTCTCCAGATTCAGTCGGGCCTCCAGGACCTCTGGAGCCATGTAACGCGCCGTGCCCACCTGCAGTAGAGACACGAGGAGGGGTTAACACACACAGACACACACACACACAGTCTTACTGTTTAATCAGGAAGATAAGGAATATAACAGGAATAACTGCATCACACACTCATCTGGCACACCCCTCACACATTACACACTATATCAGTCAGCAGGAGCTTTATGTTTAACCTCTCCCATTGTCTGGCTTGTGACAGCTGTTGGTCTCTGTGACAATAAACCTGATTCACCTCCTGGTTTCATTTATTACTGGATATTGAACAAGATACACAACCACACTGGTGATGTATTTTCTTTTCTGGTTATTCACCTGTTTGTGTGCAATCAAATTACACTGATACTGCACTGGGCACAGTTAAGTGTACTTTATAATGTGCCACTGAAAATTACACTTGCTGTTGTGTTCAGTGTTTCTGTGCCCTGCAGATGAGTTCCTTGCACAACCAGAGGTAGCAAAATGTCCCTGTTTTGCAAGTCACAGGTAAGTCTCAAGTGTTGGCTACGAAGTCCCAAGTGATGATCATCAAGTCCTCAGTCAAATTCCAACTCAAGACCAATAAATGAAGTCAGGTCCAAAGTGAAGGCCAGTAGGTCTCAAGTTATGATCTACAAGTTCCAATTCAAGTCCTAACTCACACTTTACACATCTACCTGTTATAAACTGGGTTTTACTTCTAATATAATCACACACTGGCTCCATCTTTGGGCTAAGAGAGGCCATCATTCAAGTCACTCCAAAATCAAAATGCTAAGTCCAAGTGAGTCATTGGTATTCAAAGCAAGCTGAGCTACAGTCTTTTTGATCTTGTCGCAGTCTGAAGTCATCAGATGCTGCTTGCATACTACTGATTGTGTCCAGCAGGAAACACCTGATGATGTGAGATAGAGGGCAGAGAAAGGCTTAGTAGCTTGTAATAAGTAATGTTTTTGCCTGAATCTGTATTAATTTGCATAATGGTGTCTGATGCTGCTTCGCTCCAGCACTTTCTAACCAGGAAGCTGTTGCATAATAATCCCTCATGTCAGAATTAGGGAAGTAGTAAAAAATGTGTATATGCTACACTGCATCACAGTCGCCACTGCTTTAATAACCCTCCAAGAACTCTTAAGTTTGGTTCTCAGCATTGCATTTAACTCTATCAAAATATTTTTGTGGATACAAACACAAAGCTGAATGAGCTTGCTGACTATGTTTGCAAAATATTGCTGACATAATATCCGCTGTTGTGTGTGGAACACCTCTTTTTTTTTTTTTGCAAGGCAAAAAAGCTTTTGTGGCTGCCCATGTTTCTTCACAGGTTTTTCCAAGCTGGGCTACATGAACACACACAGAGGTTATAATTACAACCTGCCAGCTGGGAATTTCCAGCTTCAAACTGTGAATGGAACACTATATGACTGCTGTGGATCATAATTTGAGCATTTGAATGGATAAAACAATGCCACAGAGAGCAAATGCAGGCTGTCTCTCTGCTACTGACCAGGAAAAGACTCAAGGACGGCAAGTGGTGATGTGAGTCATAGCTCACTTTTTTCTGTGTTTGCATGTACTGTATGTGCATGTGTTTGTGTACATATGTGGGAGTAAATGGTAGCATTTTACTAAATGTTCAACAAATTAGTCAACACCTTCTCACCTGTCTCTGATACATTATCAGCCAGTGACTCATAAAGCATAAAGAAGAGGGACAAAATCTGGAACTGGAAAAAAGCTCGAGAATGAACTGCGAACTGCCTTGAGGAGCATGCATGTCACAACAAAGCCTTTACGTCTCCCCTCATCCTTTGATTGCCTGTCTGTCTCTGTCACATTTCGTCTGTGAGCAAATGAGGTGTAGTGCATCAGAACACATGAATACACACAGAGACTTAGACAGAGGAAAGCAAAACAAACACAGCAAGCTCATATCTCACCAAAGCTGCGTTAATGCAGGGCTTGGATGGCAAACAGAGTGAGTGTCCATAACAGCAGATAATACTCTTCTTCTTCAAACCCCACAGCTTGTTGCAGCATATTACACACCTGACACTAGTAGTTAGGTTTGTAACCACTGTACGTTTCAATGTTTTGCTGCTATATACTGCAAATCCACTACATGTCAAAGGGAAATAATGTACTTTTTACATTAACTACATTTAGCTGACAACTATAATTATCATTATTCAGCTTAAGATTATTCACTAAAAACATATGATAATCGTATAAAACACATTATTGGAGATTAAACCAGAGGTTCCCTGCATTTTTTGCTTGCGATCCCTTGAATCAAAGTCCAAAAAATGAAGACAAATTTGTCTAGCTGAACTTTACTTTTCTTTCTTCCTCTCACATGAATCATCCGATGGCTCAGATTGATCTTGGAACTGGTTGGAAACCACTGGATTAGCCGTACATAAACTCAGTCTCTCAATAAAATAATCCTTCATTAAAAAAAATGGAAGACTATAAAGTCACATAATGAGGAGGAAAAGTACTTAAAAGAGGCTTTTGAACCAACCTGTCCACTGTTGGCAAGGTCATCCACAGACAGGCTGCTGTCCAGACGGAGTCCCAGCCCGAAGTCACACAGGCAGCACGTCAGGTCGTTCTTCACCAAGATGTTGGAGCTCTTCAGGTCTCGGTGGACTATGGCCACCTTGAGGCATAATCAAAGTATAGGCCTCAAAATAATTCTACTTAAGTGTCAATTTGAAAAGCATAAACTTCTAAGTGCAAACATATCAACAAATCATATATGAAAACATTTCTTCCTGATCAGTGTGGTTAATGACAAGACACCTTGTAAAGCACAGGTGGGATTTTCATGAAAACGGACATATTCATACCTTAGGGCGTCCACAGGGGAGGCGGTCACTGTGAAGGTGGGCGACACCCCGGGCCAGAGAGCTTCCCAGCACCTGCAGTTCCTCCCAGCTGATCACATGACGTGTCAGGTGCTCCTGGAGGGCAGAGGGATGATGGGATTGGTAGCAGTGTGACAAGAAGGAATGGCTGGAGAATTTCAAACAGGTTCCTACTGAAACTTTGGAATGAAAAAAGACTATCTACAGTGGGAACAGCAATTTACAGCTTGGAGTAATGCTGCTACACTCTTGTTGGGTTACCTGACAGTGGCGGCCTCACCTGTAGGTTTCCTCTGGAGTGGAAGGCAGTGATGAGCCAGTACTGTTTCTCCACTTTCCTCTCCTCAGCTGTCAGGAAGTGGAGGATGTTCTCGTGTCGGAGGTCTGTATTGGAGAAGATGTCCTTCTCATTCTTCCAGGAAGCATACTCTTCATAGGGGAAGATCTTCACAGCCACTGTTTCAAACTGATCTGAGGTGGTCTGCTTCAGTTTAGCCTTGTATACCTGAGCGAAGCGACCCTTTCCAACCTGGGACAGGATGAAAAGTTAGGATTTTAGTTAGAATTTAGGTTAGGATAGCTCCACAAACCAACTCTAAAACACTTGTAGGTCTTTATACCAGCAAATCCAGCTCTATAGGCAGCGGCTCAGTGTTGTGGTTCAGGCTGTTGGCGTGCGTCGAGCTGCTGTCTGACCTATCATCATCCATCATGATGGCGCAGGCGTCACTGCAGTCCAGTCCACCGGCTTTTGGCTTGCGCTTCTTAATGCTGCTCTCCCACTCTTGGTTGAGCATACGTTGGCGATAGGCTCGGTACCAGTAGAACATTCCCACAACCACAATCCCCATCACCAGCAGGGGAAGCAGGCTCACCAGAATCACAGACACCAACGGATCATCATTGGTTGGACCCACAACTGGAGAGGAAGACAGCAGAAGGTGAATAAAAAGGTGGAGAGTATATGGTGTGTGTAAGACTAAGAGGCTAAGCAACACCAACACGAGAATAGAGGAACGAGGATTGAAGTTGGATCACAAATAAAGCTACTACTAAACACACACAATGTGCAAGAACAGTGACGTAGTGGAGGGTAAACCTACAGTATTTATGGCATGCCAGAGCTGTATTTAGCTTCTACCAGGTTATAAAATTTCCAGATCAAAGAGCTAAACTGCTTGTGGTTTCTTGGTGACATTAAGACTGACTTTGAACTGAATCATAAAAGTCAGTGAAGAGGTGCAGAGGTTATAATATAGCGTCTGCTGATTGTGGTGAAAGCTGCAAACATGACTCATCACAGTTTGCTGTCATGCTGGCCAGCAGCATGTGCTGGTATTTGAAACCAGCAATATGGGTACAAAGTGCTGCTGAAATATAAGAGCATCAGCCATTTTGGACTGACAGAAAACTCTTAATGCAAACTCGTTTGATTGAGGCTCACCAGAGGAGTTACAAGTTGGTAAAAATCCACATTAGAGCATTTTCAGTGCTTTACTTTGGTTGGTCAGTTAGTTTTACACAACTGCTTCGGGAAAGAGCTGCAGGTCCTTTCATAAGTACTCCTATCACATATGTACTGACATACAGAAAACCTCAAGAAATTCTGTGTTAAGTCCACATCAGTCTGGTTTCAGAGCTAAACATAGTTCTGTCACTGCCATGACTTTGGTTATAAATAATGTTGTCTGTTGCCGACAAACAAGTTCAAAGCACACTTTAGAAATGGTCCATTTCCACAACGAAAGAAAAGGTATGGTGTGAAGGTAGGTCTTTGAAGGACACACAGCTTAGTTTGTGTGAGTTGGGTGCTGCATGCAGCAGCAGCAAGCTGCAAATTTCCTCCCACTACTCATACAGTAACAGTCCAAAACAATCCAACCCACCACAGGGAAGTAATTCTTGAGGCCTGTGCTATGAAAACAACATGCTGTTCCCCACTCCATGGCATGCTGTCAATCGTTCCATCCAAACTATATAAATATAAATAAATATATATATTTACACACACACACACACACACACACACACACACACACACACACACACACACACACACACACACATAGACACACATATACATATATATATATATATATATATATACACACACTCGCACATACATGTGGGTCTTTATCTTCACGTTTGTAATCTAAGCAGGGAGCTGACTGTGTACTCAGTCAATAGGCCCACAGTGGACACTGCCAACAGTGTGAGCAGCCGTTACAGCTTCATGAGCTGTAGCATTAACTACCTCCTCAAACTGTGACTGCCAGCCCGGACAGAGCGGCAGCCAACCCGCAGAGCTCCAGCAGCCGGGAAAAAACAGTTGAGAGCCTGTCTGCCTCGGCTTGGCCCGGCCCGGCCTGGTCTGCTCTGGCTGGGCATCTTTTCAAAGAGTGTCTCACTCAGTCTACCATTACCCTCCTGAGTGAAGCTGCCTCACTGGCAGCCTGGAGGAGCTCAAGCCAAGGACTGACCATTAGGGAAGCTGCACCACCCAACATCTATTTCGCATTCAATATTTGTAGCACTCTGAGGCTCTAAAAATGTATCAAAGGTTATCAGACAAGATAAAAGTATATTGAATACATCAATAAATATTACTGTCAAAGAAATAATTAAAAGTGAAAGTAAAAACAAATGTAAACCTTAGTTGGTAGGAAAATATTCATGTTCTTCATTTGTTTTCAGTTAGTTTACCATTTACCACATTTACCATTTTCCTAATGCTTATACAGTATGATATGTGATGGACATGTCCATGCATGTCCAGTCCAGGGAAAACGCTGGTAGCTAAATACACTGAGCACCAGCCTTTTCAGCAACTACACAATCAGTTTGAATTGTCTGATCATTTTCTGCATTTTGTCTGTTTTTTGAGAGAGCAACACACATGCAAAAAGGAAACATCTATGACAACTCTATTTGTGGCTTGACAGATATTTACTAGCATTAATGCAGCAGCATGTTTGCAGGCTTAATTTGCAAAGGTACCATGAAGAAGCAAAGCCTGAACTACTGTGTGAAATAAACATTAACACTCTTAACATTCTTTGTCAAGCTGATACTTGATCTAATCGTGATCAGAACGTGTGCTGTAATAATTATCACACGGCACATTAGCCGTTTTGAAAGGACAGCTTCATTAACTGCAAAGTCTGCCTGATTCACAGTCCTTTAAACTCTCTCTCTTTAAAGAGGCGATTGCCTTTGAATCCATCATGTACTGGGCTGCTGTGTGGTCATGCAAGTAAAAAATATTCACAGTGGGATGAATAATATCTTCATTTTGTGGTTGCGTGGCTGTGTGTGTGTGACTGTGAAGCAGTAAATCTTTCTGAAAATGCTTTGGGCCAAGCTGCTGATGCAGTAAATCCAAAATACTAATCACACAAATACATTTTTAGATACGAGACAACTTCAAAAGTCTGGTAGTAAAGCGGGTTGCAAAAAAAAAGACGGCCAGACAGTCAGACACTGCTTGTCAAATTCCATGTGTCTGTACATGTGTGTTCGCTGTAAGGGTTTGAAGATTGCTTGGAGGTTTTTGAGGTTTTAGGCTTATTTCCTGGCTGTCTCTCTGCCATGACTGTGTAAGTGTGAGTATTCGAGGCAGAAACACAACCAATCTGTTAGACGGTGCCAAGACAAACTGGTAATAGGACTCATATTGCCTTTTCCAATCAGGATGCCAGAGCGTTCTCACGCAGTGTTCAATGAGGTTTGACACATCATTCCGACTAATAGAGGGATCTTTGCCTCTGGCTTGCACGTCATTTGTGTGTGTGTGAGTGTGTTTGTGTGTGTGTTTCAGGATGTGAATGCTCTGATTTCAAATGCTGCCATCTCTGACTCACGCTCTGAATGCTCTAACCAGTTGCTAATTACTTGGCTCCTCACAGTGTTTGGTGAATAACAAAGTTGTGAGCTGGATATTAAAAAGGAAGTATTTTCCGCAGAAAATGACAGAACCAGACATGATTTCATGTTTGAAACAGGTGAGGGGTGGATAGATGGAAACCATTATAAACACTGAGGAGGTTGAAACACACTTCCAACTTCACTGAGGCCTTCACTGTGCCAGTTTGTCTCCTGTGCCAGCAGAGCGCTTGTAATGAGTAAATGTCATTACTTAAACTGACATGATCAAAAACCTCCATTCAAAACCAGGGCTTACTTTCTGATATGATGTTTCATCCATAATCTGGTCATTCGATGGACAAAAGAAAGCTGTCAATCAGCCAGATTCAGATTTTCACATTTTTTGATAATTGTTATAAATTCTCCTCACATCTGTCAAAATATAATAAGCCGCTGTTTTGTCCATCCCTGCAGCACACCTACCGTCAGCCAGCTGTAGCAGTGATAATGGCTAACAGGTTAAGGGTGATGTCACGTCTAGCAGTTGATAGCTTTATGATGATGTCTAGAAATAGCAACCATGTGCTGATAAGATGCTGCTGCAGCAGCTCTACGACCGACCTTGTGGCACTTTGATTTCTCATAAAGTGAATCATGAAATACATGAAGTTGAATGGCAAAAAGATGCTTTACATGTGCTTACTCTATGAGGAAAGTAAAATCATTTCTCATGCCACACTGATTCTTAAATTAAAAGTTCAGCATTTAAAACTCCACTAATGTTGTTTTTTTAATTTTAACAATGGTCAAAGTGACTTTGTGACAAACCATCAAACGATAATGAACTCTTAATCAACATGGATGCTGATGAACATTTGGTGTCTTTTACTGCTAAAATAATTAACCCTCCCTGAAGTTGTGTCCACATGGCCTCTGGGTCAAGGAGCAGGCCTGTGAGATTTACAGAGGATGACCACAGGAATGCTGTGCCAACAGGGGAGTGAGCCTGGGCCAGTTTATTTATTTCTGGCCTGCTTTCACAGATCAGTCATGGCACCGACCTACAGCTGAGGCCTACACCTTTTAAGAGCCAATATTCCATGATCTGGACTTCATCGAGGACTCACACAGGGAAGAAAGGACAAAGAAAAAGCCTTTGCAATGCAGAGCTAAATATACACAGACGGATACATTCTGTTTCATTAGTTATACAAAAGGAAAGTATAAAGTTTTGTTTCAACATGCCGACTTTGAACACAGGGACAGCAAACCCAGAGCTAACAGGTTTGTTGTTTCTTTATGTGAAGAACAGAAGTGAAATGTTTTTATAAAGCATGGATCACCATTCTGTTGTAGTTGTTGTAAACAAGCCTGTTTTTCAGTGACATTGTTGATAATTTGGGCAACAGCTTCATTAGTGTGGGCTCTCACTTCAACCCTAATTACATATTTCAAAGAACTTTTTAACTTGATGTCTGGTTTTTCATAACCTCAAACACATGTCTAAAGGTCATTTGATGTTATTATGATGTGTATGATAGATTCATTATGTCCTCACTCCAATTACTGCAGCTCAGATTGTGTGTTTAAATGTTAAAGTGTACATGTCAGCTTGTAATTAAAGTAAAGGTAAGATGGAGATGCCAAAACACACACAGGCCACCCTCAGAGTGGCTGCATGCATGTGTGTGTGTGTGTGTGTGTGTGTGTGTGTGTGAGAATCAGTGGGTGATGCCCCTCTTCTGCATTCCTCAGAGACATAGAGTTGTGGGGACATAAATCTCTTTGCAGATTCATATTGTGAGGACTCGCCCTCCTCATGGGGACAAAATGCAGGTCCCCATAATGTAAATCATAAAATTTTAGGGTGAAGACTGGGGTTAACATCAAGGGTTAGGTTAACGTGTGTGTGTGTGTGTGTGTGTGTGTGTGTGTGTGTGTGTGTGTGTGTGTGTGTGTGTGTGTGTGTGTGTGTTTAACATTGTGGTAAATGATACCACAATAATCACCTGACTCTTCTGCTCCCAGAGCTCTACAGAGAGTTTTGCACTTTTAACTCAATGTCAACTTTGCTGTCCGTCCATGTCTTTGTAATCTGTCTCTGTCTGTCAACATGCTCATCATAGCAACCTTAAGCGATATTCAGCCTTCTCAACCGTCCCTCCAAGAAAATCAATAAATGCAGCTTTAATATAACTGTCATATAATTGTCTCAAAAGGTTTGTTATACTCTCAGTGCACTAAAACACTCTGAAGTTCCTTTAAATTATGTCTGCATTATGTATCGGTTCTATTTCACTACATGAACCTCATATTTAAAAAGTTTAAAGTTGTTTACCATGTTTCCCTGTGAAGTTCTGAGCCTCCTAAATGTATATAAATAAACGCTCTTTATCCAGCTGGGTATCATATTATGGGGGCGCGTGGAGGAATCCAGCCACAGGGATGCTGGTGACACTGACTAAAAGTGAATATCACACTCACTATTTACTTGTTATGGTTACAGCACTGCCTTTACAACCCAGACTGCTGCAGATTGACACATGGCTCATGTCTCTCCAGCTCTCCATCCCTTCCCTCCAACATCTCTCCATCACTGGGTTTCTGTCTCTCCATCTACTTCCTCATCCCATTTCAACATGCCGGCCACCAGTTTCTTCTTCTTTTTTTTTGCCTCACACTGAGCTTGTTCTTTTCCTTTTTATACATCTCATAGATGGCCTGCTTGAGTCATTTTTCTATAAAGCGGTCTGCTGTGTGAGTAAAAGACTGATGTACTCACTGAGGAGAAGCCAAGATTCCACAGTGAAGGAGGAACTGTAAAAAAACTAGAATAAAAAAACAGATCTTGGAACATGCACAGAGCCACTTTTTCCTTTATAGTTCCATATCCGTCTTCTTCTCCTCTTCCTCTTTGCCAGCTGCATCAAGAGGTCTTTCTAATTAATTTTTCCTTTTTTTATTTTTAACTCTTGTTCTTCTTTATAATCAAAATAGAAGCACCATCCTGACATCAAAAATCCCCATTTCCTGTCATGAGGAAGGTTGCTTTCATCATGAGGGATGCCAAAATAACCCAAGAAATGACTTTGAGGAGATCAGGCGACATCTGTGCAAAAATACAGACTATACGAGTAAAGGCATCCATGTCAGGAATGAATTAGTTCTACCTTGATCTCGTCCCTCACATAGCGTGCCTCCAAGCATGTAAAACTGACTTTCACAAGAGCGCAGCTGTAAATACAGCACTAAAACAAATAGCATGTTACTATGACAAGGCAGTATTTACTATCAATGCCTCCCTTCCCACTCAAACTAGTTCACAAGCTCCAAAACACATGTGGAACTGACACTGGCTGAGAGGCTGTGTTTGTCTGCTCCAAATCATCTTTTACAGGCTCTTAATTAGAAACAAATGCTGTGTCACAGAGGGCCGGGTCTACCAGAGCGAGAAGGATCACTCCTGATCAGTTTTTATGTTCTTGGCCCAATGACTGAGAAAGTGCAAGGACTCAAGAGTAGTGTGCTCACATTAATCTGGTTAGTTTTGAAAAGGCATCAAATGGGGGGTTTGTACTCACTAATAATTAATAATATAATTAGAATTTCTTAAAACATCCCATCCACAATGACATGCCAAATTAGAATGAAATGAGAGAGATGGCACAAACCTGCACCACGGCCACACAACAAATCTTCAGCTCTGATTAAAATGTACAACGCTGCTGTAGCTCTACCTAAAGGTGAATTTCTATCTGATTCTGTAGAGTCACTTGTCATCCAAATCTGTCACCTAAATGTAATTGCAACTGCCACTGACAAGGTCAGCCAATTATACTGGACATGTATGGCATATGAAAGTGGAATATTGGGTGAAGTTTGAAAGAGGAGCGCTGAATTTGACATAATAAGCAGCTCAGATAAACAGCATCTCTGACCTACTATTTCATCATCTCACCATACTGAGACTGTGATAACAAGGCGCACATCTCCCTGATTAACGTGTGCCAGGCTTTTACTGAGCTGTCCATTTACGCCAACAAGCCCTGTCAGTGTTTACTGCTGTGGGATCACAATGTGCACTTCCTCATGGTGACATTTGGAGCACGTTTGGATGTGCAAACACATTCACTCACATGAGAATCCGCAAGTGCGGCTGTAAAGCAGTAGACCACATGCACAAACACTATTACAGGCACGTCACAAGAATGTAATGCAGGGGAAGAACAATGTGAGGCATTTGTAGAGGAATAAGCCATGGCAGTGGTCCAGTAAACAAACAAGGACTTCCTGCTGCATGTGTCCTCAATGGGAGGAAGGAACCACAACCCTTACCCCTATGGCTGTGTGTGTGTGTGTGTGTGTGTGTGTGTGTGTGTGTGTGTGTGTGTGTGTGTGTGTGTGTGTGTGTGTGTGTGTGTGTGTGTGTGTGTGTGTGTGTGTGTGTGTGTGTGCATGTTTCACTGAGAGATACAGACAGGCAGACACAAAGATAGATTGGGATTTACACAAACTGCTGTGCACATCCTTGATAGAGCTAATGAACTTGCCAAATTTAGTTCGAAGTGCTCAGGATTTCAGTCTTCAGGCTTCCGTGTTTACAGCATGTCTCTACATAGTCATTTGCCTCTTGCTTATTGACGACTGTAGGGATCAATAACAGGAAGATCAGAGTGCAGAGTCAGCTACAAACCATCCTGTGGACCACAGAATGCATCTAAAAAAGGTGGGGCCATATTTCAAGGCATGCGGAGGGGGTCGGGGGTATACACATTGAAACAGACATGGGTCTATATTACTGACGTATGAGTACTGAATAACATCATACAACAATTTTTTTAGTCCGACATCACACATCAGCACATCTGTATTCATTATGAATATGTATTGTCTGATCCAACACTAAAATTCACACACAACAAATCAAGCCTTTTAATGCATTAAGGTACATGAACAACAAACATTCAGTCCACAACCAAAACACACCATGCCCACCCCAAGTCCAAATCCACATCATACTCATTATTATCACCACAAGTCTGCACTCAGGAGATCCGTATCTTATACACAGAGACAGGCAGAGTGTGCAGAACCGTGCACAAATCCACAGACTTAAGACAGCCAACACAAAGGTCCAGCCACAGCACAGACAATGGCTGTGACAGTAATATGTAGGTTATGTAAAGGCTATGTGTGTCGCTCATTTTGCTGGATAAACTCATTTGCAACAGCAGTCATGTCCATTTGTGTCAGGACGTCTGTGCATATGGCTGCACATGAAGTCAGTCAGCCTTCTCTGTGTCATGGTTGAATGTAGGGATGTTTTAATATGGTGAGGTGACTGGCATCATGAAAAGCAGTTTCAAACTGTTTGAGCACTTCTGACTGCAGTTCTTTGGCCGCAGCATTCATCGCTTCACTTCTGAGCCTCACTGATGTTTTTTCGGGCTTGGCTTGAATTGCTGATGTCTTAATGATGACAACATCCTCAACTGTGCACACAGATTGTCACAGTCAAAATCCTCTGAGTGTACGGACGTTATAGAAGACAGGGGAGTCACCTCTTTCCCAGAGACAGCTGTGACCAGCAGCTTTCCGCGTCCACCGCTCCCTCCAAGTCTTTCTGATCAAAATTTCTGATCATTCTTCAGCAAGCTGATACCTCAAGCTGTTGTTGCCTGTAATACTCTGAGTGGCTCTAAAATGCATGCTCCCTGCCCCTAACTCCTTTGGGGAGTCTCTGTTGCCTTGGCAACCTGGGTGTCTCTATCCTTGAAGGTCTCTATCACTGACTTGAAAAAGTTGTCAAATGCATCATCTGACCTCTGCCGTTGAATTAAAGCTTGCGCTATAGTGACTGTGCTCTGGCCGTTTGTAGCATTGTGTCAGTGGTTTGTAACGTTTTGGATTGGCGAGGCACAGACTGAAATACTGAAGGTGTTGAAGTTTTCAAGCGTGGGTTAGTTTTCAAGGCTGGAACACGACGCAGCTTCCTGACCACTTTCACCATGTGAATCCTCTGAAAACTCTTCCATCACATCAGCAAGCTAAGTGTCACTGACTGTATTTAAAGCAGCAGGTCCCCGTCCATTGGGTTGGACAGGTTTTCTGGTTCAGGATTTGTTTCATTTTGTAGAGACTTGAATTCACGGTTTTGTTTGGGGGAGCTCTTGATCAGGCAAATATTGATGCAGGATTGTACACTTTAAAGTTTGGAGTGACTCCCTTCAAGTGGCCTGACATGTATGTAGCACTGTATGCCTGCCCTCTGCACCGCCAGGCAATATATTGCATTGTGTCAAAACGTCATTTAACACAGTGAAAATTGTGTGAGCATCAGTTTTAGGCAAAACAAAAAGAACAACAAAATCTTTACAAACAACAAATGTGTCATCCACCCTGTGCAGCACTGTAACAAACTGTTCTTTGTTCAAATTGGTCATAGAACTTTTCCTAAAACATAAAGTGAAATCAGGTTAATTATCTCATTAACTATGTCATGTGACATTTGGCCACTGTTTGGTATCGGCACTGTCCTGAGATCTGAGCAGCATCAGCATATAAATATTACTGCACGCGGATTGTCACTGTCTATGGCAACACCTTAGCTAGCTGTTTCATTAGCATCTCTCTACTGTCCCTCTGGATCACTTGTACCTGAGTGTCCAGCTGTGTACTGATGCTGGGTTGTTGCGACACTGAAACTGGGCCACACTCTCTGTGGTGTTTGCTGCTTGTATGCTCCTGGATGCCAGTAAAGCATGTTTCCAGTTTTGAAAACTGCACAGTGAAAGCAGCTTCCAGTTTTTTACTAATCCTCCCGCCTTGGTTTGCACAGCAGCAACACTGCATGCTGTAAAGTTTTCCTCTTGAACCAGTGAAAATCTTAAACCAATGATATTGAGCTGATCTTGCTCGTTGTGAAGACCCAGCTCTCTGAACCTCTGATTTTCTTCAACACAGCAGGGTCATTTGGTTGATGAGGCTTTGTAAGATCACTACAGAAGCTCTGTAGTGCAGCTTGTTGGGGGAGGAGAGCGGAAAGCCACAGCTTGGCACACCACCGATGGTGGACTGGCAACAGTTTGAAACTGAAGCTCATCAGGGTTCGCGGTTGATTGCAAGGGTGGAGGTAGACGTAGAATCTGGATTAGTGGCATGCTCATCATGTTAAGTCTGCCTGCTTTTGAAAAACTCAGTGAGTTGCAGTGAGTAATCACACACGCATGTTGGTATCCTTAGTATCCTTATGCCAGCATTTACCTAATGACAACGCACACATGTTGAATGTCATTGACAAACAATGAACGTGATGGGTAGATATCAAATTGTATTGCAGCAGTCAACGGGAGTGGGTGACAGTGACCAATGTTGTTTGGCTTGTTTAAAGTATATGTTTTGAGAAAAAACACAGATACAACTGAGGCTTTTATTCATAAGTGTGTCATATCAGACCCCAAAAGTTATCTGGGCTGGAGCTCTGTTGACTGGAATAAACGTCTCCACAGAAAAACCTGCTCACTTATTATACTTTAAATAACAAAGTCAGAATTCTGGCTTGTTTTTGAAACGCAGTGAATGGAAGAAGAAGTCTACCAGTGCTCGTCATGGTCTTGCATATTTAAATTATTGCTAAGTTCAGTTCCAGCTCACATAATCACTGTTTGCAGGTGAAACCATGCCAGCGAGGTTGTGCTCAATGTGCAACACAAGCTTACCAAATTACTGCAGAAAATTTAATGCAAATTCTTTGAAATGTGCTGTAAAGAGGAGGATTTGGTAGCTGCATTCATGATTATGCGACTCAGACATCACCTCAAGGAAGCAAGGCAAGCAAGGGTTCTCAAATTAAAGAACGCACCAAATTATGCAGGGCAGTATAGGGAACAAAGGTGCCACTTATGACCTGACAGTGACATTGCTAAGGCATGTAGTTTTCCCTTGAAGAGCCATATATTTACCTGTCAACATGTACTTGTTATTTGTATAAATTAAAAGTTGAAAGGTCACTTCACAAATCATAGTTCCTGTCAGCTGTTTGGGGCATGATAGCTGATAGCTTTGGTTTTTGAGGTGACTATTGACTCCCACTGACTCTATGGGATGTCATTTGCGAAGCTCACGGCACTGAAAAAATACATTTAACAGCTTCTCCAGTTGAAGGACAGTCTGTTTGCAATATATACATATACAGGAGGAGATGAATTGGCTGCCCCATAGCAGCAGACTCAGTCTACCTTACTGTCATTCACCACAGAGGTGTTCTGTGTCCATGAGGCCTGCTCACCATGTGCATGGAGATGTGTCTGATTTGAGTTAAACACAGACAGGAAACCATATGTCTGAGCTTTCCAGCATGGCTGGCCTACACAACACACGTCCGCATGTGCACGCACACACACACACACACACACACACACACACACACACACACACACACACACACACACACACACACACACACACACACACCGACTGAGAAAGACACCCAATTTTTCTTCTCAGCACAGTGCGAGGTAGCAGCCAAACACAGAGTTTAGAACGCACACAGCTGTGTGTCTGTGACCACAGTGAGGATTCCCCAAACGTTGTTTACATGTGATGCAAACACCACATTTCCACTTCCTGTTTGTGATGACGATGCACTCTCTATAAGACAGTAGCAACCATAATGGGACCTGAAAACCACCCACAATTTCTGAAAAATATGTGAACAGCTTTACATGCCAAAATACAGTTAGAGTTTCCTCGTCTGTGGTTGGAGAAAAAGTAAGAGAAGTAGGAGGGGGAGGGGTGATAAGACGACAACAGAGGGATTATTGACTGATAAATGAAGCAAAGTGGCTTGAATAGACAACGACTACTAGTGACAGTGACGAACACTTGTTTACTTATTCACAGCTGACATACTGTATGAGGAAAGGGTGGACACGGATGCATCGCTCTGCTGAACAAATGTTAGACTTGTGCAGTTTATCAGAAACCACACAGCTGTCTGAACACACAACCTGCTGATTTTATAGATGGTTGACAGATATGCTGTAGTGGATGTGTGAACAGTGTCAAAAAGATGTGTTCTTCGTTTGCCAAGCTTTGGTGAGCTGAAAGTGGGTGTGGCTGACATGATATGTGTGCCTTTCTATGCACAGTCGCATCAAATGTTCAGAACAGCTGTAAACAGGCAATCATATTCAAAAGGTTAGCGAGTTAGCTGCCTGATGATGACATCCAATGCTCACGTCTTTTTAGCACTGTTTTTGTCATCTTCCAATGCAAAAAATGTGGCTATTTATCAGCTAAAAGCTTCACTTTGTTCACCAGCTTGCAGCTAACTGCTGGACAGGCAGATTTATCAGAGCTTTTTTGACAGAAAAAAGCTGCCTGAAAGTTAATGAGAGTGGAGAGACTGAGTCAAAGCAATAAAACTGTGAGCTGTAAAACTGAAACTAGGAGCTGAAAGATGCTACAACGCTCCATAGAGCAGCGTGGGACTGCAGAGCTACTTCTCTGTGGGTGAGTCACTAGAGTTGACACCTTTCACCCTGCACATGTCATTCGATGCATGGCTGAAATAAATGTATGCAGCCTGAACCTCATTGGAGGGTCTAAGTTTCATGTACTCACTAGGTGAGAAAATCAGCTCGTCGTTGCACTCTTCCTTGTCAGTGCAGGAACAGACGTGAGCCATTCCACTCGTTGTGTTCTTCTCCTTCATCACACAGTCAGAGCTGTTGTAGTCATCCAGCATAATGCCATACAGCGGAGTGGAGGGGTCATGACAGAGAGTTTCAATGGAGAAGCCCGTCTCATTCTTCCTCCTAAGAGACAGACAAACAGACAGACAGACAGACACACAGAATGTATCAAAAATGTCAACATTAAAAGCCATCAGGTTAGTGATGAAGGCAGTTCTACTCACAGGTACGTACCAGATAGCAACACAGACCTCGCTGGAGTCCTGACAGATGGATGTGATGGAGCAGTTGGACATACATGTCCCTGTACCACTGCAGGAGGAAAGCTCCAGATCACAGAACTTACAAAGCTGTCTCATTGGGTAAAAAGGGGGCATACCTGTCAAACACACACAAAAGCATCCATCAGGTTTGAAACATACTGTTATCACACTGAAAATACAGCAATTCTAATGCCAGTTCTCTGATTCCTGCACTGGCTTGACTCAGACAATGTTTATTGGTTAAAAAATATGCAATATGATATAATAAAAATATAAAATATGTAGTGATGGAGGCATATTTATTGACTGAACTGAGGGATGGGTTCAGTGCAATCTCCATGTTTTTTGTGAGTTTTTCTGTGTTGAACAGAAGAATGCAGATAAGAATGCTGGTGCTGGTCTCTGATCAGATTCACATGAAATTTGCTGTGGATATTGCACTCAGAGCATGAAGCCTAATATTTTGGTGACCAACATCAGACTAAAATTTCCACCTCTAGCCAAAAAAAAACCAAAATCTAATGAAAACATTACCATAAAACATACTGAGCACATTCATGTTGCCCAGAGGATCAATCCTTCCCTTTCTGGATGCTTCATTAGCATCACGTTTTTGGTGATCACTCTTATCGTGCCACTGTCAAGCCTCACATTGTTCAACATAATGGACCATCATGTTGAAATGAAAGCACAGAGGCAGCCACATGTTTCATATACTGTCTGACCAGACTTCAGATGTGTCAGCTACCTGTCTCCTCCATCTCAACGTTCCTGCCCTACCTGCAGCTCCTCCTCCTCAGCATTAGTAGGTGGTTTGAGAAGATTTTCTTCTCTGTGTGTGTCACAATGTCCACCTCAGTTGTGTACATTCCTGCTCACTGTGCCCCTCTTCAGCCACATCTCCCATCTGCCCTGCAATCACCTCACTGCCCTCACCTGAGCTTCCCCACCTGTGCCTCATTCCTGTATCAGGCACTCACAGACACATTTTACTGGCCCAGATCCACTGCTCCTCTGCCAGTCCATTAAAGTTTTACCCTACGTTTACATGTAGCAGGGTATTTTGGAAACCCTTTTGGATATTTTGGCCCCTCCGTTTTCAAAAATAACATCGTGCACACAACACTGTTTTCAAAAATGTTGTTGTTTACATGAACCCGGATAAATACGCCGTCGAGCACATCATAACTATGCCAAACCTATGGGCGCGAGTGTAAACACAGGTCGCTCACATGACGTGAAGTATTCAGTCGCATGTTGTGACGTTTCGGAACCTAAAACGCCGTTTAACCCTGTTTACACGCCGACAAATAACCGGCGTTTTCAGAAATCTCCACTTTGGCCGGAGTTTTTAAAAATGATTGTTTTCCGTGAAAAAAACTGCGTTTGCGTGTAAACCAGAGGCCAAACCGCATGAAAACATATGCGCTTTCCCTAAGTGTAAACAGGGTCTTAGAGTTCTAGCCATTTGCAGCTGGATCTTATCTGCTCCTGTTTGTTTTTTCCTGGCACCTTTATACCTGTTTATCACCTGTCTGCCTGTCTGCCCTGTATCTGTGGATTTAATTGCTCAGGGTCAACATCAGATAAGGTAGTCTGTCTTTTAGACCTCATGTAAATAAATCATTATACTCATCCTGTCTGCCTGCTTTTGTCTGTGTTTGGGTCCTACCTCTGTCGCCTACATGCAACAGCCACGACAGTGTGTTGATGTTCATCAAATGATTTGGAGCTCAGTCTCTGGCAGGGGGTTGTGAGCTCAAGGTCAGTCTGTGTCAAGCTTGCACAGATTTGTTCCTCAGCATCACAAAACCAGAGCCATTCTGCCGAATTCCAAAACTTGATGTGAGAGTTACATTTTCAGTATGTTGTTCGTGTCCAACACTCATACTGTACGGATCACTGCAGCTCCTAGCATTTTTTACACTTTTACTTAGACAGACTGGTGCAAGTATAGTATTTCCAAGTTATTTTTGAAACCTTTTAAAATTGCTTAATTTGGCCACTTGGGGGCAGTGCAACAAGCTGTTAGCACAACATTGACATATTATCACCTTGTAGAGTTAGCAAGCAGTTGCCTATTAACATATTCTGTGCATACGGAGCAACATTAACATTCATTTGGAGTTGTGTCTTTGACCACCACTTAATGTACAACACTTGGACTGCACTGCCTGTTCACAGATCAGCCACCTCCAATGCGCAGTCTGAGTCCTAAAGGAAACCACCGAGCCATAGAAAAATAGGCCACAGCCACACTAAATGATCAACACAGACAACCACAGCTGAATCAATAGGCAGCCTGTGCTGGGCTACAGCAATTTCTAAGATCTTCACCACTTAAGATACTGTACATAACCCCAAAGCTCAAGGAATCTTTCAAAATGTCTTCAAAAAGGCTACGCAAAAAGAATTTCCTGAAAGAAGCAATGAATCAACTTCCATCTTTTATTAATTCATGCATGCATCAAAGACAGGATGTGGAGTGTTTTCTGATCTGTAGATTTTCTGGAAGTCAGAGATGAATAGACAAACTAGTGAAATGTGATGTCAAATCCATCTAACAAATGATTCACAAGGTCTCCAAGAAACATGACCAACATGACTAACTAGGCTATTTATAAACACTGGCACAGACCTAGAAGAGGCAATGACTCCACATGACCATGTTTCTCATTTACTGGATGTTCTTTTCATGACTAACAGGTTAGAGCTGAAATCAGGATACATGGTCCTGAGCCTCATATTAGGGAAATAATCAGCCCTGAGATACGGTTACATTGTTTGATATCATCACCCTGGCTGGCTGGAGGGTATTACATGCGGCACAGTAGGTCGTGTGCTGCCTGGGCTGGCAGTGTAATCAGCACAATCTTATCCCTGTCATTCTCTTTAGCGTGACTTGAGCCATCTGCGCCTCTCTGATCTCTCTCTGCTCTGTGACCTGTTCAGACCTGCCTCTCTTACTCCAAGCCCCTTGACTACTGGCCTAGGAGAGGCTGTATAAAGAGCCACGTTAGCCTGAACGTTACAGAGCTTAACTGTGTGTTTTTAAAAATATATTTTTGAATCTGTAAGTGAAGCGAGGGTTTCTCCTCCATATGGACTTCAAATAAAGCTGACTTACAGGGTGGAATAGAGGCTCTGCGTACAGCTTGCAGGTGTTGTGGTACAGCAGGGTGGTTTTAGAGTTGGAGAAACCCTCCTTCAGCTGGGAGGTCTGAGTTTAAGCATCTGCCCTGGTTCAGCTTCACTGAGCAGCGCACTGAATTCCTTCCAGCTCTGAACCATGTACATCAGCTAGATGAGCAGCAGTGAGGGGTTCTGCTTCAAGTCCTGATCCTCTGAGCACTAATTCATAGTTTCTTTTTTGGTGTGTTCCTAGGCTTAACTGTTGATTTTCTAAAATAAATGTCTACCAACTACAGGACTCGCTACAATAATCTCCAAAGCAGCAATTAATTACAGTCCTGTTAAATTTGACCTGTAGCTGTTGTATTGCCATAATCATTGTAATTGTGTCACCCTTATCATCTTATCACTAACACTTTTCTAATGTTACCTTTTCAACTTCTCATCAAGTGCTCTCTTGTATTACTTGCACAGTCTCAGTCTGTGAGGCTGGTGGCGTTCAGCAATGGTCTTGGCCTTGTGGGAAATGGTGCCTGCAGCTTGCTGTAGGGCTGGACTTTCAGCCATTAGCATTTTTATAAATCACAAGGTGATTTTGAACTAGCTTTTCTTACCTCAGCCTCAAATGTGGGAAATAACGCTCTACTGAGCACTTGCTTGTTTGCTTGCAACTCATACTCAACTGAAGTTTTATGACTGGAGGGGGTTTTACAGTGAAATATATCAGTAATAGACACATTCCACATTGTGGTGTAGGATTAGTAATTAAGGAACCTGTACAGCATGTGCAGGACTCAATGAAATATCACATATTAACATTTGAGTCAGAAACACTGTGTGTTTGGGAACTGACCATTCATGGTGAATGGTTACACTGTTTGATTTGATGAAAAAGACTTTTCTCTTTGAGGGAGGGGAAGGAATCATCAACCAATCCCCGCTCAACAAACATTTGTGAAGTACTAGTTGTGGGATGGTGGAGGGAGCATTGGCATGAACTTATCAGCAGGATAATGATGAGAAGTGTCAAGTTACTAAATAATGGCCATGCTGTACACCAGCTGATAGCCACAGAGCTAGTGACTGAGCCAGTGACTGTGAGGCATAATGAGGCAGGCGATACCAATCAGTTCTCAGCCTGAACTAATGCTATGCTCCATTACCGGGTGCCATAGATTCAAATAACTAAGGTCAATTGTACCTGAGTAAATTTACTTGGATGACCCCTTCAGTTATTACAATGCGTGTCAAAGAATTCTGATAAGTATCTGGTCCAGAGATAAACACACACACACCTTTGGTCTGCTCTACACATTGAGTAAAGAGAGCAGATGTCTGATATGACAGTGCCACCTCACCATGATGAAAGGTGCTCCTTTCCTGCAAACAACAACAACAACAGCTCTCACATGTCCAAAATCCAAGACATAGACAAAACATCTACATGCAGTGCAGTCTGTGCTATCGCTAAATCAACTGACATGGCGGCACGTCTGCAGAGATGAACTGTGAAACCAGAGCAGAGGAGGACTTCTGACTCACATGAATTCTCATTACCCTCCCTCAGACGTCAAACTCTAGCGATTCTCCTTTAACGGTGTATGTTTATATGGGTGGGTGGGTGAGTTGATGTGACACCTGATCATAGTCTGCATAGGCTGGATTATTCATTTAACAGGAAGCACAGTTAATATACTTAAAAGACAAATTCCATCACAAAGACTCTAGTTTGGGGCAGGACAGAGAGCGTGAAATAGCATAGCACCAACACCCACTCACAACCTGAGAGACAAATAAAACGTGCTGATTTAGTGCAGCGCAGTGCCGCAGAGACTCAGTGAATCTGAATGAGTAACGGGTTGAGTTACACTCTATGAAGCCAGTGAGCTCGGTAAGTCTTTCATGGTGATGATTAATCTTTATTGTACTGTTGTGCAATACTCATTACACATTAAGAGCTCATTAAACATCTGCTCGTGATTGTTGGCCAGTTTTTGCTTTTAGAAGATGAACTCTGTTTAACTCTTTGAACCCAGGCTACTGTATGTTTGCTTGGTTTTCACTCTTCCCTGCTCTTTATGTAATGAGTTTTAACACATGTCTTTTAAAGAGATAGTTCAACAATTTTTAGAAAATAAATGTTGCGTTATCTTTAAGAGCGGGAAAATGTCAGTCTTTTGTCCGTGTGTTAGGGACAGAGCTGGAGTTTTTGTTTTTGTCGATGTTACTGATAAATATAGCTTGAGAGTTTGCCATCAGTGTTCCCATCATACCTTGGGTAATGTAACGTTTGCTGTGGGCCAAAGCTCAGCCCAGTTTTTCAGTCTGAGGTAGGTTAGCGTATTCTGATTACAATTTTTTTGAACCTGCACCATTTAAGGCCTGCTGCATTAGCAAAAAGCAGTTTTCACTCTTGCCATGGATGTTGAGCTGGATTTCTTTTGATAGTGAAGAAAAGCAGATTTGTGGAAGTTTATGACAAACAGCTATCATCCCAACACGATCTGCTGATTCCAGTAAATGTCTAGTGTTAGGACTTGACTGTGTTGTGAGTCTGAGCAAAAGGGATGTGAATTCTGCGTCAAAAGATTCAAAGGGTAAACCTAAGCAAAAGAAAAACACCACCCTAAATGTCCCAATTTACTTACTACTCTGTATTTATGATAAATGAACAGTGCTGTTGATCTTAGATAGTTAGAGGCTGCAGCTTCACACCCTTTACTTTGAAGTTCCAGCAGATTGTGGCGGTGCACAAAGTTAAAGGGTAACTGTGCATGAAGGTCTGTGGTGGTATGTGGATCATTGTTCCAGCTGCTAAAGCGCTTTGACTCTCTCTTTTATTACCGTTGCACTTTTCCTGCTGCTGGTTCATGTGTAGGAATTATAGTATGAAAACACAAGTGACCTCAGCGCGTCACAGGAAAGTGGAGGAGGAAAGTGTGGACTGTCATTACAGTGTTCTTGATGGCTCCTGAAGGGGCTGTAATTGAAATGTGAGATCTCTTTGTGCTCCTGTTACTGCAGCAGGAAAATCATGCTACCGTGACCTGTTTCTGGCTGGAAGTCAGACCAACGAATCATCTTGATAAATGCCTATGATTCACTTTGTTAGCACCAGAGAAAGTGAAGATAAGTGCCTACATGATGGAGATGAGGATGCAACTCCAGCAGCTCCAGTAATTAATAATAAAGCGAGCAACATCATAAAAACTGGCTTTTTTTTTGGATTAATTATCACGTGACAGGACATGAAACCGACTTAAAAATCCATACTTATGCCATGTAAAGAAATACTCAAGGCATTTTTATGGACAAGACATTGCTGTCTTGGCAAGGGTTAGATGAGAAGATTGATACCATCTGTATGGTCAATGTGAAACCAGGGGCAGTTATCTCAGCTTTGCATGACTGGAGGCAGGGAGAAACAGCTAGCCTGACTTACACTGTCATATCTAACTCACTTATTTTGTAGAAAGCACAAAGAAGACACTGCTGCCAGCCAAGGTGTTTGCCTGTAACAGCCCATCCAAATCTACCATTTCAAATATCTATCATCCCACCACATCCAATGTCCTCTAACATCTTCTAAACAACAACAAATCTGTGTACTGAAACACAAATGAGAATTCCAACGCAAACTCTCTGTGGAGCTTGTGTAAAGCAGAACTATGCACACCAGCAGTGAAACACCTCGTCCCATCAGCTGAAATACTTCCCTCTGTTTCCTCCCCTCTTCTCTTTCCCTCTTTTTCCAAACCACTGAGGATGTGAGCTCACAGTGGACGGGAGGACAGGCAGGAACCTCGACTGCAGTTTATCATTCATATACAGGAAAGACTGCTCCAAACTGCTCAAATGTAAATGGAAAAAGGGAAAAATCTGCACACCAGGCAGGCAGCGTCACTTAAAGGTGCTGAAAACCAGTTTTCTCCATCAGCTTCTTACTGTGAACGATGGGATCCCACATGAACACCTGCCAAGGTTAAAGCAGATCTGGATTTTTCATGAGAGATTTCTGGTTTTGTGTTTTATGTCTGTGCTCTTCTCATCGGTTTAAAGTAGGCAGGTTGTGAGGTTGTTTCAGTGTGCAAAATACTGAAATACAGACCTCCTTATTTACACCTAGGACCTCCTGAAGCTGTGAGTGTGAATGGTTGTGTGTTTGTGCCCTGCGATCGACTGGCGACCGGTCCAGGGTGTACCCCGCCTCTCACCCGCTAACGGCTGGGATAGGCTCCAGCACCCCCCGCAACCCCGAAAGGGATACGCGGTATAGAAAATGGATGGACCTCCTGAAGCTAATTTTTTAAACAGTCTATTTACTCATGTTGTAAAATGTATTTTCACGTATAAATATTGAAAGGTAAGCAGCAAAACAAAACAAAAAAAAGCGACTGACAGTGAACAGGCAGCTGTAACCACCTAATTAACAAAGATACCCACAGCTGCGCCAGCTGTGTGTACTATTAAACACGATGATGGAGAAGTATGGTGTGTCTCTGCCATTTCATGACTTTAAACAGTGGGTGGAGTTTCAAAGTGAAAGTGTTCCTCCAGGCGTCCACATGTAGTAATGTAGTATAATTGTTTAATGAGCACAGATCCCTGTGTGTAGCCAAGGTTCCTCCAAATCTAAGCCTATAAAACCCCTAAAATACATGACACTTTTGTGGAGCGATGCAGCACGGCGGATACTAATTGAAAATATCTCTGTGGAATCCTTCATCTTTTTGGCCGAGTCCTGTCACTGAAATGAGGAGAGACAACTGGCAAGAGGCTGCACAGGGCTACATAACTGCCACAGTAGGCGGCTCAGCTCTCCCCCTCTGTTCCTGAAAGTTATCCTCCCACCTCTACAACTCCCTCTTAATCCACCTCACTCCAGCTTGGCTGTAATCCTCTCATTCCTCCCGTCTTCATCTTGCTCCCTTAACTCTCTCAGGTTTCCTCGCTTCCTCTGCCACTTCTGCCTCCATCCCTCAGCAAGTCAGCGAAGCGAGTTGTGAGGGGAGAGCTTGAGGGGAAGTTGACTAATATGGTAAAAATCAAAGGAGGACACTTTAAACAAGGTTAAAGTGGAGGACCCTCTCTCCTCCCCGCTCCTCTTCTGCTCACTGAAGCCCAGTAAAGTCAATGTAAACACAGCAGGAATCAAGGCTTTGAGGGACCGAACAGGAGAATACATTCATCCATTTCCCTCTCCATACCTCCTGTTTTGCTTTCAACCTCGATTTTTGATTGGCACTTTCAAAACAGTTCATGTTTGGCACTATCTTGGTTAAGCACAGGGATTGAGAAATGTGCAAACACACATTGGCCTCTGCCCAGACACTATGACAATTCCTTGGAAAGGAAGGAAGAAGGAACCTTCCTGCAACAGCCCACCGAGCGGATGGTTATCCACACCAATTTAAAGAAAACAAAGAAAGAAAAGATAAAAACAACAGAGTCCGGCCAGGGTGTTTGGATAACCACAATGTCAAGCTGCTCCGGTGCTGGGAGAGTAGTGAGGAGCTTCCTACGGGCCGACGTGCTCTGGAGAAGTCAGAATAACAGGGAGTGCGCGTGTAGTCATGTGTTTGAGTGGGGAGCATGGGGGCATGTGGGTGGAAGTTTGTGTCTTCTTGTGCATGTGTGTGTTGGTGTGCGTGTCTATTTGTGATGCACATACAGTGCATCAGGACCCCACAGTCCCTCTGGTATGTGGGATTTCCAGGTTCAAAATAGGCCCCAGTGTGGGAGGAGGGCAGGAACAAACAGCAGAGAGAGGGGGAGAAGAAGAAGAGGGGAGAAGGGAACACACGATGTGCATGTTCACAGAAATTCGGGCAGAATTTTCGTTTTCATCTGAGTGCTGCGTTAAATCTACCCACCTGTCAACAAGAGAGGGAAAGTTTCTGTGGTTTACTCACATGGGAGGTGTTACGGTATGACAGATGGAGAGTGGCCAAGTCTGTTAAATTGTCACTGTTAACACAGTGGATTATAGTGGAAGGAGCGAAAGTCAGATTGCCACAGTGCAAACTTACATGGAGACTTAAACACATTACCTCCAAAACACCTTTCCACTATTTCACTTTCAATACAAACTCATACTGTGCACTTAAACACTGTTCAAACCTGTAGCAATGCAAGAGATACCAAATATGTCAGGGAACAAGTTTGTGAAATTTGTATAAAATGATGCAAAAGACATGTAAAATAGTTCCATTTGATGGAGCAGTGCAGCCTTGGGTTTGAATATTTCACATCACGTAGCTAAATGAGGAGGTTTCTTCAAACCAGCAGAGGTTAAAAGTTAATATGACACATCTGATACGTCTGACATATCCAAAAACACTGTACGCTACTACTCCCACAGTGCAACTCAACAGCACATTTAGTTAGACCTCAACCTCCATGTGTCTAGTTAACGACAGAGACTCTCTGTTACAAACTTGAAGTCTTGAGACTAATCTGAGATAACCCTGATGACTTTAGAGAACCCCCCCCCCCCCACAAAATACAGCAGCCTACTCGGGTTGAACACTCCTCCAGACAAGAAAACTGAGTGCCTTCACTTGACGGGTAGTAAGAGTGGAAAACTTTCTGTTGACGGGCTTTAATCATGTCTGTAATGAGTTCAGGAAAAGATAGAGCAGAAGCAGGCTGTATGAAGCCAAGTGTAAGCATCCAGAAAGACAGCATCTTCACAAGACATTTATTTTACACTTGATATCAAAATATGATATTGTGTTTTCAGAGGTAACTTTTAATATTCTTTGTTAAATTGAGCCTTGATACACTGAAAACTATCAGTGTGCAGATTATCAGTTCTAGCAGATAACTTGGCAGTAATGTAATACTGGAGTTCTCTGGATCTTATGAACAGACCTGCAGTCGGAGTTTTAAAACAAATGTTTATCTGGTCGTGGAGAACATCTTTGTAATATACTCTCCATAAAAACAAGAGCGCTCTGCCGAACAAGGCAGCACAGTGAGCTCCTGTGGAGAAGCAGCAGTAACGAGCAGAGCTGCGCGGTGTGTCTGCCGCTGGATGAGTCACCTGTTGCGCCTGGCTGTGCTCGGCGCTCCGGAGCGCCGTGCGTAACGGGCTGGAAGGAACGCTTCCCAGGCTCTCCACCGCGGAGGAGTCCAGGTTTGGATTAAATACGGATACTGGCTTTAGCGAGCAATGTAGTGAGCTCGTAGAGGAGTACAGGCAGAGTGTTGGTAAAGTTGGTTGGTAAAGTCAAGCGAAACTCACCGGCAGTCCCGGGCTCCAGCAGCACCGTCAACAAAAAGACAGATAAAGCTCCGCGAAGAGTTGCAGAGCAGCGCTGAGCCTCCATGTTTCTGAGTCCTCCGTCCAAAGATTCTCATTCACATTAAAGGTCAAGTAAACGAGAGGCCAGTGGAGGAAGAAGTTTGGTGTGTCTGCTGTGCTGTGCGCTCCCCTCCGCTCAGCAGCTGGAGAGTCACTGCTGAACCATCCACACACACACTCACCCACTGTACACACACACACACACACACATACATACACACACTGCTCTGACAGGAAACCGGAGGAGGGAGGGAGGACTCTCTCTCTCTCTCTCTCTCTCTCTCTCTCTCTCTCTCTCTCTCTCTCTCTCTGTGTGTGTGAGTGTGTGTATAATTACCTATCCAAATGGGAACAGTAAACAGCTCTGTATACATTTACATAAACTTCAGCTTTCTGAAGTATCACAGAGCTTCTATAGATGTTCAGTAAGTGTAGACTTACAGTTAAAAGAGTGTCAGACTGCTGGAGGAAACGCTGAGCACACACACTGAATTCATTAATAGTTTGTTTCAAAACACACAAACATTCCTTAAATGTCCATTTATACTTATTAGATTTGACATATCTTGAAGATATTATTGATAACAGTGACCTCTGAAAAGTCTGTACTATAGAGTTTACAGTTTTCACAAGCACTGAACTCATGTCCAACGTAGAGCTCGTCAGCATATTTAACTTTGAATATCTTTATGCCAGCACATTAAAAAAATGGAAGAATTCAGTATTTCTTTCTCTGAAATGATCTGAAGACGAGGCCTGGGAATTCATTTTGCAGGTATTTTTTTTGTAAACAAAATGATTTTTTTGGCCTGATGGTTTCACTAGATGTCACAGGACCACCAATGTCAGAGGGATTCATCCCCTGAGGAGCATGAACACAGTATGTTTTTTGGCATATTTCATACAATGTAGCTAGTTGTTGAGATTTTTCAGTGTGGTCCAATGTGGTTGAGGGGAGGGAATGGCGATAGTGTTGACAGCTGAGTGAGACGACTGCCAAGCATTACACCACTGCTCAAGCTGCATTTATGACGACTAAACTGGACATTCATACCAAAGCATGTTAGCACGCATGCTAAACCTAAGCAGACCTTAACCTCAGTCTTGTCACAACATAAAAATTGAAAAGTTTGAATGTAAAGAAACGTAAAGTCTAGGGGGTGATGGGGTGGGAGGGTTGTTTTAGGGAGATTTTGACTCATGATCTCAGCATTTCTAACATCTGGCCCTGTTGACAATATGTATTTCTTGGTAATACATGGTCGGACAAAATAACAGAAACACTTCAAAATAGCCACACAGAAAAAGAAAAGAAAAAAAAAAACAGAGAGAAAACTTCAATGAACAATATAGTTGTTTTTTCCTTAAAAAAAAAGAAAAACACAGCTGTCTGGGTTTCTCAAAAACAATAAGCAAGCAGAAAGTAACACCTGGGGACGAGGAGGAGGAGGAGGAGGAGGAGGAGGAGGAAGAGGAGGAGGAGGAGGAAGTAGGGGGAGGAGGAGGGACACAGAGGAGGAATCAATACAATGTAATTTGAATGAACACAAGCTCAACAAAAATCAAACATAATGTGTTTGATGAAGGAGACTTTTACTGCGGCCTTATTAAGTTTCATTGTATTTCACTGTACAGGCGTTCCTTTGTTCTTATTTCAAATGTTCAATGAAATTTCTTGCTATAGTTTTAGTGTTATTAATTCTAGCTCCCATTTTATGAAAACTTTGAGATAAACTTAATCAAATGAAATTTTACTGATTTAACTCAAAGCTACAAATCTAGAAACAGTAGAAAAAGAATATTTCCCACATCATTGCTTGCGTCTAATTGCCTGTATAATATTAAATCTTTTCAATTTAAAAAAAAAAAAGATAATGTCCACATGATGTCACACACACACCGATACCTCTGTGTGTGTGTTTAGGTGCATGTGTGTATGTGTGACTGATGAACTTGCTAACTGATGAGCGGCAGTGATCAGCTGTAGTTTGATGGCAACACAGAAACTGAGCCCAGTGACAGATGATAAAACTGGGCCTGTCTGTTGCTCATCTGAGGCAGCAGGTCTGGACATGCTGCTCTCTACCAACACTGGAACTGAGCCACACACTCTCGAGAGTCTCACAGCCCCTGTTGACCCCTCTCCTCGCCAGCCCTCTGGAGTCCAGCTCCTTCAGCCTCAGGTCAAGGCCCAGTGGGTTGGAGCTTTGTTTGTTTTTGGGTCCCACATGGCAGCCGTAGTAGGATATGTCATATAGCCTGGGACTACAAATAAGTTTGGCTTCTGACTAGAAAATAAATCCGTTTTTAATAAGCACAAAGCAGAGGGGAAATTCTGAGGCTTACACAAAGTCTTTTTTTGGTACTAAGATAGCATCCAACAGTGTTCTCAAGCAAATTATTGGCATGTACTGTAATTCTCCTATGAGAGTCAGAGATATTCATATTACTACTAACTCTTCACTATTTATGAATTTGCAGTTAGTTCCTAATGACTCACAAATACACAGTTTCCCATGAAGAAATGTATTTTTGTCAAGAACTATTTTCAGCTGCGAATTAATAGATAGACAATTGAGTATTTGCAGCAGGACTGAACCCAAATAAACTAAAGTGTGTGTGTTCATGGTAATGATGGAACATATCACCCGTTGCAACAGTGTGGCACACTGATGTGTTTGTAATAATTTTTGGACAATGCAACTCCATCCACAGAAGAATAAGATGTGTCTCACACACAATGATTACACCAACCTTATCTTTTCATTTGCTCAGAAAGAAAGTGATTTAGACGACTGTTTCAAACCTGTCTCACTGCTTGTGCTGAAATGGAGATGCTCTGTGCTCGTGGGGGTTAGACCAAATAAAGACCAAAACTGTGCCTCATTCACATCCCCTCTGTCCTCCAAAATAAAAGCAGGCAATAAAACCAAGCTACTTGTGAACCCAAACAGTATCTTGCAAATCTTCTGTCTCTTTCGATGCAGTGCTTTAATTGGTACCTACTTTGTCTGTACAGCAGGTATACCGAGGCCTAAAAACATAATAGATTGCAGTATGTAGGGCCTACAACTGACATCTAAACCACAAGGATGAAAATACACAAATATGAACGCATAGCAGCAGGAAATCCAACAATAAATCATGCTATCACTGACACCCACACTGGATCTCCTTATATGCATGAATTGGTAAATGATACAATACTGTGCCTTGTAAATCTCACTGACCGCTGACTAATATGATTGATTATGATTGCTCGTGAAGGGGAGTAGGCAGTGTTGCTGCAACATTATGTCATAACTCTGCTGTCAGTCAGAGAATCTGAAACCAGGGAACAATTTATTTCCCTGAAGCTTCCAACTGTGGATCAGCTGGAGTCAGAACTGGGACATTGAGATCATTGGTGTTACTGGGTGCATCCAAGTTCTGAATTAAGAGCGTTTAGTGCTAAATTGATTCCCTGGAGCTGCAATGATATGACAGATATGTATAGGATGTGTCAGTGTGTGTGTGTGTGTGCGTGTGTGTGTGAGTGTCTGCATGCGTGTGTCAACACCAGCACTTGTCCATCTCTAACAAGCTCCATGTGCTCTACGCATGGTGGTAAACACCTGCCAGCTGACTCTAATAAATCTCACGAAACTTTCTATATTTTCCATCTGATCTAGTTGCTCATGTTTATCATGTCCTTGCTTGTGTGATGGTTAACATCCTGCACTTCTCTGGTCCATTGTGTGAAGCGCTCTCTTCCAGGCGAGTGTCACAATAATGGAAACTTGGACACGGAAAGGATAGACTTTTTTCATGTCATGTTGGCTGAGCAGGCTATTAAAAGAATATTTTATTTTGATTCATGTGGTGTCTGTTTTGTTTCTTTTGCCCCGGGAGACATGAAAACAGATACACCATGTTTTGGGGAACTGGCTCAAGGACAAAATCATCCATGCACTCCCCAATACTTCATTTTAGTGCTGCAACACTAGTTCTTTTTATTAAGGATGAGGTATATTGGATGGTGATAGAACAATGTTTGTTGTCTTCAGTGTAGATTAAGACATTTTGAAAGAACAATTTATAGACAGGTGCGCCTACTACCAGTTCCCTTTATATGCAGTTACTCAGCAGATCAGACAGTTTTTACAGAACCCAGCAGTTTAGCCAGATTATCTAAAGCACTTGATTTGAGGTAAAATCCAGACTGAGTGTACCCAAAATATCTCATAACCCCTCACTGTCACGTGACAGATGAAGGCAAACAACCACAGTGAAGCCTTTCAATGCACAAAACAGCTTCCATAGCAGTCAGTATGCCAGTGTCCATTGACTGAGCCTGCTGTCAGCATTTGAAATGATTATCCAAAGATCAGCTGTTTGTTGAATATTTTGACAGTTCTGAAAATGAAAAAGTAGTTTTAAGTTTCAAGCATTGCACTAACCACATCCCAAACTCTGATTCTTCTTAACATCATAATTTCAATATGTATGATCATAGAGACCAAGACAATTCAATTTTACAGAGCCTTGAACACCAAAACACAATATGATCCCCATATTCTCATATCCTCATATTCTTTTTTATGCTGTCGCTCTTGAGGAGTCAACTATTGTCACTCGCCATGAGCTGGACGACAGGCAGCAGCTGGAGTCATGTTCTGAACCAGTGGACCAGCAGGCCAGTCCTCTGCACTCTTCATCTAATAATGGTTTGTGCAACCAAGACCATGTAATGAATGAGTAGGGCTCATACTTTCATTTTGATAAGATTGATTACAAACCAAGTTTGGGACATCCAGGCTGGTTTGGCTGACCAATGGGCCACAGAAACGATTGTTCTCCTCTTGTTTCTGTTCCTGCTTCTCTCCCCAGAAGGAACTTGAATCGCCTGCCGACAGCTGACACTTGGAAACATGGTTGAGCTCCTTTGCTGTATGAATTTGCAAATGAAACCTCAGAAAACCTGCATTTGATGGATTGCTGACATTTTGTTTCTTTGAGATTGTTTGCATGGTTTGACCAAGTCTCTGAAAAATGGAAAGCACAGCACAAGTTTTAAGCAGAGCGGAACAGAAACTGATGACCCCGCTGATAAAAATTTCTGAACCATTATGAATCAAACTGCCTTGATTGGAGTAAATTATTTTAACATTGTTGGCCCATGACAAGTAGTAATTTTATAGTTCTAAGTTTAAGTTTTATATTAATAACACATAAAATCTAACAACACTGGGGCCTGTGGACTACATTTACCTTTTTCTCTCTCTGTCTCAGTTAGACTTCATGGATAGACCTGAACCTGTGAACCTTAAGACCAGACCCAGGACCTGTACAAGTACAGATCCACGTGCTATACATTCTGTTGCTCCTGGTCAGAGGAAAAGTCAGGGGATCACCAAAGTATTTAGGATTATCTGCGAGCCATGAATCAAGTTTTTATCAAGTGTTGAGCCGATCCATCCAGTAGATGAAGGTTGTTGATGAGGACCAGCGACCAACCGCTGAGTTTATATTGAGGTCATCCAGTTAGAGTTAATGGATGTGTTTAAGTTCACAAATGTGGTTTATTTTGTTACCCAATTAATTACCAAGGGAGGATTTCAACATGGAGCCATCTCTTTAAAGGTAAGGTTGAGTTATGGATGCTCTCCCTCATCAGGATATTATGCAACATCTGTGGTCGAGCTTGCCAAAAGCTTTCAGAGCAGTTATCAGCACGCTCTTTTTTATTCCAAACGTCAACACTTGTCTGGACTGAAACAGTGCTAGCCACAGTTTTTGAGTCCTTGGACTTCACTCCAGCTATTGTCTGCTCTTGTGTTTATGTGTTCAGAGTGCTTTATGGGTGACATCATGACAGCGTGCTGTTCTCTTAACTGCTGACTGAAGTGAAGTCGCTGAACAAAGGGATTTCCCAGTGAGGGCTGGGGAAATGAAAACTTGGAGTGGTTAGTGCATGCTCTAAGTAGGTTCTACTGTAGTTGATCTGACCGATTAGTGCCTAATTATAATTTGAACATTTATCATTACTATCTGGTAATGTGCTACTATCTTTCATATTCTTTGATGTCAGGCCACATGCTGTGTTGTAGGGCATATAGGAAACATTCACTGCTGTCTGTGTCAGAGTTTTGTTTCTGACCACAATGCTGAAGCAAGGGAAGGAGCGTGGCATCAGTTTCTAAGCAAACACTGAAGGGAGTCGAAGGAGAAGAAAGTGAATATTTGACTGATAGCGCTGTGCAGTGAGGAGGAAGCAGGTGAAAGCCAGCATGATGTGTTTTTTGGCATCGATCAGGTGAATGTGTGGTCTGAAGTGTGTGGCAAATGACAGATCTGTAAAGTCCCTATTTGCCCTACTCATTCCGCAAAATATACAGCAACCCACACACTTACACCCACGGGCAACTGCACAGGCATAAAGCAAGACGCACACACACACACACACACACACACACACACACACACACACACACACACACACACACACACACACGTTTGTCACACAGCACAGAAACAACTCTGAGGTGAGTCAGATCTGCCCCCTTTCTTTCTCCTTCTCTCTATCAACACACTTGCATTCCTATAGGTTGTAATCACTGGTCACCATGACAACTCGCTCAACAAGCAGTGACCTATTGATCTCTGCTTTCAAATCATGTTAGCAGCGAATGCAAATACACAGCTGTAGCACTAGTCCCTCATGAAGCATAGACCAGGGGTCCTCAACTACATTTGTCCAAGGGCCAGAATTTTGTCAAAGCAGAATCAGAATCACAATCAGAATCAGAATCTGATATACTTTATTGATCCCCGGGGGAAACTGTTTTGAAATAGAGATAGAAAGAAAGAAGAGATAAGCATGTAGTGCAATTAAAGACAATATATATATATATATATATATTTATATATATATATATATATATATATATATATATATATATATATATATATATATATATATATATATATATATATATATATATATATATATATATATATAAATAAACCAAATTGTCCAAGATGTCTCACACAGACAGTGTGGTTCGGCTGGACTTTCAAGTAATAATAATAATTAAAAGAAAAAAATCAAAATTAAATAAAAAAACAAATGTATTTAGGTCTAATTAGCCTATTGTTGTTTAATATTTTCTTGCAAAATGAATGTTGAGTTGAATGAGAGTGCAAGCAATCTAATGTGGTAGAACAGGTGAATTACTAAGGAGGGACCGTCCTCTGCCACTGGTGAGTATTTTCTAAATTCATTAATAATTGCAGGCTGGATAGGAAGCTTTGGTAGGCCTGATGTGGCCGGTGGGCCAGCAGTTGACAGTCACTGCTATAGACACTCTGTGTTTTACTGTTAATGGATAATGAAGCAAAACACTTATGATAAACCATAGTATTAGTGGTATTACTGTAACTTAGGCTGCCAAAGCACACAGTTGACCTTCGTGCATAGTGGCGCAATGTAGTAGTGTGAGTTTGTGAATGTGTGTGTGTGTGTGTGTGTGTGTGTGTGTGTGTGTGTGTGTGTGTGTGTGTGTGTGTGTGTGTGTGTGTGTGTGTACCAGCTCCTGGAAGTCCAGCAGACTCCAGTGTGGAATGTTGAGAACAGCTGTGGACATGACTGAAAGAATTTACACAGAAACCAAACCTCATAGTGTTATCACACACACACACACACACACACACACACACACACACACACACACACACACACACACACACACACACACACACACACACACATACTTAAGTCTGTGCAAATATTTCAAAGTAGCAAGCAGCCATCAATCTGTCTATTTTCAAGCTGCCTACTCTAGTAAGGGTCATAATAAATAGTGTTGCAATATACTGTATGACGCTCCTTCTGTGTTCCTCATGGTTAAAACTCTACATGGTTTACAATCTAAGTACAAAAACAATTTAAATATAAGAAAATGATTTGCACATCACTAAATAGTATACTATAGAAAAACAAACTACTGCTTTTAATGATTGTCTTCATTAACAATTAACTGGCCATTTATTTTTTAATTAATCAGTTAACATTTAATCTTTGCCATAAAATAGCACAAAAAGCCCATTTCTCTCTTAGACATCTTGGAGACATTGCTTGTTTTGTGCCGGTCGGTCCAAAGCCCAAAGATATTCAATACATAATTTTCTAAAACAGAGAAAAGCTAGCGAAAGAGAATGTGGGGATTCTTGCTTTAAGGACCAGTGTGTAAGATTTACTGGCATCTATTGGAATATAATATTCATAAATATGTTTTTATTAGGGTCTAATCACCTGAAAATAAGACTTGTGTTTTCATGTACCTTTTAATGAGCTCTTTATACAGTGAGGTCATATAGTATTTGATCACCCTGTGATTTTGCAAGTTCTCCCACTTAGAAATCATGGAGGGGTCTAAAATTTTCATCGTAGGTGTATTTCCACTGTGAGAGACAGAATCTAAAAAAAAAAAAAATCCAGAAATCACATTGTATGATTTTTTTTAACAATTCATTTGTATATTACTGTGTCAAATAAATATTTGATCACTTGCTTATCAGACAGATTTCTGACCCGCACAGACCTGCTATGCTGCTTTTAAATAGTCCAACTCCACTCTGCTCATGATTCTAATTTAGTAGCACTTGTTTGAGGTCGTTAGCTTTCATAAAGGCACCTGTGCACCCCACAATCAGTCAAAAGTCTAACTACCAACATGGGCAAAACCAAAGAGCTGTCAAAAGACACAAGAGACAAAATTGTAGACCTTCACAAAGCTGGAAAGGGCTACGGGGCAATTGCCAAGCAGCTTGGTGAGAAAAGAACAACTGTTGGAGCAATTGTCAGAGAATGGAAGAGGCTAATGATGACTGTCAATGTCCCTCGGACTGGGGCCCCACGCAAGATCTCACCTCGTGGGGTATCAATGATGCTAAGGAAGGTGAAGAATCGGCCCAGGACTACACGGGAGTGGCTGGTCAATGACCTGAACAGAGCTGGGACCACCGTTTCCAAGGCCACTATCAGTCAGATGAGACCAAAATAGAACTTTTTGGTCTTAACTCCATTCACCGTGTTTGGAGGAGGAAGAAGGAGGAGTATTAGCCCAAGGACACCATACCTACAGTGAAGCATGGGGGTGGAAGCATCATGCTCTGGGGGTGTTTTTCTGCACAGGGGACAGGACGGCTGCACTGTATTAAGGAGAGGCCGTGTATTGTGAGATATTGGGCAAAAACCTCCTTCCCTCAGTCAGAGCGTTGAAGATGGGTCATGGCTGGGTCTTCCAACATGACAACGACCCAAAGCACACAGCCAGGAAAACCAGGAGTGGCTCCGTAAGAAGCATATCAAGGTTTTGGAGTGGCCTATCCAGTCTCCAGACCTAAATCCAATAAAAAATCTTTGGAGGGAGCTGAAACTCCGTGTTGCTCAGCGACAGCCCCGAAACCTGACAGATCTAGAGAAGATCTGTATGGAGGAGTGGGCCAAAATCCCTGCTGCAGTGTGTGCAACCCTGCTCAAGAACTATAGGAACCGTTTGACCTCTGTAATTGTTAACAAAGGCTTCTGCACCAAATTGTTTGACTCAAGTGATCAAATACTTATTTGACGCAGTAATATACAAATTAATTGTTAAAAAAAATCATAAAACGTGATTTCTGTTTTTTTTTTAGACTGTCTCTCACAGTGGAAATGCACCTATGATAAAAATTTTAGACCCCTCCATGATTTCTAAGTGGGAGAACTTGCAAAATCACTGGGTGATCAAATACTTATTGACCTCACTGTCTATCACACTAACCTCTGCGATGGCTGGAACTGCTTCTCTTTGGCAAGGCATCAGATGTCAGATGGTACAGATGATGATGATGCTACTCGCAGCTGGTTTTGCACTCTTTAGAGGACCTGAGTCTTTGCATGAGTCAGTTTTGAAAAGAGCTGCTCAGCAGCAGGTCGTTGCTTTGCAGCGCAATGTTTCCATGTTGGAGTTTTCACACTCAGCAGCATATTCACATGTCACTATTGGCCTCTGTTCTTGCAGAGTAGGAAAAAGTGTTTCCTCTTTCCATTTGCACTTGCCACAGCTTTAATTTCACTTCAAATGATTTCTCATTTGCTGACTGGAGCTTAAGGTGCAGCTCTGAGATGTGCTGTTTTCTTGATAGTCGCAATGATACAAGTTATCAGTGACTGCTGCTGTGTGTGTGGTGTTCAGGGACACGTGGAAGGAGATGTTAGCCAACTATTTTATGTCATTTTCTTTTATTGTAGGAAAAAAGTAATTGCTGTCAAAAGAATATTTTGCTTTTCTGAGTTTTTTTTATTGCCTCGTGGGCCAGATGAAATGGCCTTGCAGTAGGCTGTGTACGGTCCACAGGCCAGACGTTCCCCACCCATGCTGTAGGCACATATTTACACATATTGCGTTCTCTCCCTTGCTCCCTTTCCATGCATGCAAGTTCATACATGCCATATTGTCACAGAGAGCAGTTTGTCTTCACTGTCTGAGCATGGCAGGAAACAGGAGGGTTTCGAAAGGCTTTCACTAACTGATAACAAAAAAAAAAAAAAAAAAAAACCTGTGAAAAGTCAACCGGCTTAGATTCATTTTGGAATGTTGTTATCCTAAATGGAGGTGATCTTGTAACATGAGCATTTCCTACAGCAGCCCCATTATTCCTAAGAAATTGGCCACACACGCCCTCACGTCCATACACACGCACACATAATTGTGTGTCACTGTTTAATCTACACACCCCGAGGTGATTAGTACGACACATGGGGTTACGAAAATGGCTGTGCATGTAAACCCCAGTCTCTCACCCATGCACACACACACATTCACACCACTAATTGAAAGCAGCCGTTTGCAGTGTGTTGAAATACATGCAGTGTGTGCCTCCCCACCTGCTGTCCTGTGGATAGAGGGAAAGCTAATGCTGCAGCACATGGCTGTGGGCTGAAGTGTTCATCAAGTAACCAAAATACAAAATGCACAGAGGAAGGAATGAGTGAATGAATGATCGTTGTGGACAGCATCTTGTTTACAAACAGATTCTCCCATCATAACCTCATCATCAATCTGCCACACATGGCTGACTGGAAAAAGTGTTTGTGGTAATTTTGTGTCAGACAGCACAACAATAGAAGTTCATTACCATCCAACAATGGACACTTATTGCTCTCAGCTGACATTTGCCATCGCTGCTAGCTTTTCCGTCTTTTTTCCCGCATGTTTTGCTTCTCTGTCCATTGTTCACAGCCTTGTTTTGAGTCCAGAAAAGAGTCATTCTCTGTAAGAATATAGAGGTCATTCATTTCACATTGGCCCCACTGGAAACTCAAGACCCTTTCATCATGTTCTCACTCAGCAGTTCTTAATGCTTTGGGAAGTACCCTCCACCCCCACCCCTAATTCTTCTCCCACCCAGTGGTATCCTCCAACCAGCGTTGCTGAGGAGCGAGCATTGTTTAGTGAAATGAGTCCTCTCATAGTGTTCTATGAGAAATACAATTCCACAGTGAAAGGGTTTTTACTCTGTGTTTCCAACTGCAGCATTCCTGCTCATGAAGTCACTAAAATCCAAAGGGTTTATCTCTTTGGGAGCATGAATGTGCTCAGCAATGTTTCTAGCAGTATGTCTATTAGATCATGACATACATTGTGTGCATGTTTGACATTTTGTGCTGAGGAGTGATAGAATAAAGGCCATAAAAGGCCATGGAAAGGGTTCATTCTCTGTGGACCACGAATTTGAACTCAGTGAACTTAATACCACTTTGCTTATATTCTGATATTTAATTTTCCCATGTGAAAGACTTGACCACAGGGCACTGCCAGATGAAAGGTCAGGGAGTCAGCAAAATTAAAATGATCCTTTTGGGACCATGAATATCCAAATTAAATCTTATGGCAGGCTTGGTGTTGTGCAGTCTTGATCTTGCTCTTTGCCATTGTGTTTGACAGGTCACATAATTAGGAGGTACCTAAATGCTAAATGCCAGAGTCAGTGTGCTAACATGCTTACAATGATAATCTTAATATGCTGATTTTAACAGATATATTTATTATGTTCTCCATCTTAGTTTACGTTGTTACTGTACAAACACTTACTTATGAGGACTAATCAGTACAGCTCAGGCTGACATCAGTTGGTCTGGATCATGTGGCAGACCAACAGATCAACCAAACATACAATACCACCCCTCTAGACTAACAGAACTGGAAGTTCTCTTGAGCGTTATGTAATGCCAGGATCAGCCCAAAAATGGCACGGTTCAACAGACTTAGGACAGACATGACAATTTCACATAGTGGAAGGCAACTGTGTCTGCAGGTAAAACACCTAAAATGCTTTGCCTTCTTTCACTGAAGATCTTCATTTTGATCCTGCTTCTGACCCTCCCTGTCAGTTACCTTTTTCACATCATGAAGGCCCAGGTAGACCTAGGAGTTATGTTCATATGCAATGTTCAGAGCCATTGGGCCCTTCATGCCAAAGACCAGACAGTGAGGGTGTGAAGGATGGGATGGTGACGGTGCATGTAGCACGTTCAGCATTCATAGAGGAGACCAAAGTTTGCATCTAGTCACTGACCTGCAACGTCACCCTTCACCTTTTTAGTAACCACAGTCTTTTTATTCAGTTTCAGTTTCATTGTTTTTATTGGCTTATCACAAATACCATGATTATTTACTTTTATATTAAACACTTTGTCTTGCATCGTATGCACGAATTGTGCTATAGTAATAGCCTTTATTATTATTATAATTAAAAAGTGAGAGAATGTTTGGAGTTGAGTTTTAAAAATACAACATCATCGAACACAATCCTGGGTTTTTCCTTCTTGTGATTGATAGGGTTGGAAAGACAGAATAATTGTCATGATTTAATGTAAGTCTGACAAGTCTCTTTCGCAAGTCGCAGCATGATGATGATAAAATATTCTGACAAAGTGACAATCCAGAAAGACATAAAAGTTGTGTAGTCTGATGCGGATATAACAGTAACACAGACATGTGCAAAAGTCTGTGTACTTCAGCAGCTGCATCAGCACACTCAAATTATCTTCTGGAGGGTGTTTTTACCTCCAGACAGACAGACAGACAGACAGACAGACAGACAGACAGGCAGGCAGGCAGACAGACAGACAGGCATGCAGGCAGGCAGGCAGGCAGGCAGGCAGGCAGGCAGACAGACAGACAGACAGACAGACAGACAGACAGACAGACAGGCAGGCAGGCAGGCAGACAGGCAGACAGACAGACAGACAGACAGACAGACAGACAGACAGACAGGCAGACAGGCAGGCAGGCAGGCAGGCAGGCAGACAGACAGACAGACAGACAGACAGACAGACAGACAGGCAGACAGGCAGGCAGGCAGGCAGGCAGGCAGGCAGACAGACAGACAGACAGACAGACAGACAGGCAGGCAGGCAGGCAGGCAGACAGACAGACAGACAAGCAGGCAGACAGGCAGACAGAGGCAGGAAAAAAGCGAAATGGTTCCCAGTGAGAACGCTGCATATGGAGCTGACAGAGTAACTGTCACACGGCAGAAATGATGCATCGTCTGGGTGCAGTGGAGGAAGTGGAAATGTGGAGTGTATCAGGGTCAGCACTATCACAGAGACCACCCTGTCCCTGCTACACTACACCATTGTCCTGCTTGGAGGTGGTAGCGGGTGAAGGCCAGCAGGGCAAACACACACTGATAGTAGAAGTATTACCATGAGAAACCTGAACAGGTCTAAGGTGCAGGATGTCACCTCTGAGTTTCCACACCGTCTGTGCTTATCACTTCAAGGAAACAACTGTAAGACCACCACACAATCATGATCTGTTGTTGCATTTCAGGTTCAACACACACTCTCTTTCGCCTACTGACAACATTTGATTCCACCTCATACTCTGACCCCTCATGCTGGCGGTGTTTCTCCAGGGAAAGCACTGCTTTTCTCAACAACAACCGTCATATGCCGGGGGAGAGGCTTGGTATGCCCTATGGAATGTTGCTGACAGGAAGGGCAAGAGCTGAAGCCAAGAAACAAGAGAAATTCACAAGAGGAAGGAGAAGAGGATGGAGAATAACAGGGAGTCTGAAGATTTTGGTGTAGCTTCGTGGTCCTAAAAATATGGTTACATCTTATTTGGAAAACGAAGCATTGAAATGGTGGGAATTGGTAGGAATGAAACCTGCAGACTCGTGGCTTATGTTAAGTGACCACACATTTAAATTCTGTTTGAGGGGCCTTTCTGGGGAAAGCTCAGCCAACTGTAATCCAGCAGCTGTCTCTACAGAAACCCTCAAAAGTAATCCAGGGATCATTGTGTCTTCCTCTGTAATTTTTTGATGAGATCTTTTTGGGATCAGAGCTAACTAGCAATTAGGCCTCCTGGATAACAGGAACTGATGTGTATGTGTCAGGATGTGTTTTCGGAGACACACAGACAAACCTGTAGTCCTTCTCATCAACCAGAAACACTTTTCTTCAAGGATCATTCTGCTAAATTATAACTTTGGTCTTATTATTTCTTTTCTTGTAGCCTTTAGCAAGTTCATGTATAGATGTAGGAACATGGTAACATTGCTAAAAAGAATTTAACAAGCAACAATCAACAGATTTTAAATAAACCTGCAGGTTAGTCAAACTGATTTGGAAAAGAAAATGCAGGCAAACGGCAGATTTATTACCTGTAAGCGAATGTCATAAGTGACATAAACTCAGGGCAAAAATACTAAAATATGAACAAAGCTGGAGTTGCAGTGCTATAACATCAACTGCAATTCCCAGAATAAGTAATTATGCTACTGTGTAGTTTCCAGTTTTTTTTCCAGTTTTTTGCAACTTGAGCTCAGTTATAACAGACTTGACTTTCTTGCAGAGAGTTGGATCCACTAAAAACTATAAATACATGTGAAGCTCAATAAATAGCCTGTTATATCTTGTTTGCTTAATCTGTAAAATCCTAAATTGTGGTTTAATGTGCTAGATTGGCACAGAGTCTTTTTGGCATCCCCATGGTGACATTGACAACAAGAGTCCTATTCTACTATTTGTGCATGAATTAAACTAACATGTAGTGTGTTAATGAGGGAATTACAGACTTGTTTGTATTCTATATTGTAACTCCCCTTCTGCTGGTTCAAGCATCATTTTTGGCGTACAGACAGGAGAACATTGCCTCTTGCGTAAATCTGTGGAATTTCTGCAGCAAAGTGAGTAAGCGTATTTCCCCTAAATGTCAAACTGAAAAAAAAATTCTGATTCGTAAGATCATGGAATGCAGTGATGTCACTGAAAATAGGCTGGATGAGACAAGAAACACAGCGGACAGTCGATCAGACAGATGTAAACAAATCAACAGTTTAGCTAATATTGTATTTTGTAGAACCCTAAAGTGAGCACGCGTTGCCAGTAATCTCTCACTGCACAAGAACACTGAGAGTGCACAGCACTAAGGCAAGTGGGACAGATCAAACTTGAACCAGGAAGTCAGTCTTTAAACTCTGATGGCTTTTTACAACAGACTGTTATATGGTAATATTTGTAATGTTTCTCTTAGAAACTCTCTTTCAGTTTATGATTCTGTGACAGCTTGTTTTTTCCCCTGTCAAACCTATTTTTAGCAACGCCGTCACATTCTAAGATCTCATTACTTCGGAGAGTACAGTGTCATGATAACCAATAACATTGTTGCCTGACATGAAGTTAAAAAAAGTAAACCAAAATTTGAATACTTTTCCTTTAACTTCATGTCACAGTTTTAAAGCTTTAATTACAAAGTCACAGTGTGACTAAGACCCTGTAATGGAAGTGTCACAACACAACACCCTGAAACACAATACTGACAATCCTGAATTCCTGCCATTACTGTCAGCCCTGTAACCTGACCTCTAAGTAACAGATTAGCACTCATAATGCATCAAAATGAAGAGAGTCAAGAAAGTCAGGAGTCAGACTGATACTTTATCCAGCAGTGGATTTGAGCTGGGGCCATTCAGACTTCTTGGTGGGTCAGATGAGCCAGCAGGATGTCTTCAGACAATGCAAATGTAAGGCACTTTGTTTGTGTTTTCCTCATAGCTCAGCTCTGTGACCCTGTGTTATCATCCTGCAACCAGCTCACTCTGATATTAGTCCCAGTGATTAATCGCACCTTGTGCCAGGCCGTCCTTTTGAGCATGGGAACAAATAACAGCTGATAAGAGTGGGCGGAGGAGCATGTGGAGTGTGTGCGCATGCGATTGTGCATGTGTTTGCATTTCTGCGTGTGTGTGTGAGAGAGAGCTTGTGTGTGTCAGTGTAGAAGGCAAGCATTTGTTCTTGCAGGAGTCGTCCAGCCCCCACAAGAATGGAATGTGCCTCCATTGTACTGCACTGCACATACCATCTACTCTCTCTCTCTCTCTCTCTCTCTCTCTCACACACACACACACACACACACACACACACACACCATCATCATCACCATCATCATCATCATCACCATCATCATCATCATCATCATCATCATCCTTGCCTCACAGTGCATTAACAAACCACAGAATTTACAGAGAACAAAGGTCATAAACATTGTTGTCAATAAATCACTTGAGAACATCATAGAGGAACAGCAATCCAGAACTCACATTGTGTTTTTCAAGATGTTTGACAGTAAAAAGGAAACTTCTCATATAAAAATCTTTATCACACTTATTGTTTAATTATTCGCAACAAGGAGCTTCCCGTCAGCGAGGAGAAAAGCCTTTCCACATAATCTCTTTTGGTTCTTCCTGCATTTCCTTTTCTACTTCATCACTTATCTGGGTTTTCCTGGCACGGACGCAGGAAAGACAGACGTCAGCAACACAGTGCGAGGCGTTGTTGGGAAAGGCTGCTAGGAGGGCAGGGTCTTTTGGATAGAGACACATTAGAGTATTTAATGCCAAACACTACATCACTCATAACAAATAGGGAGTGAGAGGTGAGCTTGGATGCAAAGTGAAGGCCTATTATCATTAAGTTTAATAGAATGAAATCGCTGAGAAACTGTACACTTGTCAAAACAGTTTTCCGTCTCTTCAAGGGAGAGGCGGACAGAGGGTGTAGGTGAGAGTAAAGAGGGAGAGAAGAAGACCAGAGAAATGAAAAGACAGGAAATGAAATGAAATTAAAGGAAACAAGGCCCTCGTTGAGCAAAACCAAGAGAGAAGGTTCGATTTAAGCTCAGTGAACTGCAGGAACCTCTCCGTGTCTGATTTGAGAAATTGTTTCAGCACTTGTAATGATTTGTTGCCAGAGTGCTACACACTGCAGCACTCAGCTGTGGAGTTTAATTAAACATACCAGTTCATAGTTAAAGGAAATCAGTGTTGACTGTCAGCAGGAGATGGGATATAAACAGCAGATGACTATGTCGAAGTCCAACCCTGTCTCCTAAAATTTATGTTTACATACTTTGTTTTGTCAATTATGTTTGGGAACATAATTGTTACCTTGATTTCACTCCCTGGCAAGATTTTTATGTTAGTGAAGAAAGTGGCAGATTTATGTAATGTTGCAAATTGACAGGGAGTTGGTCGGGGTGCAAAAGGAAGGACTTCAAGTCACTGTTTACTTTTCATGTCCACTAAAACTGTCTCCTGATTATGTTGAAAAATCAGCTAGTATGGGTGGCACTCTCTGGACATATTTGCATGTATCTTAACAGAATTTCTAGGAGTCATCAATATATTGGTATATTACATAAACCTTGTTTCCCAGTGTCTTTCAAAATCATTTTAAATTATTCAGCATTCAGTTTTCAGATAGCTGATTTCTGATTAGTTACCACTTTGCTTAAAGTTCAGTTACCACTCTGATTAAGGTCTGGTCAAGGTCTGGGATGCAAACAGCTGTCTCCTGTGTCCCCCATGTGATTTTGTTGCTCTATGAGCACAAGTCATTATTCATCTGCTCATTGTAGGCATTTAAAGAAACGACCAATGATGTTGATCTCTTGCGTTGATCTGATTGGTTACTGGCTCCACTTGGTTTACATCACTATTTACTCAGACCTGTGATTCTAAAGTAAGTACTTAATTAAAAAGTTGAGTAAGAATTGAATGGTAAGTTTTTAAACACTTATCTGTGGTAAGAAAAATAACCTTGTTCTGATTTATCACAGAACATTAGCACAGTGTTAGCACAAAATAGCACATTAGCTAATTGTCTTTTAAATGAGAATACAAGCATAAAGATATGTTGCAAATAAAGTGAAACTGAATTATTAAGCAATTCTGTCTGGCCTCCATATGTGCTTATATTTATGATTCTGATAATGATTACAGTCACGACTCTGGTTATTGCTGTTGCTTTTATGATGTAAGCTCCGGTCCAGGATTAATCAGCTTGTTGGAATGTGTGCACACAGTCTCTGACCAGATGTACCTTTAATCTTCAGAGTACAAACAAGACGATACTAATGAACTCTGACACTGCTCGTGAAACCATCGTGTGGTTACTGGAAGGTCACATTTGTTCTTGTGCAAGTTTGATAGATGAGAGTCAGTGTTGCTCCACTCGTCCTCAACCTGAGCCTGGACTCCTCCTGTCTCTCTGGCACTTTTCACTGTAACCCTCCCTGCCTCGGTTTGGCCGCTGTGTGCTGTTTGACTCCCAGTTACCACCTCCTCCTCCTCCTCCCTGGCTGAAGGCTGTGTGAATGTGTGTCTGTGGTGTACCTCAGACATCAGATGTCACGGCTCAGCTTTGCTTTTAGAGGTTTGGCCTTTCACCTCTGCTGTTTGGAGTCCTCAGGCTGTGAGTCCTGATGGGAGGGAAGAGCAAGACTGATAATGGTCTGCTTTCAGGCTTGATTCATGGACCAGAGAGTACATGGTACACACACAAATGTGTTCATAAATGGGCACGCTTGTCCATACTGAACATATATGTAGTCTCTCTCTCTCTCTCTCTCTCTCTCTCTCTCTCTCTCTCTCACACACACACACACACACACACACACACACACACACACACACACACACACACACACACACCTTAAAACATGTGTGACCAGCCTGGTCCTGCTAGTTATCCCAGCTGCCTCTGCTTCAAACAGGGAGAGGACACAAAAAGACACAAAGAGACAGCTGACAGACATTATGTAGGATCAGACAAGCAGATGTAGGCACTGCTATGTGTATATATGTTTGTGTATGTGCAATAAACTTACCACCAGTGTTAAAGAGAAGTCCCTGTGTGGGCAGACTTTGTTAGTGTGACCCAGATATCTCACGGCGCTTTGCAAAGTGTGTGAATGTGTTAAGGGTGTGATTATGATAGTAGGTTGCATCAGATGATGTCCCATTCTTCCCTGAGTAAACTTCAGCCTGTCAATTAGTAACCAAGAGTTCATAAACAGGAGCGAATGCTACTCAATAGCTCTTTTTCACAGCAGAGCGTCAGTAGGAAAAACACAGGTGTAACTGATAACATTAATGCTGTGTCAGCTTGATTCAAGTGTGACAGTGAGCCAGCATGCACAGTCAGTGTGACCGACATGTTTGCTCATGGGGCTGGTATGTACGTTGTCTGCTAGCTGCTACAGCTAATGTCTGTACACTGGATGTTTGAGGTGAAGACTGCACAAACGATCCGAACGCCAAGGGATAATTTGGTTTGTGTCCATAAATTCATACTTAATTCAGCTTGTGAATACTAACTTTACTGTGTATGAATTCAGTTTGACACAGGCTTAGTGCACATGTTAATCATTTAGAAATAAACCATTTCTAAATTCAAATTCAAAGATTCAAGCTAAAGATGGAGAATAAAGCCCCTCAGAATCATAGTTTTGAGCTTGACCATAATTCATAGCTCTCCTGTTTTCGCAGCTCACAGATGAAGATGGATCCAGTTTGGAGGAGTAAGCTGTTTTTTTTCTTAATGCCACAAGCACAGCATTCACATGTAGAGGCTGAGATGTACAGCATGAGTCAGGTTATGGAAGTACAACCGCGCGACTTGTAAAATGCTTCCTCTCATTTCTCAAGCTGGCAGAACCATCACACGCGCACACACACACACACACACACACACACACACACACACACACACACACACACACACACACACACACACACACACACACACACACACACACACACACAGAAAGGCATCTGCTCAAACACTCAGCTTACATGGTGCTGAGTGAAAATCAAGAGATGTTTTGATGTGAGAGAAATGTAACTAGAGAAGAAGGAAAGAAAGAAATTCAGATGCTAAGAGCATATCAGAAGGAGAATAAACAGCCCAAAAAGGAAGGTATTGATACAGAATAACACAAAAGTCACATTACAGTGAAAAGGTTTTTTAGTGACATATTGCAGACGTGGAAGGAGGACGTGCGTGCTGCATGTTGCACAGATTTTTAACAATCAATAGAGACTGGTGGAGCTGCAGGGAAGCAGGGGCTCATCAGTCAGCAGAACATGATCTGTGCACGGTGCCGCCCTGTGATTTCCCCGCTGCCGCTGTTAATCTACTTCCTAACCTCTGCAGCTCTGCTCCTTCAGCCAAAACTAAACCCCTGAGAGGGGAGGGGAGCAAAGGCAGGAGATGAGAGAGGGAGGCTGTTCTCACGCTGCCTTCAATTTTGTAGAATTCAATTGTTGTAATTTAGTTTTTTTTTCCCTTTAATTTATGGATTTTGAGTTTGCCTTTAATTATCCTTGCCTTTTGATTTTATTTTCTCAAATGATTTTGGACAATAGATCAGAGGAGTTATGCTACACACTGTAATAGATCACTTGTGCAGGCAGTTCATTAATATGGTTTCCTACAAGCACGCAGCTCTAAACATTTGCATTTTAAGATGAGAGGGAGCTCTGAATGAGACTCGGTGTTTTGTTTCTTCAAAAGGAGAGTGCATATGAAAAGGAATATATAATTTCAGGGTTTTGTGGTGTTTTTATTCCCTGTTTATTCTATTTCCCGATGTTTGTCTGGATTATTTATCACGTTTTATCGAATTCTTCTGTACCTGTTGCTTATTGTTGTATACACTTTCATGACAGGCGCATTGAGCTTACTGTAATAAACAAGTGTATGCCTTGCCTTGGACTGTTCTCGTTTTTTTCCATCATCACGTGGCAGTGCAGAAAACACTAAAACCATTCTTGTTTTTGCAAACTACAAGTTGAAGAATAAAGCTGGTGTTACTTGTTATATGTGTCATATTTTTCTTGTTGTCAACAAACCCCATAAAACAACCCTATTGCCACAGTTGATGTTAGATGTTTCTGCAAAACCCTAAATTACTGTTTATCCAATCAGAGCATTTTTTAGATTCTTCCTGCAACATCTGCACAAAGCAACTGCGGTATGGTAAGATGGTTTAGAAAATATAACAGTAAATACAAATTTATGACTAACACAAACTCCAGTCTCCTGTGTAAACATCAGAGGTGCTACACATGCAACCACCAAGAAATTGTGTTTTTGTCAGCACTATTTTCAGCAGTGAATTAATCCACACTGGGTGCTGTAGTGATTATTTACAACAGCAGGATGTTGTACACTTGAAAGTATAGAACGCAGCTTAAGAGACAGTTGACTATCACCATCACGCTACATCCACCAGTGGCACAAACACTAAAACATATACTGTAATATCTTCATAAAATTCACAAACGTTCAAAGCGTTTACTCCTCAGGAACACATGAAAGTCCTCGTTGAAGCGTCTCAGCTTTGGTTTCTGCTGAGTCCAAGAGGAGAGGACAGCTGGCTGTACCAACTAGACTCAAAACAGCTCCAAAAAGAATATTTTTCTTCACGTCCATATTTTACAGTAAAATTGTGTGTTGTATTGTTCTTGTGGGTGCAGGAGGCTTGTTGCATTACCAACATATTGACTTTATCTGGCCTGCACATTTTTGCCTTTGAACTTCTGGTCGCTATTGCTGATAACAGGATATTCTAAATATTCTAAAATAAAAAATAGTAAATGCAAGTGAAAAGTCGACATCCTGATTGGTTTACACATTTGTCATTCCTCATATCTTCCTCCAGCTATTAGTCCTTCACACTGTACAACAATAGATTATAAAACTGATCAGATATTTGCTGAAATGTAAGTGATCACAAGCAGCCGAGTCAGTCCACACAGTTACAAAAAGTTACAAGACAAAGTGAGGCAGGATGGTTGATGACGCTTAAAATAATCAGCTGTCAGATACCGAGGAGAGGAAGTTCAACTCCCACAATGTAAGACTGTGAACATGAACACACATGCGGAGAAAGCCTTAGAAACAGCATGACCAAAATCTGTATCAGTGGCTGAATTAAATGAAATTAAGACAAACATAGAAATACAGGATTTAAATAACAACTGATCTTATGCTTGGGAATCATGCTCATATGATCGTATGTCATGATCATCTGTCCTAACAAATATATCACAAATCAGAAGCTGATGAGTCACTGCAGTAAAACAATCTGTAGAAAGATCACAAGGAGATGTACAGTGCATGAGCTTCAGATTATTTTTGGGCCAGTATTTTAAGGATTGGGGAACTCGTGGCTCATTTACAGTTGTTTTTCTTTGACTGATGAATGAGAACTGCACTGGTAAACAATGTTTTACTGAACCGTAACTGCCATTCCACAATGTTTTTTAACTGAGTGCATGAATGTTTGTCCAGTGAATACAATGGAGCCAGCTCAGAGGTATAAAAATGATCAGGACTGAGAGAGAGAAAAGGAAATATTTGGTATGGATGCAGATAAGCTTAAAGAATTCAGTACACTGTACACTTCAGTAACACTAACCAATCCTTGACCAATATTACTGTTTTGGAGGTTCATGGAGATATGTGGTGGGGTCCCATGAGATCAGATGGAAGGTGAGCATGTGTGCTTGTGGAATACCAACCAGCTGGATTGCTGTACAGTATTTTATATTATTGGAAGATTATCTGTTGGAGGTGAGTTGTCTCTGAAATATTAGATTTATTACGGGATGGTGGGTTTGAAAAAATTATCTATGAAAAACAAGTGTGGAGGTGGCAGAGTTCAAATATCATGTCAGAGCTAACTCCATATGAAGAAGCGCAGAAGCAATCTGGTAAAGGCCAAAAACTTAGTTTATTTCAGAAAGTTAATAAATGTGAGTAACTGAAGAAAGAAAAATATCATTCTGTCATAGAGGATATGCATGACATATTAAAAGACAGATTCACTAGAATCTGTGCCTCTCAAAACTCACCTCTGGAAAATCACTGTTTTATGACGTGACATTGCAGTGTTTAAGATTTGGTTTGGTTTTGGCACAAAAACAGTTTGGTTAGACCTCATGGTTTGGGTTTTAATGAGTACTGTACTTAGAATTAGGGAAACATTGTGGTTTGGGTTAAAATTATTACTTTGTTAAAGTTAGGGGACCTTGGTTGTTATGGTTCCAATAATAAACACATGGTGGAGGTTAGGGAGTGATCATGGTCAAAAGAACACTGACAAACATCTTGTTGTGTCTTGTCAGGAACCCTCTACATGCACTTTGTCTCTCTAAACTAATAAATTGCACAACTCCCATCATGCTCCCACATTGTTTTTCTTGGGAGGAACTCCTTAAAAATGCACTTAGTATTGTGTTTGGCTGTGTTGTAGTGGGTGAGTATGAACACATTTGCATTGTTGTGGTCATTTAATGAGGGTTTAAACAGCATTTACTTTTAGATAACATAGCACCATAACTACATGTTCAGCTGTTGTTGAAAAAGTGTTTGTCAGAACGACAAGAGTTCCATAACATCGAGTTCAGTGACTCAGCAATGAAAATCTGAGAATCATTTGTTCATTTGTGCCGGGAGGATCAACTGTGTTTGAGTACTCAAGTCTATCGTTCCACATACTATCCTTGTGAAATCATTTCCTTAGCGCATTGCCAGTTTTGTCTCTGTATTGTGATGAACAGAAAATCCATGGCATTCACTGAAGGAAGCAGAGGCATCTACAGAGCCATCAGGAACATCAGCTCTCATTAATCTAAGATTGCACTGGTGGGTGAGTTTTTAAGCTCCAGCAGAAGAAACAGCTCCCACCTGAGGAGACTGTTGAAGACCTGACTGACCTGCTGGTGGGAGAAAGGTAGAGTACACTGAGAGAAGCTCTGAATTGTGGGGTTTTGATGATGATGACGTCAAGACTCTTCTCAAGCTGGTGTGGGATGTGAACACTGGCATGCAAATGAGAGACACTGAGTTTGAAGCCAGAAGGCTGCTTGACTCAGCAGAGGTCACGACTCCTTGTTTTCAACATCAGCTAGGTTAAGAAGTTTACCTGGAGACAGCAGGAGGCTCCCAGGATTTATTTTTGCTGACTGCATTAGTCAGTGGTGCAATGTCCACGTGTGAATGCTCATGGACATTACATGTACTCAGTGGGCCCCCCTCCACCTTTTAATACGAATATTCTCAAGCCTGTACAACTAACTGAATGAGCAAGTAAACAGATGCCTCTGTGCTGGTTAACATACATCAGTAATGAAGTGTTTGTAAAGCACACTCTGAAATCTCAGCATATTTCTACCCTCATTTGACAAAATACAGTGTGAAGTTTCCACTATGAGGTTTTAGAACATTGTTGAACATTATTTCTGTCACAGTTTTTAGGTCTTTTTAGGTACTACTGTATCATTGTATTTCAAAATAAAATGACACTTCACTGCAGAATTTAGCCAAATTTGGTTTTGACAGGTGCTGGCCCAGTCTGCTGCAACATCGAAGCAACATACCACTTTAGAAACTGACAGGCACAACCACAATGCAACAAAGTTAGTCTCAGAGTGAAAACTGAAGAGACAGGATTAAAACCTGGTATCACTCTCAAACTGATGGTCTGACCATAAATTATTCAACTTTACCGATGCTGCTGATGGTTGTATTGCATTCAGTCAGACTTATAAACACAATGGTAAAACTTTGTGCTCTCTGACTTCTGACATCTGGGAGTAACTTTCTTGCTAAAGGTGGACTGAGTATATTCACTTTTAGGGTCTAGTGCTTATGTATGGTAGGTTTTTCATAAACTTAGGTGCACCTAGGGCTGTGGTGCCTCAAATCTGAAACCAGGGTGGGGGTCATAGATCTTACTCTTAAGACAGCGTAGGACTTTTAGAAATCACAACAGGCTCAGACCCATCCTGCATCAACAATGTGGTCAAACCATAGAACCTAGTCAATCCACTACACTCTGCTACGGCTTGCTGCTATTGTCACTACCTTGCCAGTGCAGGGAGTGCACATGGCCAAGAATAACGGACAGTGCAGGAGAAAGAGAGAAGGAGATGAGGTGGAGCTGAGAGGAGTGCATTAAAGGAGAAAGAACCTGCAGAAAACTGACGCTAAATGCGGCAAAATTACAGGTATGTTCACAGTAAAGAGCAAGCACATACTAGCAGGGCACTGTCAGCAGGTCATAATATCATGACTGCACTGCCCAAGTTGATTCTATGTTTTAAGCTAATAAATATCATCAGTAATCATGCTCTGTCGGAAAGCAGCGGGTCATATGCATGGCCTTCACAGGATTGTTTTTATGGGACATTTACATTTCTTCCCAGAACTGGTTTTATAGGACATTTGCATTCAAAATGATGACCTATTTATAGATGAATTTCCTTATTTGAAGCCCATACGACTGTTTTCATAGACTCTTCGACTTACATCAATGATCAGTTTTCAAATAAAATCAACCTATTACAGAATCGCCTACAGTTGATCTGACTGTCTATTGATGTGAAATACTGATAATCCACAAACAGAGATGTAACCATTAACTTGCACTTCTTGGTGGAGCTGCAATGAAAGGCAACAGAATGATAATCTTTCAGGTTGTTAGTAATAACTTCTCAACTACAGTATATCGTGTGGTTTCTCTTAAGGTGCAATTGGTGGAAACCAAAAAGTGAAAGTGGCAAGATGTTTCCATGCAGGCCTGTTGCCCAAGGTTTCTCACGAAAGGGAAAAGAAGGATGGAAGAGGGACAAAGTGAGAGGAAGCAGTGAGGAAGCACTTGAAATGATTCAACATTGCAAAGTAACCGAGGTTTTGTGGTTGGAAAATGTTGAGCCAAGTCTGTAGAGAACGTGAGAAACAAAAGAAAAACCCAGACAGAAGAGCAGGAAGGGAAGTGAATATCATCTCATCTGTTGCACATATCATCATAATTCTACATTCACTTCACACGTTTTCTCTGCACTCGACCTGCCAGATTGCTGTTGCGGAAGGACCCTCCCGACAGGAAAGAGAGAATTTATTTCCCTTGCTGACCGGGCCTGTAGTAGTGGCTGTGGGTAGTGTTTGTTTTGGGTGGGTCGTCTCTTCCTAATGAAACCCAGTGGGCTGGAAAGTCTGTTGAGAGCCATGGATGTTGTCAGCAGCAATTGGTTTGGGTGGATTTCTTAAAAATACCAATGAAGGAAATGGGCGATATTTGATCTGTGCCCACTCAAAGAAGACTTTCAAACAGTTAGAGCTGCAGAGCTAACAGTCACCTGCTATGGTGTATTTTCTCTTGTTTACTGGTTCTTATATTCGTCACTGGCTGTGAGAGTAATGGTGCATGTAATTATGAGCAAGCCAAGATTTTTTCCTGTAAAAAAACAGGAAAGAATGCTCTCTTTCAGTTTCACTTAGTATCCTGCTTCTTTGTTCCAGCATGTGTCTTGCTGTGTGTTTGTGCACATATGTCCTCACAGTATATCCTCGCTTCTGTGTTTTCTTTCAATCAGCGCTTACAAAACATGAATTCTTCCCTTATCCTCATTTTCCCACTGTGAGCTATTGTAGTTGTTGCAAAACAGATGGAATGTGCATTTCATTGTGCTGTGCTGTGCTGTGCTGTGCTGTGTGTGTTTGTGTCTCTGTTCTTGGGTGGTTTAATGTCACTTTTGGTCAAGTGTTTTATGGATTTGTCATGTGTTGCAAATTGTCTGTGAATGCAGTCAATGGTGTGTGTGTGCACACGCACACAAGCGAGTGTGTGTGTGCATCAGAGGGAAACAAAGAGGGTTAAAGCGAGACAGTGAGCACACGTGGCCATAATTCAGCAGAAGAGATGATGGGGAGACTTGCGGAAAGCTGCCTCGGTGTCATTTATCCTACACAGTTCATGTGTTTTCTGGCCTGCAGTCTAGACTGTGTGAACACACATTTCATAAACATAAACACAGTCATAATATTGCATAAACACACTTGTAAATCACATGCTTAGCCAAAGAGGGAAAGTAAACACATTTTGTTCTAGCTGCACTGTTTTGTCAGTATACACTGATGACAGAAACATACAATACATGACCAAAGGTATGTAGACACACAAACAAAGTATATCAACACCCAGACTTCACACCCGTTTGTGATAGTTGAACAAGTTGTTCCAAAACCATGGCCATTAATCCACAGCTTCAACAGCCTCCACTCTTCTGATTTCAGTCTTTCCACCAGATGTTGAAGCTGGCTGCAGGGATTTGCTTCCATTCAGACACAAGAGCATTAGTGAGGTCCAACACTGATGCTGGGCAATAAAGCCTGGTACAGAGTCAGCATTCTAGCTCATTTCAAAGGTGCTGGATGGGCTTTAGGTCAGGCTTCTGTCCAAGCCAGTCAAGTTCTTCCACTCCAAACTGGGATTCCACTAGCACAAACAAACAAACCATGAGAAACAAACCCAGAGCAGCAGTACCTAGAAGTGTGTGGACATGGGTGTGAACCCTTGATGTAATGATACTATTAAGGGTTAAAATTGCTGAGTCCAAAATTTTGAAGCAGATCTGTGGAAAACCGACTTAAACCAAAATAATAGAGATCGGACCTGAAAAGCCAAGGACAGTCAATCTGAAAAGACATAAGAATATCCTCCTGAACAAAGCGAAATACAGAGAGAAAACCAACAGCATGACGCGCCACCAAACTGACTTGCAACTGTGTTTGAAAAGAGCAGCAATACATGAATTTTCCTGTCTTGCCTAATGGAGACTGATCTTGCATAAGCTAATGAGCTGCTTTGTGAAATAAGCAGCTAGACCAGTAGCAGCTCTGCAGAGTCCACAGATATACAAATAGCTCTTTGCATTTACAGGAAGCTGCATTTAGGTACTATTCTCCACTATGGAACCAAAATCCTGATGGTATTAAATTTACTCTGACTTTAGCGACGGTTGTTTTGCTGTGCCTTCGATTAAGTGATGGATTTTTCTATTTGCTTCATTAAATGTCTGGCAACCCATGACTGCATTGAAACGGTGTCTTATGTATTATTTTGTGTGTATTTTCACTTTATTTCATTTTCTAATGTATTTCTTTGCATTAGAATTACTATTAAAACCACTCTGATTTCCCTCTGCATTTGAAAGCTATTATACAGCAATAGTGCCTATATGTCTACACGCTGTACAACACAGCACAATCAGTCCCTCTGGTCCTGCTGACCGAGAGGCTCCATCTCCTCTGGCAGCGAGCCGTGACAGTGGTCAAAGGCTTAGTGGAGATCAAACACTCGCTTTAACCAGAAAAGACAAACCAAAGCTCAATTAGCCCTGTGTACATAACCATCAGCTGACTGCAATCACACCACAAGGGATTGTCAGCAGAGGAAGACAGAACCAGACCGGATTAACACAACTCTTCTCTTCTCCTTTCTTCTCTTCTGTTTTCTGCCAGTTAGATCAACAACAATGAGCATCATAACAATGTGAATGTGGCAGATTATATTGAAGAATTTGTCACTCTTATATTGATATGGGAGGTTGAGGCATCTTATGTGATGGAATAATCCATATTTATCCACCTGACTGGCTAAGTATTACTGTAAACTGAGGATTTTACTCAAAAGAACCAATTGATTGTTGTCTGGTAAATGGTAAATGTAAATGGACTGTATTTATATGGCACTTTTCTGGTATGATGACCACTCAAAGAGCTTTTTTTTCATTCACCCATTCACACATTTGTGTGATGGTGGCAACCATCCACACACACAGCGATGGCATGTGTTAAAAGTACGGTATTATGGTATTAGCTGGATTGGATTATATGGTGGCTGCAATCAAAGCAGGTGTTGAGGAAATTTACATTTTTACAGACAAAAAAGTTGTATATTATGGGGGATAAGAAATATATTTATGAATGAACTTACATTAAATATGCATCTTATTTCCATTCAATCACTATTGGAACATTATTCTGCTGCAAAATGGCTTAAACACATACAAATCCATCCGTTTTCTAACCTTGTTCATGGCTGCAGGATCTGCAGCCTGTACACCATCGATCACCAGTCTATCACAGGATTGACACATAGACATTGACACAACAGCCCTTTTCACGTTTCTAATTAACCTAAGCTGCATCCCTTTGAATTATGGGAAATAGGAGGTCCTTAAAGAGAGCAGGCAAACTCAAAGGCCCCAACTATCAGATGGATTGACACCCTGAATGAGGTGCTATGAAGCCACAGTGCTACCCAATAACGCACTGTCCCACCCTACATGTATAACCCTTCACTTGTGTTTACTTCCACTTCCTCTTCCAGTTTCCTGCTTATATTTTCCCATCCGGCTGGCACTGAGCATGCAAAATAACTAACAATGTCAGAGTAATTGGTTTGAACCTCCTGATGCTTTACACTAGATTATACTTAACAATAAATTGATTTACTTTTTCTTCATATATGAAAAAAGATTGAATCATTTAAATTATATAAAGACACTACATTTACACATTTCTAGTTGATATGTCAAGCAAAGTCTTTGGTTGATTTTTGTTTTCTAGCGCATAAGTGGAAAAAACACATATTGCGATGGGTTCATTTGTTTACTCCTTCAGCTTTTGGTCTCCAGATGCCTACAAACCCAAGATGGCTGCAGGCTCACAGCTCGTGTACAGACCAAAGGCCCAGATGTAAACTCAAATGCTTATTTGGGGCAAAAAAAATGAGTGCTTCATAGCAGTTACTGTCAATGTTAGTTACTGCATGGCTTTTACATGTCAGGTCTTCAGCAAATGACAGACCTAACATGGACAAAAAGGATACACACTCCTCTCATGTTCTCTTTCCAACCAAAAGTAAATTTGGCAGCAGGTCCACTGACAACTGCTGTTGTGGTACACTGAGTTTTTATGTTGGCACAAGCACTGGATGCTTTTTGTGTAGACAAGGTTTCCTCCCTCTTGTGCGAAACATGTATTTTGAAGAGTGGGGTTTAACCAGCCATAACATTGGACAAGACACAGTGTGCTCTTGGCTTATGCAGTTAAACATCTTTATGATTTAATCAGGATGTATAGATTCTCCATAACATTTATCCTCAAAATAATCTGTTCCAGGTCTAAACTGGTGATGCTTGTTTGCTGCATGCTGATGTAGTCCAGTTCTCTTTGCACGGCAACACTTCATCATCATTTCAAAATAGAGACCCTGTTTTCTATTACTTACAATACCAACAAACATTTACTCAAGGAAGAATGCTGAAAAAGAGAGAAAGAAACAAAGCAAGATGGAGATGTTTTTCCTGCAGCAGTAAGGGCTGTGCACAACTCTACTACAGTAGGTGTAGTAACACTGGCAGTCATGATGGAGTCGTGATTACGGTGCTGTGCGACTGGGTGGTCATGGGTTCAGGATTTGGGATGTGACCTAACAGTGATGGGTGGAGTCTAATAATTTAATGAATGAACAGGGGATTAGTCATCATTATGATGGGATTGGGCAGAGGCGCATGGTGGAGATGTTGGAGATGTTGACATTGATCCATTTGGGTGGAGTGGGTGGTACCAGTACTACATTTTATTGTTTAGAGAGAGACAGTGCATCAGTCCGCTCTGAGTTCAGTATTACTCCAATACTCTTTATGCATCATTTCAGAAAATAGGTGGGACTTTTGCTCAGTATGACATGTTCGACATGCTGCTAATTTTAGAATGAGGTCACTGATTGCTCATGTTTTGTATCATTTTCAAAGTTGTCCTCATAACTTACTGTCACAGTGACTGTTGGGGCCTCCTACGAGCCTCACATCTTCCTCCTACAGCAAGGGTTTTCAAAATCTGACACTGTGGTCCCTGCAGACATCTGCTCAGGTTCCCAAAATCACCTTCCAAAAGGACTTACATCATACTGTATATTCTAAACACAAGGGAGACATCAGGGCCATGTTTCATTAAGTAATATTAATGAAATGAGTAATAATAATATTAAACCCTTGATGATGATGGACAGTGACTGCCCAGCCAGCTGGGGAGCCAGACTGTGCCAACTGAATCATACATATACATAATGCAATGCATACAAAAGTATTACAGTAAAACGTATATTTATTTTAGTACTGTAAGTGCTTAAGTATGATCTTATGCTTTATTTTCTTATTTCCATGTTGAATTTTTTTTACTTCACTTCATTTAATCAATGACAATTACATTACAGGTCAAGATTTTATTACTAGTACAAAATTAATGAGCCCATAAAGCTAATAAATATGTATGCCTTTCTTAACATACACCCACCAAACCCTATTTCTCCATTAGTAAGAATATTCTACTACATTTCACTTTTACTCAAATAAAATTTTGAATGCAGTGCTTTCAATAGAGTATTTCATATGGTGTTGCTACTTTTACATACACACACATCCACATGCACATGAACACGCACGCACAGTTTCCATCGTTTTTGGGCACTTGCATTTTGTCCCCACAATGTGACTGTGTAAACAGATTTATGTCCCCACAACATGAGTAATACACGGCCACACACACACACACACACACACACACACACACACACACACACACACACACACACACACTTACACACACACACACACACACACACACACACACACACACACACACACACACACACACACACACACACACACACACACACTTACACACACACACACACACACACACACACACACACACACACACACACACACACAAACACGCCCTCCCAGTCCTGGAAAAGAGTCCCTGATGGAGCAATGATCTTCCCCCACAGATTATTTAAATTCTGATGAATTCCCAGAACAAAGAGTCCATGAGTGGTTTGAGACCACAAAATACTTACAATAAGTACTTACATCTATTCTGCAGAAGTCTGTGTCTTGGCAGACCTTGCAGAAGAGGGGGTTGCTTACCTACTCATACATCCTGACAGTCTCCACCTGTGCTTCATGTGTTGTGTCTGTGGGTGCATTGGTTCAGACTGATTAATAACCGCCAAACACAATGCATTAGCAAACACACATACGCATGCATCAGGGACGAGCGCAGACATTTTCTAAATAACCCCAACCCTGCTGCCTGTTTTCAGCCATGCTCACTAAAGATTGGTTCATGTGGTAGCATGATATGGGGCAATGTTATGTGACATGATGCAAACAGACGAGCATCCCACTGGTTGTAACATTGGTCATTAACCACTGTCACTTGAAAAGACTGACCTGGAGCCCTCACACAATGACAGCAAGACCAGCACTGGATGCTACACTGTCCAATGACAGGCGGGCATAGGGCATTACTTTGTGTTACTTATATTTATATTTTTGAATATTTTATATGTGACTCTGAGCTGCACCAGTCTCCCTGCAGAGACTAGTCTCACAAAGCCAGACCTATCTCCACATTTCATTTCAGCATGCATACATAGTCTTGTTGTGTAAGTTGCCACATCAGAGGTTGTAACTTTTGCTTAACCGAGCAGGGACTTTGAAAACGGTAACATATAACGGAAGGGGATAAGAATTCTGACTGAAATAGCCTCCAGGCTTATATCCACTGCCTACTTCCTGTAAGTCAGACGCGCCTATCAAAGTTTGAATATGGCAATTTCATTTGGTCTAACTTTAGCAGTTAAGGGCTACTCGTATTTATGCAGCCACAACAGAAAAAACAATACTTTGTTTTCTTCTCCGGAAGGGCCGGCTCAGCAAAAGTGGGCAAATGAGCTGCTCCTTATGTAACTTTAGCCCGACCTTGTGCACGTCCTTAACATGCATGCACACATACACCCACACAGCTCAGTCTCATTAGCTTCTCCTGACTTGTTCTTTAAATCAACACATGCTGCTGGATCGACTGTTAAGTATGTTGTGGCTTTACTCATCCTCCTGTCATCATCGTGCTCTGCCTCACAAAGCTGTCTGGTTGTCTTCTTTACACAAGCACACAAACCACCAGAACCTCTTCAGTCTACTCGCAGCCCATTATTAGAGGAACTTTGTCGACATTGTGGTTGACTCTTGAGTTCCAGTGAAGTTCAGCTGTCTACAGGCAGAACGTCAGCAGCTGCAATCTCTGTGCAAATTCTTCAGCAGAACTGACATTTAAAAACTATTTGGATTTGTCTGGCTGCTTGGTCTGATGTGATCTCACAAACAGAAGCATTCTGATATTCTATCACTGAGTTTTTTTGGGACCCTCTGATGCTCTGGATTGTGGCAGGCATGTGGCTGACTCCTGAAAAGAAAAATCATGTTCACTGTATTGTATCTTGAGTTTTTCTTTCCCATTTTTAGCCATCAGTCTTGTCAGTACTAATAACCCTGTACTCACCAAGTACAGAGCAACATTGCCTCAAGACTGAGCAAGAAAATATGAAAACAGACAGACTTGTTATAAACAAATTATTTAATTTCCCATTTCTCTTTTTTATTTCATTTATTTATTCAATTATTCATTTTGACTTACCAAGGTCAACCTGAGCGACCGGAAACCTGGATAAGGCATTTCGGTGCCCTGATGTGGGAGCTGGGTTCTATCTCATGGATCATTACAGGAAGTTTGTTGAAAATAAGAACTCATATGATGGTATTCAACCCTCTAAGAGACTTTGCAGGTGGCAGGAAAATCAGTGTCAGGCAGGTGTAAAATAAGAAAAAAACACAATTAAACCAGACTAACTAAGGTGTCCTCCATTAAAGTCACTGCTGCGTATTAATTCTAAAAAATATGTGTGAACTCCTAGTTTTCATATTGTACTGTTTTAGCAAAATCAACATACTTTTCCACTTCAAACTAACAGGGATACTATGTAAGACCTCAGACGTCAAACTGCGACTTAATTCACAAACAGTCTGCACAAATAGCTGTCTCACCACTGACTGCATTTTATTTGAATTATTTCCAGCTGTGAGCAGCTCCTGTGTTTCATTGGGGCATTGCATTGTGGAGCAATCGTGTCCATAGACAGCACACTTAAAAGTGTTTGAGCTTACTTAATTTTGTCTTGTTTCCAGAATGAGTAATAGGGTGTCAGGACACCGTACATTTAAAGACGGCACAGGATTTCTTCCTCACAAACTAAATTAAACTGCACCATCATTACTAGTAAAGGCAATAGTCTCACTATTGCCATTGTCATGTTACAGGCCTAAAATCCTGGTAGTGTGTTTGTAACTACCTGTCTGGACTGGTGTTTTTTTTTTAATTTCAAATATTTACAATATTTTTAACTTGAAGGTTTGTTTCAAAGTATGCAATTAGGGTATCCCATGTCAAATGAATTCCCACCCTTCTGGCACTCTGTATTAACACAGAGTTTATTAAACATTCCTCTTGCACTGGTGCGGTGGAGCAGCAAATGTACACACAGAACTCCTCTCATCCATGGTTCCGTCTTTAATGATCTCTTTGTTCAGACGAGTTGCCCACCAGGCCTGAATGTAATCCATGAAGCCCCTTCACTCCTGGACTGCTTTCATGTCAGACCCCCCTCTCTGTGTTGCCCCTTGGCCCTTTCCACTTGCCCTTTCACCTCAGTTCTCTTTCCATCTTAGCCTTCTCTCAGTCATTCTCCTCTTCACATCTCTGTTTATGTCTGTTGTTAGGTCTGTCCCCATGGAGACCAGTGTGGGCCCTCAGACCAATGTCTGGGCTCACAAACATATCTGGGGAGAAAGAGTGGAAACGAAGAGAAGTGAGAGAGAGAGAGAGAGAGAGAGAGAGAGAGAGAGAGAGAGAGAGAGAGAGAGAGAGAGAGAGAGAGAAAGATCCAAAGCACTCTCAAGACATGGCAGCAAAAAATACTTCTGTCTGGCACAACGAATCCAACTCTCCAGCTTTAATTATCTTTTAAGACACACATGGGGGAAGCGAAGGATCCAAAAATGTAGGGATGAGGAGGGAGGCCAGAGAGATTCATGCTGCAGATTCCTATGACTTCTTCTTCTTCTTCTTCTTTTTCTTCTTCTTCTTCTTCTTCTTCTTCTTCTTCTTCTTCTTCACAGTGGACCAACAAGAACAAACAAAAATCTGCCAATAAAAAGAAATGAGTAACAAAGATGTAAAGAAGGAGATGGCAAGAGTGAAAGAAGACTGCCAGAGTTAAAGGGGGTGGTGGATCTCATTTCAGTCTCATCCTCTTTCGTTTAGGGATAAGAGAGGCCTTAAATGAACCTGCTGTGCAGAGCAGCATCTGTTTGCCAGGGAGGAACTGAGGCCTCCACCCTGGACCAGACCGACACTGAGATCATTGTTGTTCCACAGCTCTCATTGGGCTCTAGCAGTGGGGCTCCGCTGTGGTAGGTCTTCACTAGGATTTTACAGTATTTTCCAAAGTCATGTCTTCTCTATGAGATAATACACCGTGGAGTATGATGGGAAGATAGGAGAAGGATACAAGTGACAGGTAATTAAAATCTTGACTCACAAGATAACAGCTCATGATGTAATGTTGGGTTGGTTTGAAAGGCGCAGTCAGAGAGAATATGCTGTCTTTCCAGCAAATGGTTCATACCTTATTGTAATGTGCCACCATGACAACACAGATCCATTACGTAGTGTATCAGCACATGCATATGGTGCCTGTAGTGGAAACATTCAGACACACAGGCGTGGTGTTACACGAGATTCAAAAATGTTGTCTTTCTTCAGCCTTAAACACCTCTGCAAGGTCAGAGTCAGCATGATGTTGCTATCTTTTCCTTGTCTTTCCCTCTTTCCAGGGGATAGAATGAGCTATGAGACAGGACTTCATTTAGAACTCTGATAGATTTTGATTGACTGTCCCTGCCTCAAAGTATTTTTCTGAACGGTTCACAGCAGTACTGACACTGGTTTTTTATGCAAGATACACAAATTGTTTGCTGCTTTATAACAGCCACAGATAATGGCTGATGCACAGTAAAACATGAACATTAACACTGATAATATTCTATTCACATTAAACCTTCACCTGAGGATCCTCTCAGTCTACAAGGTCCCTTTTTTTTTTTTTTTTTACAATTTCAATTAATTAAGAAATGAAAAGGCTGCACGATGGCGCAGCAGGTAGTGCGCGTGCCTCACAGCAAGAAGGTTGCCGGTTCGATCCCCGGGTCAGGCGGGGCCTGTCTGTGTGAAGTTTGCATGTTCTTCCCGTGCATGTGTGGGTTCTCTCCAGGTACTCCGGCTTCCTCCCACAGACCAAAAACATGCTCATTAGGTTAATTGATGACTCTGAATTGTCCGTAGGTGTGAGCGTGAGTGTGAATGGCTGTTTGTCCTTGAATGTGGCCCTGCAATCGGCTGGCGACCGGTTCAGGGTGTACCCCGCCTCTCGCCCATTGTAGCTGGGATAGGCTCCAGCCCCCCGCAACCCCGAAAGGGATAGGCGGTATAGATAATGGATGGATGGAAGAAATGAAAAGATGCTATTTTTTTGGACTGCATCATTGACTCACTTTTGGGAGTCACCCTCAAGTGGCCATTCGAGGCACTGCAGTTTTTTGCACACCCATGTTGGCTTCATTTTTCACCCCTGGAGGTTGCTGCTTGGGAACGACCCTGAGAAGAGCTTACAGGTGGATGCTGGGTGGAGGTGGGGCTTTTGAAATGCAGCTGCAATGGTAGCAGTGAGTGTCAGCATGGTTTGCAGGTGAGCAGCGTGGCGACAGGCATGGTAGCAGAAGAGTGAGGTGCCATAATCAGAAGAGTGTGTTGGATGTTGGCAGACAGCAGGAGATTATAAACTAAACCAGTACACTCCACACTAACTGGTCCCTGCTTAGTAATCTGCATGTGTATGCAACCATGTTGTCTTTACTTTAAATTCCTCCTCCTGCAGATATTTATCAATGAATGACATCCTCGCATGTTTTAAAAGTGACATCACTCAGTCATGCCAGTGACATTGTTGGGATAATGTTAAAAACTGGACTGAAGTCAGTCCTATTGCTGTTTCCTGGCGTTCATTAACCACAGAGGAATGTTGTCTTTTGGTAACTTTGGTAACTGTCCACATGAATGAACACACCCACCCGACACACACATACACGCACACCTGCGCCCACCCACCCACCCACACACACACACACACACACACACACACACACACACACACACACACACACACACACACACACACTGCTTATCCTGTTTCTTGTCCACAGCACAACAGTAGTCTGAGTAATGACATCGCTCATGTTGGAGCAGATCCCAAGCTGCTGAGTTTTGTTCTCATGTCTTTGGAGCTCCGTGATTCTCTCCAGTGCCGTGAAGTGCTTGTTTTCATGGAATATGCTTTGTGTTCTGATGACTCAGGAATGTTGGCGGACAGTCAGTAAATCAGTAAGGATTTCAAACATTTTCATGCCACAGATCTAGAATCAGGACCATATCTATGAAGTAACCCATCTCTATCTGTGCTTCTCAACCTTGTTCTCATTCTCCACCCTCATCCTCTCCATCCAATAATTTCCACTGTGACTACAGTTTATCCCAGAAGCTTGGTGTCGTCTTCTCTTTTGCCTTCACTCATCCTGGCATAATTGAAAACATAATACTGTTCCCATCATATAAAGATCCACCCAAAAAATTTCCCCTTGCCCATTTCACAGCGCAGACTGCCCTTTACAAAGCCAAGACTGGAGATGTTTCCAGTCCACCACATCAGCAGGTCTGAGGCTGGGATGAGATTGCAGATGACAAAACAGTTTTACAGGATAAATAAAGATTAACAAATTCAAAGTATACACATTCTACGCATTTGTAATAAATGAGTTGAGATCAGTTGTGGAAGGAGTATTTATCTATATCAATATTTTTATAATAATATCAAAAACGCGAAAGGAGTCACTCATAGTGATGAACCTGCAGCAAACTCTCAGATGAATCTGCAGCTCCCCTTGGCTTCATAATGAGTTTGAGCTCCTCGTTTAGCTGTCCAGCCCACAGCTTTACTGTTTTGGTTCACTTAAAATACTTTCATAAAGTTGTTTGCGGCTACAGCAGGCAGCTTTAGAGAAAAAGCACTAAAACCCCACTGTACACCACCTGCACAGTGGGAGACTAGCTGTTGAACACAGTGGAGCACTTAGCAGCTAAAAAGCCAGATATGTCCCTCAAGAGCTAAAAGGAGAGTGAATATTCTGCATGTGTAAATAAGCAACTGTTTGCTAAGCAAGAACCAAGTTCACCATATCAGCTTAAAAGGCCATGACATCAGTGTGTTTCTGATTCTTTTCCTGCCCCCATGTGGCCAAAAAATCAGCTATTGCAGGTTTAAGTTTAGAATTATTGTCAACAAAATAGTAATCTCTTTTTTTTTTTTTCACTTGGTGCACTGATACTGCACCAAAGATGATAAAACACACCGTGGAGCTGAGGGGTAACTGTGATGATAATTCTCATTATTTCAGCTTTCAAGCATCAAAGGTTTATTCTTCAATGTGGAACAAGTTGTAACTGATTTGTTGGATAGTTTAATCTGTAAAAATTCAGCATGAGCATCATACATCAGTAAAGATATAAAGTATCTAGAAGTATGAAGTAGCATAAGATGGCAAGCCTTTAGTAAAGCATAGGTACCTCAGATTGTTCTTGAAATGTGCTTAGTTATGTTTCAAAACTAATTCATCACAGAAAGGCTTTTGTCAGACATTATTAAAAGATTGGGACAACAGAAACAGAATCAAAATGAAAAATGAGAGTAGTGACAGCTGAACAAAAAGAGTGTGTGAACAACCTGTCATGGTTGTTAAAGTCTTGGCTGGGGTTTCCCCAGACCTATCAAAGCATTAAACAGTCTTTAGCCCCACTGAATAAAAGCACAGGGGACTGATCTGATAATGGTACAAATATGTGTTTGTGAAACAAGGCCCCAGTTGTTATCTCTGCCTGCGACTCACGGTCTTGTGGGTTTAAGGTGGGTGTCTCCAACAGCGAGCTATGGCAGATTCAAAAGGAACTGGCCCTGACCAGCTGTGGATTCACCAACAACATGGTTATATAACCACAGCAGTGCTGACAAAAAGTGATTGATGTGTTTCTCACAGGTTAAAGATGTCTGGGTCTCACACACTCCGAACACTCACTGGAAGAAACACGTACTGTCCGACTCTGTTAGGACAAGTGTCTCACCACATTTTGCCTCTGAGCTGCAGATTTTACAGAATAAGTCAGGAAAGACAGCAGCGTACATGTGCACTCTTCCCAAATGAGCACGGTCCATTATAGTTTGAATGATGATGCAGTTTGCTGGTATGGTTCCAAACTGCTGATAATGTACAGTAGTGTAAAGCCAGAGGAATGCTGCCAGGGAACAATGCTCTCACTGTGTGGCTGAGAAATATCTCTATCTGCCTCTCTGTGGTTTGGAAATATTCTCCTTCTGTCTTCCATAACAGAATGGGAGGATGCAGTATAAACACACACAAACATGCACATGTACATGCTCACACTCAAACACTTTATTGTGCATGCTGTCTGCTGTACAAAAATCCCTGCTGATGTTTTCTACACACAAACAGAGCGTAGTGGCTCCTTTCATTCAGCTCAAATGTCATACAGTGTGAGCCGTAGGGGTCGTGTGGCTGAGGGGTCAGGTGAGGGGTCAGAGGTCAGCAGAGTCAGATGAAGCAGCTGATTGTACAGCGCGACAGTAGCCCTGAACATTCACAGAGAGTGAGTAGGAGGCGCAGCAGCAGAGAGGCAGAAAGGTCAGAGACCAGATGAGCATGAGCTTTGTGCCATCGCATTGTTCCGTACACACACACACACACACACACACACACACACACGCACACGCACACACACACACACACACACACACACACACACACACACACACACACACACACACACACACACACACACACACACACACTATTTCTCCACACACCATAGTGTCCTGTTTCTTTCAACATCAAAGGACCTTGTACAGAAAGACAGCAGCTCTGGTGCCAAATCAAACTGTTACCTTCCTGTTTTATCATGGCAGAACATTGGTAGTCTGTGCATTCTTAAGTAATTACACAATCACTGTTTTCCTACACAAAGTTAAACTTGTTTATATGGGTTCCCATATTATGCAAAACAATCCAGTTGAGGTGTTTTTGAGGTATATGAAGGTTGCTGCATTGTGTAACAGGCAGGTTTCTGGCCTCACATTTCAGTCCAAAGATGACCAAATCATAAAACAGGCTGGTGATTGCTCTTAGAGGTTTTTGTGTTTTTTGATTTCAAAAACAGACCAACATCACCACCTATAGGCAATCATTCTTCAACACATCTGACAGCAGGCTCAGGGTCTCCCATACTACAGGAAAAAATACTTATTTTCTCAGTGTGCTGCTTTTACACTTAGTATTATATGAAGTAAATTTAAATTATAAGATACAAAGTTTGAGTTCCAAGTCAAATAGATTTGCAATGTCAAAGGTAGGGACATTAAGTCATAATTATGATAGTGAAGATAGATGGTCTGTCAAAATTTTGACTGACTTATTATCTCATAATTTTGACTCAGTGTCCTATATTTTAATGTAGTAAAGCCTGCTGTATAAAGATTTCCACATATTCATTCAGAGGGTCTGTCAGAGAGTTTGACTTCATTTTATTATTATGATTAACTGTCTCATAATTTTGACACATCAAATGCCATAATTTTGACGAAGTAAAATTTTTGATCAACTATCTCATAATTGTGACACTTCACCTTTCCTTGACCGCCACAATTTCAACACCACTTATAAGTAGACCTTCTGTTTTCTTTGTGCATTGCATTGTGGGGCAGGAGTGCACATCAAAAGCACACTCAAAAATCAAACTCTTAATTCATTGTTTTCACTTTTTCTGAACGCTTAAACCTGCTTAGAATGACTTCTCATTCTATCTGTTCTCTTCATGGTATCATGGTGTTCATGTCTTTGATAGATGTGTGCTCTGCTACTACAGTAGGCTCATTATCCTAACACAGTGATGTCCACAGAAAAGCCATTCGGTCAAATACCTTGTTGAACACAAGGGGGCGCCCTGAAGCTTTTACAAGGATTAGTACAGTGTTTAAGCCACAAAATTTGTGACTTATGTAAATGAGATGCAATGAGCAGCACTGTGTTATCTGGCTCCCCTGGTAGGTGAGAATCTTTCAGGCTGGACTTCTCACTAGTTTAGTTTGAGGAGTGCCTACATTCAAATGGACACATCTTCAAATATTTTCAGATTTCCATGTGTTAGACATTGTTGGTAAGCTTAGAAACTACACTTTCAGAATCTGTAAATAACTGAAAATGCCCCCCGGGAGACTTGTTGCTGGTTTTCTTGAGGCTGGTCACAAATGTGGCACAGGTCATTCCTATAGGAGGCCTTAATGACCTGCTCCTGGTGGTTATTTGGTCCATGGCCCCATCTAGGTCTCACAGCTTTCATTTTCACACTAGGAGATATCAAATAATGTGTTAATTCTGCCTTGCATCATTAGGAGCGTGTTTAAAAAGGAGCAGGAAAGAGTGGAACATACTGAGTCAAAGAAAGAAAGCAGGATTTGTGACTAGGAATTTAATATACACAAAATGATCATGCGCTACATATGGGGATATGCTAGTACATAGTAAGTTATTATTCAGGTATCATTGCACATGAAATACAGGCCATACACTCACTCATAGAGGTCAGTTACTAGTCAGTGACACTCAGTTTGTCTCCAAAAACGGCTTTTGGTTACTTGGATAACTGAATTTGATGTGGTATTTTGGATTTCTTTCTTTTCTTTTTTAATATGGTAGCCAAACTCACTTTCTCTGCATAACATCATGTTTGCTTTCCCTATAAAGATGACTTGTGTGGTCTGAATTTCCTATGAGGCTGGGAGAAGGTTCTTATATCTGTGCATTTGACTTCCCCCTCCACACAGAATATAACATAGAATATTGAAACCTTTTTCCTTTTAGAGGCCATATAGGCTGGTCTGTTCGCTGTGTCAAGGTCTGTCTTGATTTTTCTGGCAGCAGGGAGATACGTTGTTGTGTGCGGGGGGAGGACGCGTCCCTCCTTCAACACGAGGCTTTTACTTTGAAATCCGCTCGTCGAGACGCTCGCGTGAAGCAGCGCGTTCCCCGGGGAGGGGATGTGGGCTCGCGACAGCATGTCGATCAAAGTTCCGTTTGCAGTGCAGTAAATGAGCGTATGGTGATGCTACCTGAGCCACTTTGCTCACTTTTTAAAACAGCTTATTGTTTTTAGTTTAGAAAGACACTAAAGTTGTTGAGTGAGTCGTGACCGGCTGCAACTTCAGGACCACCGGCTGTCCAGTGTCCGTGTGGAGATTCATAAACCTCCAGTCGACGGGATGTCTTTGTGGTAAATGACTTTAAGGAGGCTGCAGTGGAGTGCGCTCGACCGGAGACATGAACCATGGTAAGATTGCTTGTGTTCCCCTTCAGCCGTGCAGTCTGAAACATCAGTTTGGGCTCAGCTGAATGCTGAGTGGGCAGATCCTGAGTTCACTCAGGATTCAAACATGACGGATATCACTTGTTGTCACATGTATGAAAGTAGTTAAAATCCCTGCTGCATCTTCTCGTGTTCTATTTTAGCCTCCATATTAGGCTTCATTAGGACAGCATTTAGTAGTTTAAAGGTGATACTCCACCTGAGAATGTTATCTTTGGTTGAAGAGGTATCTTTTATTTATAACAGTGTCAATGGACTCAACTGCAAGTAAAGAGCCTCCATACTGAAACAGAAGGACTGGAGTATAGAGATTGAACAAACATTTTCTTGTTGCAGCTTTTCAGTCTCTGGAAATCTTTGAATCTTTGGGTTTTAGACTGTCAGACAAAGTAAGCGATTTCAGGATGTCAGCTTGGACTCTAGGAAGTAGTTTTGGACAATTTTATGACGTTTTATAGACCAAAGGATGAAATATTAACAGGCACATAAACTGACAGTAGAACTAGTTGTACATTTCAGTCCTGATCTATCTGTCTGTCAATCAATCTACTGTATCTGTGGAGTTTAGCTGTGTCAAACGTGAAATGGAGGTAGAGGAAATGACAAGAAGTGAAAGGAAAGGGAATGCACTCAGCCTGTGACTCTATGCAAATGGTCAATACAATGATACATTATATATTTATATATATAAGTACACAAACCACTGTGTTCCCTGACATTTGCCTTTTGCAAAGTCTTTATAATGAGGTAAACTTTGAAAATGCTTGGTTGGCAAGTCAAAACAGTCTTTTCATATCTTCTGTCGGGTGATCAGGTCTCTCTTTCAAGCAGTCCCTATAGTCTCACATTTCAAATTGGTTCCATATGTAGAGCAGACAGGCTCCTGGTCTGAACTGCCACATGCAAACCGAGAGGGAAACTCTGCCCATTCTTCTCTTCTCTTCTCTTCTCTTCTCTTCTCTTCTCTTCTCTTCTCTTCTCTTCTCTTCTCTTCTCTTCTCTTCTCTTCTCTTCTCTTCTCATGTTTCCCACTTCTCATTTCTTCTCATGTTTATCTGTTTTGGACATTTCTGACTCAATAGCCGCTCATTATACTCTCTTTCTTCCTGAAGGGTGTAGTGGAAATGCAGCATGTCCAGCTAAGTTGATTTAGGTTGTTTTTGCACGCTGAGTGAAGGTGACAGATGGACCTAGATGTACAGATTTCAGAGTTACTGTTTAACTGTGAAGTGTAGTACAATCACAGCTACTTTTCCTTCCACGTTTGTAATATTTGCTTGAAACAGAACTGTCCAGTCCTCTGCAGATCTCAGGTCTAACTACCACTGTTGTTCAGTCACGGGGCCACATTGGAATTCAGTGTTGGGCACACAAAACTCTCCAGACTCACAGTATAGTCAGTCTTTATATGTTAAACACCAGGGACTGCCGCCCTGCTGCTGCTCATTGTGTTCTCAGCTGTGCTTTCCTCTTCCTTTGCTCCACATCTACGTCTGTTTGGAGAGGGAAAGAAAACAGAGAGAAGACATGCTTTAAAATTTGGAGCGATTGAGTCTATATCAGGTGAGCGTGCCCACACACACTGTCTTAGACTCGGAAAATGAGAGGAGTGTGGTTTGGAGCTCCAGGCTGAATCAACCGATCATCCTGTTTTCTCTTTGTCTGTCTTCATCTCTCTCTCTCTCTCTCTCTCTCTCTCTCTCTCTCTCTCTCTCATACACACACACACATACAAACACACCGAACACAAAACACACACCACACACACACACACGGTTCTACTTCTACTGCTGTGAGGACACTCAGTGACATAATGCATTCCCTCACCCTAACCTTAACCATCACAATGAAATGCCTCACCCTAACCTGAACCTAATGCTAACCCCAGCCAAACAGCTCTTTGAAGTTCTGTGTGAAAGTGAAGACTGGCCAAAATGTCCTCACGTTCCAAAAAATGTCCTCATGTCAAGATAGTTCACACAAACGCAGTTTGTCACTGAAAATGAACCTTTTGGAAAAGTCCTTGCAGCGTGAAGACATTCAGAAAGTGTTTGCTGTGCTGACGTGTAGACTGGGAAAGCAGAAGCTTTGGCTTGAGACAACAGGGTGTGTGCCGTTATCTTCTTTGTTTAGATGAGGTGATTTCGTGCTATAGCAGATGTGGCTAACAGTGACAGTGCTAACCTTGTAAACAGGATTTTTTTTACATGTTTACATGTAATTGTGCAGTTACTCTGAGGAACAGAGGTGACAGAATGCACTGTGGAGGTCACTGCTGCATAAACCAGCACTGCCATGACACAGACGATGCTGCTGGTGTTGCTGGTTTTGAACAACACCCGGTCGTGTATTTATGAATCCTATTTTAGAAAGTGGTCATGCCTTCGCCATAGTAGGATCGATCAGATTTGTAGTTGTTTTTTCAGCTTTTTGACTGGTCAGTATGGCTTTAGGTTGAGGGTTTTATTGCAGTCTTTTTGGTTTGGCATACCCTTGAAAGCACTTCAGTTGTATTTTTGTGTTTTCATTTGGATGGAGATTTTGTTTAAAAAGTGCTCATGTGGACATGATTTTTTATTTATTTATTTTTTTGACAACAAAGGAGGAAAAACCCTGTTTATGTATGTATGGACAGAGCCAGATGGCATTAGGACCCAGAGCTCTGCAGTTGTGAACTCCACTACCCAATTATTACTAAACTATCTAACTTTTGAGCAGCATCTAACACTGCACCCACACACACACACACAGACACACATATACATGTGCTTCGAGCACCTACTGCAGCATGTATGATTGACATTATATGTGCAAAAGCAGATATACCTCCATTGAATAAACCAAGCCATTTTAAATTGCAGGAAACATCTGCCTCATTATTAACTCAGCTTTTTGACTGTAATTAACGATTTGCCTTAGGCAGCACACTGGCACAGGACAGCCCTAATGCATGCACATTTTCCCAGTCACAACCTCCTGTACACACATTTTTGTATGTATTCACCCTCCTACTCGTGCTGACACACACGTCCAGCAAGGCAGAGCGTTTGTAGCCCTCTTGCATTATGAATGACCTGTGAAATCTCAGCTTTTGTCACCTGAAAATGTGCAGCGTCCTGCCGCATGACCAGAGGAGATACTAAAGCAGATTTGCTTGGCAGGTATCATCAGTACCATAATTGGCAGTAGTGCTGTAGTCAGTTGCTGTTTTGTGATCTGAGATAAACGTGACAGTCAAACAGGTGATCAGAAGAATTTGTCTGCTTTGAGAAAATTAGTTACAAGTTAATGGCTCAGCAAGGCTTGTACTCAACAGAAAGGACTGCCCTTGGCTTAAAATTGGTCTATTTCACTTTAAATAAGATTCCAACTACATTTGTACCTACTGTAGCAAGCCTTGCAGTGCAAGGTTTCAGTCTATATCTGTGTGCCCTCATCAAAATTGCCCTCATTGTGAACAGCCACATGACATCTTCAGCAACAACCAACATTTAGGAGGTCAAGGAGACCTTTTTCACAGCAGATATTTAGTCTTGTTATCGCAGCAAAAGCACATGTGTAATTAATGACTCTAACTATGGCTTGGTTCCATTAATTGTCGAATTGTTGAGCCAGCATACTCAATGCAAGGGCCCTGAAACTGTTTGACCTAAATGGATTGTAGTCATTCTAATTAACCTCATCAATTACAATGTGAAATGTAAACATGTCTGTGTTTAGTCACGTTTGTACAGTCAGTGCTTTACATGCCTGTTCTGAACCTGGTTTACCAAGTGATTAGAGAAACCTGATAACCTTGGTCCTGTATGCAGGTAACCACGTTTCTAACCTGCTTTTTTAACATGTGCACGAGTGAGCAGCAGGATGAAAGGCAAGATGATTTCAAGGAGTGGATGCGTCTTTGAAATAATTGGTAAAGGGACTGTATTTATATCACGATTTTCTGGTTTAACACTAGTTAAATTAGTTAGCATTCACTCGCTAGTGGCAGAAGCTACCATGCAAGGTGCCACTTTGCTCATCAGGAGCAATAACCATTCACACACACACACCAGTGACACAGCTTCGGGTGAAATCTGTGGTTCAGTATCTTGCCAAAGGGCACTTTAACATGTAGACTGCAGACGGCAGGGATCGAACCTTCAACCTTTGCAGTGGGCGACTGCTCTTTCTAGCTGAGGTTGATGGTCATTAGTTTTGCCAGCATTTTGTTAAAAATGTAAGTATTTGCAAAATTAACTGTCAGAGCCGCCATCCAGCCTGACTAAAACTAAAACTAACACAAAATAGCTTCTAGAGGACTTAGTTTGCACCACTAATCATTTGAGTATTTGTTAAATTCAGACACATTTGTGCTGTCAGTAAAAGCTCTCTGTTTGCGCTGTCTATTAAGTCTGGAAACAACATCTTCTATCACTGCTGCAGTAAAAGTAAGACAGCCATGCATCCATAAAAGGGTCTAGAGTAGGGGAGAAATCTGATTACTGGCCTTCAGCATGTATAAGCAAAATGACAGTAACTAGGTTACTACAGTCTGATATTAATATGTGATTTGTCTCTGGACATCTTATCTGGACAAGGAAAAACAAATGTTAATGCAAGTGTACAGCAAATGCACACAGACCACATTGTAGCTGGCATGCAATCAGATCAGCTAGACCACATCTAGTGATGGGGGTGGAACAACTTAGCCTGTTATCATCCATACCGGTGATTTTTTGCTTTGTGCATCATGTAATTCCAAGCACAGCTCCAACCAAACTCAACCTGAGCACAGGTCTAATCAACACCCATGGAAGACTTAATAAATTAAATAAATAAATAAATCAGCCATGTTGCACTTCTTACTGCTGGATGGAATTTACCATCAAAAAGCCATAGGAAGCAGCTTTCTGGGCAAAGATAAAATAAGTGGTCCCTCAGATGACCTTCAAGGGGTCACTATGAGGCGCTGGACTAAGGTCACTTCAGTGAAGTGTGGCTGAGCTAGCACTCATACTGAAAACAAGCTTTCAGCCATCAGTGGTCTCCATTTGTTATGTGGCGCTTGCCTTGCACGTCATGTTGTAGGTGGTGTTTAAGGCTCCTGAAATACCAAAACCAAATCTTAATTGCCACACTTGCATTGTGTCCAAACGTTGTGCTTTCTAGTGTCAATCTTGCTGTTCCAACCTATAATCAGAAAAGACAGAAAGCTCTCTAAACCAGGTTAATCATGGTTTTATAATGTAGAGCTAAGAAGGAGTGAGGATATTATTAGAAGCTAAAGTGTTCATTTAGCCAATTTAACATAAGTGTAGTGTTATCAAGTTCCTTCCTACTCCTAGTGATTAACCCACCAAGGCGTTTCATAAAGTGAATATAGGCCCTGTGTAAGCTGATACCTGCTGGCCGTAATGTTTATTTGACATATTCATGATATATGATGGAAATAAACTAGTAACAGAGTAAATAAATGTTGCCAAGTAGCACTATTACAAAAGCAGCAGTCTGTGGGAAAAAGCAAACGCATGCTGTCTTACGACCTCTTGCGTGAGTGAGTTGCTGCTGTCTGCAGCTTTGTGGCATCGGCTTTGTACAGTAATACACTGGACAGAGAACAGTAGAAGAGATTTCAGTGCAGCGAAAGCAACTTCAGAGGCGCTTTCCCTCCCACTCAATCTGCTGCGAGTACAACTCTGAGAGGGACACTGTCCATTCGGCCGACTGCCGCTTGTCTCTGTGTGGAGGTGGCTTGTGTATCAGTGAACACTCATGATGTACAGTGTGACTTGTTTAAGCAAACAAAGTAGTGGGCGGTGAAAGCGAAAGACAGGGAGAGGTACAGAGACGGTAGAGAAGAGGGTGTTAACAGGGAATAAACCGAATGACACGTTGCTGCAGTAAGTATGGTGACACAGTATTGTTAATAGTCAGCGATGATCTTTATAGTGGAGGTGTTGTAACAGCTTAGTGCTAAACGCCATTTGCTTTAAGATGCCCGATGGGCTGTGGTCCATTTAGACAAGGAGGGGCAGCCTCGTAAAAAGCATTGCTGAGCAAGAATGTCGCTCTCTTTTTCTACAGTATCTCTTCGTATCCCTCAGGCACAGAAAGACAGCACTTGGTGTGTGTGTGTTTGTCTGTGCACGTGTGTGTGTGTGTGTGTGTGTGTGTGTGTGTGTGTGTGTGTGTGTGTGTGTGTGTGTGTGTGTGTGTGTGTGTGTGTGTGTGTGTGTGTGTGTGTGTGCAGGCAGATCAGCCACAGCTTGTTTGTAAAAATGAAACAACTAGGTTGGTCGCCACACCATAAAATTACATCTGTAAGGGTTGTATCAGCAGGTGGTTGCGTGACAGTGAACCTACAAAGTCAAAGGAGGACAGAGCAGAGTAACAGGAAGCTGAGCCAAGGAATGAGACTAGAAATCGAAAATATAGAAAGAGATGCAAGCGAGCAGAGAGGGAAGACAGGTGTGAGGGACAGACAGGCAGAGGTCAGTGGAAATTTAGAAAAAGATATGGATTATACATATTTATTTCCATACTGAATTCATAAATAAACGGAATAAGTTTAGAATTACTGGAAAGATATGACAGTATTGCATGTATTATATGTATATATGTGTATACAGAGGTGGCTGTTACAGTAAAATCAACAACATTCAACATTCAGTCTTTGTCTGGCTTGCTGATGGTGGGGCCTGAGGTTGCCAATGTTTTTGTCCTTCCATCTGGCCGTCTGTCTGTCACTCAGTCTGCCTGTCCAAACCTTTGGTTCAAAGCAATTTATCCTGACACTACTGACCAGATTGCAGAGTTTTCCTCAGGAAATTTCCCAGCAGAGGTGGTAAGCGTTGACCCCCTAACCTTTCCTGTGGTGTCACCATCAGGTCTAATCTTCTACATGTACAGAAGAAATATGAAATGCTTGTGGTCAGATTGCTATGGAATTTACAGAGAACATTCAAACTTCCCAGAGGACAAAACAATTTCAGTTCTGAACTTTTCTCCTCTCCTGCCACCTTTGCACCAAAATGTTCAAGTTTGACAGCTGCATGTAATAGAGAGAGTTGCCAAAATAGCCAGTGAGCTATGAAGTTAAAGAGTTCACTCAACATTGCTCCAATAAAAACCTCTTTTTCCATTCTGAATGGACCCAAAACAGGAAATGTTGGCTGTGAAGTGATGCTGAGTAAATTTACTGCTGAATAGAGGACCTCTCCTAACAACACAAACCAACAACACCAAGCCAACTCCCTGTAGAACTAATGACGGTCCTGTCTGTCTCAGCTGCGCTTTGTGTTTAGCACTCAAATATTCTAAAGTAAGATGGTAAACATGCTGAACGTTATACCTGTTCAGCCTCACAGAGCTGCCAGCATGGCTCTACTCTTGTTAAAATGTTGTTGGACCCATAATGATTTGTTTTGTCAAGAGTCTGCTGGGTGTCAATAGTGAACTGAAACATGTCAGTGGCTTGCAGTGCATGGACAAACCTCACAGCTCGTTATTTAGTTACTCGGATTTGCCAATATCATTACTTTATGTAAAAAAAAAAACCTCATTTGCCGATAATTCAATATTATTTGATGTTATTAGTAATGTGGCTGTGAAAACAGAACTGCAAGAACAGCCATGGACTCAGGCATGGATGGTTAATAGCCCTGCAAAGGTGCAAAAGTATAAGAAGTTTCCAAAACCCAACAAAGCAGCAGTGGTGACCTGTGCAGTGACTGCTCTTCTAAATTTAATACTCAAGTGTCAGGAGAGGGACTAAAAAATAAAGAGGTTGTGGTTCTGGCAGATGTGATAGTCTTCCTCCAGCTTCATTTGAAAAACTGATGACATGTAGCCATGCTATGAATGCTTTATTCAACTATCAGTAATTCAACTATTTGTGCTTGAGTTACTGTTACTGAGTAATTTTGGCATGGGTGGATGTGATTTGGCCAAACAGCCAAATTTAGTTTGTTTCTTGTGTGTCAGCAAATTATTTTGAAATGTCAGCCCTGGCTGTCTTTTGGGTACCGTTTTTCTCAGCAAATGTTCCCCCTCATGCTGCACCTTCCTCTTAGGAGAATGGAATGTGCAGTGGGGAACAGATTCGACCACATGTGCACTCCCATTGCAGCCATATGGAGTGAGGATATTTGTGCCACAAAGTAATTACTTTCAGAGCTGTGATCTGGTGTCTGGGCTTCTTTCTACACAGAGATGAGGAACATAAAGCACTGCATCCTTCATTCCTTTGCCAAAAGAAAGAAAAAATCAAGTCTGTTCACTCACCATAGAGCTTTTAACAAAGTTTCTTCACTTCAAGGTGAGGTTGGTTTGGCACTCTTAATAGAAAGAGATGCTTTGTGGCTGACTGCAGTACATATTTTATTATGATGCAGCTTTTGTCAAATTAGAAACAGTCAAAGGCAGTGGAGAGCAATTCAGACAGATTTTATTTTTACAGGAAGATATTCTGAAATAACTAACTCCCACAAACAAATAATACTACAGGTCCAAAAGACAGACACTGATGGTGATGTCAAAGAGGGACCGGCTCGTTTTTGATGGATGTTAAAGGACCAGGGTGTAGGATGTTGGTATTTAGAGGTCAGATTGCAGATTGCAACCAACTGAAAACCACTTGCCTCACCTTCCCCTTCCAAGTAGGTAGGAGAACTCACAGTGTCCACTAAACACGTGAAAACACCAAAGGCCCTCTCGAGAGCCAGTGTTTGGTTTGTCCGTTCTGGCCTTCTGGGCGGCTTGGCAGTGGAAGATGGTGGACTCTGTGGACCCACTCCCTTTGTAGATATAAAAGAGTTCATTCATAAGGTAAGGAAAACACAACAGCTCTTATTTTTAAGTGGTTCTACACTAATGAAAATATAATTCTGATTTGCCTGTGAATATTCTCATTCATCCAGGTCATTGTAAGCTTCAGGGCATTCAATCGATCGCAACTGGACTTTGTCAGTTTGTCTTGGAAGACGTTTCGCCTCTCATCCGAGCAGGCTTCATCAGTTCATGCGCACCGGACTAGATAGGACAGCTCTAGTCCAATGAAATGGTGTTAGGTTCAAGTATTTATCCTCTGAGTGAGGCCAACCCCCAAAACCAAGGATGGTATCATTCTATTGTGAGGCAAACGATCCCCCATTAAGGCGGGGTAGGGTGCAACCCTTGGGTGTCAACAACAGTCGTCTGCCTCGTTAGTGTCCCATTCTTGTCATTGGGAGGCTCCTTGAGCCATGTGTGAATGGCTTTGTTGTTTATTTTCAGAGGCTAAGTTTTTGAATCTCTTTGGAAGAGATGAAAGGACAGCACTGTATGTGGGAGATAGGTGGTGTCTCAGACCTCCCCCTCTGTTCAGAGACGGTTTTTCAACCTTGACATGGATGGCTTCTCTCACTCCTCTTTCAAACCATCTGTCTTCTCTGTCCAGAATATGCACATTTTTATCCTCAAAGGAGTGTGCTTCCTCCTTGAGATGCAGGTAAACAGCTGAGTCTAGACCTGAAGAGTTAGCTCTTCTGTGTTGTGCCATGCGTCTGCTCAGTGGCTGTTTTGTTTCCCCAATATATAAGTCTGTGCATTCCTCACTGCACTGGACTGCACACACCAGATTGTTCTTCTGAGTATGAGGTGTCCGATCTTTGGGGTGCACCAGCCTTTGTCTGAGAGTGTTCCCAGGTTTGAAATGTACCGGGGTACCGGGGTTTGAAACATCTCTTTCATAAGAGAAAGAGATGTTTCCCTTTCATAATTTTGAAACAAACTCATAAAATCTTACATTAATCTGTTTATAGAACAACAGCAATTATTCATTCTAGGAGTTGCCCCGCATTTTCACTGCATGTGTACCATGTAAAGTGTCCATACAGTCATTAAATTGGTTGCAGCAAGACAGATTAAATTGTTGAATCAGACTCAAACCTGATCTTGTGATGGATTTTGTGTTGTACAGTATGTGATGGTTTTGTTTGTTTGTTTTTTTGTATTGCTAGGATGCACAAACATGCCCCCCAAGAGACACACACCAGTACACAAATTGGGAAGCTGAAGGCCTGTCAGCAGGAGATTGCCAGATTGCCTACTGTCACACACCAGCTACTCAACTGACATATGATGGCAGACAGGTCACCATACAGACAGAGCACACACACAGACACAACACACACTTGGATTGCAGCTGCTGCCACCACACACACAAACAAAGAGAAAAATATATTTCTAGATTTCTTACTGGCTGCACGGTGGTGCAGCAGGTAGTGCACGTGCCTCACAGCAAGAAGGTTGCTGGTTCGATCCCCGGGCGGGGCCTTTCTGTGTGAAGTTTGCCTGTTCTTCCGGTGCATGCGTGGGTTCTCTCCGGGCACTCCGGCTTCCTCCCACATGCTCATTAGGTTGATTGATGACTCTAAATTGCCCCTAGGTGTGAGTGTGTGTGTGAATGGTTGTTTGTGTATATGTTGCCCTGCGATCGGCTGGTGACCGGTCCAGGGTACCCCGCCTCTCGCCCGTTGACAGCTGGGATAGGCTCCAGCCCCCCCGCAACCCGCAAAGGGATAGGCGGTATAGAAAATGGATGGATGGATTTCTTACTCCCATTTCTTACTCTGTCTGAAATACTGTATAATGTGTCCACAATAGGTATTAAGGATATCATATTATTCACTACAGTATACTCTGTCACTGATATAGTAAAGTGCTCTACTTCACCAGCTAGATGCTGACTTGGTAATTGGCGCAAGTTTAGACCGCCATGGCCTCTGCTTGCCCTAATGCAGATACTTCACGGGGAGGCCCCCCCAAAGCCCCTCAACTGACCCAGATTCCCAGCTGAAGTCAGATGCTAACATGCTAACCTTCCCAATTAGGAAAGGCTTGAATCAGTGCTTGTGTCCACGAAAGTTAATGTGTGCCTGAGTTAATGTCTGACCTTCAGCCGCAGAAGGTCTTCTTTGGTGAAGCAAGAACTGCATTATATAGTTGATCTATGACAGCAGTTCATGAACAGACCATACATAAACTGTGTGGATGTGCACAGACAACTGCAGCTAGCTCTCCGAGCTGGACTCAGCAGTGAACTGAAAGCCCAGGTGCAGCTACTGACTGACAAATGTGAGGAGTTAGTTAAATTTTATTCTTTGATACATTAGTCCCAGTCCTAATTGATATGTTCGACAAATCAATCATGTCCTCTAAACCCCTGCTAGCTCTCATGAAAGCTACAATCTCACTAATTTTAAGGAAGGGTGCCATGCGTTCCAGACCAAACAAGATTTGTTCATGGTAGATATTCCTTTTCTAATCTGAGGAGGCTCTTTAATATCCTGTATAACTCCTCTGCCTCAGTCACACCAGAGATCCACATTTCATTTGATGCAGAAAAGGCCTTTGACCGAGTGGAGTTGGGTTATCTTTTCTGTACTCACAGAAGATTGTTTTGGGCGGGCGACAAATTTATTTCAATCAGGAGACACAAATGAATGAAGTAAAGATAATCGTTTATTATGAGAGATGATATGTGATAATTAAGCCTTATCAAAAAGTCTTTGGCACTTAGACTCCACAGGGAGATTTTGTAATCAAAAGGCACCGTCCTGAGCAGCAGCAAGATAAACCCCGCCCCCTGCAGTCCAGACAGTGGTGGTGGTGGCTGATGACTCTGTTGACTGATAGACTGATGAGGATGATGAAATGAAGAAGCTGAAGATCTACGAAGACTGGGCAGTGATGGGGAGATGGAGAGGTTCTCCAAACTGCAGCATGAAAGACTCATATTTAAACAGACATCCACAAGATGACAGACTTACAGTGAAGGTGTGTCACTGTGCTTCTGGACAGATGAGAACAGCTGATATCTTAATTGACCACTCCCAGACAATGACGGCAAAGAAATTATGAATGAGCATGCTTTAGAGCAGTGAATACACGATGGTGTGAGAAATAAACTACAGGTCTACACATGCAAAAGAATAGTCTACTTGACTGAACTTCTGGTAGAGCTTCATGTCTCTTTTCCACACACTTCACCCCCAGCTTCTATTAGAACCATTAACACACAAATATTTTCCTCTCCGCTGCTCCACTCTGAAAGGCTGAACAGTTGAGTCCCCTCTTATTCACCATTGCCATCAAGCCACTTGCTGTGGCTCTCCAGCCACATCTACATGTTACAGGAGTACTCAGATATGGTGTTGAATATACAGTTTTGCTTTATGTTCATGATCTCTGAGTGTGTTTCTCTGACCCCTCAGTATTAGTTCCAACAGCTCTCATTATTTTTACCACTTGTGGTTGCATATCTGGCTGTAAACTTCATTTGGTCAAAAGTGAGATGTTTAAGGTTGCCTCACATCGTACTGTATACTTAGATATTCAGTGGATAGTCCAATTTGATTTTCAGTGCTTGTCTTTCTTAAATTTATCCCTAGCAAGATCACTTTTGTTTAAATTAAGTTAGTAGTTTTCCTATTTGTTCCGATGTCTACCCATTGCATGTGATGTTCTTGTTGTATATATGTATATATGTATATATGTATATATATATATATATATATATATAGAGAGAGAGAGAGAGAGAGAGAGAGAGAGAGAGAGAGAGAGAGAGAGAGATGTAGATATATATAATAACAATAGTAACAAAAGCTTGAGAGCAGTTCAGTTCTGGCTTCATCTAGTTCAATCATTTCCAGCAGGAAATCCATTATTCCACCTGTCTTTAATATATGGATAATATATCTCTCTTCTTTGTATAATCTCATCCACTCACTAAACCCTATCTCAGTGCACACTATTAAAACACTATGGGAGGATGATTTACATTTTGAAATTGAAGATGACATGGGATGAGTGTGTATGGCAGGTTCACTCCTTCATCTCTGCTAGGCACGGGTTGCTGCAATGTTAAGGTTCTTCATCGCTATCTAGAATGTACGAGGATGCTGATCCTGTCTGCGATACATATTGTCAGTCTCCAGCTACCTATATCCATATGTTTTGGATTTGCCCCTCTCTGCATACTTTTGATAGGAAAAATTCAATGCATTCTCATAAACTGTCCCTGTCTCTGTCAAACCATCTGTAATTACTACATTATTTGGAGTATGTGTGTAGGTGATATGTTAAAATTTTCCAACTGACCACTGTCAGCCCAACACCAGACAATTGCTGATATATTCATGCAGGTGTGTGTGCGGAATCTATCACTCAACACTTGGCACATTACATGTACATTTAATATGAATGCCTGTGTAAATGAAAATTCATAGCATCGAACCCCAGCAGGGCCGCTGGGTGGGTCATAGAGGTCAAGACTGCACTGTTCCGCCTCTGATAACTAGTGAATGCATTTCACTTCACCATTATCCATGGTGGTGGTGACAGTAATGGTTTTTATATGTATCTATGGTGCAAAATCTACATTACAAAAGCTTGCATCTGATCTGCACAAAAGAGCCAGTAACAGCATACCCTGCCTGATAGCTGAGCTCATAAAGGTCGTAGGAAAGAGCAAAGGTGGAGGAAGATGCATGCCCTGTCCTCCTCTTCAAGCTGTAATGACACTTGAGATTAGCCTTTTTCAGCACTGGCACACTATGTGTGTTGCATTCAGGGGACAATTGGAAGGATTGTTTCATGTTATTTTCTTTTATCACTGGAAAAATTGTTAGAGAATTTTTGATTGTTTTTTTTTTTATATTATCTTTCTCTTTTTTCTATTCTATTTGCTAGATATTCTATCCAGCAAATAGTCATAAGCCAGCTGTTCCCGACCTCTGCCTTGACTCCTCTAGCACCATCATCGGGTCCAGTTTTAATATGCCGTACTTTGGTTCATCACCAAAATCCTAATCTAATGGCTCCCATCAGCCACAGCTTTAAATTGTGGTTAGTGCGAAGTAGTGCTGTGTGATATGGATAAAAATTTATATCCCGATATAGGTAATTTTATATCCCGATAACAATATATATCCCGATATAGTATTTTTACTTAAAATTATATATATACACACATGGAATGAATGCCAATTCCTCTGATCTTTTCTCCTTTTATTTATAAAACACATATTTTATATATAAAGGGACAAGACAATTAAAAAACAGTAAAAAGTCTTTTTAGTGCCAGAGTCCCTCTTTTTTTTACTACTTTCTGTTTTGTTACTAGACAATTAAAAAAGTTAAAAATAAAATAAATAAAACACAAAGCACAAGTGCGAAGTATCAAATATTCAAATCAAATCAAATCAACTTTATTTATATGGCACTTTTCATACTTTATAGTAATACAAAGTGCCTCACAGGGGTTAAAAACAACAACATTACAAAACAGTGTGACCCCAAACCTCCCACCCCCCCAAATATACACAGAGATACACAATTACATACAGTCACGCACATACATGGACAGACATACATACCCACACCCACAAACTTACACACACCCACATACATACACTAACTGTCGCTGAGGAGACATGGCTGGGCACCAAGAACCGAGGTGAGGAAGAAGCTACCATTTGGGGGTCACGCACACCGAGAGGAATCATGGTCCATGACTGCGGGGGCGCTGACACAGGGACCACCCCAGCCCAGGCAGGCAGGAGGCTCCACACCAAGGTGTAAAGCTCTCTAGCTACCTGTGCCAGGGCCATCCATGGAACAGCACCCCCATCGGTGAACCAGAATCAAATCCCGGTGTGGTAGGCCCCCAGGAGGAAACACTGGAAAATGAGGGGCTAGAACACTAAAATAAGATAAAAGGTATAGAAGCTAAAACTGAGAATAAAACAATAGAATGTATAAAATAGACCATAAGTAATGACTAAAACAATTGAAATAAAACATTGAGGTAACCCAATAAAAAATGAATATATATATGATATTAGAAAATGTAATAATAAAGGTCAGCTTAAGAAATTATAAATAGCTAAATGAGTCAGTTAAAAGCCTGATTAAAAAGATGGGTCTTGAGCCTCTTTTTAAAAACATCAACATTCTCTGCGGCCCTGAGGCTCTCCGGCAGGCTGTTCCACAATCGGGGGCCATAATAACTGAATGCCGCCTCCCCGTGTGTTCTAGTTCTAATTTGTGGTATCGTTAAAAGGCCAGCACCGGAGGACCTCAGGGTCCGCGAGGGTTGATACGGTAAAAGTAATGCAGATAAATAAGAAGGCCCAAGATTGTTAAGACACTTAAAAACTAGTAAAAGAACCTTAAAATCGATCCTGAAATATTAGCACACACACAAGCTAAACTGTAATCATGAACATGGTAAACATATCTGCTAAACATCAGCATATTAGCATTGTCATTATGAACATGTTGACATGTGGATGTTAGCATTAAGCTCAAAGCATTGTCATGCCTAAGTACCACCTCAAAGAGCAGCCACCATGGTTGTAAACTTGTACTCTTCTATGTCTTGCAAGTTATTCCGATGGCCCAATACTTCGAGGTACAAAGGCTGAGTTAGCTGAGATGAAAGCTGCCTGAAATGGGGATTGCATTGATTGGATGCTTCTCCTGGGCATCTAGAGGTTAGGTGAGTAGGTTTAAATAATGTAAAAGTGATCAAAACCTGATGTTCAACATAGACTAGTATAGTTTAGTGAACATTAATACCTTCTGAAAAATGAACTTCTTTTAGAAGTTTAACCCGTCTCCAAAGATTTCTCTCCACTAGAAACATTTAACCTTCCTCATTAAGAACATCCCCAGCTGATTTAATCCCTGTCACATTTCACCTTTGTCATTTGATCCAATGGCTGCTTTCCAGAGGAGAAAGTTGCTGACAGGGGTGCAGGACAGAGGACTGCTTGCATTTCACTCCATAGGAAGACCAGTGTCAGGTTTCTTCTTCAGACGTGATCACTGTAAAAATCATTAGATATATGCATATTTACAGGACAGTATTGAAATCCATAAATCAGTGTGCTCTCTGGAAATATATGGAAGCACTACAGGGTGCTGTTCATGCTGTGTGCTTTCATACCACATGCTTGCCAGTGCATTTGCTCATCCACACGTGTAAGTGCCTACACGCATCATTTCCAGCTGTGTGACCACTCATTCCTGTGTGTGTATGCTCATCATATCGGTTCATATTACTTCAGCTATTTCACAGCTTATTGATGGATTCATTTGCCTCAGGCATGTTGGCCCTTGGGCCAGTACAATATTGCTTACTTCCGTCTTTTCTCTACAGTAGCTTAGATATATTAATGCCATATCCTCTTGTCTTTAATAGCTGCAATCTCAAAAGTTTTTAGCTGTGTCGTCAGGGTCTGACCTTGGAATGCATTGTGCCTATCACACATAGCACTGCATGTGTGATGCAAAGTTAGGTGGAAAGGTGCAATAAAATGGCAGCTCCATGCAAATGGAAAAGAGACAACGAGGCGAGGTGATGGCATTTTGGTGAAAATTGTGTTTTGATCTTGCATTCATGAATAGATGCCCAAGGACCAGGTTTGTTTTGATATACAGTGTCACTCTATAGTTTGAATTTCATCAGTAAAATGAAACTAAAAACTTGACTGTAGAATGATACTGAAAAATATCAATAATTACTGAATTCAGTGCTTCACAACCAGTAAATCCATTTCAATTTACATAAAAAATACAAAGTTAATATGATTGTAGCCGTAGAGCTAGTAAAGCATATGCACTGAGCTATTGATGAGTGCTGAAACAGTTAAAAGACTAAAGGTTTAGTGAGATGAGAAGTCTGATTACAGTCTCATGTCTCTGTGTTAAATATGTAGCTTGAGTAAGGATGTTGTTAGTCAAGCTTCAAGGGTGTAGGTTTGGTTGCAGAAGTTTGGGGGACATGATGAAGTCAGGGGTTCTTAAACATACCAATAGACTTAAGTATTTCCAGCATATATATCATCTTACAAAATAATATGTTCTGATGAATGCTCTTCGTGTTTTCTGTGTAAATACTAATTAAATAGCTGTATTACTGATGCACTAATGCTATGCACATACACATGTGGTTTTGTTGATAAAGACCTGATAGATTATGTTGTTTTACAATTGCCTCAACTTTGATTGATGTTCAATACTAGCATATGTTTAGGAGTTTAGAATTACACATTATCATCTGTAAATCAAAACCTACATTAAACTATTTTTCTCTGAAGAATGTGCAGATAGAGGTCGTTTTTTAACCCTGAGTAGTGACTGCAGATTTTCCATGTTAACATCAGACAGCCCGAACCTTCTCCTGCTACCCGCTAGCTACTGATAGCAAAGCTTATTGCTTTGAGAGCACTGTGATAGCTGAAGGCAACCTTGATGTGTGTGTCAGCATTATGGCAAATGAACAGTAAGTGTGAAGGTGGCGCAAAAACAGGATTTTGAAAAGTTGGGTGGACAAAGCCAGACTAACTGTATGCCTCCGCCTACACTCTTTATGTTTCTACTTAGCTTACAGACATGAGACTGACATTTAGCCTCTCATTTCATTCATTTCTTTCAGGTCTGGGATGACCCATGGTTTGTTATTGGGGTAAATTCAATTGGAATTTATTTCAGACTTATTAAATACAACCTGAAGCCTTTCCATTTTGCCTTGCTATAACAGCACCATGGGTGGGCTGTGCAGAGTGGAGTACGGTAGACTGTTTTAACCTCATCTGTACATATATGAAATTTATGGTGCTGCACACCATCTGTTACGGACTCGAGACACAGAAAGGCCAGGACCCAGCATGCAGAGACAATAAACTCTGGTTTTTAATGTCCAAATACAAAGTAACAAATAATACAACAAAAATCTCCACAAGGGGAAAAAACTCCTAGACTTAAGCAAAGGCGACAGAACAGAAATCTCCATGTGGGGGAAAAATAGCACTAAACAAAGTTACAACCAAAAATCACCTCATAAGGGAGAAAAACTCAGCTAGAGTAAGTAGAACAAAAAATTCACCTGCAAACAGGGATAACACTAGTGAAGTCAGCGATATAATAAACTCGAGATACAATCAACTGGAGACCACGCTCCGTGAGACACAAATGGCTGGACGAACAATCATCTGGCAACGAAGAGAGAGCGGAGCCAACTTAAGAAGCCGCACGCTGATGAGCGCTGATGTGGCTCAGGTGCATCTCAGCGGCATAGCCGGAGAAAACTCAGCACAGCTCCCGCCTCGCTCTAAACTGTTAAGAGAAGTGAGAGAGGAAACACAAGCAAAAAACACAAAAACCAAGCGACCAAAGAGCACAGCCATAACAGCATCATCATCATCATCGTCATCATCACATCATCATTCCTGAGGTTGTGACCCAGATATTTTACTTTGTTCACCAGCTTTTGGTCTAGGGCTGGGCGATATGGCTGAAAACTCTATTGCGATATGTGTTTTATATTGGTCGATATCGATAATTATTGATATTTTTTGTGACCTATTGAAAATAAGGACCAGGAGAAAAATACATTCAATTTAAACATTTTTATTTTAAATCCCCTCAGCTATCAAGGCAGAAAGGAAAGGAAATGTCAACACAACCATGGAAAACACTCAATAATAAATGTAAAAAAAGTATAAAAATGTAAACAGAGAGAAACCTGAGAACTTTTTTTCTGCAGGTTTAGTGCAGGAAGTTCACAAGCTGATTCACCCTCTGCTGAATGAAATGTATTCAGATATGTGCAGTGTTTTGGAAACATAGCAGAAACTGAGGTGGACTTGGTTTAATAAGTTTGTGGTGTTACCGGTCTTGGTGGGGACGACGGTCTTGCTAAAGTTACAGACCACATTGGTCTGATTACGGTCCGACTCATAACATCCAAAAAAATGCCATACTGGCGAGCTGACTTTCCCTGTTTTATCGACAATTTCTTCGCTTGATGCAGCGCTTTCTATTTCTCATGTCACTCCTCACGAAGCAGCAAACATGAGACAACGACACGGCTCAACCAAACTTGATAATGTTACATGATTGGCGTGTTAGCGTGTCTCTCTCACTGATTAGCGATTACTCCCTACGTTGCTCAGTTACCTGAGAGCGAGTGCCTTTGTTCATGCAACCAACCTTGCTTCGCAACTTCAGGTTTCTTCCGACAAAGAAAAAAAATTATCGAATGTTTTAGCAAAAACATTTTTTATTGATTTTGATGACGTGTCTATCGCGAGACATAACGCTATCGTTTTATCGCTTGGTCAGCCATAAAGGATGATTTTGCTTTTGCTTATCCACTTTTTAGAGTTACATACGATGCCATCTTGCACACAATGTCTCTGAGAATTTGCTGTAAGCCAGCACAGTAAAAAGACAGGACGACTAAGCCATCAGTATAGATTGGATGGTTAATAAGATGTGGGGGACGGGCCCACCGTACATCCAAGGTTACATTTTTTAGTAAGAACATTCACTTACAGACTGAAGGGAACATGTGGGTCGGCCCCTCTTTCTTGTACTTTAGTAAACAATTTGCCATGATTAATTCTGTCGCATGCAGGAAATGCACAAATACTGTAGTAATAAATCTTTTATGCTTTCAACAACTTCCTTTGGTGTATATATACACAAATCTGTGCTGTGTTTAACACACTTCACCAGGTCTAATGACCGCACCATCAGTATTAGGAACATCACCAACATGAAATTTATTACTTTTAACACAGTTAAAAATGTTTTCTCCACTGTTCAGCGATATGTTTGGACCCAGAAACCCCATCAATACTGGATGGCAACATCACTCTTATTGATCATGGCTGTGGAGTCTTCCCTCATGGCCTGCTCATTTGTTTTAATAAAGGGTACAACGTATTTAAATCTAGCATTTGTTTGTTTTTCGTGTTCACACTCTGGGCTATGCCTCACTTTTCCTCATAAGTTTTTAAAAGCTTCTCTGGCCTCCAAATGGAGTTCAGACACATGTTCGTCCCATCCTGTCCTGAAATGATGTTGTTTACCCCTTACTTGGCAGAATGATTTACAGCCACTCCTTTGACAATTTAAAATTGTATCATATGTTTTACATAGATAACTAATGTGGTTTTGGCTCTTAAAGTTAATGTTGCCACACAGAATAACATCAAGTGGATTATCAGTATAAATTCCCAAAGGCATCATCTGTTAGCCTTGACCAACCTAATTTTCCACTTTTTCATTATTATATTATTATTATGTATCAATATCATAACTGGTCAACTCAGGTACACTGTCAACATTTAATATCATTGAGACAGGTTTGTGTCTGTTGTGGCCAAATCAATAATGATTGTCTGCCAGCAACAACACTTTGGAAAGGACCAACTTGATATCTTGACCAAACTGAATTAAGTGCTGATCAAAAAGGGAGTTATTATCTCAAATATCAGTGTTCATATCACACACAATCAATATAACCAAAGATATAATGTTTATGAACTTTCTCTAATTAAAGAACTTATGAAAGTAAGCCTATTGAGATATACGTCCTCATTTTGGTAACATTCATAAGGAGGGTAAACACTTAGCATTACTTGTTATATAGTACTTTGATTACTATATACCATCTCTAGCACTAATTGGTGGATCATATTTCTTATGCCAAGAAATGACCACCCTCTCAGGTGTTCTGCCACGCACTGTTACCATTCTTAAATCTGTTGTGGACTCCCCTGTTTCATGGAATTCCTCGTTAAAAGAATTAAGTTTATCTAAGTCTTGGTTAGCTAATAAAGTCTCTTGTACAAGATATCAACCTTCTCCAGGAGCTTGTCAGTAACTGCATCACACTTTGTATCCCCGGCACAGACATGTTCCTTGCAGCAACAAGTGTTTTTCCATATTGTAAAGCTTCGCTGTCTTTGTGGGTACAGTTAAGCCCTCTCAGAAATAAATGTATCCTGATATGGCAAGCATTGCATTATTGATATCTTGACATAAGTCCAATGAGACATCCCAAAACAGTCCCTCAAGGCTGTGGTCACCTGACTGGTGTAGCACTTGAATTCTTTTTCCATGCTTTTTCCCAACACAAAGGGGTTGGATACACAAGCAAGAACCGAATCATATCATGGTCAAGCTTCCCAGCCCTGCCACTGTCTTGGCATGAGCCTCTCCATATTCCCATGGCACCAGTTGAAGCAGCCGACCTCCAGAGTAAGACATGTCCCATATTGATTGCACGCTGGTAGAAGTTCAGTCATAGTGCAGAGACTGACATGGTCTAATATCAGCTCTGCCATACTGGATGACTTTGCGTCAGCCAATGCTATTAGACTGTGTGTAGTGCTGGCAGCTTCCTTGACATCAGCTGAGGGTGCAATACAGACAACAAAAAGACTGACTGATGTATTTCACAGAGCAGGTATGGTCTTAGGTTGACTGCTCAAAGTTCATTGTCTTTTGTGCAGATTGTGTGCTACACTGTGATTAAAAATAAAGCCCTCCAGGTCAACAGCTGAGCTGTGGTCATTTTCTGTGAGCCAGGTGAATCAGACAGGATTGATGCTAATCGGAGAGGTACTGCATACCCTAACCCTAACCCCTAACCCCTCATCCAAACCTAACCCTGCACTTCATCAGCTTTCTTCTGTATACTCTGGATGTTGCTGAGTATGATGGATGGAAGTGTTTGTCTGAAAGGTTTCCTCTTAATCTGAGTCTGGACACCCAATTTTTTGCCATGCATCCTTGTTCTGATTAGGAGGACTGGAGCAACTAAGGACTGAGAAAGTAGTGGAATGCTCCAAAAAAGCCTCTTTGGAACATTCAACGGGTGAACAGGTTCATTGGTAACAGGTGGTAATATCATGATTGGGTATGAAAGGGGCATCATGGAAAGGATGGAGAGAGGTTCACCACTTTGTGAACACATGAATGGATGAAGGAGATTACTACAGTGACTCCGGAACACTTCAGAAAACTATTTTCAGTAAACACAGCGTGTTTGCAAACAAACAAACACATGTAGATGGAGTGCACCAGACCGTGTGGCTGCAATGAGTATGCTCCACTCACCTTTTCCCCATGAGACAGTTGACGAGGGCGTGCAGAGGGAAGATTGTCAGATGAGAGCAGCAATTTGCATCAGAATGTGTTCCCACATCAGAACTCACAGACATGACATGCTCAGTTTTAGATTCATTGTCACTTAAACTTTTTCTTAATATCATGACCTCCATTATTAATAAATCCACAAACTCAGCTTAAAATGATCAAGTGTGAACAGATTGAGTGATCCACTGATAATTATCTGTGCATCAACAGGAACTGCTAATAGCTAATTCATCATACTTTTAATGGTGCCAATTTGTCAGAATTTGCAGCCCACTGCAGACTCGCTGAGCCTACGGATATATTATATTTTCTTGTTTGCCTTTTTCTCCCAGCAAGCCTTCCCCTTCGGTTGATTTAAACCCTACAGCCACAGCATAAATATCATCTTTTCCTTCTGCACTGCAAAGCTTAAATTGAAAATGCAAACATTTTAAAATAAAGTAAGACAAGATCTTTAATCCTCATCTCCTCTTCCTTTGGCTGCAGTGTTGTTATTATTTCCTATGTGAAAACCACTGAATGGAATCAGGCGGTGATCTCTGTGGATAGCTCAGCTCATTTATATTTCATCTTTCATGTGTTGTCATCATCCTCAGACTCAAGCAGCAAACAGCTTGAGCAGTTGCTGAATGCATTCTACCTCTTGCTACATCAATTTGCTTTTGTTGCATTGTTTTGGCATTTCTTTTATCTTTCTTACATCCCATCTCCTGCGCTCTTCTCTGCATGTGTGTGTGTGTGTGTGTGTGTGTGTGTGTGTGTGTGTGTGTGTGTGTGTGTGTGCGTGCAAGAGACAGAGAGAGAGAGAGAGAGAGAGAGAGAGAGAGAGAGAGAGAGGGGATCTGACTGGTTTCATTAAGGTCCACTCTCATCTGACAGGTTAGTGTCGACAGGTGAGGGACACACACACACACACACACACACACACACACACACACACACACACTCATTGTTTGGTTGTGCTTTTGCCCTCAGTCTCTTCATTCTGTTTGTTTTCTGAAAAAAAAAAACGTTGTTGTTGTTGATTGACATAAAGTAAATGAAATACGTGTTTTATTTTAAGAAAAACAACATATGGGCATGCTGTAACATGAACAATGTATTTGGAAGGATTTCCTTCGTCATTTCCATCCTGTCAGTTTTTGCAAATTGTGTCTGTCATTCCAGATAATCAGGATTATTCTGTTTAGTGAAATCAACTTGCATCCACATGAACAGGTTTAGGTGCTATTTGAAAGGTTCCATCCTCACTTAAATGAAGAAAAAGCTTGGAAAACAACTAAGTCTCTGCTTTTTCCCTGCTCTTGTAAACCATATTGTTTTCCAAGTTACTATACTGAGTCTCAGCTGGCTACTACACATACATGACATGTCTGTACAGTGTGATTGGCTGCACCGACATTCAAATTGGCTGATCACAGACAGAGGCGACAGAAAGTTCACTTCTTAACGTCGCTGTCACACAGCAAACACCCTGAGCAGGCTTACATCATAGCTTTTGGAAAGCTGGATTTCCTCAACCACATGAAGACACAAGTGTTTCCTGATTTATCCACTGTAGAGAGCAATTTACTCAGTTTTTAGGTGTGAAAAACCTTGGCTTAGTGTGCACCCAAGATCACAACTGAGAGGAAAATGTGCTTTTTAGTCATGAGGTTTTAGGAAGTGCAATGCTGGTTTGTCTGTCAGTCTACCACTTTTTGCATAGATACAGTAGTCAGGGTTTCCAGACAATGTGTTCGAAAGACTTTGGCCTCCCTGTCAACATTGAAATTGAAACTGTCCACATGCCCCTTACTTTTACACAAGTCTACACACATTAAACCCCAAAATCAACACCAGGCTTTAAAGCATGAGAGCAACAAGACTGAGTTAGCTGGTTCCTGCATTAAGTGACTGCAGTCAGGTGGTCAGAATCAGATCCTGGGTTTAAAGTGAAATGCTGTGAATGTCCCTGCATTATAGCAATGAAAACACAAATTCAGCTTTCAGTTTATTTATGTATCACTTAAAAGATATATACACATCACTTACACATTATGCTTCACTGGTGGTTCTGAGAGACTGCTTGTAGGTAAGACAGTTGGTAAGAGAGGATGCTTCAAAAACAGAGGGCAGAGATAGTTTAGTCCAAAAAGTCATTGGTTTAGCCTGTTTCTGCTCCTCTTGGCTGAAGTTATGCTTGGCAGATTTGTCACTTTTCCCTCTGTGTGATACACTGAAGTTCATGTAGTATGTTTTACAAAAAGCCTGACTTTGACCAACGTTTCTCTTCTTTAAGTACAAGTAAACCTCCTCCCATTTAATGAGATACTTGCACAAACTTTTAGCCTTTTGGGCAGTTCCTCTGTCCCTCTCACATCCATCCTTCTTCTTCTTCTTCTTCTTCTTCTTCTTCTTCTTCTTCTTCTTCTGGCTTTATTGACTGTTTGAGTGAATAGCTCCTTATCAATAGATGTTACAGTTAATGATGATGATCGACTCTGGCAGTGAGCCAAAAAGTCCATATTCCATAGTCACCTGTTCCATGGACACACAGACAATGACAAAGCTTGTACTAATTTCAGTCCAATCTGATGCTGTTATGGATGCTGGTGTGACTGTGGACATGTCTGTCTCATGTTTGTTTCTCTCTCTGTCTCTGTTACACACATGGATGAGCTCATAACCCATGCATACTCATAGACAACGTATCCTCCATATTGGAGCATTCCTATTAGTGAATGGATGATGCCCATTAACACACGCATGATGTATCTCTCAGGGGACTGAGTGTCTCTCAGATTGAATTAAGACAAACTGTGTTAACTGATTATTCTCTGAGTCTGTGAATCCTCTTTGATCCAGTTAGAGAGATATTCTTTGCTCAAGCAGGGACTGTGTGTGTGTGTGTTTGCTGGCTGATAATTGAAGCTAGCGCAGACAGAGACCTTCTGACCTCATAAATTTCAAACATAATTCCAGCTTTGATGGCTCTATTAAACCAATCTTGACTACTGGCTCTTTTCAGCGACAGTGTACAGCAACAGCTCCCTGATGCCCTCCTATCAACTTAGTATTATTCATACGGTGTTAAACTTGCTCTCTAATGCACATTTACTCATCAGTAAACAACATAACATGATTGCTTTTTGTTTCTGCCTCTTTCTGCTATATGGTGATTAGAGTTAGACCTGTAATTTTGTACCTACTGTCGTCTTCATTACTGAATGAATCACATTTTGTCTTTCATAATATTGGTTTGAACTATACAGAGATGATTTTTAGCAATGCTAGCAGCTGTAGGGATGGAGTGCAGTGCTGGTTGGTTGGTTCACTGCTGTGATCCAGACTTATACTTCACGGATTGAGATGAAATTTGGTACAGACATTTGTGGTGCCCAGAGGATGAATCCCACTTATTCACACCATGTACATTTAGCAAAATGTAATTTGTTTAAGAGCATTTATGAGAGCGTGGTTTTGCATGTGCATGGTGTGGCAAAATATAATCTGATTGCAAATGATGTGTACTTTGGGCCCTGTAATCCATATAAATTAGAGTAATGCTACCCAGGCTAGGCAATTTACACTGATTCTAAAGATGTTCCACCTCACCAGTTTTGAGCTTTGGAAGAATGCATGGAGTGTCCTTCTTGTGAGTGCAGCATTAAGTGTCTTTCTTCTGAGCTTTGTAACACCAGCTACAGCACAGATAGTTAGTTGATGCGCTCCCAACCTGATGGCCAGCTTTCTGTTGTTGATCTGGTGTGTTGAACTGGTGAATTTGGACAGAGCACGTTCACTTTTGTCAACACGCTTCACTATTATGGTATTTGTCCTGCGGTTATCTGTCCTGTCTCTTTAAACAGACTGATGAAAGGCAGTGGTTGAATGTAACAAGGTACATTTACTTAAGTACCACACATAAGTACAAATTTAATTTGATTTAATTTAATTTAATTTAATTTATTTATTTGATTAGGACAATGCATATTAATTGACATGTCAGCAGAAGCATCAATGAAAATATGCCGGAGTTAGCATTAAATGCTAATTTTAATCCGTTGTCCTAAGGCAGGTGTTTAAAAACATAGAGGCAATACATTATACAATACACAAAAACACTATGACAAATGGATAACACATGTAAAAGATCTCACAGAATAAGTTCCAATTCACATTTCAATTCACACAAAAGACAAAAAGGTTACTCGTGAGAGCAGGTCTTATTTGTTATTAACCACTGCTTAAGGGTCTTTTTAAAGGTGGTGTAGTTGTGGCAGCTTCTAACATGAGCTGGCAGTGAGTTCCAGGACTGCGTTCCTCTAATGGAGGCCACCATTTGGCCAAATTTAGTCCTGCGTCGTTGTACTTCACAATCTCCTCTGCACAGTGCTCTGGTGTTTACTCTAGAGGATTTTTTCTTTATGAAGTCTTGTAATGGTGGAGGGGCTAAACCATTCAGAACCTTATAAATGAGGCAAACATCCAAAAACAACTTGTAGCTATCAAAGTCCAAAATTTTGTACTTATTAGTAATTTTACAATAATGGTATTTTGAAGTGTTTAGCGTGAGTGTTTTCTTGTCATGCCACTCTATACTTCTACTTCACTACATTTCAGAGGGAAATATTGCACTTTTTCCGGAACTACATTGATCTGACAGCTTTAGTTATTAGTTACTTTGCAGATTAAGATTTTTACATACAAACAAGATGTTATATAATATGCTGCTTTGTTATAAATTAGTTATTAATTACCATTGTACCTACAAATATATACAAGCAGAGCTAAAATGATTAGCTGATTGATTGAATGGTTGATTGAATGGTAACTGTTTTGATTTCATGTAAAAATGCCAAACATTGGTTGGACTAAACAAATATTGTGAAAGCGTCATTATTTTCAGAAATTCTACAAACAAGACAAGCAAATGGATTACAAGAAAATAATCAGGAGATTAATCCATAAGGAAAACAATGTATTTGACTCTACTCCACCTCAACCGACTACAACAGTAAAATCCTGCTTTGACATTAATGCATCACAAATGACCATTTAATAATATAATAGTGTAACTGGTTGTTTTTCTGCATTCAGTACTTGTATGTTTGATAGTTGTGGAGTACATTTTCCTGATTAAACTTTTACTCAAACAATATTTTTAATGCAGGACATTTACTTACAATGGAGTATTTTTACAGTGTTATATCAGTAATTTTACTTAAATGGGATGACTAAGTACTTCCTCCAGAATAGATGAAAGGTCTCGTAGATCAGACATGTAATGAGACAATTTTGTGCCTTCAGACTTTCTCACCCCTCCTCCTCCTCCTCCTCCTCCTCCTCCTCCTCCTCCCCCCCCCTCCTCCTCCTCCCCCTCCCCCTCCTCCTCCTCTCCTAAGGCTAGCTGGCTGGCTGCATCACCTGTTGCGTGTCTCGACCTAATGTTGCATACCTTCCCTGCTGCTCTCAGCTGGGAGAGAAGAAAAGGAAGGATATTAAAAGAGAAAGGAAAGAAAAAAAGAAGAGCTGGAGAGCTGTCAGATAGTCAGACACCTGGCCTGTTGGAGCGGGCAGGAGGTTATTAGGGGGAGACGTGTGTATGTCTAATATATATATATATATATATAGGAAGGTGCTAGCCTTCGGCTGTTGTCAGAGCAGCACAGAGAGAAGAGTGGAGCCAGACAAAGAGGGAGAAACAAAGACACAAATAACCTGTCAGAAAGAAAGAGAACTTTTAGAGATAACAAGTGGAAAGTATCTTTAGCTTGCCAGAAATAGTGTCATTTTTCTTTTTGAAAGAAAAGAGAAAGTGTTACAATAACTTCGAGTCTGTAACCTTGTGTCTTTAAAAGAAATATAATCTTTACTGGAGGAGTAAGTGCTGTGTGTGTGTGTGTGTGTGTGTGTGTGTGTGTGTGTGTGTGTGTGTGTGTGTGTGTGTGTGTGTGTGTGTGTGTGTGTGTGTGTGCACATATACCCACAAATCCCCTCTCTGCACTCTGTGAAACTTGTGTTTACATGATGTGGTTTCACAGTGTTTTCTTCCAGAGTATTAATTCTGTCAGTCAAAGTGCATGACAGCATAGTCAGAACTCAGCAAACCGTAAGTACAACCAGCCTCCTCACATGAAACATATAGAGTGTTTTCTCTCGTGGGTGCGTCTCCAGCTGCGTTCACTTGTCAGTCTGTTGACCTTTGCAGTGGCCTGGCTGTGTGTGTTTGGTATACAAAGGTGCAGAAGGCAGCAGAGTATCAACAGCACACTCTCATGTTGACACGTTCAGGCTAAGCTTTACTAAGCTGCACATGTTTGGACACTAATTAACGATGCTCAGCCAATACAAGTGCTAACAAAGAGCGAGATGCAGGATGAAAGCAGAGAGGGTAGACCACTGGGTAAACAAGTGTCAAACATGTATTTGTTTTGGTGATAATAACAGTGGAGTCCTCATGTCAGGTCTCAACACCCATTTATGTGCCACTTTTTATCAACACATATTGAATCCTGGTGAGAGTCAACGCAGTGAGCAGTGAATCCATGTGGACTCTCGTGTAACTGAACATCAGCAGAGAGCTGTTGTAGTTTTGCCAGTGAGTGCTGAGATCAGGAAACACAACAATGCTACAGTGAGCAAGGAGCAGCCAGATGATCAGACAGGTTGTAAACAAGCCAACAGTTTAGCCAGATTTCCTAAACCACTTTATTTGGGAGTAAAAAACGAAAATGAGAATGTTTTCGACATTTTGGAGAATAATTCTACCGTTCGTCTTCATTTTATTAATCTGGAGGCTTGAGACCTGAGATGCTGGGCAAAACTATAAAGTTCTTGCTGCGCTAATCAGCATTTTTATTTTTACATGTGATCGTATGAGTAATGTGAAAGGGCTCAATCATAGTGACAAACACATCACCTGAATGCAGTTCCCCTGAAGTCTAAGCAACATTGTTTGTGTCTCTCAGCTTACTGTTTCCACACTCTCACCATTGTCATCAACATCAACATCAACATCAACATCAACATCAACATCAACATCAACATCAACCTCACTTCCAACAGCAGCAGTTCTCAGTGTAAAGCTCTGATAAACCCTCTGTACACTACTGAGCCAGCACCAAAAATCAGGCAGACAAAGCAACTGGCTGTTGAACATACTGCCGCATTTATCAGCTAAAGAGTCAGATGTTACCTCCTGGTGTTGGTGGAGGCCAAAACAGAGCTAAAAAGGAGAGAGAGTATTGCAGTTTGTTCTCCAGGTGGACACAAACATGGCTCCAAATGAATGCTGCCTGTCATGTTTAAAAAGGTTGGTTAACACGTTGCCATATCAAAATAATATGACAATATGTCAGTGTTTGCGTTACCCAAAAGATTGATAATCGCAGATTTAAAATATCAGTTCTTGTTGATTTGGTGACACCCTTGGTTACTGTGGGAAGTGTCAAAGTTCAATTCAATGAAAAAGGAGAATACATATTTACATTATTATCCTTTAAATAACAGTTTAAAAATGCTGTATTCAGCTTTTAGAACTGCCATTATGGTATGTTGTTGCAATAAACAAATGTAATTAAAGTGACTGCAAACTTGATCCTCGTGCCAGTGCACCGAGGCAAAGGCAGATGTGTTGTAAAATCCATCCCAGTGGCGTGAAATATAAAAGTCATTTAGAGGTCACTCGAGGCAGCCTCTCATAGTGATCGCTCATATTGCACATTTGAGCAGTTGTGGTCTGATTAGTTTTCCTTGCGTTGCCTCAGTGAAGTACTGTAGATTCCATAGTGTCGGGACAGCAGTACTATTCATTAAGGCCTATAAAAAAATCCAAGAGGTTAGATATGTCTTTGAGTCTGACACATACTAAGCCTCACATTGGTACCCTACTGTGTAGCTACAAGTGTGTATAATATGTCATGCTGTCTCACTATTAGCCTGGTTCAGGGCATTCCAGTCCAGGGGAAGAATAATGGGATCCTTTCACAGGTGGAGGGATCTGGGAATGTTGTTAACGGCCCTTAAGATGGGGAGGACGTCTCCAGGGTCTGAAACATTCCTTCACTCTGCGTTCACCTAAATGGAGGAAAAGAGAGGAGGACAGGGAGGGGAGAGCAGCCAGGAGCAGTTATCTGGGTCATCCCGGTGTGGAGGAGAAGAGCAGTCTTTCACCTATGCTTTTACTTATAGGTGGAGATAGAAAGTGGGGCATTCAAATAGAGCTTACATTGTTTGGTTTAGGCATCAGTTTTGGGCATGATTCCAATTTTTAGGAGTGAAAGGAAGCTTCAAAATTGGGAGAGGTGGTCTATGCTTCCTCCACTGTTTATCTTTCCACTGGATATGAAGTCTAGGCCGCCCTGTCTGTGTGGGAAATGCCAGCCTTCCTCACACAATTTTACTTGGTGTTTCTGTTCAGACGGTTGCTGTCACATACTGTAGAGGAACTGTCGCAATAGCTACGTCTTCCAAGACAAACCCTGGAATACTCCACAATAAATTTTTTGAAGCCCTTATTTTGGTTTTATTATTTGGATGTCAGTGTCATAGAGCTGCAGTTTTGCTGCCTGTGTTTAAAGGCATCAGATTGAAGGAGTGCATCAGATGTCTACAGTCTGACTCCACAGTAAATTAAGGGCCAGCACTTTGAATTCTGATGGCAAAATAACTTTTATAGAGTCTTCAGTGAGTGTACAGTAAGCCATATTGGGGCAGTGACAGCATGTTGTGTGAAATATGGCTTTTCCTCTCGCTGTGCATTGCGTGCAGAAGGCAGCACTGAATTATGGGCACGTCACAATCGTATTGGTCTCAGCTGGATAAGTCCAATTCTGCTGTAAGCTACTGGAAACACAGAGCTGGTTGACACAAGCTTTATATTCTGCCACTTACATATTCAGCTTTGTGCAGCATAAACAGGATGTTTTAGCGCTGCTCCCTCTTTGTCACCAGATTCCTGCTTTTCTCTCTCATTTCCATTTTGGGCAATAAACACTAAAGGGTCACACATCACTATTGTGATATCACAGAACAGAACAGAATAATGTGCCAAAGCACAGTTTGTTTTTTCTGCTCCCTTCCCTTTGCAGAGGGTGATTCATGAACATATTTGCTTTCCACATGCCTGGAGCCAAGAAATCTCAGTGCAGCCTTTGGTTAACCCCACAGGAATTTGAGCGCTCCATTCTGTTTAGCGCAAATTCTATCTTTGTAATTTATGGTACTACTCCATTTTAATCATGGCTCTGTTGGTCTTCCTCAAGCTTATATTTTTTGCATTTCTTTTTGTCTCTGTTTTTTGCTTACAGGCCTGGCGAGTGTGGTCAAAACTCTGCTGTAGTCAAAAATGGCTGCTCCTCCTCTCCCCCGCCTTCCTCCTCTTCCTTACTATCTCTGTGATGACGATGACTCTGCCCCTTCCTTCGCCGCCCGCTGACATTGACCGACGGCCTTCCCGTGCCCTGAGCTCCACCGGGGAGTTCAGAATCATGGAGCTCCCTCCAGCTGCTGCCTTCCAGCTGCCACTCACTCACATCCACCAAGGGGCCTTGAAATCAAGCACCCAGAAAGAGGCAGCTAAACACTCAGTGGCACCTAAACCTTTCAGGGATGCTGCTGGCAATGACAAAAACAGCATCAAAGAGAGAAATCAGGGAGACTTACACAGAAATAAACACAAAAGCAAACGCAGTGCTTCCAAAAGAAAAGAGATGGCAGGCGCCATACGGCATCCAACCAGTCATCAGCATCCCAATCTCCCAACGTTTACAGTCAACAACACGGAGCCAAAGCATAGAATTAAGCCAAGTAACCACAGTGCTGTGGTGAAGCACGCTGCTCAGACATACATTCATCTTGAAAGCAGCATATCTAAATCCACAGCAGCACATATTCCTGCTCCAGCAGATACTGTAATAAGTGACAGACGAGCTGCAGACAGGCAGGCAGGCAGATGGAAAGATAGGCACACAAACAAGAATGCAAACACACAAGTAAATTGCAGCCATACAAGTGCAAAGCCAGCTGAACATCACCAGGTTTTGGAAAAACACAGACTGCACTCAGGGAAATCTGACAAAGTCAGTAAGGAGCAGCTGTCTGTGAAAAAGGCCTCCAGGGATCTAAAAAAACACCATAATCTCTCCGAGGATCCCTCTGAAGTGAAGAGGAATCCTGGGTCATTGGACCGTAGAAAGGCTTTGTTCAAACCTGAGGCAGCCATAAAGAAAGATAACAGCGGCTGGTGTCTGAGCTTTACAGAGCAGGACTTCCCAGACAGTGACCACAGGAGGATCAGGATTAGTCCAGATCTCCGACCTCTTCCCTGGCTCAGCGAGGATGACATCCAGAAGATGGTGCTCCTTGCGGGGGGTGAGGTGGTCAGTAAGGCCAGGGTACCTGCACATGGACAAGTGCTTCAAGTGGCGCTGGATCGCCCTGCACATCAGCAGGTACACTTTGACTGCTTTTGATAATAATGTCAGGAGATCTTTTGAAATGTCACACAGTGCAGCTGCTTGTGTCTTTTGAATTTATCTTCCAGCCACATAGAAGGACCTGGAAGTGTCCTCACATTAGTCATGTGAGGTCAACTCAGTTTCATTTATCTGGCCCAAAATCACGACTTTGTGTCAGAGAGCTTTGACACGCGTGACACCGTTTGTTGTTTACCAGGATGAACAGACTGGAGTATCAGTAGTAGCATTTTAATATGACAATTAATATAAAATAAAATGACAACATTATGTACAGTAGGTTAAGTACATAATGTATAGACTTGAAGAAAATGTTTAGTTTAGTGTATAATTCAGACTAATTGTGATTCTGCTTTATTAAAAAAAATCAGTTGCATTGAGTTTACATCAGTTATCCCAGGCCTGCATGGGTTGCCTGCATTGCATTGAACATGTTAGGGATGTACCAGTCCACATAAATTTATTTCTACAAGAAATCATAACTTCAAGAATAAACCTGATGACATTTGAGATTTTCCTTGAAAATGACAGTAAAACCAAAAATGAGTTGATCCTACTTACAAGTATTGTGTGTATCAAAGCCTGGCTGTTGCACTGGGTGCCATGTTGTTCATTACCATGACCACACACACATACACCATCCTACTGACCCAAATACTCACTAGTGCACCAAAAGTGTATTCACCTGCAGAACATGTTTCATCTTTTCCTGGGGTTTGTGACAACAAGAAAAATACAGAATAACTTCAGTGTTGTCCTGCGTTACCACAGTGCAACGCTTACAACAATGAATGCAGATGATTAGTATGTTGGTTTTTATAACTCAAATATATATCATGCATCTGCTAATTGCTTTTCATATGTATAAACTCATATGACTACGGAAAAAAATACATCTGAGATGCAAATGTGTTTTAAAAAGGGTGAACAAGTTTTTGTAGTTAAAGAGCTCCAACTCCAAAACACGATGTGGCTCTTTAAATGTGGGCACCATGCAGTCAGTCCCATCAGTTCCCCAGTTACATATCAAAAGTCGAAAAAGCCTTCATCTCTGTGTAGAAGGTTGAGGACAGACTTGGTTTTATTAACGACTTGCTGGCTACAGGGTTATTACTATTCATTTTTTTTCTAGACATTCATCTTATCATAAGTGAAGCGATTCCAGCAAGATATCATGGGCTGTACCCTGAGGCACGAGTGTTGGGTGTGGTGTCTAATACAAAATGTTGTTTTATAAATGAAAAGTAAATGAAAAGCAGTACATAACTGTATTTCTATATCACAGCAGCCATCACTGAAGAGGGATTCAGCTCATCATGGACCTGGCCACAGACATCCAGAAATCCACAGTGAGCGCTGCCAGCAGGGGCACTGCTCCCTGATCAAACGCACCGACGACTGGTTTGAAGTGTTTGCCTTCCACCTGGACAGGGTGCTGGGACTCAACAGAAGTCTCCCTGCAGTGCTGAGGACCTTCCACAGTGAGATTTTACCGTATCGGTACATCAGCGGCACCCCCAGACCTGTAGTGTGGTGGGATCCAGATATTCAGCACCTCGCAGACAGAGACAATGACCAGAACTCAGTTCCTCTCAGATGGGTCCAGTACCAGAAGCTGCTGCAGGTCCACTGTGGGAGTGAAGCAGACCTGAGGTCAGCACCCTGTGTGGGAGTTCAGCACTCAGAGTGGGGGAGACTGGCTCTCTTTGACTTTTTATTACAGGTAAGACGAATAACGTTTTTCTTTTCTCATGATGTGGCTCCCTCAGACAGGAGACAGACATAACCACAAGCACGCACAAGTAACATAATCTTTTAATTATTGTAGAGGGGGAAATAAATGTTTTCCATCCGAGAAGGGAGAATAAATGAAGTCAGGAGTGGTGAGAGGGAGGAATTGCATGTGAAGCAGGAAACAGTTTGAGACATCAGGCTGTTTTCATTATAGTGCTTTCCATAAAATGTATCTCACATGTTCTCAGCAGTTCCTTCAGGGCTTTGAGCAGCAACACAGCAGCCGTGCACCAGGTAGATATGGCACTATAGTATGTGAGAGTCTAAAGGCCTGGTCCATTCAAGGTTCACATCCTTGCAAAATAGGTGGTGCTACTGTAGGTAACACTGTGACTACACTACTACCTGACAGGTAAGGGTCACATGCCCAACGGGAGTAAGGCTAGCACTGTCGATAGCAAGCTGTCGCTGCATTAACAAGCTGTTAATACAGTGTTATCTAACAAACCACATTGAACATCTTGAAGAGTGAGTTTTAATCAGAAAAAAGACACAAGCACATTTTAGTAAGAAGTGATTTTTAAAGATTAAATTGTTAATAATTACTCTGGCATTGAACTGTGCACATCTGTGAACAGAGCTGGTGAACAGACCCACACTTTAAAGACTCTCTGTAATAAAACCAGCTTTTATAGTTAATGAGTTTTCGCATTGTTTTGATCACAAATTGCCCAAACTAAAGAGGTGAAAGAGTAAAGGAAAGCAGCAGGGTGATTGGTTGAGCTTTACTGTGTTTCTTCTCTTTTTTCCAAGGACAATTGCGTTGATGCTTTTTCACTGCTTACCTTCCAATACAAGCGGACGAGCTAGCAATGCTACCGAAAGCTTACCTCCTGACAGCAGTATCATTGATCACATGACCCTCGCTTGCACATTGTTGTATGCCTTTTTAAATGCTGGTATGAGCCACGACCCACTAAGTCAGTATTATCAATCCTTGCACTTTATTCTTCATCATTTCTTCCTTTGCTTTCCAAAGCTTTCTCGGGCATTGATATCTGCCTTACTGGACACTGGCACTGAAAGACTTGCAAACTAGTTTCATATTGACCATCAAAGCATAGAAAGCACACAGTTGTATAAACCTGTGCTTTGATTTGAGAAAACACTTTGAGAAGAGAAGGCACCCAGGATGAATAGAAATGACTCGTCTGGTCTCTCTCTCACACACACACGCTCACACACACCAGATGTCCTTGCTGGCCGAGCCATTAAATTTAGGATGTGATCAAAGATTCAGCTTTAAGTGTAATTGAGATAAGATGCCATCTGATCTCACATATAAGAAGCATAAAGCTGTTTGTAGCAATCCTCCCACTCTGCAGAAAGTTTCTGAATTCCCTCTGAGGATTACAGAAGAGAGCAGCAACAGTTCAGAAGAAGGTATGTGGCTGTAATAGTAATGTGCAGCCGGAAAGTGTGATACTGCTGACAGATTATTATATTCTTCAGTGATGCATCTAGTTCATTGTGGGTGAACAAACTATTAACTGTTTTACAGCCCATGTTTACTAAGGCGGTGGCGGTGCTAATGTAAGTATGTATAATGTACAAAACATTGATTACCCATAAACCTGTGCACACAAGCCTTTTGAATGTGGAAATGAGGTTGCCGCAGGACAGGAGATAGTGCTATATGGCTCAATATGAGTGCCTCTGCTATTCTGATGAGAGAGTTGATGTGATCATTTCATTGGTGTTTATTTCATTGTTGGCAGTTTTAGAATGGCACAGCTTTCGTTCAGTTGCCCTGGTAACCAAAAGGTTTGACGTCATGTTGTGGACTGTGCAGCAGGAGTGCATCCATCCATCCATCCAAGTCTACATATTCCTGTTCAGTTTAATCAGGACCACGGCAGCTATACGGTAGATGAGATGTTTAACTGTTCTGCTGTTTCACAGTCAGTAACCCACTAACTTGAATCAGCAGTCATTCCTCCATGATGGCTCTGACAAAAACAGATAGTCTTTGAATTGGTCCTTAAAACATTTCCTCTGCAGTTGAACAGTTTATTGGTCCATTTCACTCAAATATTAAAGCTTGGTATCATCTTTGATCAGTATCGCTTTTGACCAACGTGTATCTTCTACAGATCTTGAACTGACACTTTCATTTTCTCCTGCTATGATTATTGCAATTCCCTCTATACAAAATTCTGAAAGAACTACAAGACCTGTTGATGACTTAAAAGGCTCTGCATGACCTTGCCCTCGTGCCTTTGCTGTTTTAGCCTCGGCCCTCTTGAATCATCTTCACCCATCTATCACATTTTTCAAGCAGCTTCTAAGAATGCATTTTTATAGGCATTTTATTGTTGTTGTTGTCTGGTCAGTCTCTCAATAGCTATGTTTACATGCACAAATTTCTCCAATCTGATCTAAACCACGGTTGATCGGAAATTCCAAATCCACTGTTTACATGGACACTAAATAAAATTATCCGATCATGACATGCGTATACATGAACCAAGCATTTAATCAGAATAAATTGGGCATGCGCGGAGTTGTCTAATTTTGCGGAAATAGTAGTAGAAGAAAACAAACGCAGCGTTGTCTGCACGTCCTCGGCTCATTCACTCTTTGTGCCCCTCACATTTTATTTTCCTCCCCACTGGCTCAGTGTCTGTTTATGTAGTTTTTTTCTTCTTTTTTTTAAATATGGATCTTCATCGTGTGTTTAAATGCATACTTTTGCTTTTGCTGTTCACGGTAGTTAAGCTACAGGCTCAGCTGTACATTGTTGTACAGTAGTGTATTATACCATGGTCTGTGTGAATACTCGATTCTGATTGGCTGCAGGGTGTCCGTTAAAAAGTGCTATAGGACACCTATAAAAAAGTTCCGGTCAAATAGCCTGATTGTTCTAAATTATTGCGCTGGCTCAAATGTTAGTTGGTAACCGTGGCAACAGAAACTCAGAACCCTCCGGAGCACGGCTGTGGGTCGACTCTCAGACGCCGGGCTGGATACTCGCCTCTGTTCACGCCTCCGCGTCGTCCATTCATTTCTGATAATGGACATCTCGTCGGGCATTATCCCTTACGTATAGTATAGTAATGTAGTACAGTACATTTTGATTTGGTCGATGGTTCGGTGAATTCCAGCTTCCTGTAGCTTTTCATGAACTTGTTTGTACAACTTGGTGTTTCTAGCCTTTCGACCATCAAGACATTCAGCAATCCTGAGATCTCGTAAGGCCCATTTATAACCTCCGTAAATAACGGATACGGACGACTTTCGTCCGTATCCGGAGGCTGTTTCATCCGTCAGTTTGTCTGTCGGCTCTGAGCTTAGCCATCCGGAGCTCTCTGGACGAAACCACTCGAAACCACTGGAAGTCGTGGGGGCAGTGTAGAGTCAAAATGAGCAAAATGAGTCAAACTAAAAACCGACGAAGAAGAGAACCGGCTCTACGTCAGCTGTCAACATTGGACATTTAAAAATGGCGGGTAATTTGGAGGAGAGGATCTGCGAGTTGGTGAGGGGCTATGTACATTTGTACGACTCAACAGTCCCGGGTCACCGTGATAAATGCTGACAGAAGCGTTGACAAGGCAAAGGCTGCCATGACAACGGCTCTGTAATTTATGACTCGACATTGCCCCCTAGAGGACACACTGACAAAATGCAGAAACGGACGGAGGCATGAAGGCCCCCTTCGGAGGCAACGTGTGGGACGGACGGACGGATTTCGTCCGGATCCGGAGGGTATAAATGGGCCTTTAAAGTTTCCAGCAAGAAAGTTGACCAGTTTTGCTGCTTGCCGAAAAACGACCGGCGGCAAAGGCGGAAACGCGTCACGCTGACGTGCACACATCTGCAGTGGAGATAATTTTACTCCAACCAGGAAAACAGGATTCGAATGGGTGTGTACATGGGCACCGTTCGGAATAATGATCGGCATAAACCACCTCTCTCTTTCGGAATGAAATTTCTTTCCGAATGGACCGTATCGGATCAGAATCTTCCGATTGACGTGTTTACATGAAGCATTTTTAATCTGATTGGGCCTTTATTCTGATTATTTGTGTCCATGTTAACATAGCTATTGTTGCTAAACTTGATATTGTATTTTTACCTTATTTATTTATTCATTTTCATCTTTTTGTGTGTGTTGGGCAACACATATTGGGCACAATATATATATGTATATATATATGTGTGTGTGTGTGTGTGTGTGTGTGTGTGTGTGTGTGTGTGTGTGTGTGTATATATATATAAACAAAGCTTTACTTACTAACTTGCATTGGCTTTGGTGCCAGCATCACCAGCACAGTGTCTTCTAGTGATGAAACAATACCACAGACATTCACCTTTTCAGAATGCAGTTGCAGCATCCAAAATGCAATGTGTATCTTCAAGTACAATGGCCTGCTCTGCATCCATATGGAGGGAGAAGCATGAGGAGATGTTTTTCTGTTGTGGCTGCCTTGTCCAGTATTGTTTAACAGCTCTTCAGGAGCTAAACAAAACAGTAAGGATGCCAGAATGAAGCCAGCCTTCCAGAGAGAACACAAAAATCTGACGTTTTGGGAAAATTGGGAAAGTAATGTCTCTGCTTTCTGCAAGGACGCATTATATACAGTATAACATGCACAATATGTCATTTTGTCATAATGCAGTTAAATCATGTATAATATAATGATTTGAATGATGTGTTTACTACATGAAGGGACAAACAAGACAAACCTGCTGACCTGAGCTGAGTGTGTTCTAGAGAGAAGAGAGACAGAGTGTGTGTGTGTGTGTGTGTGTGTGTGTGTGTGTGTGTGTGTGTGTGTGTGTGTGTGTGTGTGTGTAGACTGTGAGGTGGTGTATAGCTCCCTCTATCTAGGGACTAAGGTAATCCTGACCAAGTATTTAATTTAAAATTTGAATTAAGTTGTAACTTGAACATCTTACACATTTATCCTTTTATGCCCCAATCTGTGAGTGCTTACACTGTATAGTACAAATAGATTTAGTCGTCTCTGTTTGTGACTTACCCTCATTCTCCTGCATTTCAGCATAATACCTGGATTTGGAGAAAGATCAACAGAATCTGCAAGGACAGCTACATTACCATATTTCAGACTAGACTACCATTCATAATTTCTTGATGGTACGTGTTTAACTGAAGTTCCTGAATGAATCCTGGGGTTACATAATAGAAAACTCCAAATAGAATTTTAATGACTATTAAATGGATGCTGGTTTTACTGAATATTGAAAAGACTCTTGGCTTGGAGCTGACTTTATGAGATTGAGAACTGTGATGCTCGTGTCTGCAGCCTTGCAGGCTGTTGCTTGCCTCTCTTGGAAGGCTTTGCAAAGATGTACCTCCAAACCTCTGCTATTACGGAATTGCAGTCGACATGCAGCAGCATTTGAAACATCATAGTCTGTGGCCATGCCGACTGCACAGTTTCTTGTTGATGGTTGGTTTGTGAATCCCCAGTCCCAGCTTTTCCTGTTTGTTTCTTCTCCCATGTGCTTTCAGTTGATTTGTACACAGCGCCCACTCCAGCGTAGTCCAGGCATAGTTTAAGTCGTGCAGTACACTACAACTTAGAAAGAACAGGCTGCACCACACAAGTCACTGTTGTTATTTACATCATGCACTTCCCCCGACATACACATGTTATTCATACTTTCGTTGATGTTGATACTATGACCGTATGGATGTGTGACACAGCTGGCCTCACCTCGCTATAAAAACAACACAATGACTATCATACTATCTCTTTTTCAGCTAAACAATCTGTTGTGGGCCCTATTGTCTGCAGTGAATGAAATGTCACTTTCTGCAGCCATGTTTGGATTCTAATCAGACTATACTGTAGCATACATGTATGTAGAGATGGTGCAGTGCAACAAAGTGGCAGTCGTAGTGTGAAACTAACCAGTTAACATAGCAGTTAGTGTTAACCTTACATTTAGACTCAGGATCAAACTTGCGGTCAGCCACTCCAAGGCTGCTGGTGTAGAGCGCTAAAATGTAGGAAGAGCAGTTGAGCGACAGCAGACAGTGAAAAACATGCACTCCTATGGACAATTTAGAGTTAATAGTTCGACTAAACATGTCTGGGGAGGAAAACATTTCTCCGAGCTACCAGAGCTAACTGCACCACTCATGACTGAAAGAGTGGATTGGAGAAGAAAGCCTGACTTTCTTTTGTCAGAATTCCTGAGTGCAACCAAATATCAGATAATTAATTTCAGGCTGATGAAAAGGTACAGACGTTACAGCAGGCCAAAACTGCCAGGCCTATTTCTACATAATGCTTCAGCTTAATGAGCAATACCTACAGACTAGAAGTGTCTCTGTGTGTCTTTGCGTGTGCAGAGGAGTGTGCGTCCAGGGTATTGATGCGTCAGTGTCTGTGAATATGGATGCAGTGCTGTCGGTTCAATTAAAAATCCAATACAGCTCTCAGTCTGGATGTGAGCGTGTGTGCTTTTGTCTCTCTCAGTGTGTGCGTGTGTCTTTGGATTTACATTTTGAGTAGAGCTCGTTTATAAGGTGTCAGCTGCTAATGATTGTGCCAGAGCTGGTGTTTCTGTGCTAAATGACAGACTGGTGTAGCTGCAGAGTGTTAAGTAAAGCCTTTACCCCTTACACAGTAGATAGATAGATGTAACATGTATCAACCCACTGCCCTGAAAAGAAAAGACTGTACAAGTACAGTACTTTGCACTCACCACCTCCGTTGCAGAGATTCTGTAAACGTGGAATCTGACAAGAAAAACATACTGAAGTAAGCAGTCAAACCTCCCAAAGCTTTCAAATGATCGTCTCTTGAGTCCAAAAGTAAACACAGATATTAGCCCCTTGGCTTAGCTCTCATAGCTGACTGCAAAGAGATCTACTTCCTGGGAAGCATGCCAGCTAACCAAACTACCTGCCTGCTCATCTTCACACGCTGGCTTGTTTGATGCTGTTGATTTAGCAAGTGGGCAGCTGGAGAAGTCCTGGTATCAGAGTGACACATTCATCGTTCTGATCAATGCTGCCATGCTGACATGTCAACTAGAAGAAGGAGGCTTTGCCCCTGCATTGTAAGTCCCACTGCACGAACGCCTGAGTGTTTCTTCCACTGGAGCTGCCTGCACATTCCCACTCAGCATAGTCTGCATATTGGGATGATGTCATCGACATGAAAGTTTTACACATTTAAAATCTTCATTGATCAAATAGTAATACAAAAAGTGATGATAAATCTTGTTTACAGTTGGATGTGTCCTGTCAACAGTTTAATAGACATTGTTTTTATAATCATGGTTTAATCAGACATTGTTTTTTTGTCTTGAAGTACCTCAGTTGGCCATATTGGCATCCACACTGATCTGTCTTAATACCCATTGTTAGCATGACCCTTTGTCAGAATGAGGGATGTCAACAGTTGTCAGTTAATCATCATTAATAATTAATTGATTAAAACAATAATATTATCATTTGTGTCTCTGCTGATTTAATAAGATTGAGTGACAGGTGTGCATGCTGACGGCATGTATAGACTGCACAGTAGCCCCATGCTAATGCAAATGCTGATTACAGCAGTCTGTGTGAATGGTGTGCTATTAAACAATGACAGAGACAACTAGGGCCACTGTCAGCACCCAAGCACACATGATCACTCTTCACCACATTAGAACAGAGCCCGTCTGTTTTCAATGACAATATGATAGAGTGAGATCAAAACTACAACCCACACTGCAAAGTTCGAAGATATAAAGGCAGCTTCTTTTATTTCTCATTATTCACAGATGCTGTGTGGGCTTCAAAGTGAACGATGGGCCAATAAGTGGGTGCACTAACATCAGCCATTAAATATCAAATCAGGAAGGAGACTCCCATCAGGATTTGAAGCATTTATTTCAATAATAACGTGCATTTTCAGTGTGTTTTGGCACCAAAACAAACCTGAGTCTGAGGTCAGCCTGTTCTGAAGGCCAGCAGTTTCACAACATTTACATGAAAATCAGGGTCCATTCAGATTGCTTTAAAAATCCTGAGGAATGACTAAAATGAGACCCTAAAGGTGTGTGCTAGAGTTTTTCAGGTGAGAAGAAATATCCCACTGTGTGATTTTATCTGTGTAATTTCAGTGTGGTTGAGTGGCTGACTTGCAGTTGTACAGCATGGTACAATCTCGCACTTTCACTATGACTTAGCATCTCTCTGCAGAGGCACAGTACCATGACAACACTGCAGGAAAGCCTGCCCTCCCCACATCACATGACATCATGGTTGGGGAGGAAAAACGGTTAGGAGGCAGCTCTTTTAAAAGAACAAAACCAAATTACAATGCTCACTGTCGCATTCTCCCTGTACCTCACAAAGCACTGACATCTATTGGCTGCAATTGTAGTGAATTGGGAACTTGCAGTTCCATTATTACAGTATACTGCCTACATTTCTGTTTGTTTACTCACATTTAAAATGTGACAGTTATTCATTCAGTTATTCCTATGTGGGTATGTTTACATGCACACTAAAAATCCTTGTGGCTTTATAGTGTGCATGTATCTACAAATACTGTGAGGAAAGCAATAGTCTGGCTGCTTACATCGGAGGGTAAACTCAGAGCTCCCCATAATAATCCTGTTTACACTAGTAGAAATACTGTTGTGATTATGACGAGGAAATGTGTTTGAGTTCTGCTTAAAGTAAATAAAAAGTTCCAGCAGCTTTAATGGAGCTCAGGACCTAATTTATTTTACTGTGTAAATGTGGAATCTGTGTTGAATTATTCAGCGTCCTGATGTCTTTGAAAGCACGGAGGGATGTGTACCTACAGTTTGTTGTGGTGGAGCTATGTCTGAGGATTCATTCATAAGTGTACACAGACATGTTATTACTGCTGTGGCAATGGAAAGAAAAGAAATGTTAAAAACTGAAAGGGTAGAATGTAATTTTTTTTCCTAATCAACTGTGAATGACATTATTGGTAAAAATCCTTCAATGCAGTCATATATCTGATTTCGATATGCAGTGGTTTGAGCAGGAGACACTTGATTTGGTTCAGGGAATAGAGGAGGTTAGACCATATATGCATAAGTTCAGCCTGAGCATGGTTAACACGGAGCTGTCAATCAAAAGTAATTTAGAAAGATATGCATTAGCAAACAGTCTAGATGTTTGATGAAATATGTACACTGTACTTAAACGTCTGCTGATACTCAGTGTTTTTTTATCATCAGCAAATCCCACGAAAAGAGTCAAACCAACACTGAATTTCAATATGGAGTAACAGAATGATACTATTAAGTAAATAAAGCACATGATGTAAAGACCTAAATGAACTGAGGAAAATCCTTGTTTTTCTGACTGGTATTAAAATTGCGCTTTAAATTGCAATGATTGCACATCAGTTGCTCCAGGCCTGCATGGGTGGCCCGCATTGTATCAGACATGTTAGGTATGTACCAATATGTACAAATTCATTCTACAAGACATCATATAACATGATGCAGTGTCTTGTGGCAAACCTTAAAGGATAAGACTGCTGATGTTCTACAGTTTTCTTATGGTCAACAAATCTCATGAAAACACCCAAACCAACAATGAATATATCCTAGTAACCAGTAATTTGTCTGTATCAAAGCCTGATATATCTGCTTCCTCTGTGCCATAGCGCTCCATTGTTGTCCAAAAACTATTAAAAACACACCAGTGAGCCACACTGCTGCACTGGCTGACATCTTCCTTCATTATCAGTAGAGAACCACATCTGCAGGTAAAATAGCTGTCAACAGATCACTCCTCAGTTCACTCAGGTTTGAATTGAGCTGCAAAGTGGGAGAAGCTGTTTCAGGCATCCCTGTTTTGAATGTCCCATTCATTTTTCCCACAGACAACATTACATAACTCACAGTTGGAGCATTTTTACAGCCTTGATGGACACTAAAATCTCCTGGTTGAATCATCAGTACAAAAGATTAACAGCTGCCCTGGAAAGCGTCTGGTTCTTTGATTAAAATTCAAAGTTAAACAGTATGAGCTTGTGAACATAAAAACTTTGGGGGAGAAGTTAACTACAACTCGTAAAGTGCATTGGCAAGAATCATCCAGTCAGAGATCTGAAAATTCTGTGATGTGCTGCACTAACAGTGGGTAAAAGCCAAAGATTGCATGTAATCTGCAGCTTAAATCAATTCACTTTGGCATTCTGGGTCAGTCTTGAATAAATTCAGCAACACTGGTGTCATGTTTTGTTCATTAAGTCAACGTCAGCTGGCCTCTCCTCCATAGAAGTGACGGCTGAGGCTCATGGGTATTGTAGTATTTAGAACTATACAAACAACGTTGGGCAAAACTGCATCTCTTATAAACAATTTCAATAATTGAAATTAGTTTTCATTAGGAAGCCTGTATGATCGTTACGTTACCAGGAAAATCCCTTGTTTCTATGTTCAGTAACATGGAGGATATTTAAAGAAAACTTCTGTTCATGTATTTAAGATGTGTTGTTATCAGAGTGTAATTGCAAAGGAGAGCTTCCTCTAAATGGCCTTTCCTGTTTAGATAAATGAAGGGGAATACTGAACAGGGACAAACACAGGCTTGGGGCTGATTTGGAAAAGGGTCTAACGTCGCTGGTTTTCTGTTCTCTTATTGACCTGTACACAGAGACAAGCCTTGTTTTCTGATATTTGAAAGTGCCCTTTGAGCTGCTTCTGGTAGAAAGACACCAAGCCATGTGTGTGTATGTGTTTGTGTGTGTGTGTGTGTGTGCCGCTTGCTTGCTGGAGTGGAAAAACAAGGCAATATAACATTTTGCATACAAAAGTCAGTGGCTCAGCAGGCAGTGGTGTTCCCACTGATGTATGTAGAAAGACTGATTCTGAAATGCATGGAGCGCCTGTTGTTTCTCTTTGGTGATGCCGGCATGTGATTGGAATGCGTATGGAACATGTGACTACAAAGTGACCTCTGTGACTGTTATGCTAAAGGAAAACAAATAACTGCGATGAGAGTCAGTGTTTATGACTGGCATGAACTAGTGCACGAATGGCAAAAGGAAACCAAGCCAGTTTTAATCGAATCATTCAGCATGGAGCTAAAGTGATTATTCAAGTAACTGATTAGTCATCCATCCATCCATTATCTATACCGCCTATCCCTTTCGGGGTTGCGGGGGGCTGGAGCCTATCCCAGCTACAATGGGCGAGAGGCGGGGTACACCCTGAACCGGTCGCCAGCCGATTGCAGGGCCACACGCAAGGACAAACAACCATTCACACTCACACTCACACCTACGGACAATTTTTTAGAGTCATCAATTAACCTAATGAGCATGTTTTTGGTCTGTGGGAGGAAGCCGGAGTACCCGGAGAGAACCCACGCATGCACGGGAAGAACATGCAAACTTCACACAGAAAGGCCCCGCCTGACCCGGGGATCGAACCGGCAACCTTCTTGCTGTGAGGCACGCGCACTACCTGCTGCGCCACCGTGCAGCCCACTGATTAGTCATCTAGCAGAAAATTAATCTGTTACTGTTTTGATTGTTGAGGATTTGATAGGACTTATATGGGTTTAGGGCTGTTGGTCGGAAAAAAAACAAGCCATTTGAAGACATCACTTAAAGCTCTGGGAAACTGTAAACAAAACAATCAATCAGTGGAAGAATTGTCACATTAATCAGTAATGTCTCCTCTACTTCAGGCACGTTTGTTATCAGTTCCACTCCTCATGGTGATATAAAATCATCATCTCTTTCTCGAGGAGAATTGACCTCAGATGCCACTGGATCTAAAGCTCCTGTTCCATGTAGTGGTCATGTTGTTCTGTGTGTGTGGTCAGCAGAGCTGCTGCGACTGCCGGCTGTCGTCTCCTCTGAGCAGCCAGTCGTACATCAAACATGCTGTAAATGTATTTCTGTCAGGATCGGTCTTCAAGAAAGAGTATTGTTGAACATTTCACAGTTATTTTCACATTTCGCCTCCTCAGTGTCGAGCTTGCTCCGACACACTCCACTTACACTACCGAGGCTGCACCATGGCGCCGATTTTACAACCTGCAGTAGTAATTGTGTCCTGCTTTGTTCTGTCCTCACTCTGAGATGGAATGTGTATCTAACACCCATCTACAGTGTGTGTGGAGCTGAATATGAATAACTCATGAGGCACTCTTCCCCCCCTCGCTGCCAGAAGTCAATCCCTGTAACAGGGCCAAGCTCTAATAGCCTCCTATTGATCTGCTGAGAGCCGATGAGTGCGCCTCTGAACACTTGTTCATACCTGCTCCCTTAACACCTCCCTGGGCTCTGATAGCAGGGAACCAAACACCAAAGGCACAGGAAGAGCAGTGTGAAGGACACACCCTCACTCATTCTCTCACACACACACACACACACACACACACACACACACACACACACACACACACACACACACACACACACACACACACACACACACACACAATGGCAGCAGAGGACACCCTGGGGAAGATAGGAGAACTGAGGATAAGGTGACAATTTGAGTGCAGGTTTTCAGAATGAAAGGTACACTGCTTCACAGTGCTGCCTCGCAGTTTCTGCTACAGCTGGGAAGGAAAATCAACCAGAGCTCAGGATGCTCAGCGCGTTTGTGATGGACTGCTTAGAAGTATGATCATGGTCAAATAAGACTTAAAGTTTAAAGAGGGGGTTAGCAGATCCTGTTCCAGACCCTCCTCCTCCTCATCTGCCATACTTAAAGTATCAACTGGACACTTGGCAGACATGGCACCAGGGCTGTCCGACCCTGAGAAACTATACATCTGATCAATGATTATTCTGACTAAAAACACATGCCCTCCTCTCAGCCTCCATTCCTCTGACTATGCCCCCCCAACACACACACACTTGCACAGTGTGTGCACTCTCTCTCCCTCTCACCTTGCATGACCTGAGATACGGTTGGAGGCCAGATCTGCATTCCCTAGGAGTGTTATAATCTTTCTTTCAGCCCAAGTCTGAATTAAAGTAAATTAGTTATCCAAGCGGTCAGTAATTCAGCTAACAGTACTCAGCACATGGTTTCTTGATGAAATATTCCTTTGTGGATTTAACTTCTAGTTTATCAGGATATCTCTGTAACTATTGGAATGAATCATTGCCCAAACTCTGCTTTCTTTGGCTTGTTGACGCAAAGTTCTGACCGACAGTTTTGCTGTTAGGCTGGTCCCCATTTCAGCTCTGGAATCTGTTTTATTTTACCACATTTTTTTTTTCTTTAGTTCCTTGCCTGAAGTGTGTGCACAGTTTACCCTTTTTCTAAACAAGCCTCTGATTGCCTCAGTGCCAAAGAATTGTTTCTTTTTGACCTTTATATTTCTGAACCACAAAGCCTTTTCCTTTTAGAGTCTGCTATTTTCTTTCAGAAGTTTTCATCCAGCCAAAAGAATTACTATTAATTATTACTCAAGGTGAAGAAATTAGAGTAGCAAGATGATTTTTATTCAACATTCAGCCACAACATCACAAGAACCAGCAGAAGCCACATCGGCGACCCAACTCTGACCTCCTCTGAGAACTGTCCCAGCAACACCGGGGCCCAGACCTCTGCCAGCGGCCCTGAAACGAGACCACCGATCCAGCTAGGAGGCCCCACTGCTCAGTGACCAAATGGTGCCATGGAGTCGCCTGGGAGTGTAGTGACCCAGAGGCTCCATCGTGCTATAGCAAAAGGCAGGCAGGCTTGGAACTCCAGTAAACCGTGCTGCCTTAAGAGAAGTTAACTTCCTTTAGCGTTGCCGCCTCGCCTCTTTGTTTTGATGCCTAACAACTGTAGGGATAGCAATCCACCAGTCAGATATATCTCAACTCACATTCAATGGATTGCTATGAAATTTACAATAGCCTATACCCAAGGTGTTCAGAGGATGACATGCTACTGGCTTTTCCTCCAGTTCCACCATGAGGTCAACATTTTGGCTTCTAGTGAACTATATGAACAGCTCTGGTACAGGTTTGATACAGGCATCCATGTTCCCCACAGGATAAATTGACTAAAAAATGTTTATTTGCCCAGTACATTGGTGTATACCTGGCTGCAAAACATGCAATTCCCATCAACCTCTGCTGTACTTTGTGTTTAATGCAAATTAACAACTGTTAGCTTGCTAACATGCTAAACTGCCACAGAGGACAAGGTGATAGCTGCTACATATCAGCATGTTAACATGTTTATTGTGAGCATGTTAGCATGTTGACTTTAGCATTTAGCTCGAATCACCGCTCTGTAAGTACAGCCTCACAGGTAGCATGGCTGCAGACTTTTAGTCTTTTTGAGTATGCATACTGACTTTACTGAATTCATTTGTTTGTCACCTTTCTAGTGTGAACACACTACATATTCAAAAGTTCCTTAGAGTTGATATGAGGTAGACTTTTTTGCAGCAGTTCAGAGTTGTTGGAATCTGTCACAGTAATGGCCAGTGGCTGAAAAGTAGAGAAAAGAGCAGCACCCACACAAAGTCAGATTTCATTAGAATAAAACTTTAAAAAAAATAAAGGCAGCACAAACTGCCCACACTGTTTGACTGGCAAGAGAACACTGAGAAACTCAACGGAGAAACAGCACAGCATTTTAAATCAAACACTGGAACAAGGACGAGTGTATAGACAAATATGGTGAAATAAGGATGGAATGAGTTGAAAGAACCAAGTTAACTGTCCTACAGAACATCGGATCACGCAGTCCGCTGTCGTGCTGAATTTGGAGACTTGCATCCACAGTGTATTTGAGTGAATCTGACTCCCCACATACACTTTACTGTTTGTTCCACTTTAATTTTCTGTTGACTCTGACCACAGTCGAGCACCACATTTTGTCTTTCCCTCAGGCTTGCTGGTGTTCACTGGCAGTGTAAGTCAATATTGGCTTAGTCTCCACAAGGCTGCTGGACCAAACTCAAAATCAGTATATTCCAGTGTGGGATGGAAATGTGGCAGCAGGGTGAGAAGTCTCCTAAAATCACCACACAAGTGAGAAGAAACAGTGGAGGTGCAGCTTTGCTGCACCACAAAGCACACAAACACCGTCTCTATCACACACACACAGCTGACCTGAGGGCACCGGGGTTGTGTTAGTCACACAGGTTTGCACAAGTGCACCGATGCACACAACACACATTCATATACACAGAGGGAGAGCAAACACACCAACCCTCACCAACAGCCAAGCCCTGAGGGCGGATCTCATGAAGGTTGTGTCTGTTTGCTTCTGGCTGTGTCAGTCTCGCACTTAAACACCAGAGAGTACATCACAAGGCTCTCACACTGACAGGATCCTTTCATATTGTTCATCATTCCATCGGCTGTAGAATGGAAGAGCTCACTGCAGCAGCCAGAACAAGTTCATACACTCCTACTGATCCTGCAGCTGCTTCTTTTTTTAGGATTAGCTACTGTATGCTTTAAGGTGCTATCACTTGGATTTCTATAGCCATGGTCCACCATCCACTAAGTAATGATGTCACTAAGTTCTTGCTGAGATCTGGGAATACAGTGACGTTGCTTAAAAGATGTCAGACGAGGGAAGAAACATGAACAGTTGTTGTTTTACAAGTTACCATGAAGTCTCCTGGCTCTCCCAAGTCAGGACCAACAAGTCCCAAATCCAGACTGTGTGTTTCGAGTCCTAAACAAGTCATTACGCACATTTCACCAAACTGAATAGAGTTTTTAATTCATTACGTTCAAATGAACATTTTCAAACTGGCTTGTGGCTCTTTGCAGTGGTCTTGTTCAAGTTGTAATAATCCATAATTTTCCTTTTGACTTTAGATCTGATTAAAGAGCAATTAACCGTTATTTTATATGTACCTACTAACTATGCAAAGTCTGAAATAGTACACTCTGTGAAGGCAGTTTAAAGTGCACAAGCTTAATACTAAACTTTGTAGTCAGACATCAGACTCATATATCAGTAGCATTACAAATTTCTTGAGCAGATGTCATGCAGGGTGGAATTTCCCCAAAACACAGGCATGTCCTGAGACTTCTAACTAATTATTTTCACATTTTTGTCTGTGCTTGGACGGTACGTGGTGCAGGGCTTCATCTCTGATGGTTCAGACTATGAGGTTTGTTTAAATTTCCATTCAACACGAGTCATGAAGACTACCTTTGTTTCATTTGACATTCATCAACGCGGACACTAAATGTGTGTTTCATCTGGTTTCATACTGATAACTTCATGAGATTATCTGTCAGACTGGGCCAGAAACAGATCACTGACTGGGATGATGAGCCAAGACGGGCTGCTTGTTTCAACATGATTTACAGCGGAAATCACTTCCGACTGATCAAAAGATGAAAGTTTGCTTTGGCCTCCTAATCTCGTTCCTGATCTTTATTCCAAATCAATCAAGTAATCAAATAATCAAATCAATCAAAATCAAAATGTGGGTTTGTTTGACAGATGGAATTGAGACAATCAGATTGTTAAAAAGAAAAGTGATTAAAAAAAAAACCTTTGAAATGGCACATATTTGAATGATTATCAATTCAGGATATTTTAATGACGGAGAGGTCAAAGAACATTTTTCTATATACATCTTAAAACAGGTATGGAGGGGATCTTTGAATTTTTAATGTCTTTTTCGTAAAATATTACTGTAGCTGTAATTGAGAGTATAGACGTAGTATAGAAAGTATAGTAGTAGAGGAGTGAAATCATCCTTTCATTTCCATTAATGACCCAACTTCCACCAGCAGGAGGGTCAGAGCAGCCGACATGCTGCCTGAGAAGCAAAAAGTCCACAAACATAGGATTTTGTGTAAAACCAGAAATGACAAAGCTCATCTTCACCTTGCTCTGTCAAAGCGAGTGACTTTCTGTGTGTTGTCTGTCTGTTGGTGCAGGTCAATGACCGGCTGGACAGGTACTGCTGTGGTTTCACGCCTGATCCAACAGAAGTGTGTGTGGAGAACCTGCTGCACACCAAGTGTAGCAACACCAAGGACCTGCTGCTAGTTCACATCCTGGTACGGACCACAAACAGCACTCACACTATTTCAGCTCCACAGATCACAAACTTTTTTTGCTCTTTGTGCCATTATCAAAATGATTTATTTCCTGAAGGCCTTTGGGGTGTTTTCTCTTCATTTGCAGTAACAGCAGACTAATGAATTCTTCTCAGTAAAAGGACAAGCTTACTGATCTGTGCTTTGATTGATTTGCTGCTAAAAAGAAAAATGAAAATACTTTCTCCTGCTATCCCAAATTATTGTTTGATTTCCTAACTTTATACGGCACTGTTTTTTGTTATCGTCAAATCATTATTCATCATATCTGGGGGAATGAAGAAAATGAAATCCACCTGGGCTGCCCTGTGTTTTTTGTTCTACATCATTTTGTTGCTGCCGTTCTTCCATGGAAACACAGGACAAGAGATCTATATTTAAATGAAACAACACAAGCGTATATTATACAACCAGGAGTATTGATGTATGTGTTTTCTTAAGTAGCGAATTAGCTCTCAGTTTGGCAGGTGCTGATTGCCTGTGATTTGTAGTGTTTGCTACAGGTAAAAATAGACAAAGCTGTTTGTTTGAAAATCACAGCAGGAGCTTTTTTTCATTCTGCAGGTTCCACCTTCACTTACCTGCTGAAACCTGAGTGAAAATATAGTTTACGCTTGTTTTTGTTACTCAGGTGTGAGATTGTTGTTCAGTAATCTTATTCCAAGCTGATTTTGTCATGCACTTAATGTTGAAAGCGCACAGCATAGATAGCAGGGTGGATTGGACTTGGCATATTGAGTAAAGCACAGGCTTTACTAATTACATTAATTTGTTCTATTCAAGTGTCTCAGTAAGCCATGACAGTGCAACAGTGGGCCAGTATGTAAAAAACCAGAACCCTCAGAGTGAGGCAGCTAAATGGAATTCAGCCATCATTCATTTTATCATTTACTCCTGTGCTTTTCCTACTGTGACATGTCAAAATATCTTCCTTAGAAAAAGGCATATTAAGTGATTGGCCTAAATTATTATACAACCATTCTCTGCTTGCAATTACAAAGCCTTGCAGGGTAGAAAGAAAAACTCATTTGTGTGTTGAAATTAACAAATCATGCTCTCTGATGAATAATTAATGCACAAAACTTCTAATTATTGCCCTTAATTAACACCGTGTGCATACACTTAGCCTTTTGTTGACTTTTTGATGCACGTTTAAGATAACACAGTGTTTAAAGTAATATTCATTGATTTTTCTGATTGATGCTGTACACACCACACTGACAAATGATCACCGTCTAAAGATGATACTGGGAACTTGTTAGCAAATGTTAATGCTAGAAAAGAGGTGGTTTGTATGTGCTGTCTTACCACACAATTTACTAGAGAGAGAATTTCAAACAAGGGCTCCTGTCTCACCTCCACACACCTGCGGTGAGGGGATTTAGCTCTTGTTCACATATCTTTATACATGGAGGCCCAAATTGCTCCTGATGGCCAGGCCAGGACCTTGAACTTAAGCTTTGTGCCATCAGTGTGTGTGTGTGTGTGTGTGTGTGTGTGTGTGTGTGTGTGTGTGTGTGTGTGTGTGTGTGTGTGTGTGTGTGTGTGTGTGTGTGTGTGTGTGTGTGTGTGTGTGTGTGTGTGTGTGTGAATTGGGTGAATAAGCAGCAAATTATAAAGTGCTTTGGATAAAAGCACTATACAAAAGCAGCCATAACCATTCACATTGAAATTGTAGGCTGTAAACCAAAACAATGAGCTGCTGAAAGATGCTAAAAAGCTCCATAAATCTGGTGGGTAATGCTTCTGAGTGAGTGCGTCACTAAGAGTGAACCCTTATACGTAGTCACCAGCTTTAATGGGTGAAGTGTGCTCTTGTATCTCTGTCCAAAATCACAACAAAACTGGTCCTAAGGAAACCCAGACAGGTCATTTTGATGAGATGGTCCGTGAGCTAACAGTTTCATCCATCGCCTGTTTGCAGGAGAAAGTTCCAGGTTGTTATGGATGCTCTGTTCACACAGGGAGGGGCATCCAGAGTGTTAGCAGCAAGCTAGCAGCTGTGTTTGGTAATGAAGTGATTACAACCACATTCATTCTTTAATATCGCTGCCACGCTTTGTATACAGCTGTGATACTGTGATGGATGGTGTGTCCGCAGTGCGGGCCAGGTTGGCTGCTGACCACCATGGAGCTAAAAGCAGTGCAAAATAAAGCTAAGAGATGTTAGACCTTGGGAAATCTGATCTAAATGAGCCGCCTGGATTCAATGCAGGTTTTGTTTGATGTTGGACAGAGATACAAAGACATTCTCCAGATTTATCCTTTTGAGCAACACTGTATTAATTTGACATCCATTAAATAAAGGCTACATTATTATTATTATTATTGTTATTATTATTATTATTATTTTAACAGTATTAGGTTCAGTTTATTTCACACATTTCATCCTTAATGGAAAAAGACAAGAAATAATGAATAAAAAGAGCAAAAAAATGACAGTTGAAATTCTTTAGAAACAGAAAAACTCAAACTACGTTTGAACCTGTGTTTCCTCCTTCCTGCTGATGGTGTTTGTGTTTGTATTCAGGTGAGGAAGGCAGATTCCTCCAGACTGGTGTTCATAGACAACGCTGGCAGACCACAGCAGTCCACTGACAACCTCAACTTCAGGCTGGTTGAGGGCATTGATGAGTGAGTACAAAGCACTATTTTAAAGCAGGAGCATGCAAATTGGAGTTATTTTTTGCTTCATTCACGCAGAGTCTGAGACTTATTTGGGCTCACAGCAGGCACAAACACTGATGTAAGGAAATGTTTCATCTAACAACATATTTCCCTGGTGAACAGCGCTCAAATCAGCAGCACAGAAACGTCCACTGGAAGCTTGTTAGGGTTTTGTTACAATGTCTGTCTGATTAGATTAGTGTGCATTCAATTAGCCTGCTATTCAATATGCTGAATGAATCAGGTCTGATAGAAATTCCCCTTTGTCTGTCACTTAGGATTACTAAGCCGCTCTATAAAATGCTCTTAAATATCTTAAGCCTGGATGTGAAACTGAATGGAAATAGAATGTTAAAGTCTTGTATTATTTCTCATCACTGAATAATATTGATGAAAATAAAGGGGAAATTGGTTCTATTCCAGACGTAGAGAGTGACTCATTTTAATTGAGCAGCTTCTGAAACTTTCTTCAATAGATTTGTTGTTTGCAAGAAGTGAAAAGGAGTCATTCACAGTTCCTGTACATGTGATGGATGAAATCATTTGAAGTAGTCATGATAACTCCTTGTTGGGAAGGTTATGAATACTTTCAGGGTAATGCCAGACATCCTGGGCTCTGCAAGCAAAGTCATCGTCTGCATATACAATGTAACTGGAAACCTCCTGCTTGAACCATCACTATAAAAGATGACCAAAAGAATTATTTGGCTGTGTGCAAAAAGACGTCAGTTACTCTCAAGATTAATTGTTAAGAAACATGCAATCAAAGAGCTTCGAATTTGGTTATGTGCTCCACTGCTGCATGTTGTAAAGACCATCCAGCTCTTTAAATCACTTCACCTTGAGGGTCAATTTTGCTTCAGTTCAGTCATGGCACACTGTTTTGTTGCTATGCCAAAATGTTCCTCTAGCTCTGGTTGGCGCCTCTGACTGGTTTCTCCCCAAAGCACCAGCATCAGAGCCCTGTGCCATCATAGTATCATTACAGTTTACAGGAGACTCCTTTGTTTACGTGTAGAGGAATATTGTGGATATTAGATTGGATTTAATGGTGTAGAAAAACACTTCAACTTCAACAGCCACTTCACAACTGTTGCCCTGCTGGAGGTGAAACTTAAGGACAGTGAGTGATGTTAAGGGTTCAGAATGATTTAAACAAACCAGTTTCCACAAAGTGTCATGATACATGTGTAAAGATATAATGGTCTTTCCTCAAAGTGATTGCCTCGTGAAAATGAAGGATTTTCTGGATGCCGTCAGACGTGCCAGCATGAAGTCAAAGTTACAGATATAAAATTGGAATGTGCAGATTACCATGAAATTTGCTCATCCATTTATTACTCTGCAGAGAATTAATTCTTTACCTCAGACACTCCATGACCTTTCCTTCAGCACCACCCATACACTTATTATGTCACAGCTGCTCTTCTGGCACCAAAAGACTGCTAGAGAGGCTTTACACATACAGTAAACGGCCTTGTTTTGCAGATTTTAGAAGCTAAAACATATTGGATTTAATGCTGTTTATGTTGTCCAGGTTTCCAGAGAGAGCCGTGTCTGTGCTCCAGTCAGGCTGTCTGGAGAGTCTTCTTCTACGCTCGCTCTACACAGACAGAGAATTCTGGGACAGCCAAGGCGGGGCCAGCGGTCTCAGGCCTCTCATCCATACTGTGGAGCACAGAGGGAAGATTCTCCTCCAGCACATCAAGGATAAGAAATTACAGCTCAAGAGGGACCTGTGACTGAGCCCACCAGACAAAGCAGGAATAGAAAGCAAACATATTGCTCGTCAGGCTGGTTGTTGAGGTGACATTTCTAATGTAATCCAAGAGATCATTCTGCAGCAGATGAGGCTCTGAATGAACAGAAATCTAAAGAGATGAAAGGTTTCAGCTAACTCGGTATGGCTGAAAAGCTTGGATGTCAGAAAACAGCCTACAATAAATACAACATGTTCTGTACTTGACTAGCTGACTTGCTAACTGGTTTCCACTGGTGGGTGTCTGTTTGCCAACATTCGTTACTTCTCTTTGTGTTGTGTGTCAGGATGCTGTCAGCCTTGTTGGCCTCATAGAGAGTTAACGATTACAGTTTTATGCAAACTGTTTCAAATGAAATGATTTGGATAGATCATTGGAATTTGGAATTTTAAGTAGACAGAGAACCAGCAGCATTGTGACAAGTTAATACAAAGATGGAGGATTCTTCATGAAACCAAAAGCACAACTCGATAAAATTAAAGCGGTACTTTAAGAACAATTTCCCACTGGTTCATAAGCTCTAACCAATGGCCTCAGTAATGTAAAACATCATTTACTAATGATTTTATAGATCAGTTTATTTATAAGGCTTTATAAGGACAACGTTTGGGTCCTCAAAAGTCTCTCTGGCTGGTTTCATTAACATTAATAAATGTTCATGAGTTTGTCAATAAGCCATTAAGTCTGCAGTTTTACGTGTAAAATAAGTCACTGGGTCCTCATTGTCTTATAAGCCATCATGAAAGTCTTTTCATGAAAGTCAGCAGTGAAATGGAGGAGCATTCATAATGAACCAGAGCTAAAGAGGGAAAACCAACATAGCAGCTGTCCTGCTGGAGGAGGATAAACACTGACAGGGCAGCCCAAAAGTCGTCCTTATGGAGGGCTCATAACTGATGGATATAGCATTAGTTGATGATTTATTAAGTATTGATAAAGCCATTATATATGAAGTCTTTTAAAAAACGATGCCACATTAGAAAGTGAGGTGTGAGGTACAGTATGTACAGAGCTGATCTGTTTGAGTATCAGACAGAAGAACAGTTCCACAGACTGCAGTTAAACCAGTGAAACACTAGCAGCTTTCCACCAAAGTGCACACAGAGGACAGAATGGTTCTGCTCTGGAAACAGAATCAAACACAAGCCTCGAGGTAATACGTGTGTCAGTGAGTGTGTTGGACTGGCATACAGCAAGAGCAAACACACGCAGGCCCTCATGTTCAAAGTGTCTAATTCATGCTGATTGTTTGATCATCTGCACCAAATGAAATACCCTGTAGCTCTGTCTGTTGATAAGGGATGCTTGTCACTCCAGACACATTCATACTTTTCATTCAGTCTCACCAAATGTCGCCTCACAGAAGGGAAATATGAGACAAATTATTCCCCTGCTCCTCAGTAACAGCCAAGTGCTGATTTTTCCAAACAATTTAGTGGAAAGAAGCACGGTCTCTCTTTTTTCTATTTTAATATTTTACAGTGAGCCAACAGCAGATCGAGTGATTGATTTGGATGTCTGTTTTTATGAGATAAGCTTCCCTGCTTTTAATCGAGGGATTAAAAATGGCTGTCAGCAAATAGCTTCTGGACCGGATCCTGGAAGCCTTTTGATAAAAATGGACCGTGTGTGTGTGTGTGTGTGTGTGTGTGTGTGTGTGTGTGTGTGTGTGTGTGTGTGTGTGTGTGTGTGTGTGTGTGTGTGTGTGTGTTATAAATATATTTATATATATACTTTTTTTTTCAGTGCGCTGTCCTCGCACTTGTTAAAATGCACAGTGGGATATAGAAGCAAAAGATGAAAGAAAGGGGATGAGAAATGGATGAAAATCGAGTGACATTAGGGAAGGAAAGGAGCTGAGGTTTTTCTGTCAGAGTGACACGTTCCTAAAGCTGAACTGTCGCAAACATTCTTTTGGTATTTGGGTCTTGTGAAAAGCACAGATGATATCACTGGAAGCTGTTTTATGCTTTACCCGCTCTGAATTACAATTCCAGCCGTATTGGTAGTTCATGGATTAATGACATTTACTGTGGCTCCCTCTTTCATCACTGAATAAATGGCTCTAATGAGAAATGGTTCAAACGTGTGATCCTCTCTTTATCCCCACTTGATCTCCCTTACATTAAATGTTCTGCTTTTTTTTTTTTCCATGTGTCGAACCACCAAAGTGTGCTGCCCACTGCCACTGCTTTTAGCTTGCATTAATTTATCTGCTGCTATTGGAGCACATTTTTGATTTAGCTCATTAAGCCCCATCTGAATTATACTGGACTTAATTCATTCAAACATAGACGTACTGTGCATCAGGAAGCCTGCATGCTGCAGGATAGTGGTTCAAAATAGCTTTTTTTTTTTTTTTTGTTGAAAGCTAGAAAAGAAGATTACTAAGATGGGTGGGAACGTTGTTGTGATGTGTATGAGCTGAAATATAAAAAAATATTAATTCAACCTTAACTATTATGCTAGACCTGGATATTGACTAGGGATGTGCATTGGGAGGATTAACTGATCAGAGGATCTGAGGGTCTGGATGTAGAATATGGACCCCAATGTCAGCTGATTGATTCCACACTCACAGGACCCTCTAAAGGATAAGCAGGTCCAGCTAATGGATGGATGGATTTCTCTGACAACCAGTGAAGAGAGGCCAGTGCAGGGGGGTATGTTCGCTCATTTTGGTACCCATGAAGAGTCTCACTGCCATGTTTTGAAGGGAGCTGGGGGGACTGACTGACTCCTTTATACAGAGCTGCAGTCTAGACGGGAGATAATAACAACATGTGAGACATTTTATAAAGAGCGATTTCAAGGTTTTATTTTTTGTTCTCTGAAAGAAGCTACTGTTCATTGTATTCAAACAAGTTTACATGAATAATTACATTTTCACAATGACACTGATCCAAACAACAGAACTGCAGGGGTCTTGTGTTTTGTTTCAGTGGCCTGAGATATCATTTTGCAGTGTAATGTGATTACTTTCACAATAAAAGTTCCATGAAGTGAGTTCAAGCCACTGTCACGGCTCTACCTCTGCTGCAATGAAGATCAGACTGTGTAATACAGTTGGTAATACATAACAACACTAATTGTGCTGCCATAGCTGAATCTTTATTTTTAGTAATGCTAGCAGCGTGGCTCTAGGGATGGCAGGTTGATTTAGACTGAAATATCCATCGACAGCTGCTGAAAGGATAGACAAGATATTGTTAGCAACAGTCTGTGCAGGATTTGGATTGTTATAACTCCAGTTTTTTTTTTTTTTTTTTATTTATTCATGTTTGTCCACTGCTAGTTAGGAGTTGTGAACCAGTAAAATCAGTGCCTGCATAATATTTCCTCCTGTGGTTGCCATGGTCATTTGGCGAGCCAGGTTGGCAAGCCTAAAAAGTTCAGTCATCATCAGCTCAGATGGCAGCAGCAAATGACAGCAACAGCTCGAGGTCTGAAAGTGTCTGCAGTATCGTTAGCTCATTTTGTTGTCCTACTGGAACAGTGAGTCTAAAAAACTTAATTAGCCTTTAAATAGCTCCATTATATATAACTTTTAGCTGTAAAAAGTAACACCCCGTCCAGTGTCTAAAACAAATACCTTCATAATATGGAGGGTGTGTCCCGGGATTACACATACTGGTGCTGTGTACTGAGTATAGATAAATCGTGTAAAGGGTAAATCACTGGGATTACTTGGCTGCCAGAGAAGCTCCATTTTCATGATGTAGACTGTACGGATGAATGTTATTTCCATTAAACATATATGCATTATTATGTGTGCATGTGTACAGTATGTCAGAAGGCGAAAGAGAGAGTGGAGGAGACAGAGACAGATCGATGGCGAACACAAACAGCCACTCACCCATGACTCATCCATAATGGCTATCATCATGGAGCAGCATGGTGAAGGTCATTATCTGGTGCAGAGCAGAAAGAATGCACTATTGTAAGAGGCAGAGGTGAGCCACAGGTCTGCTGTTGCTACCTTGAGGCTGTGATGTGAACATGTGAATCACAGGCCTGTGCTCTGGGGAATGGAGGCCATGCAGGTAATGAGCAGATTTTTCTTCCCCTATTAGGATGATGTCATTGTCAGTGCTATTACTGTCTGTCATTCCATTTTAGGACACTAAATACCTTAATGGTCTCATATCGATTAATCCAATAAGTAATAGTGACCTTCTTGGCACATGAGGTTGTTCTGTCAACAGTTTTACAGATGTCTTTGGAGCCTCAGTGATCAGCTCCCTTATTACATTTAGCTTTTAAAGGATCCTGGGTGAAATCCATAAAGCAGTGGGACTTCTGTTTTGGTCAGTCTGAATTTTCAATATTCTTCTCATAGCAAATGTTATGGAGGCCTGACTATGGGTTTCAGAGAGCTATCAGGGCTCAGTAAAAACACAACATTTCCTCAACATTTCAAGGGGCAAAATCTTAAGATGGAATCATGTTGTTCTTGTGCATCACAAGACCAGCACATTTAGTACAACACAGTATGAAACTATTTTTAGAATTTCATGATGTACTGAATGAAGTGAATATGTGCCAGAGCTGCAGAATACAACCCACAGCACCTAATCCAGACAATTCAACTGTACAGCCAGCATGCTCATCTTGATATGAACCCCAGTCCCCTTCTCCCTAATTACTGCTCTATTCATGCATTGCACTTTCAGCTGGAGTGATGACTGCTGCAGGCCGCCAGCGATTAAGAGAATACTTACACACTTTCTGTGTTCCTGCCCATCAGCTAATAATGATGTTCTCACAGCAGGCGACAGCGAGGCACAAATAAAGGCTGTAGCAGAGAGCCCAGCAGCTCTCCAACTTCTAACCATGGAGCAGGGAAAGTGGATCAGAGATAGGTCAGTGCCTCAAGCCTCTGCTGTTCTCTTCTTTTACACCCTGATTTATCTTCCCTTTCTCCTGTCTTATCTGTTTCCCTTTCAGCCGTTCTAAGCTCTACATCTGGAGCACTAAATCCTCATTTTGAATATGGGAGCTCCTCTGGTAGGGTCTGAGCATTTGAGAATGTGATAGGGCACTTGTTAACAAGTTCTGATTAACAGGCTTTAACAGGATATGTCCTTATCTGGCTCTTTCACTCCTTTCTGTTTCCCAGTTAACACCTTTCAGACACATGAAGGAGCTGATGGGGCACGCTGATCACAAGACAGATGTTGCTCAGACCATGTGACACGATTCTTCTCTTGCGTGTTCAGAACATCTATTATGCTCACAGTTTTGGACTTGATTGTTAACCTTCTTTCATCCCCACTGCAGACGCTAGTCTGTACACACGTCTGATTTGCTCCACTGATGTTACCACACACACACAAACATGGAAATGCAGTATGGTGAAGATTGCTTTTCTAACAAATGCAGTAAAGCTGAAAAGTCCTGAAAACATAAAGTCAAGCAGGGCAGTGTAATCCTCACAGCAGTAATCCACACTACTGCCACATGACTGACAGACAAGAGACAAATTCAAAGAAGAGAACCAATCAAAAACATTGCTCAGTGTTTGAGCGCACACTGCCCAATGAATGGAGCTTGTCTACATATAGAGACAGCTCTTTGCAAGCCATCCTAACCTTGATGGTGTTGCACTCAAATTTGTCCCAATGGCTTTTCTGACCCACAATGTCCTGAAGTATTCCAGAAGTAGGCAACAAGAAGCAAGGCAACAGACTGAATGTTATATTCTACCAATAAGCTTTTTACCAAAAAGAATATATTTGAATGTAAGCCCTTTGTAATCACCAACATTTTGATTAAAAAGTGTATTTTAATTGTTGTTACATGTAACTAATTACTCCCCAACACCTTTGACATGCCCCTTTCATTATCAAATTGCACTGCATAAACATTAGAAAAATGTGGAAATAAGAAAAATGGAGTAAAGCTTTTTGTTTTGGCTGCTTTTGTGCTGATAAGGTGAGATGATAGGGTTCATTTGGAGTCCTGTTTCTGGTCACCTGATGAATGTAAGTCCATCATTAACTCCCTTGTAGCTCTGTTTTTGGTCTCTACCATCTCTGGAGAGAAATATGTCTCTTTAACAAAGCTTCAGTTGGGAATTCTGTAGGTTCATCACATGAGCAACTCCTTCCACATGGTCACATTGTTTTCACACAGTAATTTGATAATATTATTATAGGCGATTTAAATATTAATGTAAGAGTAGAAGTTGAATTTATTTTACTAATGGACTGGTGGTAATGGAAACATATGAAGCTTTATATTTCTTTTTAGGATCTATTTTAATTATTTAACTCATGCAATTATATATGAATGCATTTATAACCTTTTACTGCATTTTGTTCGGGGCTCCAACCAGTTGAGCCAATCAGATTGCCAGGGAAGCCTACATATCACCTGAAAGGCAAAGAGTGAGCACAAGAGGTGCTCACTACTCCTCATAAAGCCTAATGTGAGCGCATGGGAACAACTGAAAGGTTGTCCAGATGAATCAAGATCTTTAATTAGCTCTGTGTTTTTGTTATGTTATTGGACTTCTTGTTGTAGAGAGTCAATGAAACAGAAACTATAAAAGTGTGTGTGCACCGGCAGGCAGCTTGAGGTCAGAAAATGAGGTGCAAGGACTGCACTGACACTGTGAGGACACTGCTCTGACAGAGCCACATGGACAAACAGTCCTTGACACTTCTTTTATGTCTATTTTTTTTTTTTTTTTTAAAACTGGTTATTGCTACAAACGTGCAGAACTGCAGAAGTGCTTGGGAACCACTGATTCACCAAAAACAAGATTAAGCATTGAGCACAGAGAGGACAGGGATATACACAGTGGGGTACAAAATGTTATTTTTCTCAACCCACACTCAAAGTCCCTCAATGTGGAAAGCATTAACTAATTGTGGTGGAGTTGCAGGCTGGGTGCCAGACATATATATTGGGTTGATAGACACCAGTTGGAGAAATTGGCTGTTTCCTGTCCCAAAATTAGTCAGCCTCCACCCAAGAGCTTTTGCCTGTATAAATTCTGTGTAACTTTGCCACGATTGAACATTAAAGCTATAAAAAGAATAGTGGTTTAGGAGGGTGGCTGGATTTTTAACTGTTTCTGTGTATTCAAAAATACAACATAAAGTCATATAAGTGTCTCATCTTTGTCCTTACGCAGTACTCAGCTGCAGTTTTAGCTCCTCACTGAGACACTGCAATGTGGATTATGTTCTCCAGCACTCATGTGATCACACCATGTGGTCCTTTTGATATGACACCACTGCTGTGGAGGGGACTGCGGCTCTCTCTCTCTGCAGCACCCCATCACTTCTTTACAGGTGAGTGATAAAACTGGGCTGACACATTAGCCCCCTGCCTGCCACATATTAACCACATGCCTGCAGGGCAGACAGCAGGCGCTGACCTACAGCCAGGATTGCGGCGCTGCAGTGACTGCTCATGATAGTTTGCATTACACTGTATTCATGTGTCTCTGGCTGCTTCAGTAATTACTGTACCATCCAGTCTCACATATTAACACTGGCTGTTCTGGGCCAAATTCCATATCAAAATGTCGAGCACTTTATTGGTCTTTCATCTCAGAATCAGAATACTTTATTGATTCCTGAGGGGAAACTGGGTTAATTGCAGTTGCTCTCATTGTAAAACACTCATAAAACAGAAAATAAGAAACAGAAATATTCTAGAGACTGTGAAATATGTAGGGAATATGTATAGATATGTTCACTATCCAACAGTAGGAATCAGCCATGAATAATAAACAATATGAAATATGAAAATATAAATATGCAAACTGTGCATTCTGCTACAATAAATACCAACAGTCCGTATAGAAATGTACCTGAAATGTGCAACATTCTACATCAAGTAACAAGAGTAATAGAATACTACTACTGCTCAGACTAATAATATAATAATATCAACTAGACAAATTCCCCTCGGCGGGAAATTTGGAGAGTGATACAGTGCGCAAACGCCGGACCGTGTGCCAAACGCCGGGCCGTGTGCGTGCCTATCAGTGACAATGCTAAGCTGACATTAGCATGTCAAAAAACACATTGAAAAGGTCTCAAACACCCTTAGAATGCCTTTACCAATCATTTTAACGTATGTTAGCATGTTAGCATTAGCATGCTAACATTAGCATGTCAAATAACACATTAAAAACCTCTGAACCATCATTAGAATGCAATGAACATTCATTTTAACGTATGTTAGCATTAGCATGCTAACATTAGCATGTTAGCACACCAACCTGACATCAACAGGTATACCTCCAGGCACCAACAAGTTCATAGGACCTCATGTTAGCATTAGCATGTTAGCATTGTGGCTAATGCTAACAGGCCAACATCACTCATTACATCACTAACATATACAACTCAACAGTAGGTAGCTTGGCTGTGGCTGGTTAGCATGTCACTATAGAGCTTAATGGAGAACTGATCATTTGACTGAGCTGCACAGCTGCAGCTAAAGCTACATATGTGTGTGTGTGTGGGAGAGGCAAGAAGGCTCAGTAGGTGGCCATGGCAACTTGAGATCAGGCCACCTGCGGGTCTGCGAGAGTCTGAGAAACGTCCGAATTTGGCCTCTGCGCAACCCTCGAACAAACGCTTCTCACGCCGACACCGAAACTCCTATTGCCGAAATTTCTTCACCGTGAGAGCCACAAGGCTTTGCTCTACACGCTGATCACTTTCTTTTTACGCTGGACTCAAAAATGCCGATTTTACAGCGAGTTAAAAAACGGCTGGTTTCTGTCTCTCCCGTTTTTCATTTGTATTGGACCTTATGGGCCAGGTCAGAGGCGCTCTCCTCGCTCAGAGGCTGAGAACTCAAAAACCGTAAGTCCTATCGCTTAGCCAGGCACATCGTGAGAATCAGCGCAAGTGGCACTACAACCTTGGAAAGTTTCACATGCGTAGAGCGAAATTTGTGCTTTGGAGGAGCGTGGAAAGATGAAAATTTGAGACATTTTTCAGAGCTTCTCTCCACTCTGGCAGTTAATCCCCTCCACTCTAGCGCGAACATTCCGTGCAATACACACCCATTATAAACTCACAATTTCTCCCAAAACGCTCATGGTCATTGAATGGCGACTGCTCAAAAATTATACGACCTACCAAAACGAGAATTACTACACCCATACATGAGAATTATGTCTACGTTCTAAAATTGGAACGGCATCTCTAGGTCAACGTATGCCGGAGCAGTAGCCCTTTGAAAAAAGGGGAGATTTGTTCGCATTTTTCGGCTCGTCCCATTCATTTCTTATGGGATTTTTTCATGCGTATTCTGTAGAGAAAAATAATAGCCATCGATTCCTGATCGAGCCGCACGTTTTGATATATAATTTGCCTAGGTGCTCTCAAAACTGTAGGACTAGTAGCGAACCGAAATTTGTACGGAAGAAGAAGAAGAAGAAGAAGCGCACAGAAGAACAATAGTGGTTCAGTGCTGCTGTGTTCAGCGTGTAGAGCAAAGCCTTGTGGCTCTCACGGTGAAGAAATTTCGGCAATAGGAGTTTCGGTGTCGGCGTGAGAAGCGTTTGTTCGAGGGTTGCGCAGAGGCCAAATTCAGACGTTTCTCAGACTCTCGCAGACCCGCAGGTGGCCTGATCTCAAGTTGCCATGGCAACCTCTGAGCCTGATTGCCTGCAATTATAAGGTACAGTATTGCATATAATAATAGTAATATATAGTAACATTTAGATAAAAGTAATAATAATTATACAGTAGTTACAGTAGAACAAAGCACTATAAATATGCAGTAAGTATAATTAATATGCAACATAGTAGTTCATGCAGCACATGTTTTAGGTTTTTGGGTATTATACATTCTTCCTTTAACCGCACATTAATTTGTTTTTATTGATCATTTGCAACAAGCTGTAAATACAACATTAATACATTTTGACACTAGTTGTTATGGCAGTATTAGCAATCACCTGATGCTTCTGTATGTTAAGATGGTCACTGTGTCAAATAAGGCCATTATAGAGTCATGAATTCTTGCCATGGCTTGACCAAGAGACATAGCAGACTACATTTTGGTCCCCACCCAATCATAGCTTGTCATCTTTGATGACATGTGTGATGTCAGCAAGATGGAGGAGCTAGGGGCCGACTTCCAGGGACAAGACTGTAGACGAACATTGTGTGATACTGTCTTTTGTTCAGAAAAGCCTAAAAAAGCAGGAAAAAATGATGGCAACCTCTCCTATGTCTCACTGTTCTACCTCACAGCACCAACAACATCATTCCTCTTTGCTTTGCCATGGTCACGGTTGTGCATGGAAGAGTGTTCTGTGCTCCTGTTGACCATCATTTGGAATACGTCATGGAATCTGTTGTGGAAGGCAAAAATTGTCCCAGATGTGGTGTTGGTTGCTGTTCACTATGATGCACTACACAGGAATAGACATCAAATGTTGTAGACAGCGCCAGCTTTTGTTCCTTCCTGTAGTTTGAATGTGGCATCAGTTCAATATTCATTCTCTAAGTTCCATTTTTGTTCTCTTCCAGCTCCTGAAGGAGAGCTGCTAAATGCTCCACGATGTTCCCCAGCTGGTCACTAATTTTATCTGTCTGGTGCTGGGTTGGTAAGGCTCTCATCAGACGCAAGTACAAAATGCTCACCTTTGGGCTCTTTCATATACAGGTTGACAAAGAGTCACATGTTCAGTTTGGACAGGTAAGTAGATGATTGTCTGTGGGTTCATCATTGAGTGTGAGTCCTTTCACAGGCACTTGATCCATTAGTAATATTTCTTTTAAAAATGGTTCATGCAGCTTGAAAGAGAAATAAAAAGCCTGTCCCTTCCTCCTACATGGATTGGCACTGTTTAAAATACACACTTACAAAGTGCTTCACACACAAGAGAGGGTCGGCACTAAAACAACAAAGGCACCATCACCTTTAGTTTTGCAGTTGGAGCAGGGGATGGATAAAGGGCAGAGATAAGAGGATCAGAGTGGTCGAGAAGTGGAATACAGAACAAGGAGATCAGAAATGTCACTGAGGGCCATGCAGAGCCTTATATGTAATCAACAGGATCTTCTAGTTTATTCTGAATTTTAGAGGAAGTCAGTGGAGGGAGGCAAGAGTAGGCTTAGCGTAGGACTGTCGGCTCGGCTTGACTGAATCAAGGTGCAGAAATTGAAAATGTGAATCGATGGTTTAAGATATATCTAATTTTTGTGATATTTTCTTAGCAGAAGAAAACAGGACTGGACGAGCTGAGTGGTGTGGATGGTAAAACAGACAGACAGAGGAAAATACAACAAAAGATCAAAAATTTTCAGTCACCAGAAGATGAGGCTGAGTGACAGGAGGAGGGGATTTACAGGCTGGTTGACAGTGCTAAACAGGAACCTCAGGTTGTGTTTATTGCTATTAATCAAGCCAGAAAAGTGGGCAGCTCAGGCCTCTGTCATAGTCTGGTTCAGTTTGATTGGTAGCTCCTCAATATGAGTTGCTGAACTTCATCTTTAGACTTCTTTCATCTACATTCAGCTTTCTGTATTCTCACCTTTGCTGTCTCATGCTGTTGTTGATCCCAGGGGTTGTATTAATGACTGGGACTGTCCTGGAAGTGCATGGAGCGGAAGCATCAAGGGCTGATGTACACAAATCAATAAACCAACTAACTTGGTCATTAATATTAGTGAAATGAGTCGGGCAATTGGCCAGATTAGAAAAGTAGATGGAGAATGTGGCTGCAGACTGCTCATTAAAGATGTGAGAGCAGCACATCAAAGGTAATATATTTGTGGTCAGAGACAAAGTCAATCTTATTCAGGGAATTCAGAGACATGCTCAGAGTAAAAGCCAAGTCAACCAAGTGCTTGTGGTTGTGTGTGGGGCCAGAGACATTAAAGAGGAGCAAGGGTTGTTGAGGTGTGTTAGGCTAGCTCAGAGACAACACCAGCACACACATTTTTCTGCCTGGTCACTATAGGTATGGTCTCATTGATGTTCTGGTCAATGAGGCTGCCCCACAGCCAGACCTGAAATGTGATGTCAACGTTTACTGCATGTAAAACTTGCAGATGGTGTGTTTAAGGCTGATGATGAATTGTCACACATTACATGCTAGCTAAACAGCTCAGGATGAAATCTGAAAGCACCAGCAGCATCACCTAGTGGGGCCATGCTAATGCCTGCATTGTTTGCATGTAGCACACTGAACCTTCCACTAACTCCCTCGCAACTACTCAACAATCAGAACTGAATTTAATGTGTCACCAGAAACACAAGGGTTGAAGTGATGTGGGCCCTTCACACAGTGAGTTGGCACCATTCATTCAAGTCCAATGACTTTTGTCAAAATTCTAACTTTCTGATCAAAGAAATCCTCTGGGTCCTACACTACATTGGTAGAGGCTGCAGTCAGCATAGTTTCAGAGTGGAATACTGTCCAAAAGTCTAGTGCAGTCTATTTGTCTGCAGAACACATTGGGCTTGACTGACAGCCTGTTTCCTGCTGTTATGACTATTTAAGGTTCATTGCTTGACTTAAGTCCAAGGCTTGGCGAATGTCTTAGAATAGTCCTTCAGATGATAGAAGCATATTTGCTCATCGATGTCAGATGTGTATTAGTGTGTCCCTGCCCCTTGTTGAAACCAATGCCATTAGCAAAACAAGGCAAAGCAGTCACGACCCTTTGTTTTGTTTTTTGCAAGGAAGCTGCAAACTACGAGCGTATTAATGTGTCATTTGTTCCTGCTATGAGATACTTCAAGTGAACAGGATCACAGTCCTGAGTGGAATGAATAATGAAAGTAAGCTCTGTCTCCTCCTATGGAAAACAGGCTGCTGAGTGACATGAAATCACCCTGGCTTGTCTGCTTTGGTCTCAGAGTCCTGGCTATTGTTGCTTGAAGAGCTGCCAGCTCGGCTGGCACAGCTGATGCTCGAGACTCGTGCACTGATCCTGTGTCTCTAGCATGGCAGCCTGTCAGCCGCTGACTTCACTGTTTCCTTTAAGCTGCTAAACACTGCAAAAGCAGCATGTTACTATTGTGATTTTGCCCTCAGCACAGTGAAATTTTCCATGGTCAGCATACATTGTATTCATTCTGCCTGAGAAGACTGAAAACATTTTTTACGCATAAAACCAAGAACCGGCACTTGGCAGCAATTTCTAATTCATATTCACGTGTATAATCCCATTTTAGGTTGAAGAGGTCTCAATTTGAAGTGTGGTGCCTGTAAGCACTCAAAAACCTGTTTCCACCTGAGTGGCGTTGTTACCTTGTTTGCTTGTACTTCCATTCATATATTTATGTGTACACTGAGACATCTTAATACTATTTCACAATGTAAGGACAGCAGTCCACATCAATGTCCTTGCCCACACAGCAGCTTATAGAGCAACAATTGCACTGCTGCATTCAGACACTTGGAACCAAACACAGCGGTTGATTCAGCCTGAAAGCAGTCATCAGCTGGAGGTTTTCGCATTTCAGTATCTTACAACATTGAATTGAAGAGGGTTTAATGTGGCTGTTTGACACTGATAAACAGAAAATATTCTTTATGTCAAAGTGAAAACAGATGTCTACAAAGTGATAGAAACTCAACTCAACAAATGCAAGTTTGCTTTTATTCATCCCCTCTGTGTGAGTATGTGGGAGATGTAGCTTTAGCAGCAGTTACAGCCTTGAGGCTGGTCTCTATCAGCTGTACACATCTGGACACTGCACTTTTTCCCATTCTTCTTCATGACACTGTTACAGCTCTTTGAGGTTTTCCTCCAGGTTTTCCTTCCACCCTCACAAGCCCACTGCAGAGAAGCATCCCCACAGCATAATGCTGCAACCACCATGCTTCATGCTGGGGACGTTTGTGAAGACATGATGGCATTTAGTCAGATGGACAAAAGGCTGATTTTTTGTCTCACCAGACAACAGGACCTTCTCCCTGAAAGTGGGTGCTTTGTGACACAGCAACACAGAATCTGAACACAGCAGACCACTGAAGGCTCTGGCTGGAGGGTGATGTAGTACGAGTTGGGTGAGGCTTGGGTTTGGCTCATGGACTTTCAACATGGCAGCTGGGTCACAAACCATCTCATTTTACAGCTAAGCAGCAAACTAAAATGTGTTTCTGAAAACATTTTAGGTGAGAAATAGGCCACACAGTAACAGAGTCTTGATCCATATTTAATCAGCACTGCCTGGTTTGACAGTCTGATGTGATTTTTTCCCAAGTCCGGTGCGTTGTGCTGGTCGGCCTTATTTGCATAAAGCTGAAGATGAGTCGTGATTATGCAAATTCAGATATAGCGACTGGTCCGTCAACTCACCGTGCCGTATCCATCATGCACTGCACAACCAGATCTCCTGCTCTCCATAGAAAATGAATACGATCCATCAACTTGACATCTGTCATCAGGTGCAGTGTATCTTCACCTTCTGTTCTTCTTCCTGTTTACAGCTAACTCTAATATGGCAGCCTACATAGGACATAACTAGCCTTCACTTTCTGTGCACCTCCTCCAACACCACTCAGCAGCTTTCACCCAAAATGGTTTGTTTTGTCTTTGAGGAGCTTTTGGATCAAGATAAATTGTCTTTAACTGTTTGTTAGAAAGGACATTTTCTTTCTCTTGGACCGTAATGGAACCTGGGGTCAGAGCAACTCAGCCCTGGAGCACTTTGTGAGCCAACAGCACCGCAGTGGAGGCCGAAGCTTAGAGAAAAGGAAAAGAGCCAGATCACAGTTACGTTTATTGCTCTGATGTCACAACATGTCCTCACTGGTTTATTTATCTTTGGGGGTTGGAAAAGCGATTTACTGAAAAAGAGAACTGTCAGCAGCTGCTGAATTGAGCTCCACTCAGCCTTCCAACGCTATGTCCTTCAATTTTATGTTATACTGCTGTCTTTGCAGCATAATAAGGCTGACAATCCTTTTGTCAAAACCTCATAACCAAATCTATATGAGAGAAAACCAAAAGTCCTATTTACCTCTGCTGCTCTGCTCTTCAGATTTCAGAAACATGTGAGTTTTGAGAATGGACTGTCTGAATGGGTTAAAGAAATACTCCCTGAGAGTTGTCTCGTTCTGCTGCAGTCATTCCTGTCAGCTGTCAGCTCAGCTGGGAGCCGCTTTCACCTCCAGAGATGCACCACCTAGTTTTTTGCAGCAAGGACACAGGACATGACAGGAATGGTTGTAGGACACGAGAGAGCATTTAAAAGAGTTTGGTGTTTGATTGAAACACAGGAGGTCCTGACTGGTTTGAAATGACACTTTCAGAAAAGCACCAACTACATCAAAACCACCGCCTGGTTTAATGCAGAAAAAGCCTGCAGTGAGTTGAGGCGTGAGATACAACACATTTATTAACATTTGACCAAAACTACTGGTGACTAAACCTGACTCTTGAAAAAGAGATTTTAATCTCAATTAGATTTGTACCTGGATAAATAAAGGACATTAATCTACAGACAGGACTCGGGATGTAAGCCCCAGCATCTGCTGTCAAAGTCCTGCACTTTGTACAGGCCACCGTTTACCCAGATCACCTTCAAATGACTAATGTGCTGTACATAACTGCAGCACTTAATTCACCTCTAAACATAATCCAGGCAGCAATACTGTTTGTGATCATAATGCAGGCCTACTTGGGAAAACAACTTCCGTATAAATCTAATATCTGCGACACAAGGTTGGGTTATTCTCAGCTGTTTGTACCAGATTTAGTACAAAGACAGCTCGTGAAGCTGCTTGACATTGTTAAATTTTAAGAGCATGGTGGTAGGGACTTGATGATGCTAACTTCTTCAAAATTCAAAATAAAAAGTTTTACCCTCAAACAATGCTAAGAAGTATATGCTGATATGTTAACTGCACTTCTTCAGAAACTTGATTTACTTAATTTAGTGGACACTTAGCATTAAGTCTACATTCATTCAAAGCGTCAAGTAATGAAAAAGTCAAAAGACTTCAAGTCCAAAAAAAATCTGAAGTTCTGAAATGGGTGTGTGAATAAAAACTGAAATTTTAAGTTGACTCAAAGGAGCCTTTGGTGGCTCCATTGGGAACTGTGTGAAGTCTGATAAATGTCCCCAAGACTCACTTCAGTCAGTGTTGGTTAGAGCTGAAGACTACAAGTTTTAAAATGAAAAAGTCTGGGGGTGTGCAGTCAGAGAGAAGTGAGCTCAACAGCCTGCTCCTCAACTCTGCTTCAGGCGAGCAGCTTGAGGCAACGTTAGCCCCTAGTAGCATAACAAACCCCAATCTCCAGCACAACTACTGACGTTCAAGTGCACTGTGGCTAATGTCATGGCTTTGATAAGAAAGAAGAATGTGTGAAATAGAAAAGATGATGTTCTGCTGCGTGAGTCAGGCAGTGTTACAAGTCTGCATCCTGGCATTTCCAAAACTCTATTTTTTTTTTTATTATTATTATTTTTTTTAACCATACGCCACCTTTGATGGATGTCTGTCAGCTCTGGCTAGCTAACATGACATACATATTCCAGCGAGAAAATAGTAGCAGACCACACACAGTTTGATCTACAGGTAGAGAGAATTTAAGAGTGAGCGTCCCAAAACATCAACCTGCAGCAGGCGTGAAAAGCTCAGAAGCCCCCCTCACCAAAGTAACAACAGTACATAACATATATGTTAGCATATATGCACAGTTGTTATATGCTGATGTGACAATAGCATAAATAAAATCCTGTGGTTTCCTCAAAGGATGCTAGCTGTTAATGTATATATTGATATATTCATATTATATAACTGCAGTGTGTACAGGCAAAGCTTCACTGTGTAAACAGAAGATTCCAGCTTCATTGATCGGCCACACGGGGTCATGAAAAGAGACTGTGAACACGTGCTTGATATTTCTCCCCTGAGCAGTTGTAAGGAAAAAAATCCATAGCAATAGTTTGCAGCTCTATCAGCTGTCAGTCCCACACTGACACTATTAACACACATTAAACCGATCAGCAATGCATTGATCAAGGAGCCTGCACTCTTCATTGACCGGCCTTCAATAGACAGTATCAATGTGAGCTGTCCAACCTTAAAATAGGTATTTATAGGTGTTTATTTCTGCAGTTTTAGTGCAAACGCATCCACAGCCTAAATCTGTGCCATGCAATCCATGACTCTGACCAGACTGATGTAGCTCATCACTAATTCTGCACTAACGAGGAGTTTCCTTGGGATAATGAACACACACCACCCATTACTTTTGTGATTGTGCAGTTTAAAGCACAAAGAGAACTCCACGTCTTCATTTGGGTATATCCATTTGTCTGGCATTTATTTTGCAGTCAAACAAGGGATTTTATGCATTGACTAAGCTGAGGTAAAAACACTCAGGCCACCCAGGGGTGTAATCAGCAGCGTGATCTCCCCCGTTTTTATTTACTTCTCAGGGTCCACTGAGAAAAGTGAAATTCTTACCACATTTCATACAAGCACATCATAATGTTTGAGGAAGGTATTCAGTCTTGTGAAAAATTCAGAGAATTACAACTGAGCAAGTATGTATTCCATATAGTAAAATATTCAAGCAGAGCAGGTCACACTCATGTGAAGGTGCTTTCAATAAGATGAAATATTAATGACTGCCTGGCTGCTGGGATAACTGCAAGCTGTTGTAAATCCTATATTTATTTTAAAATTACACTACAACTCAGACACTAATTCTCTCATCAATTTTTCAGCACTCATTACCAGGACTAATTTCTGAATTATTATTTATCATTTCCTCATTTTTAGCCAGGGTTTAAAGATTTATCAACCATCAGCATGATCTATTTAAAAGGGGTCTAGAGCTCACCCCACCCAGCTGAATTCATTCCCAGCCCTCTAAATTGTCTTTCTGGGCTTTTTGGCATCTTCCTCCTTCAAGGAAAACATGAACATCCTCCCCAGGGAACCCTTGCCCTGTGCTTCCCTCCCTCTGATGGAAGAGAGAGGGGATGTCGTGTGTGTGTGTGTGTGTGTGTGTGTGTGTGTGTGTGTGTGTGTGTGTGTGTGTGTGTGTGTGTGTGTGTGTGTGTGCGTGTGCGTGTGTGTGGTAATGGTACACCACCTCATACCTTATTTATGCTGATGTCTCTGCACTGGCTCCCCCTGCTCAGAGGGTAAAATGTAGAGATGGATGGAGATTGCTCAGAACGAATGGATGGGGAAAAGAGCAGAGAAAACAAGAGAAGAGAACGACATGACAGAAAAGTGGTGACAAAATGATGTAAGAAGAAACCATAAGCAGCATACAGACAAAGAGGGAGCAGCAGAAAAAACAGAGGAGGAAAAGGTGGAGAGGAGCAGAGCAGCTTCCTCTGCAGCCATCCATCCCAATGATGAGGCGACGCCGGAGCTCGCTGGAAGCTGTCTCATTAACCAGACTGAACACACAGATCCCCCCTTCAGTGCATTACTGTAACAATGATGAGAAGTGTATCAAAATAATAACACACACACACACACACACACACACACACACACACACACACACACACACACACACACACACACACACACACACACACACACACACACACACACACACACACACAGGTGTATGCTGCCTCATTAGTAATGAGCAAGGGGATCTGTGTGTTCTCTAATTCCCATGTACAGCAGAGGAACTTGTGTGGAAATGAATGGTGGTGAAACTGTCTCCATCTGTTTGCATCAAGCCTGAAATTTTGAAAACAGCATGAGCCAATCAGATTCTAACGGAAAACATTCATCTTGTTTTCTTGTGACATTAGCGAAGCAGCTTCAGTGCTGAGGTTTGCTCTAGGCACTGGGATGCCACAGCTTCCTGTTGAGCTGCCGTGGAGATGCTGTGTGGGTCTCACCTGACGGGGGAAGTGCTCACCTGACCACTGTCAAGTGATCTGTCTCTGCTAGTGGTGGATAAGGGGAAAAAAACAGTCTGGTTACATTTTCTAAATAAAATTTACATGTGCTTATTTCCAGAGAAGAATTGCAATGAAAACCTTTGAAACAACCTAAATGTCATTAAATGTTGAGCTTTTGAAATGTATTTGTATGAGAGTAACAGCTCTAATTAACAAACTTACAGAAACGAACGTCTTTCAGTGCAGACTCTGAAAGGAGTCAAAGTGTTTTAGCTTAAGAGAAGGGGACTGAAGTCACAGCTCAACCACATTAGTTAACAGGAAGGTGCTGAAAGAACCTGAGGGGTCAAATGGAAAGTGTTTGAACACTGAAAAGAGCTGAAAGGTTAGTTGAAGTGTGAGTGCTGAACAGAGCTCAAGTTTTATCTGAAGAGAAAGTGTCGTGGAGACTTAGAATGCTAGTGAAATGCAAGCACTGAAAGGCTTTGAAGTGTCAGCTGAAGATCATTTACTGAATGGGCTATACTGTCAAGTAAAGCTGACGTATGACATCTAAGTAGAGACGAGATTTCAAGAAAAAGCTGTGTGCAGTAAAGGCAGTTGAAGTGGTTGATTAAGTGAACACTGAACTGCAGGCAGCACTATTAGTACTACTGCATCAGTACACAAAAGCATTAGTAACAGTCATCACACATGGTACTCTCAGTAGTAGCAGCAGCAGTAATGTTGATTTGTGGACCCAAAACAGAGAACACAGACACAGAGGAAAGGTGAAGTGATGACAGTGCCGTGGGCAGAGGGAATGAAGGGGAGCGTGGCTGGCAGGGGTGGCTTGAAGGCCAGGAGGAGGTTGGCAGGCTGGCAGGTAGGCAGACACGAGGACCGGCAGGTGGGACATGATCTTGAGACACAGAAGGAATCAGACTAGTCACCCCAAGCAAGTCCAAAGTCAAGCACTGGTGCACTATCACCAAGACAAATACCACTTCCTGCATTGATGAGGTATGTTCTTGTTAAGTCCTCGTTGGTGATGCATCAGAACGCATCAGCGTTTTGGTGGTTGTTTACACTTGTATTAGGTGCTGTCCAATTGTGCTCGGATCACCCGACGCGTGTTCATGCCAGGTGTAAACAGGGACGAAGACTGGCCAGCTGAGTTGGCCTGGAGTATAACCACCACTGCAGCTGAAACAATCATTCCGGAAACAAGTGAGAGCAGAGCTGGGATTGAAGCAGTGCCAGGCTGATGAGCTGGTGGACAGCAGGTGAGCAGGTTCAACAGGTGTGTGTCCTCAGCAGGCGTCCAGGAGCCGGGAGTGAGAGAGAGGGAGAGACGTGTCCACACCACAGACACACAAACACAGAGAGAGACAGACAGGAGACACAGGGCAGAAGGAAACAGAAGGAGACACAAGGGACTAAACCAGGACACAGCCATAGTCCTGACAGTAATAGCTGTGTTAGTACTGTAACAGTGTGGCTTCACTCCCAGCAAACATGTGCTTCACCTTCTTCATGTCACGCTCTTGTCTCTGGAGAGGAACTGTGAGACACCAGTATCATGTGATCGCCTGTAATATGAGAAAAACTGGTGTAAGGTGTATTTAAAAATAGCCATGCACTAATGACGGTGTTCATGCTCAATGCTGATGAGGTGAAAATGTTTATTATGCAGCCCGTGGCACCAACAGAAACTCTCTAACATGAACTTTACACACTCCCTGCCCTGCCCAATCCCCCAAAGTCACCTTAACCTTTTAACACAGATCAAAGAGGGGCAAAGAAAAAATACAGCATAAGACACCAGAAAGCTTTAGTCACAGTTCAAAGCACTGATGTGTGTGTGTGTGTGTGTGTGTGTGTGTGTGTGTGTGTGTGTGTGTGTGTGTGTGTGTGTGTGTGTGTGTGTGTGTGTGTGTGTGTGTGTGTGTGTGTGTGTGTGTGTGTGTGTGTGTGAGCCAGAGATAGTGAGAGAGAGCAAAGACGAGATGAAGAGGGTGATGAGAGAAGAACGGGAGAGAGTCAATGAGGCTCAAACCTGACTTCAAACACATAGAGATTAACCTTACACCCTTCCTCACAGCAGCGCGTTGTTTCTGTGAAAAGCCAGAAACCCATTAGAGAGTCCAAGCTCTCTTTTGGAGGATCATGACGGGTGGTACAGCGGCGTTGTCTGAATACAAAGCCTACTGGAAAAATCCACCTGAAATCTCAGTCCACATACAGTAGGTCATTGCTGCCAGCTCGAAGGGTTCAAGCCTGATTTCTACTGATGTGTGCTTTTATACCAATGATGTGATGGAGCCAACCAGAGGTGAGGAAAAAGAAAGGAGCCAGATTATCAGCAGTGTCATCAGGAGGTTAATACAAGAGCTGCCCCGGAGTTAGCGAGAGGACAGCCGACACAGTTGGATCTTGATCTCAGTGATAAAGACATACAATGAATTCTGCAAAGGTTGGATCCATTGCAGTTATTCACCTGAGTGAAAACACAATAATACAGCAACGTTTGCCCCCTGACATGTTATTAGAGCTCACAGCACAGAGGATCTTTTCACCAGTTTATCTTGACTTGTGATAGTGTCAGAGAGAAACAGAGCCCAGTGGAAGGAAGGGTTAAATAGGTATTTAACTGTCAAACACGACCATCACCAGTATTCATTCTTCATTCTGTGGAGTATGGCTCTGTGGGAGAAGAAGATAGTACCATTACTCTGTGTCTGAAGTGTCTGAGCCCATGATTGCGCAGGGATGCTTCATTTGTGTTTACCATGTTGGCCTGGAAAAGGCAAATACTCAACACATGTTCAGAATAAAGGGCACAGATGAGAGATTTGACAGGAAGGCACTTAAGGGCAACATGCTGCAGAACAGTAGCAAAAAAGAGCACACCAGCATGCAAGTGCTTTTTAAGCTGGTGGAATGCTTTAACATTTGGGGAATATCTGAGATTAACCTAAAGAGTCAAAAATGATTCGAAGTTCAAAAATTGTAAATATTTACAGCATGTGACTCCCCATTAAGACATGTTTGTGTGGATTAAAAACTATAACCTCTTATTTAGTGGGCTGTAGAGGTGTCGGCCTGTCAAACACTTAAGGTCCACACACTGTCCCAATACACAAGTTCACATTAAGCCACTAACAGTTCAGAGGTGTTCTCTCCTTTTGTGGATTTTATGGTTGCACCGAGGGTGCATGAACTTGACAGCACAAATATCCCAGCATTCATTTCAGCATTCAGGCAAGGAGCAGAAGGTAAGAAAGTTTTTTACATCTTGTGTATGTTATTTCATCACTGAATTCACTGCTGAGAACGTCTGAGGTGAGAAATCAACTGTGTGCATTTCAAATGCTGGCAGTCATGCTCATAGACCCTGTTCAGCCCACAGTCACTCAGACCGCTGCAGCCAGCTGACTGCAGCAACAACGGCAGAGGAAAGCCAGGCCCATGGCTGGAAGATATTTTACATTTTCATACCTCTGTTACTCTGTCATTACATTCCAAGTAATGTTGTAACATTTTAACTCAAATCAAATGACATCTGGGGAAACCAGGTGAGCCTCCACTGGGACCCTCTTTACTGGTATATACTGCTGACTTTGAATGCATGACCCTAAGTTCTACAAATCAAGCCAGAACTCTTGGTGTAGACATGAATTCAACAGATGCATGAAAATAACTACAAAATCAGCGTACTACCATCCATCCTATGAAAGGATTTCTCTCTAAACGAGACAGAGAAAAACTTGTTCATGTGTCTCTTTTCAGCAGGCTAGACTATTGTAATGCTGTTTTCACAGGTCTTAGTATAAAATCAATCAGACAGCTGCAGCTCTTCCACAGAATCCTCACTAACAACAGAAAGTCAAGCGCATTACATCAGTCTTTGAATCGCTGCACCAGTTTCCTGTGTAGTTTTTAAAATCCTATTACTCGTCTATAAAGCTTTTAGTTTCTATGCTGTGGAACAACCTCCTGAATACCTGATTCAACTCAGGGCCACTGTGGCTTTTTATTAAATTAGACAACTTCTTTTTAATCTGTAACTATTTATCTGCCTGTCTTTTAAATGCATTTTTAATGTTTTCTTAATATCCTATTTTAAATGCATTTCTATGCTTGTGTAAAGCACTTTGACTTGCCTCATGTTTAGCAATATTCAGTGTTGTAACAATATTATAATAATGTGTATATTTTATTTCTCGTATTCTATTCATTTCTGCAGTGTGTTAATATTCTTCTTATTGTTAGTAGTAGTAGTAGTAGTAGTAGTAGTAGTAGTATTTTACTCTTAAAAGCCTGGCTGTTATTTTGGAGCACTGCAGGTGGCCTCTGTGCTGGAGGTATTACACAAAACCAGCGAGAACATCTCGTCTCATACTGTCAACAACATTCTGTGAGCATGTGACATAACAAGTTCATTCTCCCAAGATTGACTAGCAAGAACGTTCTCCCCAACAACACTCTAGTCCATCACTTGGATTTGAAAAACGCCTCAATATTCATGGATATTCATGTTCCCCAGAGTACCATCATTGATGTTTGGGTGAATCCCTGAGCTTCCCTCTAGTGGCACCAACAGTGACAATTTCTCTCAAAAAACATCTCAACATTTGCACCTCTACCTAAGCTAAACTAAACTTTGATCTGAACTATGACAGGGTAAAACAAACTGCAAGCATGTCCATATTGTGGGCTATAACAAACACTGAGGGCTGATAGTGAGGCTTTAAATCTTTGCCACTGTTGCACTCATTCCACTAGGAAACGAGAAAGAGTGTCAATCTTCTATTATCATGAATTTTAAAAGAACAGAAACAAATGTTAGAGCTACACACATTTCACCTGTTGTCATGATGTTTTGCTTTCATACTCCAAACATTGTTTTGCTGCTTTTGTTCCTTCTCTTATCTATAGATATCTTTGTCTGCTCGCAGCCCACAGGACGCCTGCGGGGTCAAGTGTCTGATGTAACCTGAGTGGAAGGCTGTCTAGAATCTACTCATGCTCCATAAATGCCAGATAAAAAGTGATTTCGTTTTGAACCGCCGCTGCACAGCCAGGCTGCATTATCCTTCGACAAAAGTGAGGAGAATTCTTGCTTTGCCTTCTCTCCTGATGTAAAATAGGAGAGGTGACTGATATGAGAAACCTTTTAGAGTGCTTGGAAAATATATAGAGACTCAAACAGCAGAGACTGATGCTTGGAGAGATGGCTGCAAAGAGATTTTAGCACAACTCCTTTGCATCTAATGTGTCTCTGTGAATTAGCCACAGATGTTTTACATTCAACAGACAGATTCAAATACAATCCCTTTACTGTCATAGCTGTTCCCTGCACGGCTGAACCTTTTGCAAAACATGTTCAGTATATATCATTTCTGTAATTGTCTGGTTGTTTGTTTCCCTGTGGCATCTCTATAGGAAAATGTAAAAAATAGAAAGGTGTCAAAGAATTCACAGCCTGTCACAGCTCCTCATATTTCTCCCCTCTGTGTTAACAGCAAAGCTAATAAAACACTGAGGAGGGAGGAGGAGGAGAAAAAAACATACTTGGAAGAATGATTTCACGTAATTCCTTCTCTAATGATGATAAATGTACTCTGGGGAGTGATTCAAGTATTCAACTCCTGCGAAGGAAATGAGGAACATTCTCTTTCCCGAGGCTCATGAAAACACACCATTATTCTTGTCAGGTTTGAAAACAGGTCTAGAATTAATTTGAGGCCCAGCTCATACTCATCCTTACACCACTCACCATGTTTAATATCAGTAAAGGTTGAGTTAGCGCCTTACCCGCAATGTGTAATATGTGGCTGTCTTATGCCCCTTATTACACAAACACACACACACACACACACACACACACACACACACACACACACACACACACACACACACACACACACACACACACACACACACAGCAGTCCATCTCTCAGTGCTGCTGTGGGCTCTCTCTTCTCCTGCTCTGGGGAAGGCCACTGTCACTTAGCTGAGCGCTGCCCATCTGCACCTGTCAGGCGGCATCTCGTCTCTGCGGTTAAGCTGGCAGAAAATAGCCCTGGGAACAGAGAGCACTGTGGGAACTGAAGAGAGGAGCTCGGCCGAGCTGAGTCTCGGCTCTGACCATGCGAATCGGCCCTCATCCTGGAGGTCGATGGCTCACTGTACTGCTCTGGGCTTCTTCAACTGTAATTCCTTCTTAACATGGTTTGGCCATTGTGCTCTTTGACAAAATGTTGACCCCATTAGATATACTGAGCTGTATAAACTTAATGAGATCTAATGAGGGGTTCACTGTCTCACTTGCTCATGGTTTACTTATTTAATACATTTCACACTCAACAGCCATTATCCCAATGCTTCCATACATACATACGTACTGTACATACTGGGTATAATTTTCAATCAAAGGACCACAAACAGGAGATAAAATCAGCCTTTATTGATCTGCAGAGGGGAAATCCAGGTTGCAGCAGCACAAGGACAGAAATATGTATTGGTTATAAAACAGAAAAAGAGTGGGGGGGTGGTAATGCTTGGGGGGCTGGTCACAGGGACGGGCATAGTCTGTGGTCTCCACTGTTGGTCCACACTCTAACAGGTACTCCATTTTGTGAATGGAGCACCTTGGGAAAACACACCAATAGCAAATTGGGTAATTAGGTCAAGAAGGCATCTTTTGGTATTCTGTAATCTGTAGAATATTGTATAGATGCATCAAATCATATGATTAAATGGAAAAAATGTAATCAGTGAAATATGTCTGCTCATTATTCTTACTACTATTATTAGTAATTAGAACATCCCAAATTAGTTGAGTTTGAACACTGCATGGGAAAATTTGACTAGAAAGCTAATAGGTCACAGTCAGCTGTCATGAGGTAGCTCAGATTCAATGACAAAGAAGACATTTTAAAGGAAGGAAAACAACAAACTTAGGCACTCAGATTTTCATTAGCGAGTCTTCATTGATGACTGATCACCAGCCACATTCTTCAGACTGATTGGACTTTACCTCATATTCATCTGCACAACAGAAAAATCTAAATGTCAGTAAAAGCAGTTGTCAAGCAAGATGTACATTTGTGAATTATACAGACAGAGATTGTGTTCACTGGAGCAGCATGGTGATTCCATTTTCATGGTCAGTTCATAATAATGAACTCATTTCTTTGATAGATGCTAAAACTGTATGTTGAGGATCCTGACTCACAGACACCAGATGTACAGTAGGTGCTGTAAATACTACATAGAAAAACATTTGAAACTGGTATGCCAGACCTGATCAACCTGTATGTACAGTCTGTTCATCCACACTGATCACTAGTTTGCACAGATTTCCATGAGAAACATTTCCACCATGTGACTCCTGCTGCAGGGCACATGCAGAGTAACTCGTAGTTAAAGAGAATTCCAGTTTTATACAACTGTGATCCTATTTTCATACTTTTGGCCACAATGTCTATCAGTATGAACAACACTGCTTTCTCCAAAGTGAATTGCTGGGATCTATGCAGTAACATGGCTGGAAACAGGTCAGTCTCACTTTATGATGTTCCCATGTTTTCAGATCTCAGCAATTACTTTGGAGTGTAAAATGATTTAAGAATCGATAGACAGGACGGCCAAAGCCAGAAAAGACCCAAGTTTTACTCCACCAGAAAATAAAAGCACGCTTTGTGAACAAGGGAAACTTGTGGAATGCTCCAAAAACACCTATGTGAGAAACAGGTTGATCGGTAACAGGTGATTGTATCATGACTGGGTATGAAAGGGGCATCATGGAAAGGCTCAGCCGTTCCCTAACCCTAACCCAAGCAAGGATGGAGCGAGGTTCATCACTTTATGAACACATGATTGGATAAAGGAGATTACTACATGGGCTCAGGAACACTTCATAAAACCGTTGTCGGTAAACACAGTTTGTTTGCAAGCGATTGCATTCTGTTTTTATTTGTTTTATACAGCATTCTAACTTTTTTGGAATCTGGTGGAACAAGCGTGCTGGCGTGGAGACACTGGCATCAACTCCAGCCTATAGTGAGCTGAACAGCAACAAGCAGTCAAGCTCTCAGTCACTCAGACTACAGTTTTACATCAGTTGTTATCAGCTTTTTTTTATTAACCGTCTTGATGTCCTCATATTCTGTATACACCCCATGTCCTCCGGATCAAAATGACCCACCTTCAATAAACCCCCAAAATAAAGCAGCTTAATTGAATTTTAAACGCCAAATCTATTTTGCCTGAAGAAACAACTTGGCATTCACCACAAATTCTGTGAATATCTGAGTTTTCCCTCTTCACAGGGCAGAAAGACTGCATTTATAAAGGAGACACCACTCATTTCTATGATACTATCAATTGTATTATTTTTTGCTGTATAGGTGGTAAACAATATTTGTATGGTATTTCTATAGCCTAAGAAAGTAGCAAAAATGTGCAAAAAGTAGTTTTGAATGCATTTCTATTTTAACCAATAAGTCTTTTTTTTTTTTTTTTTGCCAGTGAACAATGTAATAAATTATACAAAACAAAAAAAAAACTAATTAGCACATGTAGAGCAGTATGCAAGTGCACAGCCTTGGCAGATATATTTCTTACACCTGCAGCACACAGTATGTGTTTTACAGTCCTTCTTTGGTGGGCAGAAGCTGGATCAAACCCTCTGAACAGCTGTCACAACTGCTGCAGAGGCCTCTGTGCGGGGGAGATGCTCCCTTCTTTCAATGAATGGAGTTACAAGTGCTTTTCCCAGCTGGTCCAGGAACGCCCTCCTCTTGTTCCGCTAATGAGGCATCCAGGTAGGGTTGATCTCTCTCCATATCACAAAGGCATTGTAGAAGGAAACATCGTTGATGTTGTGAAAGATGACCAGGGGCCAGCAGGCAGTCATCCTTCAGCAGCTGTACGTTCCGATCACCTTATCTAGGTTGTCCACACCTCCATTGTTGCAGTTGTAGTGTAGGATGATGGCTGGCTTCCTGTCCTCACGATCGGTAATGTCAGCCTCTGTGTGCACCGTGCTCAGGAGTACCACATTCTTGTTTTTCTTTGGGAGGTAGGAAACTAGAGTGGTGGTGGGCGTGAAGGCAAACTTTGATGAGAAGACCTCTCTCTCCTTTGATGCAAGCAGCGCAGGAGGGAGCTCAGGTTTGTTCTTTCGAGCTGTGACAACCATAGTGATCTTCCTCTTCAGGAGCTGCTGTCCGAGCTCATAAGAGGTGAAGAAATTGTTTTGCTGGCTTGCTGGGCATATACTGCCGGCAAGGACAATGACCTTTGGACAGAAGAGATTAGTGTCAGTGATTACTATCAGTGTCACAGAAAACAGTCACAGAAATCAGTAGTGAATATAAACATTTACCTCTGAATGGAACCAGTTGCTCATCCACTGTTAGTCAGGCCCTGACTTGTAGAGGTTTGGCAGCTGCTCCACCCACTTGTTCCAGACCTCTCTTATGGCTGCCAGCTTCTCTGTCACACGTCTTGACTCACGGTTATCAAATCGTAGCAGTCTTGAGTGAGTGTGAAAGAGTTTGAGTGGCATCATGGCATGGAAAATTACCCTTCCACTCTCAGCATCCCATAGACTAGCTGCAGCCTCACCTTGGGACCTGCATACACCTGCTACGATTAGCAGCCCTATGGAGGCATGCAGGTCAGTCTCATCCACCCTTTTCCAGCTGTCTCCATATTTTTGAAAACCCTCCAGATGATCATCTCCAGGATTATTTTTTCTGTTGCTGGTTTGATGAACAGGTAGAATGTTGGTGTGGAAAACAGCATATCTTGTGGGTCCTGGGGTCAACCTCATGACATTTTGTTCTGTCATCCTGCCCTGTTTGTCATATGCTGCTGAGGACCATGTTAGATTGCCATTTTTTGACAGGAAAGTCTCTCTTTCAGCTTGAGGGATTTCTTCTTCTGAAGATGATGCATCATGCTCTGGGTTGCAGTCCTCCCCATCTTCTTCTTCTGATACCTCCTCCACTTCCTCCTCTGAGTCAGAGATGTCTCGCTGGACATTTGAAAAAATCTGTTCTAGAGCCTGTTCAGCAGTGAAACGCACTCATGGCTTCAGCACAGAGAGAATTTGGGGTACTGTCATCTGCAGGACCTGAGAGGCCACACAAACAAGGTGGCAGTACTGCTACATTTCAATCACAAGAGCCTGTCTGTTCCCGCATTTCTAGACACTCTCATCTATAGTGCCACCCCCTTGGGTCAGATCAGGTATCCAGGCAGTACACTCCGCCAGAGAGGACCACATGTCTTGTCATGTTTAGGTCTGCTACTGACTGATCGTAGACAGAACTAAAGCATTCTCACATTTTTGTGGTGAGACTGACTCTGTGACTGTGATTTCAACTCAGTTTGACTGTCGGGTCATTTTGTAATCTGTAAATGCTTTCAGATCCTTCCAAAAATAATTGTACAGTGGCAACTTTCACCTTTCATTTTCAGGGTAATCAGCAGTTATTTTAAACTCTCCCCAAGCCACCCCACTATTGTAAGGTGTAGAAGTTATTGATAAGAGCAAAAGTCTTCTTCCAGGTTCCCTTTACCTGTGTGGCAAATGAAATACAAAAAGGAATCACGGCTGGATTAAACTACTAGGAGGCCCACGGCAATAATTAGCTGCTGGATCCCTGTTCATCTCAGTGTGTACAGTTTTTTTCTGCTGCACTACCACCAGCGACCCAGATTTGCATTGTGGTCATTTGATAAAACACCTCAATCTGTAAATATGCAGCAGAGGCATGAATGTGAAATAGCACTGCACATAAGTTTTAAAGTTAAGTTTGGCACAGAGCCTCTTCAGGGCCTCAGGATCAGGTGATGAAGCAAAACCCACCTTACAGCCCTTTTCTTGTCAGCTGTCAATTTCTCAATTAAATTCACAGAATCCAGCTGGCACCCATGAACCTGGAGCGAACACAGCCACTGGAGTTTCACGTTTCACCACTCTAAGCGTAAACTGATCATTGTAACTTGTGTGGGGATACTGTTAAAAAAACATGGTTAAAGGAATAGTTCAACATGTGAAAATACACTTATTTGTGTTCTTGCCAAGAATTTGATGAGAAGAGCAATACCTCGCTCATGACTTTAGTCTAAATGTGAAGCTAGCCCCTCCTTAATACCTTTCTGACATCAGGATTGGGGGGCTTTGTCTAACAATCTGACATTTACACCCACTCTGTACTATGATTGGCTAGGTGTGCGGAGGTGAGAAAGGAGCCAGGGTCTGTTTACGCAATTATCACTGTCACTCACACATGAACAACATGAACGTCTTCCAGGAGAGACAGTTTGAACGTGTGCACTGTCGTCCCCTCTATTTAAAGGACACCGTCTCCCCCCGCTACAGCAGAGCAGCTGTTTGCATCAATTAACACATTGGATTTGTAGGCGCTACTTCTTTTCATAAACCAACCCTTAGTGAGCTTACCAGGCAACCAGAGGAGACTCCAGGAAGTCATGAAACTAACTCCATTTTTACACCAACAAGATGTAATGTGTTAATTAGTGAGTTTCAGAGGTGCAGATAGAGGCGCTAGCTGTTCACCCCTGTGTCCATTTTATGCTACGCTAGGCTAACCAGTCTACAGTTTCTTAGTTACTGACACACGAGTGGTGTCAATCTTCTCATGTGTCAGGAAGAAAGCGACCAAAATTCAAACTATTCTTTTAAGTTTAGACACACAATTTTGAAAACCTATACCTGTACTTGGTTTGCCATCTCAAGACTGAGGTTTAGACTCGCATTCATTTAACCTTTCTTAGCAAGAAAATGCAAATTACATAATTTAATTGGATCTTAGAATAATTCCACTCTAACACTATGGTAAAAGAAATGTTCTTTCTTCCAACAGTAAAATTTAATGGTAATGAGAACATCTCATTTATTGAATTATGCATTTTTCTTGTTTAGCTCTTTCCTTTCTTCTCTTATTTCTCAGCTTTTTACTACGATTTTTAAGCATTGTTGTTTTATTATTAATAAAAGGAACTTCTGAAACAAAGCAGATACTGTAAGAAATAAGCTTCTTTATTCAATCACAGTTACTGAAAAAGAAACTCAAACTATTTGCTAATGTAGAAAACAGAGACTTGTACACTCTCATTTCACTCAGCACATACAGTTTGTCTCCACTGAAGTGGGGCAGGGGCACACAGAAATCTAACCAACACTACAAACACGTACATATCTAAACCATCACATTCGGCACACACAACAATGGCTTCAAATAATCTCTTAAACGTGCATCAACAAACAGAACTGCATCTGAGAACTTCGGAAAAAAGCATCAGTGAAGTGAAAAAGTGAAAAAAGGGATACATGGCAAATTTAAGATCTCAGGTAAGGGAAGAGGAGTTTCATAGTGGCCAGCAGTCAAAACATTACAAAGAAGGTAATGTAATGTTTAGAGAACTTGTCACAGATATAAAGTCTAAGAAAAGTACATAACATCATCTTAATAATGGTACAATATAACACAATATCTTGGTGGCAGTGTTTTGTCCAACTTGTGCCATTCCATAAACTACCTCCTGCTACATGTCTAATACCACAGAGACACCTCCAAGTGTCTAAAAAAATAAATACATTTTTGCACTCTAGCTATCAACAAGCAGCACTTCATGAGCAAAAGACACAAAAACAACTTCAACACCCAGTTTTGGATGTAAAATCCCACATTAGACGTCTTATCAGCTAGGAAGCCTTTCAATTTTAATTCAAGAGTTTTACACAGGCAGTGGAATCCTATGCTGCCACATACCTTGTTATCTTAACGAAAATGCTTTTACACAAGGCAGTAAAATCTGACTGTCCAGCAGCATACCACTGCTTACAGGAAGGGAACTGCTTTTCACTAATTATAGCCTGGCATAATAGATTCACTCTCCACAGGAAATTATAACTATTACAGTTGTAATTAGTGTCAATTAGAGGAAAAAATATTTGTTTATACAGCAAAAAGGATGTAAATTATTTATGGCTGGGCACTGTGGAAACAACACTTGTTTGTTGTTATATTTATAGTATTTAAAGGAACAATTTGAAGACAGAGCTGTTAAAGAACAGCATTTCATCACAAAATAATGCTCCATAAAGTATTCTGAAATTACACGTATCTTTGCTTTCAGAGTCAAAAACACTGATTCCTGTGACATTCATAAGAACTTTTGCTTGACACGTCTTTTAAACGAATTCACAATGTTCTTAGAGAAAGGGTTTAAAACTGTATATTTCTTAGCAAACATGAGAACTATGAGAGATCTATAACATGAGAAAATAATATGGCATGGATCATGACTGGCTGAAACAATGTGGAAAAGGTTGCTTTGGTTTTGGCTCTGCAAATAACAGTGTATGTAATTAAACAATTGGCAGGTAAGCCACACAGGTATCACACACACAGTAGACACTAGACAAGTCAGGAAACCTAAAAAAATCTTACTATTCTAAAATCTCTCTTGCTCTCCACAGAAAAGCTATATTGCATACTGTAAAAGGTAAAGAACCAGTGTTTTGACTAATACTAGAAAACATGTTATATATTAATTTGCACATAAATAAATCTGCTGATTTGAATTCTGGTATCTTTCACAGGAACAGGAAATTTCCCTGTTCCACTCATTTTGCGGCAGTTGCCGCTGAGTTCTGACCCTGTAGTTCAAGTTCTTTGCAGTTATCCAGAAGGCTGTTCCATACACTCTGTGCTGGCCAAAGAAAAATCACTGTGCAAGAGTTCAACAGCCTACTGTAGGACTGTAGAGACATGCCAAATCCCATTTTTGACTGCAATCAAATGGTCCACTTCTCCAATTTGACTGTTTGGAACAAGCATGACTCAACTTTCGTGTAACACTGCACAGCAACAAACTGGCAAGGTGTTGGTACTAAGTCCGGCACATAAGAACATCTGCAAAGGGACCCAGGAGGTTCTTGTTGAAGATACACCTGACCCACACCAGGTAGGTGGTGAAGGGCTTAATGTTCTCTGAAAAAGTGTAGTTCTGCTGGGGAAGGATATAAGGCATGTAGGTGTTCTCTCCCTGCTCCTGGATCCACACCTCATATTTCACCTCTCTGACCTTAAGGTATTTCAGATTCCATGGGATCTGCCAGGAGACTGTGAGTTTAGCCTCATTAGTGGTTTGTACTGAAGTTTGACAGTGGGGTTCTCTGACCCGGCCCGGGTGGACTGTGTTGGCCGGCTTTGACTTCTTCAAATTGGGCTTTGTCTTCATGCCCTCTTTGAGGACTTCCAGGAAGGAAGGGATGTCCACCAAAGTGTCCTGGTAGATCCGGAAAAGCCACTCTGGGTTGCGGCAGCACAAGTGCCTAGGGACGTCTTTGCTCAACAGTATTCGCTCTTGCTCCTCTTTCTCCAAGTGAGCAATGCCCCCTTGTTCCCAGGGTCTGTCTGGATGGGTGATGGTATTCTCCTCCTTTGTGTTCCTCCAAGAGACATAGTGAAGGTCCATGCCTGGTAGGGAGGCAAGGGTTTTATATGGGGTGTACTGCTCTGGGTTTACAGCAAAAGGGAACAGTTCCACCATAACAGCTCCTCTTGGAAGGAAGAGTGAGGTGATGAGCTGAGCTCCATGCATACTAACCAACATGGTAGCACTGCTGATCACCTGGACTATACTGGGGAAAGACTGTTCCTCCAGAGATACTGTGACCACCCTCATCTGGAACTCCTGGGCTAGCACCATGATGAGCTCTGCTTCATTCAGTATCAGCCTCGTTGTTGAGCGACTAAACACAACAATGTATTCATCCTTCTTCTCTTTCTCCTTATCATCTTCACCACTCCCTCCATCCTTCTCCACCTCCTCCACCCTTGTGATGTTCATTTTCTCCATCAGAGCTCTGGCAAACTGCCGAATCTCATTCCCTGAGACCAACATATTGGCTTTAGGGCCCTGTGGCTGGACAAAACCGTACTGGTACCAGGTGGTCATCTTGGACAAGCCAACATAAGATTTTGTAAAACACATGAGCTTTCCAAAGTTTTTAAGCTGTTCTTTAAGTAGTGGCTGCTTGCTGCTGAGAAGTCGGTAGAGGTCAAAGTGTGGCCCTTCACCCCAGCCCTCCATAAAAACCAAACGAGCTTCATCATCTAAGTCTAAATACTGTTTCATAGTATAGAAAGCTGGGAGCAGGTCATCGTGGAACACATGCATTAGGTTGTCTGGATTAAACCGATTTAGGATCAGCGTCACATCTGGCACAAACACAGGTTTAGGCATAAACTTTAAAGTAGCAGCTGGTAGCTCTAAAAAGTTGAAGTACTGGGTGTTGTGATCCTCTACTGAAGACAAGTCCAGCAGGGCAGGTTGGAAGCGCCTAGACCCCAGGTTAGGCAACATGACAGAGGAATTGGAGTGGAAGAATACAAATTCCTCTGCCTCGGAGCAGTAGCATAGGTAGTCAAAGCGGCAGATGCGGTCAGTGTGCATCTTGCCGGTGCAGACCATGCGTGTGCCGTGTTCCTGAAGAGCCTGGAGGGCAACATGGTAGTCGATACGGGCCTGTGAAAGCTCCTGGGACTGCCGTGTCAGGTGCAGTTCTTCCTCCAGCAGGGCAGCATGCTCACTCAGCTTGGAATACTTCCAAAGTAGAGCTGCAACTACAGAGACCAGCAGCCCGTTAAGGAGTGTGCCCACGCTCATCCTGCAGCCTGCCACTGAAGCCCGCATCACTGCTGCTGCTGGGGACCCACCTCCCGACTCCAACTGGCCTCCGACCTCAGAGACAGGCAACGAGACATTCGCCGCCAGGCAACGTCTGGAAGAAGAGGAGGCAACAGAGGGGGAAGCAGGGGTTGACCACAGGGGGAAAGGAGGAAGATAGAACAGGTGAAGGAGAAAACAAGGAAGGGAAAAGAAGAAAGGACATATATTTAAGAAACAATATAAAAACACAACAAAAATTCTGAAAACCTGATCACCAGTGCAACAGACACAAAAGAGCACTGATATAATTAGCAAGACAATGGTAAAGTCTATAATGCTGCAGTGCTCTTCATGTAAGTGATACAATCCCGTGATTCATCAGAGCAGGTTTCAGCTTTCACCTTTGGGAATTGTGGTTGTTTACCTTTGGCGAACACAAATGAGACATTTTCCTAACCTTACATCCCCTGTCACCCTCCCTGGATATGTCGAGACAAATTACACTGTGAGGAGGCACAGAGAAAAGAACAAGAGTATTGTTCTAAACTCTACTCATCTGCATACTGAGAGGACAAGTGAGTCATTGAGAGACTCTAAATCAAACCAACAGTTAACGGCCAGCAGCTGCCTGCAAACACGAGGCAACTTGCATGCTAAATACCCGTCTGAGGGCTAGTCTCACTACCTTACAACAAAGGATTCAGATGAATTAATTTCTTGACATTTTATTCCTCACTTTCCCGAATGCTTGAGATGCATGCAGAGCTGAGAGAGGGAGAGGGATGACCTCAAGTCTGTGCTGTGGTATGACATCCAATGACAAAATGGGATTTAGGGATTCACTTTCCCTCTCTGAAACTGGCCTTCTGGCAGAAAGTAAACTAAATCAGGTCAAACTAAACTAAGACATGAGTCTAGGTGTACACACACAAAGACACACACTCTCTCTCTCTCTCTCTCTCTCACACACACACACACACACACACACACACACACACACACACACACACACACACACACACTGCACAAATTCATGCAAGCAGTCATGCTGACGCAAGCTTAGACAGGAGACATGTCGAAATTAATTTTTTCTTTCTGTTTGACTCTCTCTTGGGTCAATAATATTGCCGAGCTAAATATATTTCTGTTTCTGCTCTAACTTTTTCCCAATGCTCCCCTTTATCTTACAGTGTTTCATTCTATTCCCAGTTACTGTCCTACACAATTTGCACATGCTACTTTGCTCCTTAGTTGTCACGCTCTTTCTTTTTCCGCTCCTCCTCCGGTTTCTTGCGCACTGTCTCTGTTCTGCAGGAGCTGAGCATAGTCCCTGGGCTATTTTTGACATCCCTGCAAGTGCAATATGTCAGGGTCACTCTTTGTGATCAAACTCAGTGAATACACACAGGCACAATATGGGCGGTTCAAAATGCAGCTATGTTCAGCTGCTCTGAACAATGTCAACCAAAAAAAACACAATCTTGAAATAAGGACCAGTATGTCTTACAGTGTAAGTGTACAGCTATTGTCTACTCTGCGGTTAAAACATCATTTGGAACATATTAATAGCAGATATCAAATTGAGCAGTTTGCATCTTAAATTCATTTCAGCTCAGTTCAATTCAAACACCTTTGTTTGTTAGAAAGTAATGTTCAAAATTTAAAAATAGGCAAAAAATAGAAGACACGCATACAGTACAAAAAAAGGCTCTACATATTGTGATACTAATATAACACTAATAATAGTACAATGATAGTATAGTGTCATGTGTAAGGTATGGGTTTTGATGGGTTGGATAATGAGTAAGTTGGGTAGATTGATGGATAAATGTGACTTGAAATGTTTAAATTTTAAGTGAACTTAATGTTTAAGTAGACATCACTGACAGTGGGATTGGCGGCCCAGAAAACTAAGCACCCCCAACGGCCGTCTGCATGCTTAAAATATAGACCATGATAGACTTTTGGCGCTTTTAATCAACCTATGCATGAATAATGTTTGTGTGAGGTGCATGCAGTGCTGTACTGCAGGAGGACTGGTCATAGAAAAGGTGAGAAATGGATGAGGTGTAGTTTGGCAAAGGAAGGAACATAAGAGCAGCATAACTGTTTATATGCAAGACCTTAAAAAAGCACTTTCAAATATATGTGGATGTATTACATACATTACAACCTTAATAACCTAACCACAACCCTTAATAGCCCTGTCCTCTTAACTCCCAGAATAAGGGACTGCATAACATTTTGGGAACTTTGCCTCCCCTTGTTGACATGAGATGAGCCAAGCAAAAGCCAAAACAGGAGTAACAATTACAACAGCTACCATCACCAGCAGACTCAGAGCAGGACATTGTGTCACATGTGGGATAGGGGTCCAGTACTGCGGCTGCAGTGAGTCCAACTTGTTCTCCTCAGACTAGTGAAACAGAACACACAGTTCAAGCAACAAACAGGAACAGTCTCACCATCAAACCTGTAGTGCCCATGGTCAGGCTGTCAGGTTACAGGCAAGCAAGGCGCAAGGTTTTTTTCAAGGTCTTCAAATTTTCTTAAAGTAACTTTGACAAGTCACAGTAGGAAAAGCACAGGCATACATAATAAAATGAATGATGGGTGAATTCCATTTAGCTGCTTCACTTTTAGGATTCTGCTGGCTCACTGTCACAGCTTACTAGGACACTTAAGCAGAAGAGCCGTCATTAATTTTATTTGTAACACCTGTGATTTTCCTACTGCGACAAGTCAAACGTCTGCTTTGAACAAGGCATACAGTCTGCAGTGTCGCTACATTGCAGTATTAATGTCAGTAGACACGCTCTTCTGAAAAATGTATCATCCATCTCTGAACATGTTGGGTGTACTTTCTATATTTTAGAGTTTTACATTAAAAATTATGAGGAACTGAACATATAATGGAAATTGATGTTTGTAATAGTTTGTCAAATCCCTGTGCCAGGGTGCTCCTGTTTGTGCTAATGCTAACCTGTAGTGCTAATGGGTTAACATGTTCAGTCTGTCTGAGGATTTTTTCATTATCAATGGACTGGTTGGTTCATAAAGAGGTGAAAAATGTATTTTTCCACAGAGCAAGGTCATGTTCTCAAATGTCTTGTTTGGCACAAAACCTAAAGATATTTCATTTATTATGACATGAAAGAGTGAGAAGCAGCAGGTCCTCACATTTGAGAAGCCTGACATTCTGGATTGAAAAATGATTTCAATGATTAATCAGCTATCAAGATAGTTTCAGATTCATTTTCTGGCAATTGGATAATTGATTAATTGACTAATTGCTGCAGCTCTGTGCTGGACCTGGTCAAGCTTTCCAGATTCTAAAATTACTACTGGAAAAGACAGAGAGATAGAGACTGTTTTCAGTCTCCTTTCAAATCAGGCACACTGTAAATATGAAAAAAAAAAAGACAAAAAAACCTCTTTTTCTTCTATCTGTGTTTTTAACCACCTCATTTACATGATCGGTCGGACAGACCAGGCACAGAGCTGCATGCAGCTGGCCGTGTTATTTTACGCTGGACACAAGAGCAGCGTGGCCATGGAAACACAGTAAGGATTATATAGATTAGTTATTGTTACTTTAAATTAAAAATCTGGAATCTGGACAAGCATGGAATGCAAACAGCTAAGAGAAAAGTCAATGTTTGTAAGCAAATAAACGCAATGCAGGTCATGATGACTGCCAAAAAAGGACTTCTTCAAAAATCACTCGCTGGGTAATGAGCCGATAAAGCAAGCGTATGTGACTTCCCAGGACAAAATGCCATGGACAGCAGATGTGAATCAAAGCACCATCGACACCATATACTGTGGGACTGTCTTGATGCTGACACAGCAGCCAAAGTAAAGTGAAATGAAGTGTGAAGAGGAGGATGCTAGTGAGACGAACATTAGGCAGGCATCCTGCATGCTCCTTCAGTCCACAAGGACAAGGGCAGCGTGAGGCTAACAGTGCCAGCAGGGCTGCTTAATCCCTCTCTATGCACACAGGGACGCATGTGAATGCCCTCTGCAATTTGCCCGAGCCAAGCAACCGAAAGCTTCGAAATGTCAAAGCCCCTGCAAGACACCACAGCACGCACAAAGGACGAATTTGCATCACCACATTTAACAGGCTACACACAGAGACCTGGACACTGTGAGCTGTTTTCTCGTTCTGCTTGGTTATTTAAAACACGCAGGTTAAAATCAAGCTGAAGGAAGCTTAAAACATGAGGGCACTTTCCTGAATCCGATGTCTGTGTGTCTGCGTGTGTGCGTGTGTGTGTGTAGTCATTTAAACTGACCTTGAAGACAAGTGACTTTTGTATCTCTTCAGCAGTGTGAAGGAGTAAGCCAAGATACTGCCTGCGCATAAAAATGTTCAAATTAGGAAAAGGTCGCAGCAGTTTCAAATATAATCAAATGTTAGATGAGATCCATCTCATGAGCTATGCTAACACTGGGGAATGGTCTCATATCCATATTCCATTTCTGAGTGTGCATGCTATTAAGTAACCCACTGAATCTGTGTCCAGATCTCTCCCGTCTGACGCTTCCTTCATCTGAACTAAGCAAATTCTCCTCCGGGCTCCCAAAATATCTCCAGATGTCACCAGGGCCAACACAGCCTGCGTGATACAGGTCTTCTGGACCCGAGTTTGACCCGATTCATTAACACTGTTCTGGGTTAATGGTTACTGGTCTGCAGCTGCGGTTCCACATACATTACTGGCAAACATAACACCGAAATATCACCCGGCTGTGCGTTTACTCTCTTTCACTTGACCTTGGTTGCTTGCCTGCAAATGCATGTTCTCTCTCACTGCCTCTACATGCACACAAGAGATCAGGTTATTTGGGGAAATTAGGTTAAGACAGATAATGAGAGAACATATTTACCTGGTTACTGTAAAACTCATGTTTACATTGAGCAGTATATCAGATTCCTCCCCTATTCCCACCATGACCACTGTTCAATGGGCATATTTAAAGTGTATTAGTGATGATATAAGATGCTGCACCATGTTTTAAAGGGTTAGTTAGGATTCACCAAAGTCACACAATAACACAATCTAACTAATCGATTGAGGCAGCTGTAGACCAGAAACTCCTATATTACGCAAGGTAAAATGACGAGAGGGATGGAGAGAGAGATATCAACAGCTTCAGTCTAAATATAGCATACACTTAAAATGACATTGATTTTTTAGGTTGGCCTTTTTTTGGTGGCTAAAACACATTTTGCTGCTGATCCCAATCCACAGCAGAGCAGTACTCTAATTATCTTCCAACACTGGTATTCATGCTGCTTCTCCAAACTGGGGGTGTACTGACCACCATCTACTGCAGGTAATACACTGAGTAGTACCTCATAAAAGCCCACTGCAAATAATCTGAAATATGCCTTTAATGATGGGCACTTGGGAAGTCAAGATCCAGATCTACTTTTTCTAAAGACACTGCAGCCTTGCTTGTAGAACAACAGCTGTGTGAGCCAGTAACAACACCCCTCTCAGCCCCCTGTTAGCCTTGTTACATCAACATTTGACTTTGTACTGACAGGCAAATAATCACAAGAGATTTAATAAATGCAAAGGTAGGGGGTAGTCACAGGCTGATTTCATTATGATGAAATTTATGTACTAGTTTTGACACAAATTTTCTTAATATTCACACAAAAATTAAAAACCAGAACTGTGCGCACTCCACTACACACCATTGCGCCTCACACACTGGTTCATCTGAGCACCACTGCAGACTATAAGGCAAGTTAGAATGAATATAGTCTTCTTGTGCATCAGCACTTTTGCTGTTGGATTTCTCTGCCCAATAAACCTTGAGGCAGTCTGCCTACATGTAGAATAGTTTTCCTCTAACTGCATGAAAGTATGCATGAAGTAGCATGCATACATACAGCAACAGACCAAGTACATATTCTGAGCGAGAGAAACGACAGATTTTGAAGCAAAACTAATTTGTGTGAGTGCATAAAAGTACATTTGGTTTCGTTTCCTAATCCCAAAGCAAAATCCTGCACAATACAGATCATTTTGGTCTCAATTGTAAAATGATTTAAACATGCAGATTAATTTATGCTTGAGGTATGACGTATAGCAAAATGATGAAAATGCAAAAACAGGTCACTCATGGAGCCAATTACCTTGTCCTTTGCATAAAACCTACAGGCTGACACTACATAATTGCCTCATTAGGATAATACTGAAAGAGCACTGCTTTCATTAGACATTTGCTCCTGACAGGCGAGTTGGTCCTGCTTCCAGCTCCACTGTAGAAACCATCTTAGTTCTCTAAGCTCAAAAGCAGACTCGGATTGGTGCCTTAAAGGGAAGGTTCATCCCAAAAATTCAAAACATTTTTTTAGTCTTACCTGAAGTACTGTGTATCCATCAAGATAGTTTAGGTAAGAGTTCTGGACATATTGGCTGTAGAGATGTCTGCTTTCTTCCCAGTATAATGGAACTAGATGGTACACACCTAGTGTTGCTCAAGGTACCAAAACAACAAAACAAATTACACCCAGCAACAGGGTCAATCTGTGCTATGAAGAATGCATCTCCTCATGGACAAGAGGCTCAAGCTCACAACAGTGTGGGGTGTTAACATTAATCACATCCTGTAATTTTAGCCAGCAGTATCAGTTAGTTACAAACTAATCTCTACAAGTGAGCAATGTCAGACTCAGTTCAGGAAAGTGGATGTGCGCTTCCTCCTGCGCAGTGATACAGTTGGCAGATGTAGTTCAGTAGAAAGAAAACAGATGCATGAAACTGCTCACAACTGAAGACGAGTACCATCTAGTTCCATTACATCTGAGAGAATTCAGACATCTCTACAGCCAATATCTCCAGACGCAGCAGCTCACACCAAAACAATCTAGATAAACAGCACTACAGGTAAGAGGAAAAATAGATCTTTGATTTTGGGGTGAATTGTCCCTTTACAGCAAACAAAAACCTACAACAAAACTAAATGCTGATAACTCAAAGGGCATTACATCTGTCTTTCTGTTGTATGTCTGCAAGGTTCAAAAGGAATCTGTCTGAGGAGGTAGAGGAGCCTGAAGTATCATCTGGAAGACATGCAGACCCACCCACCAACACAGACACACAGGAGGAGCGCGGTATCCTGAATCCTTTCTAAGCCTGATTGGACACCGTCTACCCTGCCGTTATTGGCTATTCTGAAACTGCCATCCGATGAAATCAGTTCAGAATAAATCTGAGGTGAGAACATTTAAGGTGAGGAAAAGGACAGGCTTGAAGCACAATTCAGCAAATTATTAGTTCATGCTTTATTAATTTACTCATTTCATAGCTGTAAGATGGACGTAGGCAGTGAAAGACTGGAGTCATGCCATCATATCAACACTCTGCTTTCCAGTTTTCTGGTTGGTCTGCATTCCATCTGCTAAGCCCAGTCAATTCTCAGCTGATATTTTCTGGAAAAAAAAACTGACTTATTAGAAGATTATGGTTGGCTTTGCAAGGCTATACTGTATATGCTCTATGTCCTCATGCCTCAGATTAACCCGACTGAGACAGCTTCCTCACCATCTTTGAGTGACAACTGTCAGAGCAGTGCATGCTAACCCCTGAAGCTGCTGCCAGATAACAAATATTCATCACTGCCACCTCCATTGTTCCCACAGCAGCAGACTTCCAGCCAAGGCAGGGGACAGCAGTGAGGTAGGGTGAAGGACCCACAAAATGTGAAGCAACCCAAAAAGTGAGTGAATCACCTGTCAAAGCACTGTGGGATAGCATGCAACAGGGAGTGAACAGCAACACAAAAAGGAGAAAGCAGTATTGAAGTTGAACGTTTTGACAGCAAGCTCTGTAGTGACTTGCAAAAAAAATAAAGCAATTTCTATGGCGAACAAGAGTATTATTGTAGTTTCAGTACTCCTCTTGGCCTTTTCCTTCAAGATTGAGCATAAAAACCAAAAAAAATGATACTTGGACACTTAATTGTTGGAGACAGTTGTATGTTGATTATCGCTGTAAAGCCCTGGTAACACCAAAGAGTGGCACGGTAAAATGCATCCATGTATCTTTGCAAAGTATCAGTCAGAAGCTTGGTGACCTACTGTATAAGCTCAGGCTAACTACTGTAACTGGCCAGCTGGGAACATGCTTACACTAGTCTGTTACAGGAGTGCTCCAAAATATTAACTAGCTGCAATAATCAATTAATAAGCTAGTTATGCCTGGACCAGACTACATGATTTTGTTGTCTTTGATGATGGTCACTGTGGCAGAGCTAACGATCACAGCACGATAAACCCTTGCTGTGTCTTTATCTGGTGACTGGCAAGACAATGTGGATGAGCTAAAATATTAAGAGAAATAAAAGAGGTGGTGTAAACTTCAGCCCATTTGGTCATTATTTATACATCTACTGGGCAGCATGTGGATAAGAATTAGACAGGTATGAGTTTCACATATAGGAATTTTATCTCTGTAGTTATTTATTCTACAAGGAGCAGGCTGGGCTGTGTGGCCACATCAAACAGGCTACTTTAACATTTGATCCGGAATTAGTAACGATAAACATATGCCCATAGTTTGGACCACTTCAGCTACTTGCTGGCTGATGAAGTGCTTCCGCTATTTCTTGCCAACATTTGTTATTTTTGACTCGGTCATGGCAATCCCTCAAGGAAAAGTCCAACAGGCAGGGGTACTGTTGCCACAGCTCAACGAACTTTTCCTCTCTTTCATTGTTCCACCTGACAGCAGCAACCTCAGCATCCATCCATGCCATGACGCTGGTAATTGGTTTTGCAGTCTAATCTAGGCATGCATATTAAAAACACAGAACACCATCATGTCTGGGTGGTGGATGCAGCGGTATAGCGGCTTCCTGTGAAAGCACCTTCAGGCTCATGATTTAGCTCTATATCAGTATAAATTCCTCTGCAGCAGAGTTTGGTGGTATCCAAAGTTTGATACCGTCAAACCTTCCCAACATTTTCCTGGGGTATACAATATTACTGTGACTAATTAAATATCACAGTAATATCAGGGCAGCGTGACATGCCCGCAGTTCAGACGGTCAATGCTCACTCTAAGAAGCACCAGTCCTAACTTACTTACTTACTTACCATACAAGAATGATGGGGAGAAACTCAGCTAAAAGCCTCTACCAAGCATTACCACCCAAATAAAACACAATTCATACCCCAAGAAATTATATGCGCGTGTAACGTAAACACGAAAATAGCGCACGTCAAAGGTACTGCATCTGCTGATTTTACCACTTCATGCAAAAGCCCAGCATGATATGAAAGCAGAGAGTCTGATGATCACGAGGATGTCTGCCTCCTCACTGTGCCACAAAAATTCGGCGAGCTAGCAGCCAAAGAGTAGCAGAAAAAAAACTTTGGTAAATCATAAAGTATGTCTTACCTTTGCTGTTTTGTGGTCAAAAGTTATATACCAGCCCGAAAAAATGCTGCTAATGTCTCCTCCTATGACTCTGTGTTAGTTTGAGATCAATCACGAAGGTCCTGGTCGTTTACATAAAGAGGAGGTGGTTTCTAGATTGGAGGGAGCGCTCTTCATGCAATAACCTATCTCTGGGGTTACTTCCTTCTGGATCGTCATTGGTGTTTCTATGGTGAATGTGGGCGGGTCGCTGAGCTATTGACGGGCGTAACCAAGCAGTTAGTTTCACCGCTCCGTCTCATGAATGAGCAGAGCACTCACAGAGGACTTTTTACTTTACATTTACTGTTTTATTTGCATTTCGTTCTTTTATGAAAGCAATATGAAGAACAATAGCAAGCAGAAAAAAGGCTGAAAAAGTGTTTTCAACAGAGGAGTTTCTCCGTAAGCTTGGACGAGATAACGGTACTCTGCTCAGATGCGCCTAAATGAGCGCCTGGACATACCTGTGTTAAACCATCTGTAAAACTGCTCAGGTTCTTTTTTTTAGCATACTTTTGCACAGTCACATTTTTCTCGAGTAAAAATTCAACCAGATACATTGAACGGAGTGGACTTCATTTTTGTTATGACGATGCTACAATTATGTTGGGCCCCTATAGACCTATATGCGCATTCATTTTTTTTAATGTCGGTAATGAAACTGACACCGTAGCTATTTTTAGATACCGCGGGATACCTTATTACTGGATTACCGCCCAACCCTACTCTGCAGCGGCTGCTTTCCTTAGGAATTCAGGAGTAAGTCCACTGACCTGTAACTGCCATGTCTCCTTGACCAATTCATTCCTCATCATCCTTCATGAAACTGGTCCAAGATACCCCACCTCCTCATAAACTGTCTGCCTGTCACCGCTCTCTAAGCGCTGTCTTCAAGACTGACACTGAAGCTCCAGCTTCCCTGTGTTACTGGTTAGCATATCTGTTTGCTCAGGAGATGATAAGCACCCCAGTGATGATGTGGAAGGTGATGTGGGGGAGCCTGGAAAGTCTAATGCATTTTAATGAGAATCCTTGAAAGCCACAGCTAAGGGGGCTTTGGGAGGGGAGATGCAGCAGTAGCCCTGTGCTGTGGCAGCTCATTTGGCCCCTGGTGTTCATCATTCCTGGCAACTCACTGTCCCCACTCTTTGGGAGTTAGTCTTTCCTCTTTCTCAACAGTTCTTCCCCCCTTTCTACTCCTTTTACATCAACCTGGAGATCCCTGACATGCCTCTTCAAATGAGGAATTTAAAAAGAAGAGAAGAACATCTGCAGCATCCCTTCAGTCCTTTTCTTCCTTCCTCTACCTGCTTTTCTTTTCCCTTCGGCCACTTGATTGCCGATCTCTTCTGGCCGTGATGATGCATCCTTATTCGTTGTCATCTTTATTCTTGGACCAAATGTGGCCTGTCAGGTTGGATCTAGCTGCTTGGAGCTCAGTGTGGCACTAGGGAGAATTAATGGCCCAGCAGCCATTATCTGGCTGTACAAAGACAAGTCTCATACCCTTTCTCTCACTTTGCATCTCTTTCTTAAACACGTTTCGACAGATAGGCATGTATATACACACACACACACACACACACACACACACACACACACACACACACACACACACACACACACACACACACACACACACACACACACACACACACACACACACACACACACACACACACACACATTGTTCTATTCCATAAATGCAGTGCAATGCCATCTAGCCTAGTGGTGAAAAATAGACTGGCTGCTTCATAATGACTGGCGGTGAGTGTCAGAAAATGCCCCTGGTCTGTGTTAGACACATCACATGTCTGACTACTTGCCTATTCCAAACTGGGACTGATTACTTGCCTGATTGATAGCCTGCTACTTAATAACGTTTTCGCCCTTCTCTCTATCATTCACTAACAGAGACCCTCTATGCCTTCTGAAACACAGCAGACATAAGCCCATGACTGTACTGTTGTGCTGTCTCTTCTCCCAAAAGGCACAAGAGAAACAGAGGCTGATGTGGACAATCTGCAGACTGCGCGTGTGTGTGTTTGTGTGGAAGTGATAGACAGACAAAGAAGAACAAAGTGAGAAGGACATCCTCTAAAAACACCGCAGCAAAGCACTTCAGCACTGCCCCAGGACAACAGGCAATATTCCAGAAAGGGACAGAAATAGAATACCAAGGCTGGATGTACTCTTGAAGATATCTGCAAGTGCTCAAGCTCTTAAGTTGCTGCCCCCATCAATTTCAGAAACTTTGGTAACCTGAGAATTCACAAGGTTTGTGTAGGACAAGGTGTCAGGGGCAAAAGTTCTTGCTGAGCATCCTTTGGTACATAACTACCCTTAAAGGGCAGATGGACACAGAATATGCCCACAGTTCTGTTTTTAACACATGAAGTGTCTGCATATATTGACATGTTTGCACATGTTTGTCTGGCACACAGTTCCATGCTTGCACACAACCACATGGACATGAGCAGATGACGGAAGTCTACACAGACGTCTGATGACACGTGCTGACAGGATGAGCCGCTTAACAGCTCTGAATTGTTAAAGATTAGAAGCACCAGATCTTTGTCATGTACAAGCAATGATTGCAGAGCTACCTGCTAGCTACTGAGAGGCGTTTGTGTACAAGACAGCAAAAAAGATACAGCTGGCTCAACATTTTTTGACTAAATTTACAGCATACAGACCCTCAAGGCCAGGCGGATGTGGTATAATTAAGCATAATTTGGCTTTCCTGATATTGAGGTAATCCAATATCTCCACTAGAATTCAGAATCAAGTTCTGAGGATTTGGCTGAACAGCATTAGTTTGTAATGATTTACACTACAGGGCATCAGTGAGGTTTGAAGAGATTAAAATGGGTAACCAAATAAATAATGCCACCTTTGCAGGCAGAGATAGTTTCTTATCTGGGTGAAGCCACTGCCAATTGTGTTTTCCTTGTCCCTGACACCTCAGACAGGCCAAATAAAACATTAAGCAAGTCAGAAACCTGAATCTTTAGACAGTGAAAGCTCAAAGGCTTACTTTGAGAAAGACTCCAAATTACAACCTGCTGTTTCTTTGCAAAAATAACAGATTTTAATTTTTAATTAAACTAGATTTATAGGTATAGTCAAGTTGGGTTGGGCAATTAATCACATTTTTTTTCAATACACTCTTGGCTTGCCACAACTATGAAAACAATATAATCGAGATAACTGATTATGGTGCTACATTCTGTTTCACACTGATGCTCTTCTTTTGTCTTGTGTTAGAAATCCAGTGCAGCCCTTTCCTTTTCAGTGGTACTCTCAGCAAGGCTGTGGCAACTTTAGCTCAGACCACAGTGGTCAAGTGAGCCGTCACTTGAGAAAACCTGTTAAAGTCAGCAGCTGCTTGGATTTTGATGCCCAACTCTCTGTGCTGTTATGGTATCTGTGCTTGGAGCAGTCAAAAAGGATGAGTTCCGCAATCCTTTCTCACATTTAATATACCAAATAAAACAAAATTGTAATACACATTGTATATTAAGTAAGTCTTTACATTTATTATATATATTATATTACTATCACTGTATATATTAATGTTCTTGTAAGACATTTTTTTGTTTTGTTTTTCAGTCAGTTCATTATATTTAAAGTTCAAGGAAATCCTCTGCGAAAAAGAAAAGTTTTTTGTTTTTGTTTTTTTTTCCAGAAATTCAACAAGTAACCACGTTTAATACCTGAGATCTCGCTACTGACTAAAATAATCTGGATTTCTGCATAGGCCTTATACACACAGACTAGCCATGCTTGGGACCATCTCCTCCACTGTGTGGCAGAAAGACCAAAAGACCAGTTTAGGGAAGTTAACTAGACCTATATTCACCAAAGCAGCCACTGCGTCTTCATCCATGAAGTGTTTTCTCAAGTAAAACTGAAAACTAGCATATGAGAACACTTCAGACGAAGTGTAAATCAAAGCTTTGTGTTTGACTTTAGCCATAATTGGCTCATTACTGCACCCCAAGCCAGAGGGCAGAAAACAGCCACTGGCACTTGATGGTTGGTGAGAGCAGCTGGTATATGAGATGTTTTTTCCCCCCAGTTGCCACAAGGGGCAACAACAAGCCAACAACACTGGTTTATTTTACAAATCTGCCTAACTTCCCCAATTCAATAAAAAAATCAGCGCACAGCCACTTCCTTTTCCACCCAGGACTAGGGATGCACCAATCAGCTTTTTTCACCTCCGATACCGATACCAATACCAATACCGATAGCTAAGATTTAGTAATCAGCCGATACGATCTGATACCGATCCAGAAAAACAGCGCTGAATCACCTAACAAATGGTATGTTTCATTATGTGGAAAAGACTGGGATCATTCTTTTGTTCATCAGACTTGACTTAAACATTTCTTTCCTGTTTTTTTTTTTAAAACAAACAGATATAAATGTTGTAAATGAGTTCTTTATTTAATAAATATGCACCAGTACAACAATCTTAAACCAATAGCTTCTCTAGCTTGATCAAATGACATGTAAAAAAAAATATAACAAGTGTAACTGGTTCAGTTAGTGCAATTAGGAATATAAAAGGAATATAAAGTATGCAACAATCACAGCGCCTATAGCATAATGTTAGACTGAATAGATCGGCCCCTATGTATCGGGTCCATTGTCACTGATACCTGATCTAGAATTTTCTTCAATATCGGGGCTGATACCGAGACCAATATCGGATCGGTGCATCCCTACCCAGGACGGTCCTCCACTCAGTGGATGAGACAGTCCCAGACAGGGCTAATAGACATCTTACAGTACAGATCACTCACATGTCGACCAGAGGCTGCAATTTATAACTCAAAGAATAATCCAAAAATCGTGTTGCATCGCAGACTTACATCTAGAAACAGTCCAGAATGAGAACGGCCTGCTATAAGATGCACCTCTTGTCGTTCCTTATTGAGGTCACTGTGCTTAAGATCCTGCTAAAGATTTTAGGTGCATGCACATCAGCTTCTCCACAAGCCTCTTGAACTGCGATTGCCTAAAAAGGCTTTTTATGGAAGAAATCTCTGCAGAGATGTTTATGTGCACCTTTGCAGAAGTATGTTTTGAGACTTACCCTAATGTATAAGCTGTTTTCTAAAAAGTACTGAACCCCATACTGTGTGTGAATGCATCCACTGTGACACTTTTGAAAATCCATGCAAGTCAATTCTGCTCAGCAGTTAGGGGATGTAGAAATTCACAAATACCAGTTATTTTAGAGACAAGACTGCAAGCATATTTTTCCTTTGAAAAAGCAAGAGTATTCACAGAGGGTGATCCAAACTCATCTTTTCCTGCACAAGTCAGCATTTCAGTTTTGTGAAAAGTTGCAAAGAATGGCTTTGAATTTTTCCCAAAGACAAGTGCAGAAATGCAGATCAAAGTGACAGCATAATGGGGAGAGCTCCAGGTCTGCAACACGAAACCATGTTGAATGTCTCAACTCATTTCAGACTTTAAAAAGGACAGGGAAAACTAAAGAAATTGACAAATTATATCAAATTGCATGCGGTGATGCAACCGAGACGTGATGAGGCTTCAAATTTACTGAAAGCTAATACTTACATGAGCCATTGCAGCCAATCAAAATCTAGAATCAAGCATATTAGAAACAAGACAGTGATATATATCAGCCTTGAATGACTCTGTCTTTTTCAATTTATATATAACATTAATTTGAGGAGATTTCAGGGTGATTTCCTGTGGATCATATTTGAGTCAGAGAGCCCACTGAAGAGCAAAGGAAACTCGAGCTACATGAAATAACATCTCATCTGGGAGTTGATGGACCTTAAATACCACGCAGGCAGCATTATGATGTTTTAATTTTCACAGCTTTGGTGTCATTATGGTGGAGCAGATGAGGAGACCTATGGTCAGCAAAGACAAACCTATCAGCCTGTTTTCATTTGCTCACACTGTTCAGTTATATCACAGCACGCTGAAGCAATATGATTCTAATCATAGCAATTGCTCATATCTGTGGTCTAAACCTTAATATTACATGTTACTGATAGACATCAACCATCAAGGGTAGAATGGCTAACAGGAAGCTGTCTCTCTGCCCGCAATCAGTCATCCAAAATGAAGCACCATGTATTAGTGTGTTCAAGATGTACTGTAGCTACTGCTGTGCAGTTTTCATTGCCTGGTTTATGTTTTTAGGACTTTTCAGCTATAATGCTCAATTTAATTACAATTAGTCATTTGCCAGATGTTTTTATCCAAAGGCATGTGGACTGCGGAGGCTGGGGATCGAACCACCAACCTCCTGATTGGTAGACGACCACTCTTCCTCCTGAGCCACAGCTGCCCCTAATGTTCAAATGTTTAAACATTTGTTATAAAAGTAAACACATGTGACAAGTTACATTGCTTTGATAAAGGCATTAAAAATGGTTACATTGCTTACTGCATTACATTAGTAAAGCAAATTCGACTGGTGGTATTATTATCAAATGGCGAATAAAACAAGGGGGTATATTGTGGGATAAATGATGAATTATTTCTTTTCCCAAAGAAGAACAATGTTGTTCATATTAATGTTTGCAATAAAAAAATCACTGATTCGAGGTCAGCTGTAACCCTCACCTCAATAACTATCTCATACCTGCTTACAGTGTTGCATGTCTACAGTAATTTTGAATATGGTGAAAATGCATTCAAAAGTCTGCAAATAATGTGTTCATATCATTTAAAAATATATACTTGGACGCTGGAAACACAGTTTCTCGCTCTGCTGACAAATACTCATTCATTCCCTAAATCTTAAATACATGTGAAGTAGCCTATATTGTAAACTGTATTGTTAAAGGTGTACGGTATTCACAGTGCTTGAGAAGTCAAAGGACATATGCATGAATCAGATCACGAATTTTCTAGACAAGGTTTGGTATATCTATACACTCATCTCCACGCATCTGTTGAACTGTAACTGTTAGTCTATGTCAGCTGGAAGCTTCTGTCTCACAGCCGGCGGACACTCATCTGAGATGTACCAACACTTGCACAGGCAAAGCCCTGTGACAGTCAGGCTGAAGGAACTCTACCCATACAAGCCCCTTTTGGTCCGCAAAAACAAGTCAAAAGCATTATCAGTCCAATAATTCTTACCTCAGGTCTCAGTGAAAATGTTGCTTTTGTCTTTGAAGACAGTTGAGAGGTTAGCTCATTTAGGCAGCATCAGTGCCTCAGTCTATAGCAGAGACGGTCCTGAGCGGGAACACAAGATGTAGTGGAAACGAAAAGAAGAAGACTGGCGGATACTGGGACTATGCGTAAAAACAACGGCGTGTTCAGTCATTACATTCTCCGAGACACAGTCGGAGCTTTCCGGTGTTGTTTACGAGCTAGCCTAGCTGTCAGAAAGGCGGAGAGAGAGCAGCTGCATGGATACCGATTCCACTGTGCTGTGTCCAGTCTCCACCTACCGCCGAGGGAAATCCCGCTCTCAGATCTCGCGATGACACTCGACCTCTCTAATTGTCACATGTGCAATTGATAGTTATTGCGTCTTGTGCATATTTTATCCGTTATACTCGTCAAAGAAGTATTAATATTTTTTTATTTAAGTAACAATAGCAATACCACAATGTAAAAAATGATCATTTACAATTTTATTGGAGAAAAAGCATGTTTGTAATAGTAACAAACCGTGCATGAAGGTATCAGTGCAGACAGAATCCATCCACCCAGTGACATATAATATAAATTTAAAGCTAATAAACAAATAAGTGTTTTTTAAACTAAGGTGTTTGTTTATATGGAAGAGAAAAAATGGCCATAGGCCTTTTTCAAAGCAGACATTTTGACTTGTCTCAGTATAAGCACACAGATGACCTTCATCAATGCTTCTGGTATAGGGAATGTGTATATCATTCATTCACCCTTTGATAATAAAGGATAAAAGTCTCTACGAGAGAGCATGTTTGCAGAGTGGAAAATGAAATGAAAATGATACTAAAAGGGGTTGCGTATATCCAGGATTCAATGTAACAGTTATGATCAAACTGAAATGATTTAGGTTCATCATGATGCTTTGAGTGAAGAACTGTGACTATCTTGTGAGTCTTGGATAGTCCCATTATCTTAGAGGGGTTAGCAAAGGGAAAACGTGCAAAGTGAATGCATTTGTCCCAGAATAGAACGGAGGTAATTAGGCAATCATTTTGCAAAAAATCCTAAACAACAACAACAACAACAACAACAACAACAACAACAACAACAACAACAACATATATTTGAGATTTCCTCCATCAAACAAACTCTTGTGAATCTCTAGAGAAGCAACTCTAGTTTCTGTTTGGAGAGCAGTGTACAGACACATCAAATGCAAAGCAATACTCCCATCTTGAGTTTGAAAAAAGAAAAGCAAGCACCATTACAAGCACTGTTAGTATCCCAATCATCAGATCGATTTGAAATGTTCATATTCATAAATGTTAAAGGATGGGCTTTTATAGTAATAGCTCAGGTCATCTTATCCTTGTCTTTCACTACTTAATTACAATGTCAATTACATTTGTTGTGTTTCTCAACTGTTAATTTATTTATTTATTCCATTTTCTTCCTTTATTTGATTAATAACATTAACCAAATTATGGCTGCATTACAGTGGATGTGACAATTCACAGATGCTTGTATTGTGGATACTGGCTCATGGGCTACTGGGACAATCGCCATTTTCTGTGTTATTAATTACACGTGTGCTTTGCCTACTGCAACGAGTCCAACTATATGCTGTGAAAAAGTCTAAGTCTCGCTGTGTGCTTTATTTCAACATACATCCTTAAGTAAATAAACATTTGGAAATATATATTTAGATATTCTTTGGATTCCGACACAAACCCTTATTACCCTCCCATATGAAGGCTGATTTTGCACAGTAGCTACTTTAACTGGTCAAAAATATAATGACACCCTTTTAATTATACGTTTCAGTTAATGTTCATGGTACAAAACCTTTAGGGCCAAGTTCAAGGAAATGTTTAAATTGATGCTTTATCGTGTCATGCAAAAAGTGAATAAGCACAAATTGTTAGGAAACACATGCCTGTTGTGAGAGGGTGAAAGCGAAACAGAATAAATATTATGGCGGATGTGGGTGCAGGGTGAAATTTCTCCATCTGTGTGGGAAACAAAATGCGACGCCTCTAAACTCAGAAGACCATTTTTCTTTTTAAATCGCTGTAGACATCCAGTCAGAGAGGGAATATACTCCGCTAAGACAATTAAAGGGCTAAACAAATGTCTGTTTTGTCCGTCACTAGATGTCACTGCACACCGTTTATTGGGAAGCCCGAGCAACAGTGACAGCCAATGGATCCATTGCACGCCAACGTAGACTGTGTAAATCTTGCAAAATGAAACACAAATATTTAAGGATGAACGCCACATCAAATGCTGTCAGATGTTGTCGCATTATTTTCAATTGCTGGCTATGTGGACGACATATTGGACATCCTGCTATGCATATCTCAAAATGCACCTAATATAAAACTCTCTCTTTCATTGAGGCCAAACTGCCATTACATTGTCAGTTTTGTATTCTATTACTTAGTATATTATTTATTGCTGCGTAAATAGATTAATGCTTCAGCAACATTTCCCAATCAAAAGACTTTGTTTGACGTCAGAGTCGAATGCGGTTGGTGATGCTCCTCTGCTGCCTTCAGTGTTCCTCGTAAGGATCTAACTCTGAGCTGCCAAACTGTGAATAAACTGCATAGGCCTACAACTTGCACTGCAGGTAAGCGGCTTTTAGTCAGACAATAATAGCAAAATAGTCAAATGGAAAAAACGGGGGTGATGGGGGGCTGAATTTTTTTTAGTCCACCTTATGGTAACTGTAATGGGAAAAGTTTGCCTTTGTGCAGTATGAATTCATTAATCTATTAACCATTCGTAAAGCACATATCTTGAACGGCGGATATAATTTTCGAACACATGTATGATGGCCTCTATGGTAATAAATACGAAAGTCTGATCGTATGGAAATCTCGACACTTTTTTCAGCACGTGAACGTTGCATCACTGCCCCACCGCCTCGGCTGGGAGGATACAACGTTTCCGAGGACTGCCGTTGCCAACGATGCAATGCCTCGTTTTACGGATGAACCCTGGGCATAGGCACCTCCTGAGTGCCGCGGTCATCTCGAAGAAGCGGTACCACCCACGTCCTCTCTGATATTGTGTGTAAAGCTTCAGTAGAATTCACCCGAAGGATCCACGGTACCCGGTAAAGACCGGACTCTGGGCTTTATGTTTACCGAAGAGAAACGAGAGAGGTGAGCTGAGCGAGCCGTATTAAGTTTAGCTTGCTACATGCTAACTATGGCTAGCTGTGTGTTATTTAAAACAGCACCTGTGTACCTGTAAGACAAACGTTCTGTCATACGGCTAAATGTGTTTATGTCGAAATTGTTGTTGGGTGGGTTTGTAAAATAGTGGGCGGTGTCCTAGCGTTAAAGAACGAAAGCAGTCAATGTTAGTCAGACAGTAAGCTAACGTTGATCAATCAATGAACAACGAGCTAGCCCCTGGCAACGTTCGGCTAGCGTGAGGTGTTTGTGCTACCGCTGGGCCCGTTATGCAGCTGACTTCTGGACTACCCTGTCACACTCAGCTGTGGTGGGAGAACAGCTGACTAAACATGCGACTATTGGAAGCCTTTTGTTGTAGTTTTAGGAAACTTTTTATTTGGTTCATCGTAGCAGCACGAGGCAGCACATCAGGATAAATTAGCTAACGTTTGTACAGCAGCCATCCTGTCAAAACAAGCCCAACGCCTCCGCTGATTACTCAGCAAGCTGATGTGTTTGTGAAGTTTTAATGCTTTAACGTATGTATTATTATTGCTTTCAAAATCTTTTGTTCAGTACACTTCTTTCAGTTAGTAATATATCCATGCGTTATTCTGTTCAGTGCTTCATTCTTGAATAAGGGAGAGGGTCATCAATTTTTGTTTCAATTTCAGTTTGGAGTCATTTATGTCTTATTCAGTTTAATGATCAGCTTTGCCCATGTAACCTAATCAATGTTTATTGAAACTGTTGTAATTATGTATCATTTAGGAAGCTGGAGCCATGGGATTCTCCTTCAGCCTTCGATGAACTGAACTAAGCTGGACCCACATAACTCAGCCAACCTGCCCCTGCCTACAGTGGGGGCTCCCTTGTCCCCCTCGCTTACTCCAGCTATGGCAGGTTTCAAGCGGGGCTATGATGGCAAGATCGCTGGCCTGTATGATCTGGACAAGACATTGGGCCGTGGCCACTTTGCTGTTGTCAAGCTGGCGCGCCACGTCTTCACCGGGGAGAAAGTGGCAGTGAAGGTGATCGACAAGACTAAGCTGGACACTGTGGCCACAGGGCACCTTTTCCAGGAAGTCCGGTGCATGAAGCTGGTCCAGCACCCCAATATCGTTCGCCTGTATGAAGTGATAGATACCCAGACCAAGCTTTACCTCATCTTGGAGCTAGGCGATGGAGGGGATATGTTTGACTACATCATGAAACATGAGGAAGGTCTGAATGAAGAGCTCGCTAAGAAATATTTTGCCCAGATTGTCCATGCTATCTCCTACTGCCATCGGCTGCATGTGGTGCACAGGGACCTCAAGCCAGAGAATGTGGTGTTCTTTGAGAAACAAGGGCTGGTCAAGCTCACTGACTTTGGATTCAGTAACAAGTTTCAGCCGGGGAAAAAGCTGACAACCAGTTGTGGATCTCTGGCGTACTCTGCACCGGAAATACTGCTGGGTGATGAGTATGATGCTCCAGCCGTAGGTATGCAAAACATGTAGGCTGATGAATGATGCTAAAGTAATGAAATGAGTCACAGTGTTAATTAGAAAATGGCAGTGTTACAATGCAGTACTGCCAGACTGGATGTGAGCTAGATTCGGCCCATTTTCACAAAGGCATGGTTGGTATTTTATTTTGTATTATGCATCGATTCTGTTAAGTTGGATGGACCAGGCCTGTGGAACAGACTCAGTGGCCAGCGCACTTATTAACTCCCTCACCTCCCAAAAAGCATGTCTCTGTGCCAAAACAGTTTGGCATCAAACTGCGCAGGATATCTTTGTCAAAGTTATATTAAAATCCAGCTTGAGCGCAGTGGTGTAGTGAGGTTGGCAATGTGACTAGCACCTATTTCACGCATCTTTGTCACACCTTGCTGTAACACCTAGGCTGTTAGTTTGCATCCAGAGCCTGAACACGTGTTCAACATGGCTTGTTTTGTGTTTACATAGCCAATATACAGAACAGCCATCATCATGTTCCAGGGCCCTGTGCAACAGAACAGGCAAAGTTGGACATTTTTTCAGATATCATGCTGTGTGTCAGTAGCAGTGTTCCGCTAACACCACTTGACACTGATCATTTTGCAGGCTACCATAGGCTGTGTGCTACAAGGTCAGCTCTACTAGTACTGATGTCCCTGGGTGTCCCATTGCACTAAATTAACTGGCTCATTGATTTTCTATGAGGTCTGACAGAGTGCAGACAGACAGATTGTGTGTCCTTCTATGACTGATATGATGTCTTTCGCATCAGCTAGTTTCAGTGATGGCACAAGCATGGGACTAAGTCCAGCTCTTGAATTGGATAATGAGATGTTCCCAGTTAAGCTTGTTTTTCGGCCGGTGTGGTTGTTCATGTGGGGCAAATCCCGAAGGAGTCTGAAATTGGTCTCATGATTGTTTATGCGTGTAGAAAATGCTTTCAGATGCAGTGAACGAGTTATTATTTGCTTCCCCTTTTTCAGTCATTGTTCTTACAAACTTAAGAGGTGCGGCAGAGGCAATGAAGAAACTGTGGTTACTTTCTCACACACAAACACACGTACACACACAGATTGTCCATGTTATGTCTTGTTGCTGTTAGCCACAGGTGGTGCTCAGGGACCTGAGGGTCAGTTCATGTTGGATTCTCACAGAGTCTGTGTCTGGTTAAGCTTACTGACCTGTAGTGTGAGTTGTGGAGTGATTGGCTGTGTAGAACTGGATTTTGCATTGATGTTTTTCTTGTGAATTTCTTTTTTTTGTTTAATTAAGAGGTTCGCTTTAGGGACGAACATAATGTAGGCTTTCATAATACGGGGTGCAAGAAGGCAGAAAATGTAATGTAATCTGTCTTTATCTTTGGTCTTCAAAAAATGAAATTACAGAGTCAATTTTGAACTGAGAATCTGCAAGCAGCCAAAATCTGTCCATTGAGCTGTCAGCCAAATCGTATAGAGTTTGATTTTTAGCTGTTGGTGGGCTCAGACTGTATTGAGGGCTGGGGTTTAACCCTTGTATGTATCAAATCTTCTCTGACAGTTGCTATTTCTGTGGCAGCAGAGTGCCTGAAAAACTGTTGACTGTTATGTTCTGTTTTCATATGTTTGAAAGCAGAACATGTACTTAATGTTGCAGATTTAAATTGCTGAAAGCTGACAAAAATTAACAACAATAAAATATACTTGGGCAACCATGGCTTGTCTTCAAGGCACCACAGGGTGCTGAGGTGCCTATGTCAGCAACGACACATTTAATACTTGTGTGTGTGTGTTGAAGTAGTTGTTAATAGTTCATCCTTTTGCTTGACTTACTGCGTAGTTTAGGTCAGACCAGGAGTTAGCAGTTGTCTTGTGCCATTTGTCCTTGTATTAAACCATATTCCTGTGCAACTACAGATGCTCCAAAGAATGTTTCTGAGCAGGGTTTTGAACATCCCAAGTGTATGGTCCAAAGTCTAACCCATGAGTTATGTGTTCAATATGCCCTTTTCCATCCCATGAAATTGTAGTGTACCACCATCTGCACTGGTTGCGCTAAGAGGCTGTTTGTCACCCTGCACTCAGAATTATTGATAGTTACTGTCTATATGCAGCTCACTATACTTATTGTGCTGAGCGGGCCTTTTTAGTGGGCCAAACAATCTGTGTGCTGTACCAGGTGGCTGTTGTGAGTCATGCACTTATAGAGGCTGATAGTAATTGTATGGGACCTACTTTTGCTGGGCTATACAGCCATGGCCCTCTGCAGTCGTTGTGTTGAGAGTACTTGGAGCCATTGATGGCCATTCTCTGGAACTGTGATTTTTGTCTGTACTCTTCTGTGCAGTTTAGTCAAGTGTTGCACTGGCTGTTGAGGAGCCTGTGATGCTGCGGTCAGAACCATTAGCCTTGTGTGTTTGTTGCTCTGAAAATGAGCCTAATAAGGTGAAAGTGCTTCATGTGTGCTCATGTGCAGCCCAGGCCACAGAAAGGTTTACTTTTGGTTTTCTAGTCCTTTCTATCTTCTTTACTTACTTGGAGCCCAAACAGGTGTGTGTTTTCAGGTATGCTTGGGAGATAAAAATGAAGATAATATGTGTAACATGATTGAGAACCAGATTCCTTCTCTGTGCATTTCTTCCTCATATGAATGATAGTGGAGACAGGACAAAGTGCAGTGCAATCAATGACAATTAGTTTCATCACAGAGGGTGGGATCCAACCTCCATGTCCCATATGATAGTGGAGACAGGTTAAAGCGTCTATGAAGGGGTTCAACCTTTAGTTGATGGAAAGCCAGCAATGAAACAAAAGCCTTGATGTGTAGAAGTAGCCGTTGATGACCCACATCAACCTGTTTGCCTTGCAGAGCTGTTTGGCAGGCCTTGACGTCTGCGCCACGAGGGCATCAGAACTGTGTCTCTAGAGAGCAGCCAGAGGGGCTCTTAATTGCAGTCTTGGTTACTGTTGCCTGCTGGCAGAAGATGGGAAGAACAGTTAATCCATGCTATTATTTGGACTGGGCCAGGAGAGGATGAGAGGGAGGCAGGATGCAGCGATTACACAGTCCTGTATTGACACAAACTGGCTTGCTTTGATTAGAACTCATTCATCTGGTTCCTACCACTGGGCCAAAGAGCAACATCCTTATTATCTGAACCATTTTCCTTCCCAAACGAAATATTTGTAATTGTTTCTATATCCTCCATCCATCTTACATCATTTGCAAACAAACTGTGTTTACCGACTGTGGTTTTGTGAAGTGTTCCTGAGTCCATGTAGTAATATCCTTTCATAAAATTAAATTGTTTTACAAAGTGGTGGACCTCTCTCCACCCTTGCTTGTGAAAGTTTGAGCCTTTCCATGATGCCCCTTTCATACCCAATCATGATACTATCACCTGTTACCAATGAACCTGTTTACCTGTGGAATGTTCCAAACAGGTGTTTTTGGAGCATTCCACTACTTTCCCAGTCTGTAGTTGCTCCTGTCCCAACTTGTTTGAAACATATTGCTGCATCAGATTCAGAATAAGCAGATTTTTCACAAAAATCAATGAAGATGATGAGGTCAAACATTAAATACTGTCTTTTAACTGTTTTCAGTTAAGTATATGTCAAAAAGGATCAGCTAATGATCACATTCTGTTTTGTTTCATACAGTGTCCCAACTTTTTAGAATTGGGTTTGTTGAAGTACAGAGCTAACATTCATTCATACAGCCACCGTGTGAATTGAGACTGTGAAGTGAAGAGCTGTGTCCTCACTATGAATGACAGGTAATACAACAGTATTGCAAATCAGTCAGGAGAGGACTTCCTCTTTTTGGGTTGGATTTGGACTATGCACACAGAACAGTAGCCAAATTCCCATCGTGCATTGGAGTGGTAATGCGGCACATTGACGCTCTTTATTCGTCTTCGAGCTGCAATTTGCTCTGGGCCTGAGGCAGCTTGTAATGCCCGACCAGGATTGAAAAATGTGCATGTACAGGCAGACATGAACATACACACTCTAGTACAGCAGCTTTCCAGTCACTTAGAGGTGTCAGAGAGGCGTGTGCAAATACTATGTGTTGCGTAACTCTGACTGACTGACTGATTTGCAGGTTTGTATTAATTGTACCTGTAAACAGGTTCATCAGGAAGGATGACATAGAGCAGCTGAATGATACCACAGTGCCACGCAGTTTTTTGAGTGTGACACTTCAGACTACTGGTGCAGGGACTGGCTCTGATGTCTTTCGAATCTGCATCTATGTGTCAGTCATCCACCCATGACTCACCCGAACGAATGATCTTCTCCGATTTAGAAACCAGCACCTGCAGTGGACATGTCTTGACCTTTTTCCTATTATCCATATTGTCTGTTAAATTGTATTAAGCAGCGCAGACTTTCCAGGTGATTTTTTTTAGTTGTATTGACATATGTGTTTTATCTTGAATGGTTAGAGAGGCTGTTCTCAGTAGGCTTATTTGACATCATAGCACAGAAATGTCACTGCAGGAAATATTGTGGGATATTTACGCAACAAACCTAAAAACTGTAGTGATGAACTTGACAGGAGAGAGGAAACTCTCCAGAAGAAACAGAATTGAACTCAAAGTTTCTCTGAAATACATTTTTTAGACTGCTTTGATGGAGCTCATTCGCCAGGAGGATGGCTGCTTTACTCCAAACAATTTCACTGTATGAACCAGCGCTGTGTGTGTGACCTTAAGGATGCGTAGAAGAACACAGACCACAAATTAACATTCGATCCTGACTGATCTTGTCAGCATGTCAGGAGATTTAAATAATTGACGCTGTTACACTGCTGTGTACCCACCCTCAACCCATCCGCTATTAATCAGAATGTTGATCTTTATGACCCGGCTCAATCTGCGTGTTATCCATGGTGGCTGCAGATATAACTGTGATCTGTGCAGAACAGAATGAACTCTATTTTGACTTTACTAATGGTGTTTTACCAATTGGTGGTTCTGCTTCCAAGATTTCTGGTAACGGTGGCTCTGTTCTGTCCCAGTAAGCCATGATTGTGTGACAGCAAGCCAACATGAACAATAGCGACTAAATGTAACTCAGCCGTCATTTATTTGATTAATTACACCTGTGCTTTTCCTACTGTGGCCTAAATTTTTAGCTTTATTCGGAATTTCTGGTAACTTGATGATACATTGCATGGGTGTTTTTTTTATCTATTTTATGCAATGTTTTAAATTAATTTTCACACACTGTTTGACGGTAGAGAAACGCTTTCAGAACAGGAGAAAATCTAAAAATAGATCTCATTCATTCATTTATTTTTTTCTCTTTTAATCCCAAAACATATTCTTGCACTCCATATCCAAAGATTGTCTCAAAAACTTTTCCTTATCAACATGGTCAGTTCTGCTGTACAGTTATCCTTATCAGTATCTTTTCACCTCGATAGAGGCCGAGCGTGTCTATGCACCATTGTTGTTCAAAGTGTGGATGTGCTGTACTCCTCCGATACCTGTCATACCAATCATATTTATGTCAAAGTATCTACAGAATGAGGAATCAAGCTGAGGGGTTTGTCTTTGCTTGTTAACACTGCAAAGCAACCTTCTTATGTGTTGCTTTTTAATGACAACTGGTTAGCTCACGATGTTCTCTTCTTAATGTTTGACACACTGGTTCTCTGAAGTCTCATGCACAGTCTGGAATAATGTGGCTGCGACTGCCTTTGTTGACCACAATGGACATGGTATGAAAATGTGTTTAAGATTATTACGGAATCCTGTGGTTGGTCCAGTCTTAATTAAGAGGCTGAAAAATGATGAGCCTATATAGCCTGTTAAACTGCCTAGGGAAATGCAAGTGTGTCTGTGTGTGTCCCACTTAAATGCTGTGTGATGACGCTCAGAGAACAATCGGAATCTGACGGGAGAGAGAAGGCTGTGGAGGAGTGTTGCATGTGAACAAGGATGGGAACGTTGGAGCACATGCAGTACTTTCTGTTTCCATCAGAAACAGTATGACTAATGGCTACAATTGGCAGGTCTAGTATAGTTCTTCATATCAGGTACAACATGAAAACCCCATGAGTATCAGGAGCAAACTACACATGAGAATTACTCCTACCCCCTTCAGTTACGTGTAGATCAGAACTTCTGGTGTCTCGCCGGAGTCCTCAATTCTTGAGCTTGTAAAGCTACAATGGTTAGATGTTCATACTTAGCGGCCACTTGCACGTCTTATATTAATGTCAAAGCCTAAGAATACAGTAGAAGACAGGGGGTAACCTGATATGCTTGTGTCTGACTGCATGTGTGAAAGAGTGATATAGAAAGCCAAGGATGGATGGACGCCGACTGAGGCGTTGTGGCTGAGAGAGCAAATGGTCAGCTGTCAGTCAGTTTTGGTGAGGATTAGTCAGAGCTAGCTGGGCTCCCATGAGAGAGAGACAAACAGAGACAGACACACATATGAATGAATGGGGTGACAGGTGGCAAAGGTTGTGAATTGCACTCAATCTCAAGACATGAGAACATGCTCAGAGGCTCCACTGCAAGACTTTATTTCAGGATGAGAGCCCACATTGCTTACAGGTGAATTAGCTGTAAAATTTCATCTCTTATAATTTTTTCTTTTTTGCTGTGTGTTGTTGTGTGAGTGTGTGGAACTGTTGAAATGTTACTGTCTTTAAGAGAGAACTTCTTTGATTGATATGTGGGATGAAAATCAATAACAAACTTGGGCCTGAGCATAATATTCTCTAATCAGTCTAATGAAATGTTTCACAAATACATGTTTGACATTTGTAACAAACCAAACTGCTTGAAAATCAGTTGAAATTCAGAGTTATGGTGATTTTAATTGTGGATAGATCTCCAGCCTCTGCCTGCATTAGGAGGTGCAGCTCCCCTGTGCCAATAGGACAGTCATTCCCTAGGAACTGTGGAAATTGGTGTTGAATGTATGGCAGTAGGGAGCATGATTTGTAAGTGCACAATAGACTGCAACTAACTCACACAAACACCACGGCTACAATATGTTTCCATTTTAAAATAATGTTTTAAAACACAAACATTTTCCATCCAGAGTAGCACTTAGTCCTGTTTCAGACTGTCTCACACACACACACACATTGCAAAGCTGTATCTGGTGCTACTGAGCTACTTAAATTCATTTCACGGACTGATTTTCTTCAGTGAGTTATCAGCTGAAGGCAGAGGAGGTGTGTGATATGTCACACAGGGCATGCTGCCATACGCTGCTCCAGGATCTGTTTTCAACCTCAGTGTGAGATGTTTCCATTTTGTCTTGACCATGTCACTTTGGCTTGCCTTCCCCTCTGTCATCTTCTCCATTTCCTTCCGCTTCCCTAACAACAGTCCAGGTTGAGCTGGCAGATGTCTGGTCTGCTCTGGATCTGACACTAACGCTATTAATACACACACTGAGCTCTTGAGTGGGACAGGCGCTCTCTGGCTGACTTATCCAAAAGTTCACATCCTAGATAAAGCAGCCAGCACTGTGAGCACTTGGTGAGCCAGCCAAACAGTGAATCAGTCAGATGTGTTCTCATTTGTTCTCAGTGTCTCTTTCCACTGCCAGTTGACATGGAAGTGGTGAAAATTTTAGAGTATTTTATCACAGCCACATTCTATTAGTTCTTTTCCTAATCACTGACTAAATTGAGGACATGTCCTCTTTTAAGAAGAAAGTGATCAAGGAGAGGGGATGAAGACAGGAAATGATGCTGGCCTTAGTTCTAACCAAAGACAGAGATGTTGTTTAATTGTCATCACAGTATGACTCCACCGTAGAGAAAGGGTGGCAAGCAGGCACGGAAACAGGGGTGATTAGGTGTAATTATTCCTTTCAGTGATCCATGACAAATGAGAGGTGGTGTTGCTGTGTGCAATGAGGCCCATCACTCTATCATCACAGGCCACTGGGTAGGCCCAGCTGCCTGTTTGGCATGCTAATTGACTGACTGGTTGATATGCAGTTTAATATGTTTGTTAACCTACAGGCTGGTTAGTTGGTTTGGATCCTACTGTTGCTCCCGAGATTTTAATCTGGTCATTTGGATGACTGTGGTATTGACTAGCCATATATATGTATTGTCAAACTCAGCACTGACATGTAAATTGAAGTTGATCCCCTCCTGAAAGTACTTGAATTGACAATTCCTCAAATTGTGATTTGCATATTATTCAGCTGAGAGGAGGAGTGTGGAGGAGGTGGCCGGAGAGATTCACATCAGACCAATCAGATTTAAATGTCCGTTAGTTTAATAAATGAGCATTAGCAGTGCTGTGAGATAAGCTATCAGACTTTGATTTTATTTTAGATTTACTTAATGGTAATAGACTTGTAAGGCAGGTTGCTCTAGTGGTATTCTTGAGTTCTGACATTTTTTTGTTGTTTAATGAAGCATACTTATGACTTATCCATTGGAAATGGACTAAATGGGCCCTGTGGCTTTATTGACAGCTATTTCTTAACCTCAACTTCTAAGATCAATATGAATGAGAAGTTTTAGTTTGTTTGAACTGTATTTACTACATAGTGGATTATATGTACTGTGTACTGTCTGCTTTTTCATTTGATCATCCAAAGTGGGAGATTTCTGCACAATATGGTATTAAAAATTCCAGCAACGGAACAATAAGGTGTTGTCCATGATGTGTATTAACACTTATTTTCTTTTGCTAACAATTCCACAGTGTTTAGAAATATTTATATTTAGAAATTGTGATGATCCATAGGTTTCAAAAATCAGATATTGATAGTTTTATAAGGAATAGTCAATAGGTGGCAGGGACAGAGATGTGTCACACAATCCCAGAAATGCAGCAAAAAACCTGCATTGTAAACAACAACTTCATTGTCAGCTCCATTTCATTTGGTTGCTTGGCTCAGTAGTTGTGTGTGGTGGAGTTTTGAATTTCGTCTCTGTGCACCTTATAAGTAGGTGAAGTTGTGCCAGAAATCCCTGCTTTGCTTCTGCAATCTCACTTGCTCCGAACCATGGAAACTTTGAGCTACAGTTCCAGAACAATTGAGCAAACTCTCTGTGAGGACTGAGCAATATGGTTGAAAGGTTTTCTGAACAGCTCCTAAATGAGCCTTGCATTTGTTTTGCAAACACTGTAATACCATTTTAGAACACAGGACTCTTGATCATTTTAGTGCTGGTACTAACTGGTACTAAGAAAAGCTACACTGTAAATCCTTAAAACTATTAATTATAGTGTTTCCCAGTGCTGATCTGGTCCAGTTTGTTCAACACGGCTCCCTGTTATTGGTACTGTGACTGCTGTCATTGCAAGCTGCTTGGTGGTTTATCAGAGCAAAACGTCTGAATGCAGAGTAGGAGAGGAAAAGATGCCAACAGACAAATCCCACAGTCGCTAATTAAAGCATCATGGTGAGCCTGTAATACAGAGAGGAGGAGGAGGAGGAGGAGGAGGAGGAGGAGGAGGAGGAGGAGGATGTTCTGGATATTGCAAATGTATGTGTGTGTGAATTGGGGGAAGGGGGAAGGGGGATTGGGAAGAGAACTACTACAAAAGTGTAACATGGAGGGCTCCAACACCAAGACAATACATTTTTGAAAGGTGAGTGAGGACGAAAAAAAAGAGTGGTGGTTAAAGGTCAAGTACGGTAACCCCTCTGAGGAGATATTGGCGCTGACTTTGTAGAATTTAGATGAGTGGAAATCAGGAAGGAGAGAGATACTTGACGTGAGCGATGGGAGGATGATGGTGCAGGATTCCAGAATGATGACTAGAGAAGATGGAGTGAAGACAAGTGGATTGAGGTGTATGGTTGTAGAGAAAGACTAAAGTATAAAAACAAAGGAATCAAATTCAGGGGGTTAGGGGAGGGGGAAGGGAAGTGGAGGAGGATAGAGGAAAGAGGGGTTGGGTTCTCCCCTTCCTGTTTCCTCTCAGAGCATTGTTTGTTTGTTGACACTGAGATGGGAATACAGAAAGTGCTATTTTCATGGTTTTCAACTCCTTATAGTATTTGTACAAGCAGAGCGTAGTAGAGAGTTGTACTCATTACTGACTGCTTACATTACTGGTGTGAATATGAATTCAAGCTTCTTTTGTTTGTAAATCACTTGGGTGTATGGCATTTAAAATGCATGTGTGAAATATGTAATTGTAGGCTTACATGCTCGGCTTTCCCAGACTGTGTCAGACAGAAAGATTACAGACAAATATCGACGTGCAGGGCTGCCATGGTGTTGTGTGCCAGTGCGTATGTGTGGACAGATTTGCCAGAGGGCCTGACAGAGGCCCGCTTCATTCTCTAATTTGAGTCAGGGAGTGTTGCTATAGTAACAAATACTGCTGTGAGTGAGCCAGGTGTGAGGTAGTACACTCGTGGTCCCTGGAGGTCTCTGCCTCTCCTCCCCACGTCTCTCTATCTCTGGCTTAGGTCAAACTTGGAACAGACTCATGCAAGAGACAATGTTGAATACACACACACACAAATAAATTGATAGCACAAATTAATAATATATACATAAATAATAATTACCTAACCCATTTTCCACTTCTAAGCCATGACTAAATGAAACATGTTCATAAGACTAGGTCAGGAGCACTGATGATTTATGGAACAAAAGGTAGACATCATCTCTTTTGTAGCTGTGTTCCAAGAAAAGAAATTCATGAGTCAAGCTTCTGTCTAATGTTTTTGTAACACTAAATGCCAGTATGCATGGAATATACAAGCTCACACTGAAAATAGGTCTGGATAAGTCGAGTTTTGCTTTCCTGTTGTTAGACAGAACACAAGGACAAACATGGATAATTATATGCTGTTCGGTTAATTGGATGTGCAGACTAGAAATGATCAATGATCACTCTGCTTGGAATAATGTTCATATCAGGTTTCCCCTTCTTTACTGGTATCATGGTTATTTGCAAAAAAGAAAGCTAGCAGAAGCACTGAGTTATTTTCACCACATTCAGAGGCTCATGTTGTCAACTGTATTTTTAGCTAAGCTAACAGCACAGTGTTAGGGATGGAAATTCAGTCAGTCACTTTAGCCTAAACTGATATACCTCAACTAATGGATGAAGTGCCCTAATATTTGATACACACCTTCATGACCCATTTAAGATACACTGCTCCAGTGTGTAGGATTTAGTGACATTTAGTGGTGAGGTCGCAGATTGTAACCAGCTGAACACCCCTTCCCTACGGTGGCCACAAAAAGCAAAAAGCCCCTCTCTAGAGTCAGTGCAGCACCATGAAAGAGGACCTGCTCCCTCTGTAGATATAAGGAGCTTATTCTATGGTAGCAAAAACACAATGATTGTTATTTTCAGATGATTATATACTAATGAAAACATTTGGTTAATGACCAAAAAACTGCAAAACTAATGGCATACCCATCAGCCACTGCTATGAGTTGTGTTTAGCATTGGCATAAGACATTATTAAAATACTCCATTTCAGTAGCATACAAGAGTTTGGGCACCCCTGTTCATATACTTTGTAAAATTTTCATCGATATATTCATATTCCTATTCATATTTATCATTCATCAAAGTAACCAATGCTTTTAAATTCAAGAAGTACAGTATTTCCATCTGAAACACAGTGGAGTATAAGTGTCAAGTAGCACGAAATGGAAATGATCAAGTAAGTACAAATACTTCCAAATTGTACTTAACTAAAGCACTTGACCAAATTTTTTAGTTACTCTCCACCACTGGTTTTTAGTGCTAATTGGCAAATGTTAGCATGATAATGCACTAAACTGAGATAACAAACATAGTAAAAACATTCGCTGTGAGCTCATGTAGATGCTGATTTTTGCTTTTTGCTCCAAGCACTGTTGTGCCAATGTATAGCCTCACAGAACTGTTAGCATGACCATATACCCAGTCCAGTTTCCTTATTTGAGAGTAAACTGATTTTTTCTTGTTTTTTAGGGTTTGGTCAGATAAAATGGACATTTGATTATGTCATGTTGGGCTCAGGGGAATTGTCACAATTTCTTGACCGGATGATTAATTGATAAAATATTGGCTTATGAACTACTGATCATGTTAGTAGTTAAAGAGTTAAGGACTTTAGTCTCTTTTTAATATCCAGAGCAGAGGAGAAGCCCCCAGCCATCATGCTAAGATAAGACAGCATGAGGCAGGAGATGCTTGCGAGAGAGCTGCACTTTATTCTGGGTCTCTGGCTCTCATCCATATTCAGCAACAGCAGCTCTGCTTGTCACTCACATATTTCTCCTCTCCATCCTCTCTGCTTACTGTCTTACCCTCTCTCTCATTGTCTCAGTCACTCTTGCACACACTTAGCCAACATGTGCACAGATATATGACACACATACATGAGATATTTTAGGTTCTCCTACACCAAAACACATCGTCCTCTGACCAATGACGCACTGATGTGCTGTCTGCATCAATGTATCCTGACTGCTCCTATGTGCCCAAATTCTTTTCAACATCTGTTGCTCTTTTTCTCACTGGCTGGACGAGGAGGAGAAATATGCCCCAGCGATACAATTAACATTTGGAATCGCCCTTCACAAAAACAGTACTGTCACAGATGCACTTTTCACTTGTTTGAAACCTTTTGAGCATCAGTTAGTTATGGGGGAAGAGCTGTGGCATGTCTGTCTTCCTAGTCTTTACATGTCTTGGGTAAGGTGTGATCAGTGTTTGCCAGCGTTCTTCTTAATACCTGAGTCAGACTGCATGATTTTTTTTCGTATATAACGATGGTCAATGTGTCAGATCTAAACATCACAGTACCATAAACTCTTGGTGTGTCTTGGTCGGGTGACTGGCAAGACTACACGTATGACCCCAACTAATCACAGCATGTCTTATGTCACGATCACCCACGACATCAGACGTCACCGGGGAGGCGGGTGAAGCAGCTGTCAATCAAGCTGACAGAAGCATTGTGTGTGATGTTATTTTTTTGTGTACTGAAAAAAAAAGAAAAGGGAAAAAAATGCCTGTGGGTGAGAGATAGCATTAAATGAAAATACAAGAGGTGATATGAACTTTGGCCCATTCGGTCATTATTTATACATCTACTGGGTAGCATCTGGATAACAATTACAACAGCTTCAATGAGATTCTGGAGTACAATAGTAAATCCACAACCTTTAATTGTGTCAACAGACTTAACACATTTCAACATTTTGAGTCTGATGAAGACACAATGGTGTCAAAACGTCTGCACATTGAAAGGCTGTGAATCAGTCAGTGTGTTCTCATCCCTTTTGTCCTCTGGAAGTTTGTCGTCCTTGAGCAAGCACCTGTTTGAGCTGTCTTGGACTGGAAGATGCAAAAAGAAACCTGTTTCAACTCTGCTGCTGTTGAATATTTTTCACTTTCCTTGTCCTCAACACTTGTCAGGAGGTACAGTGGTCCAGATCCTTGGCCCCTGCAGTCTGCATGTTGAAGTATCCTTGGTCAAGATACTGAACCCCAAAATTGCTCCTGATGCTGTGTGTGGTGTGTGAGTATGCATGTGAATGGTCATTGCTTGTGATGAGCCGGAGTATGAATCTGTGTGTCAGTCAGTGAGTGCTGGATTATGTTGGAAAGTGCTTTGAGTAGTCAGTAAGACTGGAAAAGTGCTATACAAATACAGTCCATTTACCATTACACATAATTCTATACTCCAGGTTATTGCAGTTGAGAGTATACTAGTGTTACATGTATTTGCTGCCTTTACAAACTGACAAGGGACAAACTTGGAGACTTGACATTACAGATAGAGATCCTGGATGCTCTTTTATGCTGAAGAGACAATCAATTTCTCTCAGTAGAATTCAGACAATGCTCTGTTAATTTCTTTGCCAATACAAGTACAACTGCAATTTCAAGAAAGTTTCATTTGTAAAGTTTGGATCTCATTTCTGATGGCTTCAAGTCTGCTGGAACATCAGACTACAAAGGCTCGAAAGTGTCAGACAACCCTCCCATTTTTTATAAACAGACTGAGCGCAAACCCCCTTTGAAAGCCGAGGTGTGCTTGATGAAGCTTCAGACAAGCTGTCAGAGGACAGCCAAGTACAGTAATGGCTCTCCAGACTGAGGACAGTCAGTCACTATAACAGAGCCTTTGTAACAACAGACCAAGATGAGATTCAGACCTTCTATCAATCAGACAAAAGAAGAAAATATAACTCTGGAACACAAACCCACTATATGGGACAATGAGCAAGCGTTCTACACGTTTGACCAATTCATACCAGACTGCTGAAAATGAGCCCCGTCCCTAAATTAGGCAGTATCAGCTTGTGTGATGGAAGGAGGGATCCCACAGGTACCTGAAGTCGCTGCAGTTGTCCTCATTATTTGTGGAGACTGGCAACCTCTGTGCTCACCATTTTTTCATTCTGGAAGCCTGATGAACTCAGTCCAAAGAAAGTTGTGTCTTAGTTTAGTCTCTCTCTCACTCACCCACTCATGTTCTCTCTTTCTGTCTCTTGCACTCATTTTTTTTTTTTTTTTTTTTTTTTTTTTAGACTTGTTGGGTTGTAGGTTACATAAATACTGTTTGCTGGTTTAAACAAACTTTCTTGGAATTTTTGCTAGAAACATAGTGAACTGCTGAGTATTAACACATACTGACACATAGGTGGTACTGGTACTCAGTTTCAGCTTTTTCTGGGCTTTTCAAATAAGGGAGTGTCCTGGTTAGGAATATCAATTTCAGTCAGTTTCCTTTGATAACCGGACACCCATTAACCAGTAACTAACCAGTTCATTTTGAGCTGCAGAGCACACTGGATTGCGTCTCCCATTCAGAGTTTCCATGCCATCATGGATCTGGCCCACGTGCTAATCCATGTTTTCTGTAACGTTTCCATTATCTATGTTTGTGGACCCTATTTTCCCACGTTTTTGTGCAAAGTGACAAATAGAACAACATTTTTAAAATTGGTCCAGTATTGAGCGAGAGCACTGCAGCCTGCAACATAATGCTTCCAGGCGTTTGCATGTCGTCAGTGTATGCTCACTAGAAGTGTTTGTTTCTGCCACTGATGAACTCAGACTGTTATTCTAAGTGTCTGACAGCATTGAAGAAAGTATCCCTACAGAGATAGACCTTTTTGGTAAAGAGACAGATCCTTTTTGTTTAACCAGAAACAGCTCCAAAGCCACCAGACTTAGACAGTAATTTCAACAAAATAAAAAACAAAATAAAACAGGAGTTTCCCATCTCTCTCTTTCAGCCCATTCAGTCCCCATCTGTAAAAGTCTTTCTTCTGTGTACTGTGATTCATAAAGGTATCCTCTTGTCTCCACAGTGAACAACATTTCGTTGCTGCTGTCATAATCACTCCTGTTTATTGTCTTGTATTTGTTGTCTTATCCATAAATCGCTGAAAGTCTGGCTATTTTTTTTTACTCTTCTTTTAATTTAGCTTGGTTGGTAATTTAGAGATTTCACATTAAAACAATTGTTCACAAGGGTGTATTTTCATCTGGCATGTAGTTGTGCATCTGTTTGAGCCACCACACACTGTTGGCAGCTGTGCTGCACTCTCTGCTGTTCTTACCTCTTTACACTTGTACCAGAAGTCCTCACATCTGTGTGGGAACACATTGTTATGTGGGTGTGTTCATACACAGTAAAAGCTTAGAAAATCAATAAATTACATCACTTTATATGTTGTGCCAAACCATGTTTCTAGCTTTAAATAATGAATAAATTAATGATGGTACAGTCTCAGTAAACAGCCACCATAATGCATTGTAGGTATACAAAAAAGGTGTAATAATGATGTGAGAGTGTCCTTGTGAGTCTTTCAAACTACATTTAGTCTGTTTTTTTTTATCTGCATTTTTGTTGTGCCTTATCTTCTCTGTCTCTTGGATTGTCCTGTTGTTTTCTGTGGATGTTAAGACAATTTAGATGGAATGTGGTCTAACAGTCATGTTCACTGTTTGGACCAGCCTGGTTTCAGCAGTCTGTACTGAATATGTCTTTGGAAACTCAGATATTACTTAGAGGAAACACCACTTAAATAAAAAATGTTCTCTTTCAGTTTGTCATTCTTTGATAATGGACTGTCCAACGCTGCAAAGTTAATTGCTGTAGAGCTGATACAGTTACCTTATTAATCTGTCAAATTTGTTGATCAACATGAAATTAATCAGCAAGTTGATGGCCTTGATATTTCCATAATCGATTTATAATTTGAGTCATTTTCCACATTTTTGCTGCTTTTCTTTGGCTTTTATTACAATCATTGGGGTTTGGACTGTTATGATGGGCATCTTTCACAATTTTTAAACTTTAAAGACAAAATTAGGCAGATTAATCATAAGGAAAATAACTGATATCTACAGCCCTAAATTACACCAATAGTTTTGTCCTCTAGCTAGCCTCTGATGAAGGAAGCAACAAATTAGCACAATTAGCACAGTGCTCCATGATAAAGAACATGGTACAGGATATTAATGTTACATTACATGGATATGGAAGTGTATATGATGGTCTGCAGAACAGGTTGCTTATTGAAATGAATGAAGTCTTTTTCTTTCTTTCCTTTTATTTTTGACAGTGCTGTGGAATAGTCCACACGCACACAGATATTTTTCAAATGTAGCCTCTTTATGTATTTTGGCCTTTCATCAAACTCTTCTTTTGAAAAACTCCCTCCAGGGTGAAGACACTCAGAAACTCTGTTTGCAATGTTGACGTGTAGACAGGGAGAACAGAAGTTCTTGTGATGAGTGTGTACCATTATTTCCACATGAGGCGATTTCATGAAATGATGGACAGGACCAAAATAGTGCTGATGGTACTAATTGCTAACAGGACTTTTTATATGTTGACAAATAAATGCATACTTACTCTTTCACTTTTATTGAGGAATAGTGGCATCAGAATGTTCTACGGAGGTCACTGCTACATAATCCAACAGTCCTGTGATGCAGACCCGTCTATCTACTTTACCTCTAGTTGCAGGAAGCCTTCTGGTAACTGCTTTCTTTCAGGCTTCTGATACCTAGTAATACCCTTGTACTTGTGCACTAGGCATTAGTGTAAAGTGAAAACAAATTTCTATTTGTTGGTATAGTGTTTATTAGCAATTTTGAAAGTTGGCGGCCTGAACGCAAAGCAAGACCACACACAGAGGACAATTGTAATTAAGTCCAAAGTATACAGGAGCACACTAAAATGTTCTACTATAGACTAGACCCTTTTTAGGTATTGATTTCTTTTTAGCCAGACTGCCGGGCATCTTGTGCCAGGAACATAAAAACGGTATTAAGTGGGCAGAGGCAGGAAAAATAAATGTATCTTTAGCAGCCTACTAACCACAAATAAAATGTCATAAGATGCATGTCATTCAGAGAGTTTGCTTGATTAAACAGACTCTTAAAGCAAATGCTTGGATTTCAGACGTTTTTCTTGGTTACACTCTTTCAGACTCTGATCGGTCTCATAGTAGTTTGGCTGAAATGCGTCATTCCACTGTTTGGCTTTCAAGCCAAGGTTGCCACGTCTGCTTACTGTTAGGGCATCTGGGCAGAGAGTCCTGTGAAAAGAGATAAATGATTTTGTTTTAATGCTGGCAGCCCTGAATGTCAATAGAGTACATTTATCTGCAAGACAGAAAAGATGCATTGATTTTGCCATATTGCCAGCTGTTTCACATGCTGGGAGAGTGAAGCATCACATGAAGACCGAGTGCATGTGTATGTTTGTATGTATGTATGTATGTATGTATGTATATGTATGTGTGTATATTGCTGTGAGAGACAGAAAAAATGTAACTAATAGCAGAAAGACTGCAAATTCTGTCTGGGCATTGGCAAAGAAACTGTATTTGTTGTGGGCTGGTCACGTCATGGCCAATCCGCTTAATAAGGTCAGTAATGGCACCGATACCTGGTGAGCAGTTTGGTGGTGCATTCCTACTTTCCTCTTAGCTAATTCCTACAGAGCTTACCTTAGACTGTGGAGCATTTCTCCTTCATGCTAGACTTGCATATGTCTCCATGTATGTTGTTGTACTCCCCAACACCTGGAAACAGACTTTAATGTGTGAAATGAGTGGAGTTCCCCATCAGATCTACATGCTGTGCTAGGGCAATCAATCACACAAGTCCTCTTACAAAAGAATTGCTGTCTAATACACACATGGATCTAAAAATTGTTATATGGGTACATGATTAATGAAAGTGTTAATGTGCCCCAGCTTGAACACAAACACTTGACCTCCCTCAGAGAACAGCAGCAGAGCCTGCTGATCCTGCCTTTGTCAACACATTCCAGAGGCCTGATTGGTACACTGAGCAATGAGATGCAACACTCATGTCATGCTGAATTAATTCATTCATTCTCATCATCCATCAACATCATTCTCAATATGAACATGTCTGTTCAAATTTCAGGAGGGCACATGTTTTAGGTTTCTAAAATATATCAGATGGTGATTTTGAGCAAAGTGAGCACCTGCAAATGTATGTCAGCTGTACTTTGAACATGCTGTACACTCGTGTCATCACCTCATATTCATGCAGCTCTTTGGTCCATTAACTTGCTTGAAATGAAAGGCCTGGTGTGGATGACTAATAGCCATTAGACAAACTTCGGTCAAATGAAGCCACTGCAGGTATTTCAGTGGGGTTAGGAACACAGCGACTGTTCTGATATGTTTTTAATTTTAGACAAATTCATCAGCTGCTTCTGTTGTCCCATTTGTTAAGCTTTAGCAAAGGCTCTGTGTTACTAATGCATTTCACTTTTGCCTACTTTCAGAACAAATGCCATCTGGAAGTCAGACAGAAAACACGAATTATCCTCTAAACTGCTACATAGCCTGTGTTTTGCTTGTGGGGACTCTGCTCTCAGAATACATGCTGACACTGTGGACCACTGTCTGCCACAGCTGCTTCCTTATGCATGCTGGGTCTAATGTTAATGGGTAAATGGAATTGGTATAAAACTCTCCTCTCCTGTGCTGTGCCATGCTTGATGTAGCAGAGACCTTGACCCTGATGGTTGTGAGTGACAGGATGAGAGTGCCACTCAGAGCTGGAACAGAGCCAAGGATAGCTCCATAGACGTGAGCTAGAGCAGTAGTGTCGGTCAGCCATGTTGATGGAGCACGTATGTGTCTTGAGATTGGATTTCATTGATTGTATGAAAATCTAAACCAAACAAATAATGTTTGCTTCTGTCAGTTGAGCCTTTGCCTCAAATGAGCACTCTCAAAAGAACTATGAGTGTAGCTCATTCTGCTGCATTCACTTTCTGAATGATCACTCAGTTTAATTATACACGCACTGTGTAGCCTAAGGGTAAGTCCTGCAATACTAACCCAACAAACTTGGGTTTAAAGATAGGGCTAGCCCAATTTAGAATGCATCAGATAGCAAACTCAAGCCTAAGCATGGTGCTAAAAGCATTTCATAATCCCTGTGAAAAGTCTTTATCGTGTGTTTCGGTCCCCCAAAAAAACTACTTTTCAGAGTTGGATTTCTCTGGTGCATGATCAGGGCTCCATTCTGCCAACCCATTAAGTATTGAGGGCATCTGAGCATTTGAGCTTAATGAGAAAGTTACTTAAAAATCCTCATCATGGTAATTACTTCAGAGCTGCCAATATTTGACTGGAGCCGCTGTGATGTCTTTTTTTCCTCCCAGCCTGAGAGAGCTGGCTCTGCTTCTCTGCTAAAGAGGGGATTGGAGATGGAAATGTTCACAAATGTTTCTATGTTAGGACAGATATTTGTGCTGTTTGCTTTGAAGTAGTATTCGAACATGTGTTTAATGAACCTGCTCAAATATCCATATCTGCCGTGTGTGTATGTAAGAGAGAGAGCTAAGGACACTGTATACTATAAGCAGTGACATGAAGGTGTTTGCTGTCCCAGCTCCATCCTGAAGGCTGTTTCTCACCCGCCTGCTGTTAGTTCTGTTACCAATGTTTACACTGCTGGAGCGAGGTGTGGATGTGTGCACATGCACATGTATTGGGTTGAATAAAGCCTGTACGGCCCAGTGCTTCTGCATGCTGACAGTTCGCTTTCTCAGGGTGAGGCTAGCAAGCGCAGATATGCACACTTGAATAAGCATACACACACACACACACACACACACACACACACACACACACACACACACACAGATGAATTGACTTGACATTCATTTTACGGTTTTGGGTTTCAGTGAGATGGACATGTTATGGACACAAACGCTCAACCACTTATTTATGCGTAGCCGTTCCACCTGTGACGAGACAGGAAGGAACATCGTCCCTCCATCCCTGTCGTTAACCAAACCAAGCACATTCCACTTACCTTGTCTCCTTGTTTTCATTCAATGGCATCTTCTCCATAGTAGTCATTATGGAGTGTTAATGAAAAGCATATTTGTAAAATGAGACATCCCACTACTCAAGCATCAATTGGTGATGATGTCTGCACAGCAGGATCAGCTGTCACAGGGCTTTAACTTCTCTGTAGCATCGATCGTTGTGTTGGATTTTAAATTTAAACAGATCTACAGGCCAAAGAATAAGGGTGGACAGTCACCAATATCACGTCCTGCATGATAAAACTGTAAAAATGTACCATCAACTTTTTGCAGATACAGAATTGTGTTTCTCATGCTCTTTTATTGAAGTTTGAGCACATTAAAATGTGTGTGGTTTTCTCAGTAGATGACATAAAGTATTAAAAAATACCAAATTTGAGTGTGGGAGACTGTCCTGAGCTATATTTTGTATGATTTCTCCATTCTGACCACATAGAAATGTTTTAACACTTACATATGGTTTGATCATGTACGCTGTAATAAAAAACCATCAACTTGTATTTGCCTGGCAGCACACATGGTTTCTAATTCCATTTCTGTTTGGTTCCCTCTGCCTCAGACATCTGGAGTCTCGGTGTGATCCTGTTCATGTTGGTCTGTGGCCAGCCACCCTTCCAGGAGGCTAACGACAGCGAGACCCTCACCATGATCATGGACTGTAAATACACTGTACCAGCCCATGTTTCCAGCACCTGCAAAGAGTGAGTGATACGTGCATTGCAAACAGGATCATGACCTCTGTCTACTCTGTTTTTGATGGATACCATTTGAAATAAATCTGATAGAGCACAGACTTTCACAATAACACATGTTAGAGTATTGAGCTTGGTCCTGTGCCTTTTCATTTCCTACTCTATTCCTCCAGTGTTTCATCATGTCTGGACTTCTTATTTTGCCTCACCATTACACCACTATATCCCCCTTTATATTAATTTATTTATTTCATTTATTTGTCCTAGTTTTATCCATCTGTTTTTGTCTCTTCTTATAGTCGACACACCCTTTAAGTGGTTTGGCCAACAGCCAATCACATTAAGCAGACATGACCTGTCATTTGTAGCTGAGGGAGTTGACCTGTCTCCATACTGTAGTTACTGTAGCTTACAGCTGATCATGGTATGGGAGAGGCCACAATGTGCTATGCTTGCCATAGTTCCACCTTGCCAATAAAAATGTTTACATATGATATGTCAACACAATAAAACAACAATTACTTAACTTTTAGTGAAGCTCAAATCGCTATACTCAAGTAGCAACACTCGTGCAATGTCATCCACACGTCCTCTTGTTAGCTGTGTAGCAGGGTAGCAGTGCATGCACTGTAAATGACAGTGAGTCAATATGGCTCCTGTGGTGGAAACGGTGTTGCAGAATCCCCACCAGTGGACAGATTTCTACTGCCACATGGCATATACTGTCATACTGCTCGGACATATTACTGAGTCAATTCACACTAATTAATAGCATGTTAATAAGTTTGACTACAGCAAAGTCAGCAACAATACAGTATGTTTCACCTCATACATTTTGCATTTCTCATATCATAAATGTATACAATGGGCTGTTGAGCTTCAATATGAAGAAAATGTTGTGCGACAACTCCTTTGTGGAAATATGTCATCAAACAAATTGCTGTCTTTTCAGCTGTTTTTGATTATTTTCTTTATTTACTTTATTTACTTGCTTGAGATATACAGAGTTTTTCCCCAGGAGGTTAGGGCTAGGATGTGCAGCAACATGATAACAGAGCCTCAGGATTTCAGAAATGCCTCGGCCTCAGTCAGGGTAGAGATAAACTCTGTTTACATCACAACAGTTTGTAGTTTTCTGCCATAACTCTCTGACAATCTCATTAAAATAATATGCTCACATAGGCAATACCAGGATTATACAGTGTGAGAGGACACTGTAGTGATCATGCAACTACCACAGCCCAACTTGATATTCAGGTGAAAATGAATGTGGGTTGTGATATGATGGACTGAAAGGCATATGTTGTATCATAAGAGTCATATATGAATAGTAAATTGGATTAATACATGCAATATCAAATATCAATGCTAAAGAAAATAATCACTTCATTAAATAACCAAGTGCATCATTGATCATGATGCATCATGTTGCTGTGCTATCAAAATACTTACTAATACTAGCATGACCTAAACTCCTTCTCTCAGCGATTGTACATGACAAGCACTGAAACAAGGCAGTAGCCACACTGATTTATTCCAGGCCCTGCAGACCAATTTGCTGCTGTAGCTGGCAGAGACTGCCAGCAGTTCAAGCAGCCCAGCTGCAGAGCAGTACGGTCCAACTGCACGACAACACATGTTTCACACTCAAAATAAGTTAGGCAGTTAGGCCAATAAATCAGCAGTTGCATAATTAACCATGCGTGTTTGTAAATCACACTCTTAATTTTGTAGTAATTAATTCTCTCAAGCTACACTGGGCTAATCTTTGAAGCAGTATAAATTGACAGCTTCTCTAACAACTGTGGCCAGTTTTAATCAAGAAAATATTCATGATAGAGTTTTTTCAAACCTGACCCAATCTGTTGTCCACACTGAGTTCTTTTTCAGGGTAATGAGAGACCAGGCCCTTTTCTATTCACTATTAACCTTATTGGCTACATTTTACTTGAGTATCAAGTATTATTCATGGTTTTGACAAGATCACTGCCTCAGAGAACCTGCTGCAGAATGGACTGTGAAGGACAGTCATACACATCCTGTATATTAAAGTGGATCAGATTAGACAAACTGTCGGAAGTGAAAACTCTGACGCTTGAGTAATAAGAAGCCACTGTCGTTTCATTTTTGAATTAATGCAATGGGTAGTGAGTGGGTTTCATGGGCATGAGCAATGGCATCAGAGCCACTATGCTCAACATGTTGTGAAGGCCAATTTTTTATTTCCACTCTCACTGAACATCAGAGTATTTTTAGACACAGGAAATAAACGCTTATCTCCGAAGGAGAGATCTGACTAGATTGAAGTGCTAAGCTGAAGCAGCTGTGAGCAATCTGATGGGCTTTGACTTCAGAGCAGAAGAGCTGTTTGTTGCATGCTGAGTCCTGAGCTTATATTTTTACTGTGTCTATCACTGGTAAATTATCCCCCCGTATCACAATTTTGGATTTCCAGCCAGCCCCTGAAGATGCTGCTGTGCTTCATGTTACCACAGTGTAGGATTTGTGTGACTTTGCACAATTTTCTTGACATTGTCAATTAGAGAAAGGCCATGGTGTTATCAACCATTTCAAGATGCTGGAAATGGTCATGGGCTGCACGCACAGGTAGTGCACGTGCCTCACAGCAAGAAGGTCGCAGGTTCGATTCCCGGGTCGGGCCTTTCTGTGTGAAGTTTGCATGTTCTTCCCGTACATGCATGGGTTCTCTCCGGGCACTCCGGCTTCCTCCCACAGACCAAAAACATGCTCATTAGGTTGATTGATGACTCTAAATGTGTGAGTGTGAGTGTGAATGGTTGTGTGTATGTGCCCTGCGATCGGCTGGCGACCGGTCCAGGGTGTACCCAGCCTCTCGCCCCTTGACAGCCGAGATAGGCCCCCACGACCCTGAAAGGGATAAGCGGCATAGAAAATGGATGGATGGATGGATGGATGGAAATGGTCATAAATGAGAAAGGATGAGGGATGGCAGTAAGAGGAATAGTTGTTAGAGATGTTTCTGATGGAGCAGCAAGTCCGCCCACTGAGCTCTGTTAATCAGAACGAGTGAAATTTAATCCTTAATTACAAACCAGCCTGGCGCCTATTTCCATGGATCAGACGCCCCACTTCTCCGTTCTCTATATGCCTGCTCAACCAGACTTTGCTCTACACTCCATAAAAGTAACTAGTCAACATTATTGATATGATTTGGATTGTGATATTAATTATTGATTCTGGTATTGTTGCAAAACACACAGACTTTGACTTTTGCAATATCGTTCGACTCACTTTGGCACCTGGCTAGAACTCACAATATCCCCAATTTCCCCAAGTCGTCCATGCCGCCATTTTGACTGGTGTGCTCTGACAAAACTCCCTCAACCCCTCCTAGTCCCACGGCTCAGTGGCAATCAGATCACAATAGCAATCTCGAGTAACCACGATTGGACGATGTGAAAATGGAAACATGTAACAGAGCAAAGTTATGAAGACTCCATTGTCTGTTGTCCATAAGTTTGTTAGCAAGCGTCCTTTCAGACTTAATGATTTTTTTTTTTTAGTAAACCTTTATTTAACCAGGTAAATTGCATTGAGATCACAAAATATGTTTTCCAAGGGAGCCCTGGACATTTTTGCAGTTGGTCATCAAGCTAATACAAACTTAATTCATGGCACATACATTATTGAAATTTTTAGATTTGTGTTTCAGCTTCAATCTAAAGCTCATGGGGTAAATACTTTTCACAGTAGCTGCTTGCAGGTGGAGCTGGTAGCTCCATTTAGACTGAGAGCAGAGTGTGGTCAAAGCCATTGGACTGCTGTTTAAGATGCACGTGGCTGCACACTAGGTGAGCTATACAGTTAATTGTCTAAGTGGCTTGTTTTTGACCTTTGCTTATATTCTCTAGCACCCTTTGACAGAAGGAGGAGAAGTAGAGCAAAGAGTCAAAGGCCTCGTAAGTGATGAGGTCACAGGGACAGGTTTCTGGAGCTAGGTGGCCTTTGACAATCTGCCAGTAATTATGAACTGGCTTCTTTGGTTCTAAATGGGCTCCACTTTAGACATTGGTGTAATTAAAGTCAAGGTTTGCTGTGAGTCTCTACTTGGATGCTCTTGTCCTCTGGATAACAATTCCCACAAGGTCCACAGTCCTGCTCTCTGGCTGCTTTTTGTGCCAAGTCACTGGTTCAAGTCAGTCTTGCCTGTTTCTCTTCATGTGTTTCTGTCTGTAGCTTGTTTCTGTATGATGCTTCTGTCTTTCTGCTCTCTAGTCCCTATTGATTCACCAAAGTGCATTTACACGCCTCAGTTGATTAATTATTCACGGGTGCGCGTTTGCAAATCCTACACCCTCCCTCTTCTGAGCTTTGTTTGTTTTTGTCATCCTTAATTTTAATTTCTAGGGAATTAAACTAGAAACAGTAAGTTTGTCTTACACCCCAACCAAACACCAGCCCTCCCTGCCACAGCCACCATCAACCCTCATCAACTAACATAGAAACAGACAAATACACTGAAGCTGTTGTCTTTGCCACAGCGTGACGTGTGGATGGTGATCTTGTGGACTGTTTCTGACCCAATCACAACCCAACAGAACACTGTGTTCCTTCGTTTCATGTCACTACTGTGACGCTGAGATGCGTCAGAACTGGGATTTATCTAGTTTGTTGCCTGTTGCTTTCCATTGTTTGAGTCTGGAGGAATACAGAAAATATCCATGCCTATTTTTCTCTTGCAGTCCCTTTCACACACTAACACTTTCTCTGGCTTGTGGGTTGGTGGGATCTCTCACACATGAGCTATTATACACTGGTGTGAGTGTGTGTGTAACCTGTTGTTAAAGAAAATATAAGAGCAGGCAGTCCTGTGTGACTACAAGCCTTATACAGCCTCTCTCTGGTCCCAAGTGAATGAGAAAGAGAGGGATTGGATGAGACAGCCATTTGTGGAGAAGCACGTGTTGGTTAGAGTACTCACATAGTGAGAGTTCAAGAGGGCAGCCAGTGGGCTATCTGTTTCTTTAAGTTGTGCATATACATTCAAGGATACTCCTGCTTAGGTTTTGGGACATTTTGGGACTTTTCATGACGAGGGCTGCACTGCCCTGCATTTAGAGAAATATACATATTCTCAATCAAATGTGTGGATATTTTTACAATTTGAATTGACAGCTCTAATTGAAACAATATGGTTTCTTAAGTTTATGACACTGTACATGTAAATACTGTTGATGCTACAATTCTGCCAGCAGATTTTGGATTTTTTGGGGGATTTTTTCATCTTTTTACAATCAATTTCTATTATAACTCCAAAGCCAACAATGACTTGATTCTACAGGCAACTGTTGTTTGTGTATCCACAGTCTGACAGAGCTAAGGCTGCTATGTAAAATAGACTTCTAGTGTCATCCAGTAATGACCTAAAAACACATCAGTCATACCATTGTATATGAATGACATACGTTTTCATCACCATGAACACAGCTGTGAAGGTTATTTCTCTGAGCAGTGTGAACATAGAACCTCATCCCAAGCATGCTCACATCTGCCTGACAGAGATTGTCTCCTGAGATTGACAGTGCAGCTCCAGAGGTGTTTCAGAATAAACTGCACTGACTGTTTATTGTTACAAAGAGAATGTTTCACTTAGTGCAACAGTTGACCTCTTTGTGTTTGGAAAAGACTTTAGACACTGATGGAAGTCCATGGTACAGCTACAGTATGTGAAGCTGTGGCTGTGCAGACAGTACTAGTTAGTTGGTTTTGGTCTTTCCAGAGGAATTGTTGATAATAATAATATTAATAAAGAAAAAATATAATGCAATTGTTTAAGTCTGTCTGAAGAGTATCAGCTATAAACAGGGTTTTGAAGGCCAGACCTTAATAACATTTGATTCATAGGTATTGATCAACATCAGTGCCTCCACAGATCCTTTTGTGCTCATTTTTTGCTTTGAGGCAGTAAAAACCACATGTCTTCTCCCGTAGAGCTGATGTTAACTTAATGCTATAGGTTGTATTTTTTAAAATGATTGCAGGGTAAACATATTCTAGTCTAGCTCAACAGCATGCATTGACCCTGACCAAAAAGCTAAAAAAACAAAACAAAACAAAAACAAACAAAAGGCTCAGGGCGTGTGTCCACACTCAGACATGTGCCATCAGAGACCTTTATTTTTTAAATAGTGTGTTAGCTTCGCTTCCTTCCTCATCCTCTGCTTTGTGTTTCTGCTACTTTCATTGCAGTAGTTACCACTGAAGTCACTGAAGATGTAAATTCTAATATTCATAGAGCCCTATGATTTCCATAATGCAGAAAACAGACAGAATCATGGAATTTGTTAATAAAAACTGTAAAACGCGGGATCTCAAAGAAATTGCAAAATTGAGGATTCAGTTTATAAAAACCAGGGTTTTTTCCACTGCATCTACACCAAATAAGCATGTTTTGGTGCATCACACAATCACACACACACACACACACACACACACACACACACACACACACACACACACACACACACACAGAGATACAGAATTCAGAATTTCAGAATTCAGAAACATGAAAACAGAAACAGAATTTGGGAAAAAATTGAAATGATTTCACAGGGTTATGGATATGGTATATCAGTGCTATAAAGTGCATCTCAATGTACTGCTTAAAATATGTCTAAATATATAATGATGTCTGTATGTGTGGCTCTTGAACTTGCATAGCAGTTGCTATCAGCGTGCTGGCAGTGTGCAGATAGTTGGACCTACCCTGCTGCCTCTGTCTCCCCTCCACCTCCTGCTGTTACTGCTGCGGCTGGTTGCAGTCGTCAGGGAGCCTGGCTCGCTCTGACTAATCCCCAGCATGACTGACAGACAGCCGAGCACAGCTCTGCCCAGTCTGTTAGCCTGTAGCCTCGATCCCATGGTCTGCTCACACACTGCACAAATACACTCGGGATTGGAGAGTTGGAAAGCATGAATTCATTAAAGCAAAATGAGTCAAAATGCTCCAGCTTGGTGCATGTTTCTGCTTTATATGTTTAAATATGTAGGTAGATGGGTGTGTTTGTGTGCAGTTGTCACAAGACCTGTGTCAGGAAGTGATGCTTGTTATTGAGCTTTATGTCTTGAGTTTCCTTCAGAAAACTTGGTGCTGGTTCACGTGTCCTAGAAGATTTCAGTGTCCCAGACAAATTGGAGAAATTCTGGTAAAATATTATGTGTTTATGAACCCTGTTTTCCCATGTTTTCATGTCAGTATGCTTGTAAGCACATGTGTGTCAATACTCACACTATAAATTGTCTAGCTGCTTGAGCTTATCACATAACATTAATTGATAGCTTGTGGTTTAGCTGTTAATGTTAAAGGATTGGGAGGCATCTCTGTTGATGTCCAGTGTGATGACAGAGGCACTGGGAAACATCACTTTCTTACTCGCTGCATTGCATGTAGTTTTGAGTATGGAAATCTGCAACTATTTTAAGGGTTCAGTGGCCAGTTCAAGACAGGGCATGCCACACTGGCCGTGGTCGTAGGAGCATTATGGCCACACCCTGGGGAATCCACGCCACTGGCCATTTGCCTGTGGTATAATTCCGGCTCCTTATATGTGGTCCAAGTCAAATGGAGACAGCACCTACTGCATGTCTCTGCATGAAGATCTTTTTCATTTGAAGCCAACTAGGTCATAGTGTTCTTGTCACACAATATTTCCTTTTTCTCCTTTGTCATTCTGTGTCATCTGCAAAGGTACAACCTTAGATTAATGCCTATTATTCTGGTTTATTATGCAGATGACATAGATGGTTTACTTCTGGATGCATGATGCTTTTTCTGTCTTTTCACTAGATTTCATATCCCACTTAATCCTATTCAATTGCAATCTCAGCTTTCAACAGTGTCATTTGTGTGGAATTTAAGCTACCAGCTGACCAGCTGTAGTTTCGCATCCTCAGCTCTGTCAAAGCCTATGTCTGGCACAGTCTGTCACTGTACATTATACACTATATATATATATATATATATATTCAGTGCCTCCATCTGCTCTTCCTCGACGTACCAGCAAACAGGTTGGATTGTACTCAGACAATAAGTCCTGCTTCAGCAGACAGCTGAAACGTTGGCTATCCCAGGAGACTGGTGGCAGATTTACAGAGCCTCTTAAAAATGATTGTCAGGGCTGTAGAACATTTGTCACTTCATCTTTTCAATTGAAGCAGGGTATTTACTACTGATTTCCCAGCCAGCCATATTTTGATGGATCAGCATCAGTTCAAAAATAAAGCTGATCTCAATCCAATCTATTCCTTACCATACTCTGCTGTGTTTTGTCCACATCAGCCTGACAGTGCTGCAGCACACTCACTCTACACTTGCTCTGCCACAACTCGTCACTTTCACCTGTTAAAAAGACAACTAGACAAATAGACTATAGACAAAGTCACTACAGTGTGGTAAACAGGTGACCTTCAGCATCTGCCATTGTGCACTCACATAAAAGAAACACATGGAAAACACTGTTAAAATGAGCTGTTGTGCAAATTGAGAAAGGAGGAAGTTTTTTGCAGACTGCTGATGAACTAAGAGAAGAGAACAAAAGTTAATAGTTAGAATCTATGTAATATTAGTATGGAAGATGTTCCAGAATAAAGGATGGAATTGAATATAAAAGAAACTCTTCGACTGTCCCCACAGACCATCAGATATTGAAGTCCTTGTGGTTTTGATAGGTGTTCCACATTTGCCCCCCAGCAACAACAGCAAAACTTGTGGCCTAAATCCTTCAGAATAAAAGCCACATTTTCACAACAGCACTGTTGTGAATTGACAGTCAAGAAGGAATTAGACAGCGGACACTTCAGTTTTACAATGTCGCCATTGTATAGTGAATGACTGTGGGTTATAGTACTTCATGCTTATTTAAACATGAAAATCTCTGGTTTACCCTGAAGGGCAGAGTTGCTCATTCCCTTGTCAGTACAGCAGCAATGAATGAGTGGCATAAAAATAGTTGCTTTATTTAATTTAACCTGCATGAAAATCTGACCGGACACCAAAGTGATCAGACTCCACTACAAAAACAAAGTGAAGGCACAATTCAACACTGGCAGGGTAAGAGTAATGTGACAGGCCTAATGTTGTGAGAAGCAGAGCTCTAGAGTCCCAGCAGTCACTCATCAATAGTTCTGACAACATGATGGGTCTTTTCCCTCAGGCTGAAGGGGCAGGTGGTGGAGCAGGTGGAGACCTTCAAGCACCTGGGAAGCAGTCAGCCAGTACTTCCCAAGCATGCAAATAGGGTCTTCAAGACCCAGCAGCAGCTACATATTTCTCCTGAAGCCACTCATCTAATGAGTCCTCCCTTTGAACAGAACACCCTTGTCCAGCTCTTTTGCACTCTGAAACTGGCCAAATACTCAGGATCATCAATCAAGCTGCCAAAGTATCAGCATCAGCCAGAAAAAAATGACCAATTGGGCTGATGTAGACCACATAAAACTGATGATGTGTAATCATTTTGCAGTCCTCCTGTGACTATTAGAATCAGATTAATTTTAAGTTTGTGCTCTCTCTCTTTTATCCCTCCTCTCTTCCTATCCCTCCTGGCTTCAGTCTCATAGACCGTATGCTTCAGAGGGATCCAAAGCGACGGGCATCCCTGGAGGAGATCGAGAGCCATGCCTGGCTGCAGGGGGTCGACCCGTCCCCAGCCACCAAGTACAACACCCCCCTGGTCTCCCACAAGAACCTGTCAGAGGAAGAACACAACAGCATCATCCAGCGCATGGTGCTTGGAGACATCGCAGACCGAGAGGCCATAGTCGAGTAAGTTGTTTTCATGTGTGTTTATGCTTGTCTTTTCCTCTGGTGTACAAACTGGATTATAGAGTTCAAAGACATGCTTCAATTCTTGTGCACAAGAATGTAATGTTGGTACCCTTGGTTGGAATTGCTCTGTAACATTGACTGCATATAGACAGGGTGTTGTAACCTGCCTTTGCTCATTCATTTACCTTAAAATGGAAAGTACCCAAACAAAGCTGCAGCTGTTTTCTTTGTCAGCCAAATCTCATCATAGAGATTCTGAATTTGCTAATAAAATGACCAAGACCTTCAAACTACTTTCAATAGGAACAACAGCGGTGAGTGGTTTTGCTGTGCATATGCTTTAAAGCGATGCATGAAAGATACTGTGCAGCGTGCTGACCAGACTGTGGGGGGTGTCTCCATAGCTGTCAGAGAATCACTAAGATTGCCTGTTAGACGCAAGCAGCATCACTTGGGTTTATTTTCATTGGCCAAGTGCTATATTGAGTCTCAAAATGAGTATTTATGTTTGCTTCCTTGGATCTTGAAGAGGAGTTTTTGTTAAGATTAGGATTCATTCATTGGTGAACTGTGAGCACTGACTGCCTCCTTTGTGGAGCTCTGAGAGCATTTTCTAGTTAAGCATCTAGTTATCATTATGGATTTTCTGTGTTTGTGGAGTTTGTTCACACTGATATAGGCAAATAAAGATCACATTTATTTCATAAGAAATAAGAAAATATTGAACAATAATAGGCTAATTAGGACAATTTTTTTGTTGACTGAACCTGCTCTTCCACCAGAGCTGACACAGGATCAAACCTACATTATCACATTTTGTTGCCCATAGCCTTACGAAGACAGTATTAATGGTGTTCAGACAATCCTTTTTGTTTTTCAGTTTGTTCTAGTGCTATTTTTTTCAGCCATGCTATTTTTTTCACTGCTTACCATTATCACATTTTGAAATCCTCTTGACATACTAAGTGCTTAAACCAGGTTATGGTAAATGCAGTATATCCATATAACTCCTTTCTGTGTTATAGAAACAGCCAGTGTATAGTGACTCATACAGGCTGCTGTATATGAAAACCAGTAGCATGTTCAGACTGTAAACAACACTGTGTGGTAGAGGGCAACAGACGGTGGATTTTTAAAGGCCAATGTCATAGTTACAATAGTTTGAAGAGGGGGACAAAGTAGGAAATTATAAACTGGATGACTGGTGAACTGAACATAGAAGTCAAAATAATAAATACATAATTAAATCTGGAACTCAACATCAAACTCAAAGTAATTATTAAATAAAGCTAGAACTTTATTATTATTTGATATGTAACCTTGTCAGTTACAAATGTCAATAAATTCAATGTAATAGCTAAAACTATATTAAATAGATTAAAAACATAATTATCCATGTTTTGGATTTTAACTTTTGTGTATTCAGTATCTATTAAAATGTACACGAATTATTTAAGTTGTACATTAATGTGTAATAAAATGATCCTGCAGTTGTCAAATGAAACCTGTCAGATAAAATTAAGTTTCCTAAAGTTAGAAACAAATTGTTCACATCACACATCGACGCTCTAGATAACTAGGCCTATATTTGGGGAATGCAAAACACCATGTAATTCAGGCACAACTGAAGCTGCATCAAAGACGCTACCATAATTATCTAATATAGAAAGTGAACTACTAACTTTCCGAAGAAATGATCTGTGTCTACAGTGAACAATGTAATTTAAAGTCTGTGGCACATTGATGGCTGGAAATCAGCACAGTGAGTGGCAGCTCTGTTAGCTAGTTAGCTCGCTAGCTTTAGACTGACAAACTTACAATGTAACTGAAAACATCAGCGTTCCCCATACAGTTTGCCCTGCTGCAGTTTCTCACCGCATATAACTGACAATTGCAACATCAACCAAAGCACACACGTTTAAAAACAAACACACGCACGCTCATCAAGTCCTGGCTGTGCTGTGCTGTGCTGTGCTGTGCTGTGCTGTGCTGTGCTGTGCTGTGCTGTGCTGTGCTGTGCTGTGCTGTGCTGTGCTGTGCTGTGCTGTGCTGTGCTGGTGTAGTCCTGATACTCATGCAGCACAGGAAACGAAACTGCTGCTTTGAGGGGAAAAAAAAGGTCTTTGATATTTCGTCTCCTCTTTCCTGTCAAGGGAAATGAAGAGATTTTGGTTAAGTTTTTATGTTTTGAACTACACCTTAGTCTCTACTTTTTTTGTCAGCAATGTTGCATGTTGCATCAAGGTTAGTGTTTATTAATGTCGATGTCGTCTGGTCTTATCCATGGAAAAGAGGTTGTGACGAACAAAATTTTAATGCTCATAATTTGTGAATGACGCTGCCTTATATAAAATGAACTTACATTTTATTATCTCAGGTACATAATGGCACTATCTTGACTTCATGTATGGGGCCTCTAAGGGTGACGTACGTTCCAGACTGAATGATGGAGGCTGTGCAGCTGCTTACTGTGCTGTGCATTGTTTTACACAGTGCTAATGTCGTTCTCTACATGACCTCATTTACACCTTGCAGTGGTTTTTTCAGTGATCCAGTTTCTGTGATATATTAACCTACGGTGGACAACAAGGGCAAAAGCACTGCAAATGGCAAAATTCTGCAAACACAGAAATGATGCAAAACCGAAAACACACAAACAGACAAAACAAATGCTCTAAGAGAAAAATGCTGCAGTCACAGAAATGAAGCAGAAGCAAATACTTACAAACCCACAAAACAAATGTGAAAGAAAAATACTGCAAATATCAAAACACACACAAAACCCCAAAACAACTGCAAGAGAGAAATGCTGCAAATTCACTCCACAAAACGGAACCTGAGGGATGGACCGGTCCTGTGGTACCAGACCCTCCTGAAAGACATGAAGAAGAAGAAGAAGAATATTCTTAATTAGAAAGTAATATTGTACAAGATTACATCCAAGTGTTTAAAAAAAATACGTAAAGGAAAACGTACCGTAAGTTAGCCAACTTTGTTGTTGTTGTTGTTCTTCTTCTTCTTGCAGCATTTTTCTCTTGCAGCCTTTTTCTGTTGCATTTGTTTTATGTTTTTGTGTGCTTTTGGCTTTCATTCATCATTCTTGTGTTTGCAGCGTTTTGCCATTTGCGGTGCATTTGCCCTTGTCGGCCACCGTATTAACCGGTAGTCTACTGAAGTAACAAGTTAGCAATACACAATGGATTTTGAGATTTAAATCAATCAATAATCAAGCAAAAGCATCAGATGATGGACACACACATGTAATAAAAAGATTCCCTCCTGCACAAATACAACTATTTTCAAATCTCTGTACAAAATCACTGAACAGTAGATGATCTGGTAATTCAACTGTAAATAATGCTCACCCACACGCATTAATCAATGAAAACTAGACCCACAGCCTGCGTACAGCCACATGCAATTACTTTGATGGCAGTCACATTGTTCTGTTTTGCACCTCCATAAAATGAGTCCACCTGTGTCCTGGAGTGTGCCGACGTCACCTTGAAACATCTACTGTTTACCCTACAGTTATGGGAGAAGCCTGGTGTGCAAATGCATGCTGAGAAAGAGGAAGTAGCATGGGAGCACATTAAAGAATTAAAGAGAGAACAGCTGTTGATTGCAGAGTCATGATTTCTTGTTCCTGTCAACCTTGTGTCACAGTTCACATTTATCTTCCTCAGTGGAGCTACCTGGTGTGATGGACCGAAACACACACAGACACACCGTGCAGTACACACACCTCTTTGCCATTTGTCTTTGTCTTTCCTCCTTTTCATGTAACACTAATATAACACTGCTACTTTGTACACACTGATGGTGAATGCCTGTGTGTTTGTATGCTGACAGATGGGCATACATATGTTGTTCTTCTATAGATGGTGCATGTGATCCAGTGTGTGTAAGCTTGAGATAAATTGTACATTTGTAGTTTACAGTTTTTATGAGCCAGGTTTCCCCACTGAGCATCAATCTTTGATGGATCTTGTGTGTGTGTGTGTGTGTGTGTGTGTGTGTGTGTGTGTGTGTGTGTGTGTGTGTGTGTGTGTGTGTGTGTGTGTGTGTGTGTGTGTGTGTGTGTGTGTGTGTGTGTGTGTGTGTGTGTTGTTGCTACAGTTTTGCTTTACCCTACATCCTCTACTCTTGTCTGGTACAATAGCTCTTTCATCAGTTGAAGTGTCACAACAGAGGCCTTGCCTAGCTATCACAGACTGTGGTACAAAGAGCTGTGTCTCAAAAGTCTGGGAGGTTTACATTCACTACTGTACTCAGTCAGCTACAGAGAAGGAGTTTCCCTAGCTTTACAGTCAACTAGCTAGTCCCCAACCTGATTAATTGAAGCTATGGCACCATATTTATTCATGTAAATTTCTAAAGGGAATGCAGTTTAGCTGCAGATATCTAACTGCTACGTTCTAATCACAGCCTGAGCTGCTAGAAGGAACAGGAAGTAGTTGAACATGTACAGTATGTTAGGATTTCCAGTATTCTCAGCTGCCATTGTTAGTCCACTCACTTAACTGTCCTTTTTTTTGTCCCGTATGTAGTATCTGTGCACATCATGGTTTGAAAAATGGGTGGTTTAATTTGATAACAGCTTGATACTTTTAACACAACAAATAGCCTTTTGGTCCTTGAGAATATGGGAAGTTCTCAGGTGAAAGCCAGTATTAAAGTATGTGTTAAGTATTAATGTATGAGTCAACAGAACAACAGCGCATGTGGAAAATTTTCAGACCTTTTTAACTTTTCTACATTTTTTTTTACATTTCAGATGCATCTAAAAATGGATACAATTATTTTTATCTTATCTCCACACAATACTCCAGGCCTCTGTGTGCAGTAGGACCTCCATGGTTTTGTAGTTATGTGTGATTGAGTCTGCTGGAATGCAGGTGCAGCTGTGCTCATCTAACAATTGTGGTTAGATTGTAGACGCCTAAAACCACATCTCTCATTTGGCTTCACAACCTGCTGGACCACACTGTTGTTGTGTTGTGTTGTGTTGTGTTGTGTTGTGTTGTGTTGTGTTGTGTTGTGTTGTGTTGTGTTGTGTTGTGTTGTGTGTTTTTCAGTGGAACCTCACAACACGTATCCACCACTTTAATTTCCAACATGTGTTTTCCAGTCTGCTGCTGGAACATGTCCTTCTCTGTTGTGTTTGGATCGCTGCAGGGTTTCCTCTGTCTTTTCTGAGTCTGATCAGCTACAAGTTGAAACTCAAAATGATCATCTACATAATTAAATTTCCCCCCAAGATAAAAACATCTCAACTCGGTACATTAGTTGGATGCTGCCTGCTCTTATCTTGTGGAGGTTTCTTGATAATAATTCATTTCCTTTAGTTTTTTCATGTTTGTTCTGTGCTTGACAGATGTAGAGCAGCAACAATTAGTTAATTAATCAATTAGTTGATAACTGTTTTAGTCATCTTTCAAGTAAAAATGCCAAACAGTTGTCAGTGACAAGCTTTTCTTTGATATGTATCTTAGGTTTTTGAACTGTTGGACAGAACATTGGAAGATATCCACTGGGGCTGTGGGAAATTATAACAGACATTTTTCATTCTTTTCATTACCATTAATTAACAGTTACTCAATTAATCACGAAAACAATCAGCAGATGAATCGATAATAAAAATATTCATAAGTTGCAGCCGTAGACAGATTTAGAAATTGTCAAATTCAACCAATCAGCCATTAATCTTGTGCTGTGGTATTGGGCAAATTAATAATTTTGACATTTTACAATTAGTGTTGACTGATGTCCTGGAAACACACAATGTCTCATAGTTTTGTTCAGTTGTTTTGGATTATATTTAGACAGTAACCATTCTTTATTATTGTCTTTAACTCACAGTATGCTTTCCATTTCTGCATGTCCCTAATGTGACAATGTTATTTCAGAGCCCTGGAGACCAACAAATACAACCACATCACAGCCACATACTACCTGCTAGCAGAGAGGATCCTGAGGGAGAAGCAGGAGAAGGAGGTCCAGACCCGCTCCTCCAGCCCCAGCAACATCAAGGCACAGTTCAGGTAAAACACTGAGAGCAATAACCAGATGCAGTAACACAGCAAACATGAAAACATCACCATGATAGCTTCTATTTGAAGTGATAGAGGGACCTGTACCATGCTGTGGCCTGTGCACAGTTCATTTTTTTATAACAAACAATTGAAGAGCATGAGGAAGAAATATCACTGCTCATCATCATAATGACTATCTGAGTCATGGTATGAGCCACAGCAAGGGTAATTTACCTTTCTCGCTTCACCGCCTCACGCTGCAGCCTGCCTGGCTTCACTGTGCAGAGCCCAGCCTCAGTTACTTAAGACTGGGTTACATCTCCAAAGGTTTCATTTCCATTTCTGGGTTCACTGGGCCTCGACCTGCTGGGCTCAGGGGAGATGGAGCAGAGGAAATAGTTTCAACTACAAACAGATTCCTTACAGTATTTTCAATCAGGGCCTTAGTCTCTTCAATTTCCCATCATTATTCTAAGTCACAGGAAGGTTTTACATTCTTCCTGTTTACTGATGAGGGAAGTGATGAAAGTTCCAAGCCAGTCTGTCATTATAATGGTAAAAACGAAGAAAATGTATGGCAGTTTATCCCTTCAGCTGTCTTAAGTATTTCCTCTTTGCTTCCTTGCCAGCATTGTTCCTTTTAAAAGGAAGAGGAGAGCTGGATGGTGCACAGTTATAAAAGGAAGAGTGAGAGAGGAGAGGAACAAATAAGGAAGAGAGGAGTGAGGAGGCTTAAGCAGGGACAGCTGTGGTTGTGAAACACTGGCACATCTCCCTCCACATTCCTGCTCCTGCTTTACAGAGGGTGCTTTAAGTCTAAGAAATCCTTTAATAAGCCAATTTTAAGCATGAAGGCAACCATTTTTTTACATCCAAGATTTATTTTTACTGCATCTCTGTTCTTGAAATCCTTCTGGAATAGAAGAGCTTGAGGGTTAAGTCGGGTTATACAGATGTTAGAGAGTACTTAGTGATGATAACACAAGTGCTCCTCATTTCAGATACAAGACAAAATGTAAGAGGAAACATGAGTCATTACATTTTCCACAGACTGCATGTACATAGCTGCAATAACTCGCACAAACACTGTGAGTTAGCTGATAGCCTCTATAGGCCTCGATGTGTGGTGGACACCTGCATCGCTCTGTGATGTCAGAGTGTTTATACCTTCCTGATGTCTAAAGAATTGAGGCGTATGACCATGCCCACCTCCTTTATCTAACTTGATGTGATGGCGCTTCTTCACTTCACTGTGTTCCCTCAGTAGTGGAGCCGTGGCCCTGTAGCCTGGTGTTACTGAGCGCTGGCAACATGAAAGTTTAGCTTCCTGTGCTGTGATCCCTGTCCAGAAGATAGTGACTAATGAGTTTAAGGGGGACCCCTGCTGATTGGGTCACACTGACCCACATATCAGGGGCTGTTTCACTGCCAGGCTTCTTGACACACACACACACACACATACACCCAACTGTGCACTAACATGCCCACATCCTCATAACTGGTTGTGTCTCTTCCTCTGGATAAGTTGTGTGTTTGTGAAGCCATGTCCAATCTAAGCGGGCTGAATTTGTGTCTTTTCCTCTCCATTTTGACCTTCAGTCCAAACAAAGGTAGCATTTCAGATATTTGGAAACTTAAAAAGAATGCAGTACAGGATGAATGTAGTCTCGCTGGAGTGTGGACGGCTGCTCTTCATGCTTGTCCAGTGTAGACAAGGTGTGATCATAATTTGAAATGTCAGTAGAGCCAAACACACAGCGGAGGTGTTATCATTCATCTGTATTTATGTTAAAGTCCTCAGATGTTTTGCAGCATAGAAGATGCAACAGAATGGCTGTTTAGCCTGCTACATCTTCTGCTTCACTCCTTACAGGCTCATTGCTGGAATCCATAACTTTTTTATTGGACTGAAAGATGAAGAAGAATAGATTCAGTCAATTTAAGTTTTCTTTCTGCATTTCTCTACAGTCTGAGTGCAATACTGGGTACTAGGTGATCGCTCAGTCTCATTCTGTGTTTCAGTTCTTTCCTGTCAACACACACTTTCCAGGAAAGAGTCTGCCAAGATGTAGAATTGCATCCCATACAGATCACCTTACATGTAAACACTTAATGCAGATACTTATTTCAGGAAGATTTCCAGTCCTGTAGTTTTTTTTGCTGTTGTTTCTTTGTGTTTTTACACCAATGCCTAACTCACTTCATGGTCTCTGGTGTTGCTGCTTGCAGTTTTGTCAGTATCATCACCCTGCAAAGATGGAGACCCCCCCACAATTCTAGACACAGCAGTTTGAGCAACATTACATACACCACTAGTTTTATGCAGTTTGAGGTGTTCCCAAAACATGAGCCACACCAAAATTATTAATGATAATAATCATCATTATTTATGCTTTGTTGGTAAACGCCATTAAATTGACTGAAGGTAGGCCAAAGACTACTGCACGCACCCTTGTTTCTTGTATTGAATATGTCAAAATACACAGTAAAAAATTTGATTGTAGAATAACATGATCAGCATTTGAAAGAAAAGCCCTGCCACTTACTGCTCTTAAATTTTGTCATCCAGAAAGTTCTTACCATGATATCGTTAAAATTCATGAATTCATGCTGAAGCTAGCCCACTAGCTCGAGTTAAAGCAGCTTCCCAAAGTGTTAGAAAGGATAGGCTGACTATTCATTGACGGTAGCTGGCTAACGTTAGCCTAATAACATTAATTTAACCACTGCATCAGGTTATCAAAACATTAATGTTGAACTCAAAGTAGCTGACGCCCAGTTAGGTCTAAGCAGCGTCACTGAGAGAGAGTGTTAACCCCAACCCTCACTCTACATGACTCTGGGGATATTTTAGTCCCCAACTGTTTTTTAAACTTGCACATGCAGGCCAATGTTCCTTTTTTATGTTTCACACCAGCCAAGTGTGAAGTCGATCAGATGTACGATTGTTGAGAAAATCGAAGGACAGACTTGCCGACACGCAGAGATGACTTCCTTTCTAGTCGGATACTTTCTCACAGAGACCTGTTACTGGCACAGAGCTGCCCCCAGCTAAAGTTTCAGAGCAAACATGAACAGCAGGGCTAATATATTCCAGCACTGACCCTCCTCTCCCCTACAGCCACAACAGAACCAGCAATTATTCAGTGTTAATTGAAAGCAGACAAATACACTGTAGGCATGAATGCGATGGTAGCTATGACAACCGTCCTGTCACCTGTGTGCAAGGTGCCGTGGAAGTGATGACAGTCGTGTCAGTGCAGTTCAAACAGTAAACAGAGGCATTGTACACAGTCACTGTATCTGTGGTTATGTAATGAGGAACGATAAGTGACGATTGTCCTATAAGCTGACACACTTTGTGAAATGTTGTTTAGAGAAATGCTTCTACCTGTCAGCTGCTGGGTTTCAGTGCACAGGATGACACTATGTTCAGCTTTTACAGCCGCTCACATTCACAGCTCCCTCTCTCTGTCTCTCTCATGACTCTGTCTAATCAGCTTTACAAACTGCTTTCTGCTGCCTTTCTACCTTTCTTCCAGGTTGAGGCAGATTGTGTTTCATTCGTGCATCATTCACTGTTGTGAATGGAGGAGCTGTGTTTTAGCTAACTGAAGACAAATACAGAGCGCGGCCTTTGTGTGGCGGTGCTATTAGACAATGACAAACACTGAATTAAGTACAGCATTTACAGAAATGACCTGTAATCAGTCACTTCCGCTGGGCTGATTAGGTAAAGAGTCCCGATTTCCATAAACAAGGTAGAGTGCAGTGATGCCCCCCCCCCCCCCCCCCCCCCCCCCCATCTCACTTGGGTCAGAGAGAATGCAGCATGACATTTGCATATTTCAGTGGAACAACTTATATACAGCATCTTTGAAGTTGTGGGTACTCTCCCTCCCCTTTCCACTCCCTTGCAAATTGTCTATATTTGTCTGTATAATCTACTGTGTATAACTGGGAGAAGGTTTTTACTAGCTGATAACAAGTCACTTGAGGAGGGAAGAAATTTATTATAAATCTTCTGTTTAAAGTTTGCTGTCAAAGCAAATGGAGGCCTTTTAATCCTCAAAGACATGAGAAAACCTGAAAATGGATGAAATATTAAACTCAGAGTTGAATCCCCTCTGTCTTATCTTTATAGGCAGTCGTGGCCCACCAGAGTTGACATGCATCAGGACATAGAGGACAGCCTGGCAGCGTCCTCTATCTCCCATGCTGGAGGCCCTCAGTCCCCCGCCCGCAGCGCAGAAAACCTGCTCAACGGACATCGCTCCAAAGGCTTGCTGGAGCTTGGCCGACGAGAGGAAACAGTGACCGACTCTCCAGGACCGGCGACACAGGTACGCTCATCTTCATCACGCTTTGTTTGTATTTTCCACCACTGGTGGAAGATATTACGGGAGTTTGGCTCTGTTTCAATTTTTTTCAGGGACAGCCTGAAGTGCATTCATGCGTGATTGTGATTCTGCAGCAGACTGCGCTGGATACTTGGCACTGTCTTCTCATTTATTCTGTTGCATGTAGCTGCTCTTTTTCTCATTGTCATTTCATTCCAGGGAGCCTGTGCTGCCACCTCTGGACCTGCTCCTGGGTCTGTTTCTGGGACCATCAGGGCCCCGACGCCATCCACCTCAGCAGCAACCAAGCAGCGAACCTGCCTATTCAGGTCTGACAACAATTCAGTTTTCAGAAGTTCTTTAGTGGAATATATATATTCACATCCATTATCACTGAAAGAAATGACAAAGTAAATCAGCCACCAGAGCAGGCCGGGTTTGATTCCAGCCCGGTGTCATCCCCTCTCTCTCTCTCTCTCTCTCTCTCTCTCTCTCTCTCTCTCCCTCTCCCTCTCTCTCTCTCTCTCTCTCTCTCTCTCTCTCTCTCTCTCTCTCTCTCTCTGTAGCACTCATTATCAAATAAAGCAGAAAAAAAACATCAAGGAGTGTGGAACCAGAGTAGCATTGCCTATTTGAATAATAATAATTTTCCAATGGAAAAAATGCCAAATATTCTCCAGTTCCAGCTTCTCAAATGTAAAGATTTGCCACTTTTCTTTGTTTTATGTCATGTAAACTGAATATCTTTGGGGTTTTGGACTGTTATTGATACAAACAACAAATTTCTAAAACACCACCTTGGGTCCTTAGAGACTATGATTGTTACATTTCACAGTTTACTGTGATTTTTGCATTGATCATGATGAAAGAAGAAAGATAGAAGATAGATTGATCATCAAAACAATCTGCTTGAAATCCAAATAGTCCAGCATAGTGTTGGATTGTGATCCTGTTCTAATCTGCCAAAACAAGTCAAATCAATCATGTCTCATGTTTCTCAGGGTGGAGGAGGATGAGGAGGAGGAGGAAGAACAGGACCCGTCTCCTCTCCCGACCCAGGTGATCCTGCGCCGTAAGCCCCCCTCTATCACCAACCGCCTCACCTCCAGGAAGAGTGCACCAGTGCTCAACCAGATATTCGAGGAGGAGGGGGAGTCGGACGACGACTTCGACATGGATGAGGGCCTGCCGCCCAAACTCAGCCGTCTCAAGATGAACATGGCCGGAAACGCTGCCAACCTAAGCTCTGGGGCCGCCTCTGCCTCATCCCCGGGGTCCACGCAGAAGCGCTACCACCGGCGCAAGAGCCAGGGCAGGGGGTCATCATGTTCAAGCTCTGAGACGAGCGACGATGACTCAGAGAGCCACCGGAGGCGTCTGGATAAAGACTCGGGCTTCAGTTACGGCTGGAACAGAAGGGACAGTAGCGAGGGGCCGCCAGGCAGCTCAGGGGGCAACGGGGGAGGCAGCAGCTCAGGCCAGAGTAAACCTCCCGGAGAGGGAGGCGGGACCTCTGGGCCAGACAGAGGGAGTCCTCCAGGAGGAGGTGGGAATGGAGGAGGAGGGGGTGGCGGTGGTGGAGGGGGGAATGGGGGAGGAGGAGGGGGTAACAAAGGACAAGACAGCCCCTCCAGTTGTTGTAACAACAGTAGCACGACTAACCCCTCCCTCAGCTCTCTGCCCCGCTCGTCCCGCACGGCCAGCCGCGGCACCGAGCTGGTGGAGAGCCTGAAGCTGATGAGCCTGTGCCTCAGCTCCCAGCTGCAGCACCACCGCGGAGGGCGCGGGGGTCGAGGGGGAGGAGGAGGAGGGGGAAAGATCATCATAGACCCTCGCAACCTCTCAGGAGGGAGCGTGAAAATCCAGGAGAAATCGGCCTGGAGGATGTGCATCGGCTCCACTGGGAGCCTGGACACCATCACCCTCCCCACCACCGCTCTGCCTCGCACCCACGCTGCGCAGCACCACCACCGCAAAACAGTGGCGCACGGCCCCCCCGGCCTGCAGGTGGGGCCGGGCAACAGGGACGCTCACAGCAACCTGAGCGCTTTGAAAAACGGCGTGCTTCAACTACCTCTGTGTGAGAAGACCATCTCTGTCAACATCCAGCGGGGCGGAGGCTCCGGGGATGGCCTGCTCTGTACCTCAGCTCCAGCCAGCTGCTGCCAGGTCATCTGAAGCCCTCTGACCCTCTGCGGACCACCAACCCTCACCCACCACAACCAGCTGTCAACCAACCTGCTCCCTCCACGTTCACCTCTCCACCTTAACTCTCAGTCCTTCTGCACGTCACCCCCTTCAGATCATTAGTTTGAGCCTTGTAATCTTGTCTTGTAGCTGTAGCAGATAGCTGACCTCACATCAGCTCACAGTCAGCACACCTGCCTTCTGCTGTTGTCTTAGCTCTCAGCACCTTACAGTCACTTTGTTTTCTTTGTCCTGTGCTCTGCTTACTGTTCATATGTCTTTGGTGCATATTGTTGCTGGTTGTTTTTAACGTTGATGACTGTGTTAAGTACGTTTTTCATTTCATCCTTGTTTTCCGTTCCCCAGCTTTCTTTCAGATTAGTGGAACTAACAATCTTGATAACAGTTTGCTGGTATTACAACATTTGAGGTGTGATTTTTATGGTAACTGCATATGGAGTGGTAGAAGAACCCTTTTTTTAGCTAAATGGAGCACAGTGTAGGAAGATGACGTCAAAAAATGAAAACATTTTGAGATTTTTTTTTTTTTTTTTTTTTTTTGATATTTTGAGATGAATTTGTAATTCTACAAAATCCAAGCAGGGCTGGCCTAAAGTTTCTGACAGTAGCGGTGTATATGAATGGATATTCGTTTAGCTTCAAATTTCAAGGCAGCGGGGTGAAGCACTCGTACAGCATCTGCATGGCAGCTGTTAATCTTCTCTTGACTGCACTCATAGGACAGATTTCACACAGTACATAAACATTTTCTGTGCAGAACTGAAAAAATACAAAACATTCTCTCAAGTAACTTCCAACAGCCAGATTTCTTTTTTTTCCCTACCGCTGCTCGATGATTCACTTGCCGTTTGACACATTATTTTGCTTTTCTCATATCCAGAACGTGTTTTCATTGAGGCGGTTGCTTGCGTTAGCACCACGTGCAGCTCGTTGTCTGGCTCGTTCTGACCACGTCTTTGTAATGGAAATGAACTGCTCGTCCTCTTCATTGTGTGCATCCGTTCCTCAGTTTCAAACAAAGCAGTGCGGCCTCATATTTTCCAGACAGTTTCCGGGTAGGGTGTATAAAAGAAGTGGACGTAGCCTGAAAAGTGAAGTCAACACACAAGTGCCTTAAACCTGCATTCTTTCTAATGGACAGCAGGGGGCGGCTCCACTGGTTGCAAGTCTGATTGTATTGAAGTCTGAGAAAATGAGGCTACATCTCACTTGATTTATTACCTCAGTAAACATTTCCCTGATGAGTTTAGGCTCTCGCTCACTAGTTTCAAGTCTTCTTCACTGTAGGATGATGTTGGCTAGTTTTTGGGTGGCGTTCGTGTTTTCATCTTAGACTTCAATCCTTTCATTGTGTGTTTTCAGTTTGTGATTTTTTTTTTTCAGATTTCCCATAGGCCTCCACATCTCAGTGAATTAGTGTTTGCAGTGTTTCAATGCTTTTCAGGAAACTCTAAATCTAGAGTTGAGCGGGTAGTAGAGGGTTTAAGGAACGAGGAGGAGTGAGTCTGGTCAGACTGAACAGTGTTACGGCCACACGTGTTAAATTTGAAAAAAAAAAAAAAGTATATATATAGTGTATTAACAAAAATAACACAACATAAAGAATGACACTGTGGGCAAGGTTTGGAGTTAAAAAAACAAAAACAATTGAGACCGGTGAAGAGTTCACGAAAATGAAATCCATCATGCAAAAAGTCCAGCAGTGTCAAACCCAATGTGAGGGTGATTATCAAAGCTGCCACTTAAACAATGAACTCATGTAGCCACAACACTCAAACCGTGAGCCGAGACATAGATACCATCAAGACCACAGTTGCTCCCCGTAGTTTCTGAAGCTGTCGCAGCCCCGCGCTGGACGTAGCTGACCTCCATGATTGAGACCATGGCTGCATGGAAAAATGTTATATAGTGAGAAATGTGAAATGAGAATTTGCAAAAGAAACAGCACTGCAGATGAGCTCCACACAAAATGTTATTCCCTCAGCATTCTGCTGGACTGTCTCAGCAATAGAAAAGTAACTATTACTCATGTCTGTGGCATTGTGTCAGTGAACATGCCATGATGGCTCCCAGCACCCAATAACATGACTTTCTCTGAAAGGGAGCAAGAGATTCAGTCCAATCAGGATCTGCAAACAATAGCCTACAAACACTTAACCCAAGAACGTTCATGGTAACACACTCACATAATGTTGAACTGGGAGAACATTACACATACACATACACATACACATACACATACACATTAATCCAAAACAGTGTTAACTTAGTCTAAATGAGCTACAACAGTGATCTCAGAAAAGTTGGGACATCATGTAAATCATTAACTGCACGACTCCATGTTGTAATCTCCTTTATACATTCATGTATTCACAAAGAGATGAACCTCGCTCCATCCTTGCTTGTGATCAAATGAATCTTTCCACGATGCTCCTTTCATACCCAATCATGATCCTCTCACCTGTCACCAATCAGCCTGTTAACCTGTGGAAAGTTCCAAACAGGTGTTTTTGGAGCATTCCACATCTTTCTCAGTCTTTAGTTGCTCCTGTCCCAACTTGTTTGAAACATGTTGCTGCATCAAATTCAGAATAAGCAGATATTTACAAAAATCATGAAGCTGATGAGTTCAAAGATCAAAAGGGAAATAATCTCATTTTGTTTTATTTATTTTTAAGCAGCATCCCACCTTTTTACAGTCAGGTTGCAGCCTCCTCTGCTGGCCCTTGAACAAACAGCATGTTGAGATGCCAGTCCTTGGCAAAACAGTAAAAACATTATTTCATAGTGTTTAATGAATTGTCGCCTACCAGAAACCTTTAATATTGACAAATCCTATTTTGTATTTCATTGTCATTTCGTGCTTAGCTGTCAGTCAGCCACTTGCTCCTCCCCAGCTCCACTCTCTCCCCATGCTTAAAAAACAAGATGGCGATGGCCAAAATGCTAAACTCAAGGCTTTAAAACAGTGGTCCACAAGCAAACTTCACAGCAACTACGTCCACTTTTATACCGTCTTATGATCATGGGACTTTTTTTTGTCTGTTGTTTAGCAGAGTGAGAGCTCTGTCGGTCAGCACAGCGTAGTCAACATTCATGCTCTACAGCCATTTATACCTTCCACCCAATTCAAGTTAAAGTTGCAATTTTTGAGATATAAGTCATATTTAAATTTTCTAAAATTTCAACATTTTCCCCTAATAGTGTCTCTCTCCTGTAAAGTTATGACTTTATTCCACTAATTTGACTTTTTTCTTCGAAAATTTGCAAAATTTTTTCTCTAATATCATAGCTGCACTCACAATTTGTTTGGAAACTTGACTTATTGAATATTCCAAAACATTATTTTTAATTACAACTTTATTCTCAAAACACCAGGCCTTGCTTTCTCAAAATCTTACCTTTGTATCCTTGGAACGTGTGGAAAGCTCGGTAGCTCTGATGCTGTCAGCTGGCAGCAGGTGCTCGTCGTGCAGAGCCGTTGAGAGGGTCATTGGAGTAGTTGTAGTGCTGCACTGTCGCAGGCAGCTGACAGGAGGAAAGAATAGCTCTCCATGTTAACACAGACCACAGAAACACTCCTGCCAACAGCGTCCTTCCTTCCTTCCCCTCCTTCCTTCACCGCTCACCTCTGCTCCCCTCTGCATGTTAGATAGCAGCTGGATTATAAAGTGGATTATGTGTATATGAACCCATGCAGGCATCTTTGACCACTTCTGTCAAGGTTTTCATTTTAGCTCCAGTCTGGACTCCATATTGCACTCAGACAATCTGTTGTTTTTCTAGTTTTTTACAAATGATTTCTACTAGAATGAATTCAGCTCCATGCATTCACATGTTATCTGTCAAAACCCCTTTAAATTTGGACAGATGTCTCTCTGTAGAGGCAACACAGTTTTAGCTTAATCAATGGGACATTAAGAGAAAACCTGGTGGTTTGTTAGCATGTGCACTCCTCTGTGGCAGCAAACAGGTGATAATATTGATACTGTAGCAAGATAATGCTAATCACCAACGTGTTTGGAAATGTTACTGCTGACCATCTATTTAAAATGAGGTATTCTTATTTTTTTAATTCATATTTTAATGTGTTGCTGTAGTTGCTGGTAGAGAACATTAGTTGTGTCTGGCTCTCTGTGGAACAAACACACTACCAATACCCAAGTGGTCTGTTCTGTTTTTACCTCTGCTGGCTTCTTGTAGTCCCGCCTGCATCCACATGTCACCCAAACCTTACTGTACATGTGGGTGCAGCAGGTGACTCGTGTATCAAGTATGTATATACATTATGTTGAAAAGTAAAGTTTATTTTTAAAACTTGTACATTTTCTGAGGGATCTGCTGTTTGAAAATGTCAACAGGGGCCTGTGCGAAGTCTCTTTGGTTAGAAGAAGTGTGTGTCCGCCAGGTAAATCAAATGACCTCACCTGTGCAGGAGGAAAAGCTCGTGACTTACAGCTTTACAGGAGCTGGCCAAGAGATGAACAAATGAAAGACAGGACAGGGGAAATGGGGAAATTCTTTAAGGGCATTCGCAATAAGCTATACTGTGTGTTGCAGCTATCTGTACAGAAACATTTTCGTTAGTTTCATTTTTTAAATTCCAAACTTGTGCAGCCTTACAACGGCCACATTGGACTCACATGAAAAAAAAAAAGCTATGTTTTAAATATTTTTTTCTCTCTTTGGTTGTTGTCTGAGTTTTCTTTTAAAAACCAAATGTAAATAAAGTTGTAAATATGGTGCTCTTTATCTAGAACAGCAGAGTGAACCCTTTGGTGCATAGCTGTACAGTAATTTAGCCTTATGATAATAGTAATACTGTATGGGTGTCTCAGCTAAAAATAAAGCCGTGTGAGAAAAACGACACGATTCTATTCATACTGTCAGGTCTCTTTGACTGTTGTCTTACTCAGCTGTATCCAGGTGAATGATGTGCATGTGTTTCAGTGTTTGACATTCAATGACACAGAGCAGAGAGAATCAGCCACAGAAATGTTACTGGACCAAAAAACAACAGAAGAAGAAAAAGAAAAGAAAAAAAAGATGAGTCAGAACTGACAGAAATATTCAGTGTATTATTCTGTAGTTGATACCTGTTGTCAGAAGTACATATAGCTATGGTAATATCCAAAAATAAAATGTGGAATACTGTCTCATACGTGTGGTCTTTTGGGTCTTTCTTTGGCTTTTCTCCTTGTGGGTGAGACGAATGAGCCTCTCGTGCTGAACTTATTCTCCATGACCAAAGTAAAGTAACTGAGTTTTAGCCATGTCAGCAGTGTGGATGAATCCTAATAGCTCTGGTGATCCCTGAACTCCTCACTTAGCACCATCATGTGGTCAAAATTTTAACTAAATGCCTGCAAAACTAGCAACATTTTCATCAGCCTTAGATGTACTTTGTGTTTACTGCTAATTAGCAGTAACTGTGAGCATGTTTACCTGTTAATCTAAGATTGTGAATATGGTTAACAAGCCTGTTAAACATCAGCATGTTGGCATTGTTGATGTTAGCTTAGTTCTTTTGTCTGCTGCTTGAGGGTGGCCAAATTTGTCAACCAGCAGGAATGAGATTGAGTTTCTTTTGTTTTTTTTAACCTTAAAAAACTATCAAGCTCTTTGGAGCAGCATGCAGTGCCTAAAAACAGTAATACGTTCCCCCAGATATTCAGACAATATATTAATTAGCTGAATGTATGTTCTATTTTGTAAAGGCTTCACCCTCTAAGAGCTGTCACTTTTGGTTTATCCCTGTACGTATGCGCTGTCATGAAGATTTTCTTTGCTGTCACTGTGCACTGTGCAGTTACCTCTCAGGCCCTCAGGTACAGTATACTACACTGACAGCACCTGAGCTCTGTTCCCAAATATTCTTCAGTGTCAAGCAGTCAACAAGTGAAGAACAGAAGAGAAGATGAAGAAGTCCAGTCACTCTGACGCTGTCTGCTTGTACCCCACCTGTCAAATTGGCTACATCCTGCCAGCAGACCTTCCCCCCCTGCTGTCAGGCTTGCCTCAGTGCTCAGCATGCCAGGCTAGCGCTAACTCCACATGCTTGCCTGCAAAGAAGCTCTGCAGCGGCTCTCCTCTCCTTCAAACGTGTCAGTCTGCTAGTCACCAAAGGACTTTTCCGGGATTTGCTGGGCATAATCAAGAATGCAGCATATCTGAGGGGCATCATAATGCCAGCAGAACAACCTGCTTGTGGCCACTTAATGGGGGATGTTTATAACCAGGAGCCACCACCTGAACGTCCCCCTCTGTGGCCTTGCTTCAGTGAGCTCCAGCTCTTCAGGGAGGCTGCGCTTCCATACCAGGAAAACTGAAAGCGCCACTTTCCAGGTGGGTGCATTTCACCAGAGTCCACAAAGACCCAGACTTCCTTCTGTCCCAACACCTGAGCAGAGCCTACCTACTGTACTTCATCCCAAGGCAACCTTTTTTGGCAAGGACAAGCTATTGCCACTAATTAATCCCCTCATAAAAAGTGTATTACTAACAGTAAAAGAATTATCACCAACCTGCCTCTCTTCAGGGCAGTGCTGATATCTCAGCATGGCCTGTTTCAGACTCGTGGTTTGAATATACAGGGCTGAATGCTGACGCTGCCATGTGTTCCAAACACCAAAGCCAGCACCGGCCCTTTCGAGATGGCCTTCTCATGGGTAGTGATGAAGGAGAACGGTGGAGCCATGAGCATGCTTCAAATTATGTCAACAGACGCTCTGCAGCAAGCACTGTTCTGCATGGCAAGCCTGCTATCAATGAAAACATGGATGTAAAGTCTCATTTAAAAAGGTTACACATTTGCCACCCCCTCCCGTTTCTTGATGTGGTGGAAACAGTCATTTTGGACAGAGATAACATCCCTAGCGGCAGAGCTACCTTAACTTCAGGGGGAGAAAGCGATCTCCCCAAACATGTAGGGTGAGGCCGGTTCAACAGGTACATTATGGAGTAGCCTTTCCATAATTTTCAGACATGCTGAAATACATGCATCCCAGCAACCGGTTCACTTCTATCGACATAAGAGATGCATATTTCCACATCCCTGTCATTACCAGGCACATTAAATTGTAGCGTTTCTCCTTCCAAGAAGTACAATACCAATACAGTCAGCTGCCTTTCGGCTATTCTTCAGGTCTGCACGCTTTCCACAAGTGTATGGAAACAGCATTGGAGCCATTATGAAGGAAAGAGATCAGGGTTTTGCTCTACTAAGACAATCCTTATGGCCCCCTCCCAGGAGAACAGCTTTCTCCTGGGAGTGGAAGTCATACAGCATCTGCAAACACTGGGTTTCACCATAAACTGTCAAGAGCTCTCTGCTTCTGTGTGTGGGAATGATCAGTGAACACAGATCTCTCTCTCTCCGGCTGGGGTGGGATTGCGAGTCTCATGTGGTGGGGAAAAGATTGGAGAATCCTCCATCACTCTGCATAAACTGCCTGGGGCTGTCCACACTACTGAAAGTGTTAAAATACTTTGCTCTGCCTCTGAAAAACAGACATGTTGTAGTAAGGACAGGCAACATGACAGTGGTGGTATACATCAACCGTCAGGACGATGTGTGCTCATCCTACTGGACGTGGCCAAGAGCCTCCAACTGTGGTTACACAGATGCTGCGCTGCAGACTGAATTTATGACAGAGGTCCCTCCCAAGTGGAAACCCACACTTCAGATGTTGGATAGGTTTCGAAAGGCGAAGGTGGATCTGTTCACCTCTCGAGAGAATTCACAATGTGCACTGTGGTTCTTCATGAATGCACAAACCAAACCTCCACTGGAAGTAGATGCTGTCTCTCACCGGCTGTGCTGCAGAGCTCTCCTTTACCCGTTTCCAAAGTTTCTTGCCTCCAGAGCACATGAGTATGTCTTGATTCTCAAACATGGTTCACCTGCTGCTGGGAAAACTGTGTCATCTCCCATGGTGCAGAGACGTACTGTCACAGTTGGAAGACCCAGTCCTCCGCCTTCCACTGAAAGGTCAACAGCAGATAATGCATTGTCAGATATGGGGCTTTTATGCACATGCCATGCGCCTCTAATCCCACCATCACAGACTGATGGGCTGCAAGGGGAACATTACGATACATAATCAATGTCTCACCCATTTGCAGCAGCAGTGCTGTGTGAAGGGAGTGTAATGTCACTCAGCCCCTATTTTCCACACAGGGCTGACATGGTTATCCTCTGCACAGCCAGTGCCTCCCTATCTTATTACACTTCACATTTACAAGGCTGTGAACTGGTGTATGTTATCTGCTTGTGGACTTTGGTGTCATAATGGACACTGACTACATCAGCTTCACCCTTAACCCAGAGCAACAGCTCTTAGAAGGCAAAGCTGATATGAAATCTAACTTTAGTTATGTACTGTAACTCCAGATTCTATGTGTATAGGCGCAGTCCTCCAAGACTTTGGTCCACTTCTCCACTGGTATTAGCTAAAGAAGCTTTTGGGAGCAAAACTCAGGACCTGACAGTGTTAAACACTGTGTATGAGGACCTGAGAGGGGCAACTGTACATTGTATAGAAGCAGGAAAGAAAATCTCCACGACTAAGCATACATGTGGGTGTAAACCCCAGAGTGGCACCTCTTAAAGACTGAGCGTAGTCATAGAATTTGGAGTTACCATATGTAACTAACAGTTGTTTTGTGCTTTTGTGTTTATTTTTACAAGTATGTTATGTATTATTTTTATGAAAGACTAAGACTAAGGCAGTAATAATCATAATGAACAGAAATTGACTGATAGTTAATTGCATGTGGAATGGTGTTAGAGATATCATCTGTTCATTCATACTTTCACTAACATTGTGTGCAACTGCTGATGAAGGTGTTAGTGAAGCAGTGACATTGTTGACATTGTCAGTCACTATATGTCTGTAATTGAGTGTCAGTGAGCAACAGTGTATTTATTTTTGTTATATCAACATCCCTTTACGTCTTCACATCAACTTAAAGCACAAAACTGAACTCTTTGAGACATGAAAAGCTATAAGGTAGTTTATTAAAGCTGATCTAAGCTGAGGTATGACCTCAGATGTGTCCTACTCCTAGTATTTTCAGGAGCTTCATTTTTTCCTTTTAAAACCTTGCCTGAAGTTCCAGAACTTGAAGATGACTGCCTCATAGCTCATCCATATTTCTGTCAGCCTAAAAAGGTGCCAAAATCCATCCATCCATTTTCTATGCCGCTTATCCCTTTCGGGGTCGCGGGGGGGCCGGAGCCTATCTTGGCTGTCAGTGGGCGGGAGGCGGGGTACACCCTGGACCGGTCGCCAGCCGATCGCAGGGCACATACACACACCATTCACACTCACACTCACACCCAGGGGCAATTTAGAGTCACCAATCAACCTAATGAGCATGTTTTTGGTCTGTGGGAGGAAGCTGGAGTGCCCGGAGAGAACCCACGCATGCACGGGAAGAACATGCAAACTTCACACAGAAAGGCCCGACCCGGGAATCGAACCGGCGACCTTCTTGCTGTGAGGCACGCGCACTACCTACCGTGCAGCCCCGGTGCCAAAATCTATTCCACAAATCAAATACAGCCGTTTACCTCGGACTGCATCCCTGGACGTGCTGTTTGCCTCAGTTTTTCACTGGAAGCTGTGATGTCATAGACAGAGAGATCTTGCATACTTCAGGGAGACCACCTCATGCAAGACTATCAATGATGTAGTTTAGACCACTTGTGGGGAAAAAGTTAAGGCAAATTTAAAAGTTTAAATACCTCTCATAACATTAGATACTTGGGAATAAATAAGCAACAATCCAAGTGAAGTGCCCATATACTAACTACTACCATCATGTCAAATACAAGCTGTGGTGACTGACTACAACAAATCAGGGTGTAGGTTCAAAAAGACATCGTTCATCCATGCAAAATTTGATGTCTTCATAATCAAAATAACAGTGTTTTCAGATCACAACACTATCATCATCATCATCATCCTTGGGTGTGAACTGTCCTTTAGCCAGGGGCGGGGCTTGCAGACAGGCAAGCCAGGCAGTTGCTTGGAGCCCCCGGCCACTAGGGGGGCCCCAGCCACTTATTAACAATTATTGATAGACCCGGGCTTTCAGGGACCTGTATTGGTCCGTGGACCTCACTTTGAGAACCACGAATCTATTTTTTCAGTATTCATCTCAAATGTCCCAGAAATTGTGCATTTATGTGTACAAAAAACAAATTATTGCGGCGTGCACGGGTGGGGTGGGGGCCCCAGGGATTTCTTGATTGGAGCCCCAAGAGACCCAAGCAACGCCACTGCCTTTAGCCATGAATCAGTCATAAGTGCAATGATCAAATACATTTAAAAGTTGTCTTACCTGCAGGGTTATTGTCCAGCTAGGGCCGACTGCCATCAGCAGCTAATTCTCGTTCATTAGGGTCCACTAGAAGTCATTTTCAATAGTTTAGTTTTTTGTTTGCAGTTAGTTTTTCAGTAGATTTTTTTTCCAGTTTCACTTCACCAACAGTTATCTTTCCACAGTTTGGGTTTGCAACAGGTCAGCTCGTCAAAATCCGAGAGAAAAGTGAAAATCACTCAATCAATCAGATGGCTTTGAAAAGTCAAAGAGCTGCACAGTGTTTCCTTCTGTCCAAAGCTAAAAACATGTCATTTCAAGTCAGAGTGGCAGCAGTGACAGTGCTGTGCTTTTCTCTGAAACTGACTGGGGTATACTGGGGTATGATTGAAGCTCATTAATTACTAAAGATTGTAGCATTTTTTTCTGGTTTATGATCATTTAGAAATAGGCCTGTAGAGGTTAAATTCCATTGTTCCACCGCCTCTATGTAAAGGAGTTACATAAGCAGTCTTACAGATCGTACTGTACCTTACTGACCTTAAAGCTGAAAGGTTAAACATATGTGTTATGTAGCTGACTGTAATCAGTGCAGCGTGCTCTAAAATGCAGGGATGGAGTTTATCCTGGCCAACGGAATTCTTTAAATCTATAGCCAGTAATGCTTTGGCCATGCCAGCAGAAGAGAACAACTGGAAGGTAAAATGAGGCCGTGGCATTATCTGGGCTTCAGGATCAGTAGTGTGGACAGAAGGGGTCCAGTAAGGTTTCTCTGAACAGGTTGCCAACAGGAGCAAAATGCTTTTTAAAAGCTGCACAGACCTCTCTGGCTGAATCACCATATTTGGACCTAGTTTGTTCATAATGGTATGTCTAATGCAAGCTTTTGGATAGTGATCACTACAACTGAGCTCAAACACTCCATAAGAAGTCATTTATTCTTCTCTGTTTGTTAAAATTAAGTCAGTCTGAGATGACTCGATGTTTGGCCTGGTAGGGTCAGTAATTATCTGACACATTCATATCGCCACAAACTTCAGAGACAGACCTCAGCCAATTTAAGTCAAAATCACCCAATATCTCTGAGTTTTTCTATGAGCTAGAGGATCAGTTATCTCATCAACAGCTGAGGAGGAAGCAGGAGGGCATCTCTACACTCCAGCCACAACAACAAAATCATTTTGTGCGATACACACTTTCAGAGCCAAATGCTCAAAGCCTTGTTCTACTGTGACTGCAGTAAGAACAGTACCAGTAAAACAAGCTCTTGTACAAATGGCCACACCTCCTCCTCTGGTATTACTATCCATTCTGAAAAGGTCATACTCATCCAAGGCAACCTCAGAATTACTCCCAGTGCATCTTAACCAAGTGTCACGTAATGGCACGATGTCAGGAAACGTTTCTGTTGCCAGATTTTCTGCTGATCCAATTTTTCATGCTGAACAATACTTAACCTTTCCTATTCTGAAAGTCTGAAAGATTACGGATAGCATGTGGAGTAGACTCTGACTTTGAAGAAGCAGTGGGGTCGGACTTAGATGTACACACCTGTAACAGAGAGTTAGTTACACTACCTGAGCTGGACTGTGGGATTTTTGAGCTTTTTCGTGCTGATGCTGGAAACGATGCAGTGAGAGAGCACCAAAACAGCTGAGCTGAACAATGAGCTGAAGGACACTGAAATGCCACATACAGTAGAGCTGAGGGGAACTACAGAGTTGGGCAACAGATTGCTTCACTGCGCGAGCCTTTAGTGCAGATTTAAGACACTAAATTCAGCCTGGCGGTGTGATTAAGACAGACTCAGCCGTGTGGGTCAGAGGCGAGGCTGCGATCCAGCGCACTGAAGGTGTTGAAAAGAAGTCACTGGTGATTAACATGCTACATGACACTTAGGAGGTTTTACTGCTTGCCACTCAAATAACCCAGCAGCTTCCAGAGCAGATGGCACACTGAGGTTTATTCAGAGTTGATCTTTCTATGAACTTTATTTCCTCACACAAACCCTAAAGAGCTCCATCCAGAACCGAAGAGTGCTTTGACTGATGGCGTTAAGACACGTTTCACCAACACTGCAAACACACAGCCGGACACACGTTTCATTTCCTTCTTCATACGTTTATTTAAGATGCAGGGAGCCTCGAAAGTTTCCATCTACTTTATTCTCCACAACAGTTTCAATACATTAGGTAGATACCACAGGACTGTGTGTGCAGAGCGTAGAAAACATGTTCAGATAGGTATTGCATTTGAAGGCACCACGGGGTGTTTGGAGTGCATGGTTTGACTTCAAGTAACAGACTGATATTATTACTAACTGATACTAGTTATAAGATGGTCACATGCTAAGACAAAGACAGTCAACACAACCTGTCATGGTCTCGTTGATGGAAGTAAAAAAAAAAAGAAAGAAAATGAAATCCCACTAAACGGATGCCATTGAACCTTTCACTTTAGAACCATCTCTATGAATGTGAGTGGTTTTAATTCCCAGGGGCGCCTTCATGTGTTGCTTTGTGAAAAACTCACAAATTCAGACAGAAAACTCAAGTGTCCACATGACGGACAGAGCGTAACCTGATAGGACAGAGATCTGACTGATCCCATTCAGGCTTTACTGCTTTTCTTAGCAGCACTGTTCGAGCTCGTGTTTTCAACACTGATTTGAGTGACATGATGTTTTCATTGGAGTTGATTTAGTATTTAATAGTGATTTGATTTTACAGTCAGGTGTTATGAGAATTAAACCTTTATGGCCATTATTCGTGAATATATGTAGTGCTCAACTCAAACTAAGAATATTTTGTTTCAGCGTAATACTGAAAGTTATTAAATGGAGGCTTTGGTGAAGCTGTGCATACACCAGCATCCTGTAGGGTTATAACTCATTAGTACAGTAGGTGGACAAACTTTCAAATAAACATAATCCCAAAACACAGTACTGATTAAACCCGAGCCAAAGTGGCTGAATAACAGAACATACCTAACAGAATTTTCATCAACAGTCGTGGATATAAAATCAATATTTGTTACAGTATAATGTCATAATACAGCATTCCTCTGTGATTTGAACACCTCACTTTTACCAAATTTAACCTTCTAATCCCCCCATTTGTACACCACCCCAAAACAAAACCTCAGTACACCTCATTTACAGACCAACATAAAACATCTGGCACACAGCTATGTATCTAAAAGAGTGCCATTCAATCACTGTTTACCCCATTTCCACCAAAACGGCCCCTTCAGTGATGCAGTGAAAACAGTACAGCACTGAAGGGGCCGCTGAGATAAATAGCACAAACAAACTGCAAAAATAACTTGGTTTTGTCTAAATACATACGTGTGAATGAGTGTAAACAGCAGTCTGTTAAAGCTGTGCAAAGCGGCGGTCCATCAGTATCTGTAGGCTCTCCTCTCCTCCTCACTGGATGATCTTACTGAGCTCCGAGGCTTCGAGCATTTTCTGAAACACACAGCAACAAATTCATGTGGAATTGTTTCACTGCTGAAAAGTGTGTGTGTGTGTGTGTGTGTGTGTGTGTGTGTGTGTGTGTGTGTGTGTGTGTGTGTGTGTGTGTGACAGAGAGATTTATTCAAAGGAGGTGAAAGCATTTGGCATCCATCCTGCTTTGTTAGCTGTGCATTTTACTGGAAGAAGAAGCAGAAACCCACCTTCCCACCAACCTTCTGGCTGTATGTGATAATGTGCGAGCACCCAAGGGGGGAGTCTGTGTGTGTCCTTGCACTATTTACAGGACAACACCGACGGCTTGGCTGTTTGTCTTCATAGCCTTAAAGGATTACTGCAAGTTATTATAATCTTCTTCTTCTTTCTGTAGTTGTGGGCCCTCGTTTCCTTTGTGTCATTAATAATCACACTGCATTAAGTGAATTACTGGGATCAGACATCCATCACAGTTCAGAATGATGACCTGGTTTTACTTTTTCTTTTTACAGTCACAGAGACACTGCTTCTGGGGTCCAAATGTTGAAGTATACTTGACAAGTAAAGACAGGTGGAGAAATCATAATATGTATTTGAAATAATGAGTTTTCTTTGCAGCCTCCTCAGGGGTGGACTGTGCACAGCCTTTGAGACATGAACAGTGCTCATGTAAACACCTCTTTCTTGGCTGGCGTTACCTGTTTCATAAGTCGCCCAGAGGCAGAGTGTCTCTTTCTGTTTCCCAAAATGACATTAAGTCCTGAGCAGTGAGGGGAGCAGAGGTTTTAAAATAGCATTACATGTGAGCAGCGCGGCTGCTCTGCAGCAGGCTGCAGGGTCTGGACAGTCTCTGGCAGAGGGAGTCAGTCAGGGACTCTGGACTGGCTCTCTGGATCGTACAGAGACACGCAGGTGTGGCAGGCAGGTATGGTTCATAGCGCTCTGCTGACAGCACATATCTCAGTGAGGATCATGGGTCATCAGGAGCAGGAGAGCAGAGCTCCATGCCATCGATGCAGGCTTGACTTACACTGTAAGCAAAAACCTGATCCTGGAACACAGGTCGGATCTTTTCACAGCTGTCCAAACACCAGAAGTCTGCCTGCTGGGATTTTTCCACGAGGTCAGACAGGAGCAGAGAGACTCTTAGTGTAAAACTAAAGATGTAACTGCACAGGCGGCTTTTGGCTGCAGTTGGCCATGACGATGCTTCCCCAACAGCTCTGGGTTGCTCTTTAATAAATTACAGTCCCTGACTTTGAAGACGTCGCTCTTCCCTAGATGCTGATCTTGGCACACTTACTTTTTAATCAAGCTTCTAGCTGGACGCAAAGCAGGCAAATTGGATGTTATTAAGTTTCTGTCCCACAGACTGATCCACGGGAGGTTTGTGCTGAGGCAGCCGTTTAGCCTCAGAGCTGATTCTTCAGGGGCAGCAGTGGGGTTAAACACAAAGTGACTCCCCCAGGAAGATAAAGGGGCAATTAAATCCTTTCAATAACAGACACAAAGACTGGATCCTTCCTCCAGAGGAGGATCCAGAGGATGAACAGGATGTCCACAGCCTCTATTTCTACTCTGTCTTTAGTGATTTTTAGCAGATTTGCAAACAACAAAGATAGCACAGGCAGGAGTGGAGATGAACCAGTAAGTCCTCCAACTGGATATCTCACTGACACAAACAGCTCGGTGGAGTTTTCGGTGAACACACTGGCTGGAGTGGCTTCAGCACGGCAGCAGAGAAAAATCAATCCTGCTGGCTTCATGGGGTGTATCACCTTCAGATGAAGCATGGAGTTTCTGTTTCTAAAGACTGGAGTGAACAAGCATCACTGATGTTTTGAATACTGGAAACACGTACTGAAACAATTAGTTGATTAACTGTCACCTATTTTGAATGATTTAATAAGAAACCAGTTGAGAAACCATTTGCTGGTTCAAGCAAGTTTAAGATGGCATCTTGGGATCTGAGAAATTGTGATGAGCATTTTTTTTTTAATTTTTTTCACAATTTAAAGGACTAATGAATCAATCAATAATGGAAGCCATTATCACTTCTAGCCCTGGTCACTTGTGAACAGCTGGGAGAGTGTCGGGCCCACTCATTGGAGGAAAACCTGTAGCCTCGTCTTCGTGCGGTATTCTTTCAGTAACCTCACGGCTCGTTCTGGATCATACCTCACGCTCACCCTGCAGAGGCTCGTCTGTGGAGCCAGAGACACTCTCTGCTCAACATGTCCTGTTTACTGTCCTGACATGTCGGGGCTGATCAGAGACGAAAGGAAGCAGAGGTTTGCGCAGCCTCATGTCATCTATCTCACACACACACGCACACGCGCACACGCACACGCGCACACGCACACGCACACACACACACACACACACACACACACACACACACACACACACACACACACACACACACACACACACACACACACACACACACACACACACACACACAGGGTATGTATCACTATCCCAGTGGGGACACGCCATTGACATATTGCATTCTCTAGCCGCTTACCCTACCTGTAATCTAAACCTAATGCTAAGCCTAACCCTAAAACCAAGTCTTACGCCTTAAGAAGCTGTCTAGACCCACGGGGATCTCACCCCACCTGGGTATGAAACAAACACCTACACACAAACAAAAGGATTAAAAGGACCATGTTCATCCTCCTGGGGTTACAGTCCTCTGTGTCAGTATGAGTAAGGCTCCAGCCTGGACAAGGAGAGAGATCCTCTGTCAGGCCTGTGTATGTGTTACAACTCCTCACTGATTACTTGTCAAATCTGTTAACAGTTACAGTCTGTGCAGTGGTCATGGAGCTGTATGAGCACTGAGGTACCAACAAAGAACAGACCAAGTCCATAAAAACCTCCTCAAGTGTTGCCACGGTTATTGTTTCCATCATGCAAATACCAAAGTTTTCTGATCTCTCTGGTGTGCCCTCTAGTGGAATCCTCCAGTAATACCCAAAGTAGAACTGTTCATGCTGCGGCTGGTTGTCTATGTGCGTGTGTGGTTATAAAACAAGTGGATCTGCAGCCTTACACAGCTGAACTGGAATGACTCCTCCAAGTATTCACTGGGGACGTTTCAATCACTTTCATTCTCAATTAATCTGCTGATCATTTTCTCAATTCATCAGTTATTTGTTTGGTCTATGAAATGTCAGAAAGTAATGAAAAATTCCCATTACAATTTCTGAAAGCCCAAGGTGACACCAATACTGAAGACAACTCTTAACAGTCCCACAGCAGCAATGCAGGACCAGCACTATAAGCACTCTAACAGCCCATTTCCACTGCAGGAACGTACTGCAGGGTAATGGAACATGTAGTCCAAGACCTACAAGCTTCTTAAAGGTTCAGACTACTGGAAGTCCGAGGCTACAGTTTGTTAAGTTGGTGCTCGAGGAGGACACTCTAAATAAACCTGAACAAATAAGAAGAACAACTTGAAGAAAGCTCTGGAGTATTTCACACAACAAGCCCCACCTCTCAGATGGGTCAATAACTTCCTCCGGACCAACATTTCAAAAACCAGAGAGCTACTCATCAGCTGTCAACGCATCTGACCACAAACACAGCCCAGCACACGCCTAACTGCCACAACTGACCTGCCACAAACCACAACTCACTTAAACATTTCACTCACAGCTGCTGAAACATTCAAGCCTCTGACCGTCGCTTCTTGTAACCTTCCATCCTCGGCTGCGACACAGACACACACCTCGCCCCTGCTCGCAATTACTACTAGAGATGACTTGAGTAACAGCTTTGTTCCCCCTGACAGAAACTAATCAACTCTCACTCCTATAGTACTGATGTCTGTGCACTTTATGTTGGACATGCAGGCATGTGAACAATGCATGATGTTTTCAGAAGATACGATGGCCTTCTTTTCACGTGTCCACTGCTGTGACATCACACGGAAAGCTCTCGGCTGTGTCTGCCGCTTCTCCGTCTAATGGAGTCAGGGTTAAGGTATGAAATGATCTTGTGCTGTTGTGCTGTGATTGATCTGCTCAGATGGCAGTGCAGAGGAAGGTGACTTACAGCACGTGAAGCGCAGCCAAGAAAGTCACCTGTCTGTCTGATCGAGTGTCTCCTGTGGGAACCTGAGATCTCTGCACAAGTTTCTCTCTCCACTTCATGCTACACGCCCTCCTGTGACCGTGTGTGGCGACATGTTGGTGGACCCTTTATTGAGCTACATTAATATTCTATAGGACGACATGGGGGAAAGGGCAGCTTGTTGCATTTTAATCAAACAGTCTCATTTTCAAATGTTATTAAGAGATACTGGTAACTCGCAGCATCATTAAATCCTGCAACACTCTTGTAGTTTCAGGTGGATCCATATCTGATGTGTGATCTATTTGTCTGTCACACTGCTTGCACTTCAGACACTGTCCATCCATCCATCCATCCATCCATCCATCCATCCATCCATCCATCCATCCATCCATCCATCCATCCATCCATCCATCCTTTAGAGGGCTGCAGGAGCTGGAGTCCATCCCAGCTGACACTGGGTGAGAGGCTGGTTATAGCCTGGCCAATCACAGAGCTGACACATGGAGACAGACAACCATTCAAGCTCACATTCACACCTATGGCTAATTTAGACTGGCTAATTAATCTGCGTGTCTTTGGACTCTTGACCACTTCAGTCACTGTAATCTGACAAACTAATGCACATTAATTCTGTCATTTCCATTCATGTGCACATTATTCCTGACCTATACCTGTGGTGCTTCCTTATAGCCAACAAATGGAGCTCTATGGCACAGAGGAATAATATATATTTGGCTTTGATACACACAATCCGTGTTACTAAGATACATTCACTGCTTGTTTTGTCTCTGTTCATGGGATTTGTTGTTATCTGGACCACTCAAGTTTCATACGGAAGAAAAATTCTGAATATGACACAATTTGTGAACGCCACAAATTCTCTTACGTGAATGAATGTGTATGTGATTCCTGCATGAGGCCCACTGTGTGCTGATGAACACTGAGGTCAGTTAATCAGTCCTGTGTTAATGTTTGACATCCTATATGCAGTGTGCACATGTCTTCATAACACGTGTGTGCACCAACGCTTTTTACAGCTAAATTAATCTTAACAGCACTAAATTGAAATCATAATCAAAACAGCCCAAACACAGTATGTATAACTGTTCTCCAACCATCTAAAATGTTTGTCCATCTACTTTTTTTTTCTACTTTTTGAATGCTTTGCTTTAAGTAGCAGTCAAGCTAACCTGAACTTGGCTCCAGCTCAGTCTGAATGCTTTTCTGTCTGTCTGCTGAGTTTCTCAGTCTGTCTGAGGTCAAACAGGGATGATAGACCAGGAAGACAAAAAGGAAAACATTAATCCCAAGCATATATATTTAATGTTTAGAAGGTCATACATGAGGTCAGGTGTGATGAGGAGTAACTGGTTTTAGTCTTGATTATGGCTGTGGAAAAGGTGATCTTGCTAAATATCCCAACTCTCAAACAGAACCCATGTTAGATCACAGATTCACAACCAAACCAGTGGAGTTAGGATATTAGATGAGCAGTCAGCAACATAAAATAACGATGCCAATATCAACAATGACACACAAGCCCTTTAATAATGTCACCCCAGTCTGCAAACCAGCATCATCAAACTCACAACGCAGAGCTACTCACCCTCCATGGAGCTGTCTCTGCAGAACCAAGAGACCACAGAACAACATGGTCAAACCAAACAAAACTGGCTGATGTAAGAGAAACCAAAAGACAAGCATTTTAACATGACTGTGGCCTGCTCGGGACTGCAAACGAACACTGTGCTGTATCCAAGCTGCAGTTTATCCCACAGACGGACACATTTCTTATTACCTGTAACAATGTGAACCCATGAGCTTCAGTGATAAAGATTCCTGAAACCATCTACTACCTGTCAAACGGCTACATATTATGCAGCAGCAGAAGTCTGACCAAAAACCAGGGGAGAGAAATGATGAACCAAAAGACTAACAGCTCATCAGAGAAGCACTCAGCCCCGACAGTCCAAATCAAACAAATGGCTGCGGTGCCGAGCAAGCTAATGCTTTACTATGGAGCCATATCAATACTATTAACATAAGGCACGCCATTTGTCTTCAGTAAAGTGGTCTGGGACAGGCTTCAAGAGCCCATTTTGAATGCTAAATGGGAAGGTATGGACCAGCATGTTGTAATGGACATATACACTCGGTCTCTGTTGTGTGCTGGTTGCTTGGCTAGAGAGCTATTACAGCCACAAAATGTGTGTGTGTGTGTGTGTGTGTGTGTGTGTGTGTGTGTGTGTGTGTCACAATGTAAGCTGTTTGAAAGGTAAAATCTAATTAAAGGTACACTCTGCAGGAACTGTTGGTTTCAGTTTGTGCACAGCCTCTGACCGCAGAACACACACAGCGCAGTGTACCACCTGCAGCATCTCAGACAGCATCATGAGTTTCTTGCAAATATCAAATAATCTGTTAATCATGTGTTAATGGCATTGATTGTGTAATGAACAAACAGCTATGCTAATAGTTGGATTACTGGCTCTAATTAGCCAGTGAGTTTGGCAAAGCAGCAGGTGTTAATTATGTCATGATGACAATGTAATGACTATGCCTAGTAATCTGTGGAGCTACAGACAGCAGTCAACAAGGCCCCAGCAAAACTAGCTGTTTTTCTGTAGTAAGCAAAGTGTTAATATGTTGATGATGAACTTAAGCTTAGATTGACGCGAGAGTGATGAAAAGAACTCACTACATAACTCATATTCTTCACAAAATGATCTACAGATGTTGTAAAGTGGCACATATGGAGTGAAACTACAAACTTTTCCAGCTCACACTCAAACAAAAGTTTATCTGTCAAGATGTTGACTAAGCAGAGCTCCGGAGGCAGCAGGTGTGTTAGGAAGAAGCCTTTTGGTCATAAAGTGATAAGGGCTGCATAATAACGCTGATGAGGCAAGCAAGGCCACACACACACACACACACACACACACACACACACACACACACACACACACACACACACACACACACACACACACACACACACACACACACACACACACACACACACACACACACACATATGCACAGTGTTGATACTGATGAGCGTTTTGGAGCAGCGCAGTTCATGCGGTCCACATGTCTTACTGCTGTCTCTCAGAGGCTAAGCACCGTCAGCTCTGACACATTCAAACGCTGTGCTGAGATCAGATTCACTGGCCTTTCTGTGTGTGCTACCGCTTCTCATGAAGCAAGCAGAAATAGTTTGAATACCATCTGGTGGTGAGAAATCTAATCATGCTTTTCTTCTGTCTAACAGTGTATTTCAGAGTATGTGCCTGTGTGAACGTGAAGTTTAATTGTTTTTAATTGTTAATTTAACTGTAATCAATATAACATGCCTAAGGCTCATTGTTTTTGGTTTTCACTGACTTTAAATGATGGATATTCAGATTAATTTAAACATCAGATTAAACAGATTCAGATTATTCCCAGGCACCTCTTTGTGTTTCTTGCTGACACTGTTCAGCACAGTTTACAGTAAACAGGACCTAGCTTTCACTAATACAGAGAATGCTACAAAGCACAACAAATGTGCTGATTATAGCACAACAGCAGCTATAACTCCTCACATATAATGGAAGCCTCTGCATTATGGCAACAAGAGTTTGAGGTTATATGTGACATTTCTGCATTTGAATGCCTGAAGACATTTCCGATGTTTAGGTCAGGTGACTGTGACCAACATGGTGTGATGTTTGCTTACAGAATTTTCTATTTGCTGGTATTTCATTGAATCCATTCTTCGCTCTACCAGTCAAACATTCCCCATGCCACTGACTGCAACACAAGCCCAAAGCATGATGGATCCACCGCCATGCTTATCAGGTGGAGAGGTGTTCTTGTCATAAAATTCTGTACCCTTTTTCTCCAAACACAGCCTTGCTCGCTGCGGCCACAAAGTTAATCAGTCCACTAGATTTGTTTCCAAAAATGCATCAGCCTTCTTTTGATGTTCCTTTGCAAACTTCTGAAACAGAATTTTGTGGTGAGGACACAGAAAGGTTTTCTTCTGAGGATTCTTCCATGAAGGTCGTACTTGCCGCACAGTAGAACAGTGCACCACCACTCAGACTCTGCTAAATCTTCCTGAAGGTCTTTTGCAGTCAAATAGGAGGTCTGATTTCCACTAATCCAATGAGCAGTTCTCTCTGAAAGTTTTCTTCAACTTGACCTTCATCCTTCCTGTTCACTGCCATTTCTTAATTACATTACGTGCTGAGGGAAGAAGTACCTGAAAATGCTTTACTGTCTTCTGTTCACCTTTTTCTGCTTTGTGGGCATCAATTATTCTAATGTCCAGAGTGCTACACAGCTGCTTAGAGGAGCCCATGGCTGATGATTGTTGGGACAAGGTTTGAGGAGTCCAAGTATTTACAAAGCTTTAAGATTTGCATCACTTGGCCTTTCTTAACGATGTTTGTGAACAAGTCATAGCCCTAACAAGCTAATGAAGGTCAGAGACTTTGCTAAAAGTTATCTGAGAGCTCCAATTTAAAATTGTACAAAACAATAATAACACGCTTATTTTGCTTAACATGTTGAAGAAGATGTTTCATCTTTAACTTTATGCTCGGAGATCAGTCCATCTTCTGCTCACCTAACTATTCACAGCAAGAGAATATGGGAGGATGAGTAGTAGCAGTGATGATGATGCTACTCAGCTGTTTTTTTTCCGTCAGAGTCCTTGTGAGCCAAATCACACAGACGCTTTCTATGACTGAGTTTCCACATCAGGTTTTCCTTCCCCTCTATGAATTATTCCAGACAGACGCTCCGTCCGGTGTTAGCAGCTCCGCAGCAGCAGCAAGGCACTTCACAAACTCTCCTTCTGAATGAGGCTTTAGCTTCTTAGCTATTAGCTCACTCACAACAAAACACGTCTGCATTACACTGTCTCTGTCAGAATGCGGTCTTTGTGAAAGCTGCTTGTTGGACATCCAAACTCCACAAAGAGCGCTAACTTTATCCAAGCAGCTCATCCAGTTTATCAGGTTTTGAGCTGCAGTGACTCTTGATATTAGCCTATTCATCACTGCAACGTAGAAACACTTGCTTGTCTATCTCTATCTATGTCTATGTCTATGTATGTCCAAAAAGATGTACTGACTTGATATTAATGCTATGTGTGTGTTGCGTTCAGAGACCACTTGTAAAAATGTATTCGTCTGCTATTTGATGGTATTTTCTTTATAGCTGAGAAAAAAACCTGCTTTTTTGTATTCATGAATTTCCTCAGGGGTTGGATCAAATGGTCTCATGGGCCATAAACAGCGCAGAGGTCGGAGGATCCTCACCCCTGATATAAAGGTCCACTGCAATATGAAAGGCTTGTTCTGTCATTAAAACATATGAATGGACTCTCAACTCTCAACATGAGCAGCCTGCAACTGTCGAATTGTTTTTCTCTTTGTCATTGCTGTTGTTTGTACTGTCTTGCTGAATAAATGAAGTGTTCAGCGTGGCTGCAGAGTGACTTTCTCTTGAGGCTTGCCTCCGTCCATACAGACACGATGTAGTCAGACTATGTAGTTTTACCTTTTTCTTAAGGGCCTCCAGTGATTCAAACTCCAGGCGGGCCAGTTTGATCTGGATGTGTTTGGGAACATCTGGGATGAGGAAGGTCAGGATGAACTTAAAGGCCAGCAGCCCATGCTGAAATCATAGAATAACAAACACAGGGATTAACATGTTTTGCAGTCAGTTCTTTTCAGCTTTTATTTGCATCATGTTTTTAAAATACAGAAAGGAAAACATGGTTTGACAGTGAGATCAACATAAGTTGGTTGTGTTTCAATACCATGCAACCCACACTTCTTAGGGAGTGGCCAGAAGTGGACCACCACCCCACAGCATGCATCATGGACGACGTCACCAACTGATCACAGTATGTGAGGTTATAGGACTGTGAGTCTGACATGGTTGTCCAGCAGGGAACAGTCCTGGTTCCCTTCCTCTTAACTCTCTCTCTCAAAAGTTCTCTGATGACTCTGCAATCGTTTTTCTCATCACTGATGGGGATGACAGGGAGCACGGAGAACTGACTCGGGGATTTATGGATTGGTGCCGGTGGAACCACCTGCAGGTCAATGCAGGGAAAACCAAAGAGCTGGTGGTGAACTCCCACAGGTGCAAACTCTCCTCCTACACCAGTGAACATCCAGGGAATGGACATTGAGAGGGTGGAGTCTTATGGTACCTGTGTGTTAACCTGAATAATAACCTGGACTGGACTGACAACACAAAGGCACTGTATAAGAAATACCAGAGCAGATTCAGGTCTTTTGGAGAGCAGAGGGCATTACTGAGAATGATTTTTGACTCTGTGGTGGCACCAGCCATCTTCTATGGAGGGTCTGCTCAGGCGGCGGTCGGCTCTGTCTGCCCCTTCAACCCAGCAGAGGTGGTGGGACAAAGGAGAATGATGGCTCAACTATCATCCCTGATGGGGAGCAGGACACTCTGACAGCACTGAGCAGCTCCTTCCTTCATGCTGTTGTCACACAATCTAATCAACACTGCTCTCTGTAGACCACACACACCCAAACTGACAGTCACTCATGTGCAATATCAGTGCATACTAAACTGCGAAATCAGGATCTGCTATGTACAATAATGTTGAATTTAGCCGTTTTCTATTTTACTTACTTGTATCATTCCTTTCCTTTTTTTTTTTTTATTTTTTTTTTTTACAGATGCTACTTACTATTGCCCCACCCCCACTGCTGCCATAACAGCGCAAATTTCCCTGCTGTGGGATTAATAAAAGATTATCTTATCCTTTTATGGAACGGTGTCCTTCATGTGCTGTAAAATCAGAGAGGACAAAAGAGGAGAAGGGGAACGTCAGGGACAGACGGACAGTCTCCGTACAGATGTCTTTAAAGCTGAATGAGGACAAGAAATAAAGCAGTCTGGTTGAACACAGCAGCCAGTGTTGGCTGTGTACTCCCACAGATGTGAAATGAAACAATGACAATGAGGTTAAGGTGCATATCTAATATGAGGTCAATGTCAGCGGCTGTCTGCTGATGTCTGTAGACTTTAGACAGATTACTCACTGGTGATGCTCTATGTCTGAATTACATCCATCTCCTTCTTGTTTTGGGGGGGTTTTGCATTTAGTTTGGTCTTCAACAAATGAGCTGTTTATAAAAACGACTTTGGGTCATATTTTCGTGGCACCACAATGACCAGTGCAAAGCAAGTTTTTGGTAGTTTGGCAGAAATTGACGTTGCACTGACAATAAACGTCTCTGAACCACATCCGTAGAGCAAAGAGCAAAATACATACTTGGAGCAAATTGACAGCAATAAAGCTTCCAATTTAATAAGCCATTTTTATTTAACACTCGCCAACAGCAGATGTGAATCAGCATCAAAAATAACTTTAATGTGGTTAAAGCAAAGTTCTGAAAAGTTTCTTCTTCAGTTATTAAATCCCTGCAGCCATCTCTATCTTGATAGCGCTGCACCAGAGCACAGTGACAGTGGTGTTTCATGTTTTATTCGTGAAATCCATTTTGAGGTAAACACTGCTGTGTCACAGTTTAAGACGTGATGTAACCATCATAAGAACTTTCTTATATCCAATCAAATGTGCTGACTAATGAACCAACATAATGAAAAACAAAAACATCATTGTCCCATTGTAAATAAATGACTTCTTAGAGTCGAGATATCACAATAAACCATCCTCTGCAGCATGCTCCACTACATGCTGCCTTTTCTATACTCATTTTGAAATGTCCTCTCTGGGGAGACATGTTGCTGTCAGTTCCCAGCTTCCCTCCTCTGTCAGCGCTCTGGTTATCAGAAACAGCTGACCTGCACACATCTGAATCAGCAGGGAGTGCGTTTTCCCATGAAGATGACTGAACACACTCACTTACACATATGCTGAGCAAACACAGTTCTCAACTGACCACCACACATACAGGGAAGACAAATACTGACTTACTGACAGTGGAGCGGCGTGCCAAACGTGCACGGGTGTATGCACGCACACGCACGCAAACAACTGTGCCAGTCCATCTGGAGGATGGCCAACTGCCATCGCCTCCTTTGATTCAGTACACTTTTCCTCATCATAGTAATGGACTCATGTATGCTACAGGAGATGGGACAAATGGTGCAAGACTGGGAGCAGATAAGAGGGCAGACTGGTCCACACAATTGGGTTTCAGGCTTATTGAACTAAGTGATTTTGATAAGACAAATGATTATGAGCTTCTATATGTTCTATGTATGTGTATCTTCTATATGTAATATGTTCGGGTCTGATATTTTCACGGTAGCATTGTGACCCTCGCAAACGCTAATGTTAATATTAGCTTCCGCCAAGTATTTTCATCTTATGCAGAAACCGTTCTTTCAAGTCACAGATCATAATTCCAATTTAAATTTTACTAAATGGATCAACACGAGCAGTCCAGCGATCTTTTGTTTTAGCTGGGAATGTTGCATTAAATTTGTGTACAGGTAACACTAGATGATGGTTTTGTGGAAACAATTAGCTTCCCTCAATTGGTTTCCAAGAGATTTGAGCCCTGGTAATGAATAAAGGTCTATTCTTTGCAGTTTCAACAAAGAATTTTACAGGACAAGTGTAGCTTTTCTGGCTGAGAGAAGCACAGACGAAGATGTTTTGTCATTCCAGTCAGCACAGCAGCCTCACTAATTAACAAGCAGAACAAGCAAAGAAATCCCTGATCTTAGTGACTTGTCATATTGATTGAAAGTGCACAATAAACACTCCAGCTCTTAGCTGATTGCTAATGCTATTCAAGTCTAATTTATATTTGAGAGTGTTCAGCAGCACAAGGTTAGACTGAGACTGAGAGGACGCCGTCTTAAGAGTGGGAGGAGAATGTGACTTCTGAAATGTTGTTGTTCTTTCCAAGGTCTGACAATAAATTCTGTTTTGCTTGACATAATGGATGTGACGAAACTTAAAATGCTCAGTTTGAAAGGTATTTTCATTGTCATCGCTTACACTGAGGACATACACTGGGCTGGCAAAGGAGCTCGACTGATCTTGCCCTTCACCTATATGACCCTCCATGTCTCCTCCTGTGCATTCTCAATGACTGAGCTCTCCTCTTGACACAACACAAAGCTTCCAGCTGATGCAAACCGCAGTCCTTAGCATCATCCTAAATGCCATTTTAACAGTTTTGCTAATGAGAATAATAATCCCCATACCTGGCTGGTGTCATAAACTGAAGGCTATAATCTGCAGCTACACTTCTGACAAGGCTGTCTTAAATCAAGAGGAACTGCTATTTCCACTTTTCAGTATTCACCACTTAATGCTGTTACCATGGCACCCCTTCACTGTTAATTGCAAAATTAGCATTTCAATCCACCATCAATCCAACTGAGGAGGAACTACTAATGCTGCCATTCCATGTGTGATCTGACATGAGCACAATATGTCATTCAAGCTAAGACTCTGGCATATTACGATGTGGAGTCATTACTACTGTCACTCTAGTCCTTTTCCTGGATACACTGTTGCTTATGCTATCAAGTGGGTTTTATCCTCCATCTTATTTCACATTCATCTGTTTTTATGTCCATTCAGTCTTTTCTATGTGAAGCACTCACTTGGTGCATGCGATTTCTTTCTTGTAAAGCACTTTGAGCAGCAATTCCTGTATGAAAGGTGTTCTACAAATTAAGTTTAGTATTATTATTACTATTATGGAACTGATCTGAGTGCCTACAAACCTGACCTGATGTGTCTGAAGAGGACAGCCACGAGGACACCACAAAATAAAGATCCTTAAATATAAAACAGGTATTTTACAGCAGGGTTTTAAGAAGATTTTCATCCTCAAAGGCTTCACTGCGTGATGCCATTAGATGTACTGAATTATATCAGTTATTACACTGCCGATTTCCATGTCCATCTAACTGAAGTATTTGTAAGGTGTCACTTAAAACTGTACAAACTGATTTTATTGGCCCCTCATGGTCAGCAGAACAAGCTGTAAACACAACACTGGCATATCATTATCTAATAAAGTTAATGCTGAATGTGTCTTATTTACACATCCAGCTGAAGCAGAGCAGCATTAGCATTAATTTGCTGTTGGGTTTCTTGGTACTTCCAATATTTCCTTTTAGCTCTGGTGCACTCTCCACCAGCACAAGGGAAATATCTGGATCTTTAGCTGTTAAATGCTTCACTATGTTCACCAGCTAGCTGCCAACTTTCGCTGTCTGATCGTTACTGCTGGGTCGGTAGCATACAATGGATTTCTCTTCACTGAAAACAGCTGCTTGCTGCTGAAAATGAGGTAAATGAGGGCAGAGAGAGGATCAAAGCATTTAAGTGTCAGGTAGGAAAAACCAAAACCAAATGCTAAAATGCTGCATAGAGCTCAGGGGAACTGCACAGTTAAAAGTGGGTTTGTCACTGAGTGACACTTGTTACATCACACATAGCTATTTGACTCAGTGTAATAAAAAGAGAAAATTTCATTGCTAATAAGAGAAACATTATTCCTCTATTATGATTACATGGAGTACATCGAGTAATTATTCATGCTATAAAATGGGGTTCCTATGAGTGCTACTGACCCTATGCCAACATTAATCTAACGTTATAAACAAAAAACAGGCCCCAAACATGATTTCCCTACAATCTAATACCTGTAGTGTGAGGGCTGGTACACTGAGTTCTAAGCCCGCTCGCTACGCGCAGCACATAGTAAGATGCTAGCCTCAGCGAGCGAACTGGTGAGTCGAGGTGTGATGCCGTTCTAGTTGCCAGTGGGTGAAAGCTGATCTGGTAATCTGAAAAATAGTGTAACGAGGTTACTGTGTGGTGGGCAGCTGAAAATAACCTTGGACAAACACACACATTGACAAACCCACATGAAAGTGGTACTTGTGGGCACCCTTATTACCAGGCACAGTTATGATTATCATAACGTAACATAGCATTTAAAGCTAAAGAGACGGATACTTCCCTCAGGGGATGGTGGAGACCAAAAACAGAGATAAAGAGTGAAAATTGGACTTAGATCCATCAGGTAGTCAGAAACAGGACTGCAGAAGAATGCTAATGTCGCTCTGTGTCTGCTGATGTGTGAATGTGGCTCGTGTGAAAGTCACACGGGTCTGATAGTCTGAGGGCTAGAAAAAAAGACTTCACTTTGGTGAACTGCTCACTTTTAATTTTTACATCTCACAGAGATCACTGGACATGTTTTGAAAGTAGCTGACATGCATGACTTTTAAGAATCTTAAGATGTGTCACTGGTGGACAAACAGTCCAGGAGGCCAAAAAATCATCTCCACAGCATGCAATTATACCACACAAGTGATAAATCCATCACAAAATTCAAATTCTCTTTGTTGTAAATGTTTTGCCTCCTTTCATTTTTGGGGCTTTGTGAGCAGGCACAGTTCAGAGTCCCTGTTCTGTTGTTCTGTTGCACTGAAATGAGTAGATTATAACAGACAGACCCGTGACTCTGAAAGAAAGTCTCTGTCTGTTTCTGTGGCAGGCTGGCCGGTTGCCTGGTTACTGCTCACTGATGTGTGTAAGCCCTATACAGTAATTACCCAGGTATCATAGCACCGCTGCAAGAAAGCGACGAGGCGCTGCCCTCCCTCCTGCCTGATCCCACCCCAACCCCATAACCAAGATAACAGAGGTTGCATGATTTGATTTTCACCTTCAGCTCTTCACATCTTCTTTCTCTCTTTAAAGAATGGACATTAAAACAACCGCAAAGACAACTGACCAAGAGAAATTTGAAACTGTTAGATGAAAAACACATTTGTGGTCCTCCGTCGGGCTGAAGCCCGGCACTAATAGAGTCAGGGTTAGAGGTTCCCTTCCCGCTGGAGGTGGCTCTACTTAAAAAATGCATGCACTCACAGGCCTGTTAATGGCTTTGGTGCCTCTCCAGTGGCAATATATTGGATGTTGTGTCAATAATCAACATCTGTGTGTGTGTGTGTGTGTGTGTGTGTAGCTCCCGCTTGGTACACTAAACATTATAAAACCTGGCTCTCATTATTCTTGTTGTCCCATCTCTTTAATAGCCTGCCTGCTCTATTCTAGGAAATGTGCTGTATGGTAACAGGGAGAACGTGCTTAGATGTACAATCAGCTCGTGACTGAGGTTCATCATACAAACACATGCACTGCTTCTCTCTCTCTTAATCCATCATGCTTCTCTCTCTCCTCAGACCTATCATTTCTATCCACAAGCCTTTCCTCCCTGACTGTTTCTCCATCTCCTCCCTCAAGTCTATTTGCGCCTTCATGTCATTTGCAGACTGGTTTCCACTCCGCCTATCTCCACTTTGATCTGAGCCTCCTATCACAGGCCTGTGTGTAGAGCAGAGCCCACACAAACATACAGTGTGCACGGACAGGTTTGATCCCGCGTGCCATCATGTGCAGGATGCCATGGCAGGATGAATTGCTGACAAACACAGTCACACAGAAAAAGGGGAGTAATAGCCCAACACATGCTGTGAGCTGCCCTCATTTTTTCTGTGTTCACCGGAGCAGCACCATCTCCTCTCCTTATTCAGGTGATGGAGCAGAGTTTAAGTCAAACAGAGAAAATCCTCCCTGGGGCCAGCGTGCAGTCGATTGCTATAAAAAGTCACGTTCACTTCTGCTCAGCCCAGGAGACAGTTTGAAGGAGGCGGGGATGGATGAGAGGTGGCATGCTCCCTGTTAGCAGAGTGCCTTTCCTACCATCCTCCTTTTAATCAGCAAGACTAAAGCTCTGCTGGCAGCTCCTACGCTCAATACTCGTGTGCTGGACGGGACATACTGGTGTTTGTCTGATTATTCTTACAGCCTTACTAGCAGTGAGGTTAAAAATATTAATTTTGTCCTGAGGATGGCACTGAAGGTCATGGGGTCATAAAAATGCTAAAAACGTTAGCCCCTGGGGAGCAGAATGGGCTCAGTTAATGTTACGGCATCGGGCATGTTAAAGTTGATAGTGTGTCCTGAAGGTGGAGCTGGAGGGTCTTCTCCTCTGAGAACAACTGATGTGCTCAATGAATTCTGCCTTTTAGATCTACGACATTTCTTGTGTACAAGTTGATACTTTAGCACGCTGGCCCTGGGTTAAAGGTCAATGGGTCACTGGAGTTCATCCTTTAACGCACATGTTCCCACACTTATCACTCAAAGGTCTGATCCTCATTTTAAGGTTGAGGTCTGGAACGATTGATAACACAATAACATTTGATCAATTAATTAACATCACATCTCTTGTGAGGCCAGCATGAGGCAGACAAGGCTCAGACAGTTAGTCCATATCTATTTCTGACAGGCAGATTCTTACAAATGCATTTACACAAGTTAGATAATCTGTGTTCTGGAGAAAAGGAGACAGACTCCGTGTCTGCAATTTAGGAGCTGATAGCAAATTCTCTGATCTAAAGTTAATGTGTGACCTCGACAGTAACAACACACAAGACTCTCCAGCTGTTGATGTCGCCATGACAACGATGCCAACCATAGGGAAATAAGTCACAATAAAACCACCTTAATTTGGGGACAGGATCTGTGTACAGATACTGAACTAGAAAATGTGTCAGAGGCAGTCAGCAAACAAAATTAATCACTTTGAGACTCAAGACAACAATTGGCCAATAAAAATAAAGCCCAAGACAAGCTTAGTGATTCTCAGACATCTCCAGAGTTACCTCCTGCAGTCCGGTCCAGGCTCTGCTATTGGCTCCAGGGAACGTTGAACCTGGGAGTTGAGTGGTTTGATGGTGAGTCCACAGAGTAGAGAGGAGGGAGCTGAACAATAGCCAGATTCTATTGAAGAGTACATTTGGCTGGTTGTCAGGGGTTGGCACGCTAACACTCTTAGGATGGACTGGGCCTCTTCCAGTGCTGAGTAACGTTAGATGTGTGCATGCATTTTCTGAATTCTTTCTGAATTCAGCCTGCCGACCACCTGTCGACAGTCACTGCTGCAGCCTTTCCCTGATAAAGGCCCCCAAGGAATCTGCAGCAAAATGAGGATCAGCTTCATTGGCCTGTCTCTTCCTAATTAGCAGTATCTAAGAAATAGGTTTCACTCTACCCATCCATCTCTCTTACAGTGTAAACAGTCACTACTACAAAAATAGCAGTGACAAAAGTTTGCCCAGAGCGGAGTTCCTGGGACTAAATTAGTCAGTGATGTAAACCTGCAGAGGTCTGTGAGGCAGAGCAGGCCTAAAACAACTTAATGTACCTCTCATCAAAAGAGGACTCCATCCAAAGGCAGCTTTAATCAAACACAAAAGTTCGGCTGAAGAAGATCAAACACACATAGTGAACATCTTTAGTTTATCATTCAGCTGAGTGTGTGCAGACCACACATTCAATCAAACATGCAGACGCAGGCGATCAATATGACCCAGTTTCTGCCTCAGCATCAGCAGAGACGCACCATAGAGTGAAGTACAGTACGGCTTTATGCACTGTTTTACAGTCTGAGACACAACTAGATAGTTAGAACAATCATCCCTCAGGATCTTGTTAAAGCACCACAAACATACAAATGTTTTCTCTGTGGTTGTCCTAAAGAAACCGCTCCTCGCTGCATCACCCCCCCATTCACTACAGCCTTGCTATTTCTCTGTTTGCGCTGTTATTTTAAGCTTTTTCTCTGGGGGCATGAGGTGTATGTGTGTGTGTGTGTGTGTGTGTGTGTGTGTGTGTGTGTGTGTGTGTCTCAGTGATGGTGCTGGCTGAATAGAACACAGAGAAGAAGAGAGCGGGCTGATGCTTACGTTAATAGAGGTGGACTCAGGAGAGGAAAAAGCGAGAGTGGGAATGCTGGAATTAACACACACACGCAAAAGTCCAATCAACGATGGGCTGACAGGAATACACACAGCACAAACACTTATGCACACACACTTGAGCACCCCTCAGTCTCTCTCTAGTGTGGACTCTGGCTCCATCTAGTGATCAACAATCTTCATCAGCTCGTCGTCTCCTGGAGTGTGGTTGAGGACACACACTGTGTACGAGCACAGAGCAGGGCTGTACCTCCACGTTTAGCGTTAAAGGCCCTTTATATGTGTGGTACACCCACGCAGGTGTTTTCACTTATTTAGCTGGTAAGGATTCTTGTCAAGGTGCAGTCAGAGTAGATTTTGTTCCCTGTTCATTTCAGTGAGGAGCAGGCGAGGCATAGTCCCTCCATCAGGGCTGAGTCAGAGTGTATAGACTGCGCTTGATTGACATCTTTTCACCCCACTGTCGCACCTGTTCAGGCAAAGCAACTTTCAAAGACTTCTTGAAGTTTGCATAAAACTATTTTTCTCATTGGCAGTTGAAACACTAAATACTGTAGATGGACAGAACTGAGACCAGACCTTCCTCCAGCAGATGCTTTGGCATGTCATAACAGGAAAAGCACAGGTGGAACTGATGCCTGCATGTCATTTAAATGAGCTACTTTCAGGGAGCTGATATGGAGCTGAGCCATCGTAACCAAATTTGTTTCACCTGTGCCTCTCCTGCTCTGACAAGACAAAATGTCTGCTGTGAAAAAGGTCTATTCAATTTCAACCAAATTAAATAAAGTCACCACCGTCCACATTTTGAACTACCTCCAGCCAGTGTTGTGTAATCAGCACAGATTCCAAGAGAACAAGAATCGCACATCTTATGCAAATTATGCCCACCAGGTCTGAAAAACAAGTCTGAATGTCAGCCATAACTGCTGTAGATCTTTAAGGCTGAGCTAATTTTAACTACTTGGCTAGTTAAATCTACAGCAGCGCATCATATTCTGTGAGATCGTCATATGTTTGTAGCATCGCTGTCCTGTGAGAACCGCATATCTCTAACGAGTCAGCTTTACGTGAGCGCAGAAAAACTTTTCAGTTTTGCAATGGTGCATTTTCTAGCTAATCCAAGAACTAGTATCTAAAGCTATCAGATAAATGTAGTGGAGTAAAAAGTGCAATATTTGCTTGTGAGACATAATGATGTAGAAGTATAAAGTTACATAAAATGAAAATTCTCAAATACTCAAGTACAAGTGCGTCGGATTTCTTACTTCTACTGCTGAGAAGTAGACAAACTCGTACTAGATTACATTGAAGATCTGCAGCCTTTGCAGCTCATTTAAGAAAAGCAGAAGAAATGAACTCGTTTGTCATTGTGAATGGGATTGTGAACTTGGTTGAAACTGGTTCAACATTCAAAATTGTGAACTGAATGTGAAGCAGTTTATTGTGATCTGTGTGAGCTAAACTCTGAGCTGGCTCTTGTGCCCAGTCCTGCTCTAATCATGCTGATAACATGTCCTAATCAAATATTCAAGTTTTCCTTCATCAGGGATGCATGATATTGAAAAAAAAAAAAAAAAAAAAAAAACTGCCACTGTGATATTTTTTTCTGTACTACATAAATGAAAAAGTACAGGAATGATCACCTGATGACTTGAATTACTCTGTTTGGAAAGAATGAATCACAGCTTTTTAGTAGCAAGCACATTTAAATGAAGAGGGGCTCCAGTACGAGTGACATCTGATAGATAATTATGAGATAGAAATAAAATAGCTCCATCAAACCACACAAAACAATAAAACAAAGAGCGAGCAGCATGAAACCAACAAACAGAGCACAACTCAGTTCAGTCTTCACTAAGTGTATTAAAAAGCAAGTAAAGCAACGTGTGTGTGCGTGTGTGCGTGCGTGCGTGCGTGCGTGCACCAGTGGCTCTGAGACACACTGACAGTTCGCTCGTCAAGCAGAGAGTGAATGTCACTCACTAACAACAAACTCTGAGTATCCAAGAACTCTAACATCACAGTAAATTAAGATATTTCAGACAGACTTCTCTTGGGCTGGGCCAAACTCTCTGGTGAGCTGTATGCGGCCCAGAGGCCAGAGGTTCCCACCGCTGGACTGAGATGTTTCTTATTTGGCTGTTATTCCAATATACCATTGTAGGTTCCAGTAGTTACAATGCAACACACTGCAGGGTTTGGCAGCTAGTGCACCCAGAGCACAAGTAGTTTTTATTACGATTAACAGAAAATGAAAAGAAGATCAGTATTTATATAACCAATACTAATCAAATAATAAAAAACGATCTGTGATTGGCTCCTATAACAATCCTGCAGATTGGCTCTCAACATCCTCATTTTAAAAAACTGACCTGTCTCTTCTCCCTACAGGCTGGTCACGCTGTTCTGACACCGGACAAGCCGAGCCTTGTTCTGTTATAAGTCACACCAAAGCAGTTACAGCAGATTACCACCGATGTGCTGCAAAATACAGTGCAGATCCTGTGCCTCATGCAAAAAGCAGTGTCTTTGTGTAAGCATGTGTATATGAATTACCTCAATAGCCACTGTCCAGAGTATGAGCTGCGTCTCTGAGTCGGGGAAGTAAGCCTTGACTTGTGGAGACATGCCGATCAACGCACAGTTGGTCACAACAGCAATCACACTCATGGCCTCAAAGGCAAGCTGGACACAGAGACAGTAACAGTCAGTGGCAGCTTTTTGCCAGCTGGGCACAGTGTAGAGTAAGTGATAGCTTTTTCCTAATCAAATGGCACTAAGAAAGCAATAGACTAACAATATTTTGTCCCTGTGGATGTGATATTCTCACGGACAGCATAATCAGATATGCTTTCAGACAGAGGTGAACTACAGCAACAAGAGAGGGTATGTGTGTCAGTTACTGGTCTGCTGTTTAATAGCATCTGAACCTTTGCTTTGGTCACCTGCCTGACAAATCAGATATATCCAGAAAAGTTACTGAAGCAAATGTCTCACCTGCCAGACTCCTATGTTTGCTGCCGGGTCAGAGAAAGGTCGTTTGAACACGTGGCACATCTTGAAGGCATCAGAGTAAACCTCGGTGATGTTGTTCAACACCACCAGGACAGCAGCCAGAGGGTAAACGCAGGAGAACAGACTGACGTAACCAAAGAGCAGGAACAGCTCCAGGTAGTCATCGAATGTACCCTGAGAGAGTGAGAAGCAGCGACAGACGTACAGATTTGTCATATTCTTCGTCTTTCATATTAAAGAAATGATTGTATAGAAATGGTGACATCCAGGTTTTATCCAAATCTGAGTGAAAAGGCCATGTGCACCTACCAGGTACGTGCTCATGTCGGCCTCCAGCCGGACCTGCTCAGCCAGAGGAAGCTCTTTGTCCTGCAGGGTTCTTGTCGTTCGGACTTTGCGGATCATCTTCTTGTTGCGTCTCCTCTGGAGCCAGTAAGGCAGGAAGGCCTCCATGAACTGATTCAGGATCTGACTGGTGATCAACAATGTGGCAAGACTCTGGATAACAGGCAAAAACAGACAATGACAACAGACACAAGGTGGAGCAAAGGGAGGAAGGATGGCAAGAGGGAAGGTAAAAGAAGAAAAGATGAGACTGTGTAAAGGAGGGAGTGGGATGACTGGAAAAGGAAAATAAATAAAAGCCACAAAGAAAGAGAGGGAAGGAATAAAGGAAGGACGGTAGGCCTACCTGTCTGAGCAGCACCATGTCCTGCATGACGAAGGCGATGTAGAACAGCGAGGCAAAACAGTTGAAGAAGTTGAACTGTGAAGAAAAGCGTAAGGACAACTTTGATAAATGGAGAGTTGACAAGACAGGCTGCCATCTGATCACTGGAGGATGAAATTAGAAATGTTGAAAAACATTAATATGTGGTTCATACTCACTACTAATACTTTGAGGACCAAGTGATTCTGATATGACGACTCCAGCCTGTGATTTTCTAAAATCACAGAGGGGAAAACAAGCTTAGAGCGTGTCAGTAACACAAATAAACAAGATGCAAGCCTTCAGCCTATCACAGGCCTCCCATCTGCATTTCAGTTCCTGTTGCCTGACATCCAAAAGGAAACTGGAAAATGTCAAAATGGCTCCTTACGTGAGGTTTATGAATGTGTCACAATAATGTTTGTACAGACGTGAGTCTAGTCAATGAGGAACTGGTTAGTGGAAATAATGCAGTAGAACTTGGTGGGAAAGTGGTGGATCCTACATTTCCTATAATGAAAAGCAATTGTGGCTTTCATGTCACTCTCTACTGAACACACATATTTGGAACTTCACGCCCCGACTCAGAAACTGATTAGAAACTGCGGTCTCCAAGCCCAAGCGGAGACGGCCCGGGGATGTCGTTTGACTAATTTTGTGAGACTTGTTTTCACAGGATGAGTAAGTCTCCTTGTGACGCATAAACTGACTTTGACCATGCTTTGAGGCTAAATAAACCTTCAATCAAACAGGGCTGCAACCACTGTGCATTTCAAATGAGGTCACTTGACAGAAATAAAAATTATTGCATAGTTTGACTTAAGTCATTTCATCAAAGACGGAGTCCCATTTTTGTCAGGTACAGAAGAAAATGCTTGCAAGTATTAGTGTTACTTTGGACCAAAGCATCTGCTAAATGACTGTGTCACATAATGTCATGTAGCTGAAATACTAATTTGATCTAAGGCTGTGATGAAACATTGTTGGTCCTATCAATGAATCGGTTGTTATCTTTTAATCAATGGATTGATCATCAATGTATAACAATTCCACGGTGATGCAAACTGCTTGATGTTGCAACCAACTGCCTTAAATGAATGGGTTGGTTGACTGTCTGCTTCATAACAGACTATTTGTTTCAGATTTAGCACATGTCTATGTAAGATACATAGATCAATAACAACTACTCACCCCACTCAGTGAGGAACTCAGCAGCGTATCTGTAGATGAGGTTCATAATCTCTATGACCACAGCGTAGATAATACTGGGGATGAACAACAGTATTCCGGTCCAGAATGTGGGCTCCTCATCGTGGACTAACAGTGCCCAGCCTTCCATCTTAAAGTAGATCATCATGACATAGAGGGACAGGTAGAGGCAGAGGAGGACGAACGGCAGGGACACAAGGTAGACACGCAGCTGCCTCTTGGCGTTGGGGTAGAGAGGCTCCTCGCGGTCCGTCACAGGGTTGAATCCAAGGACCCCGTGGAAACCAGGGCGAGGTTCTTCAAAGGCCTTCTTCCTGCTCAGTGTGCCCCAGTGGTAGGCGAGTGAGGCGCTGCAACGCTTCCACAACTGGTGGAGGAAAGGTGTTTACTCAGCTTTCACTACACTGTTATTCACTGGGGTGCAATATTATCATGCTAATGCTAGTCATCTGGCTGCATGACTCCATTAATTTTTTCCAAACTGTTTAATAGTCAATTTTTTCTATTTAAGTCCCATAAACTGTAATTCTACTTCAGCTGACTCTGGTTTCTAAATAAGTGCATACCTCCAGGATCACAGTGCACCAGATCAAGTTGAACACAGCAAAGACGACATATTTGTCATAGTCCTCCCAGTCAAACAGGTAGTAAGGCACTCCAATGAGAGCCATGGGCACCAGGGCAAAGGTGAAGTACTCCAGGAAGCCAAAGTAGAGGGCCTGACCCTCACCGTAGTAGTGTCTGATGTCATCTGGGGAAAGAGGATGGAGAAGAAAGTGGTGCATTACGGAGCATTTGCAATTCAGTTGAAAATAAGAGGAAAAGAATACATCCACAAAGTATGAGAATAACTCTGAGCTAGAAGGCAGAGCATCATGATAAGCATTGTAAAGGCAGAGAATTAAAGCATATGGAGGGATAACAATGAAGCATTTCTGAACAGACTCCCTCTGTACATCAAAGCTACTGTTCATCCTGGATAATTGGGACTATGTGTCTATCTCACAGGGTTTTCACAAGAAACACAATGAGAGATAACTGCTGCTTCCTCCACTTACCGAGAGGCTGAAAGGACAACTTCACCTTTTTGTACCAAGAAAACGACAGTCTCTTGAGTTCCTCCTGCTCGTGGAGAGGAAACATTTGGATCAGGATCCCCTTGGACAAAAGTCTGCGAACTAAGACGAAAACAAGAAAACAGCTTTACTTTGAGTGTTATCATACCTTCATCCCACACTGTTCGCTTTAACAGCGTCACGATGGATGAAATGTGTATAGAGCAGGTAGCTTCATTTGTTCAAAGTTTGAATTATTTGGAAGATGTTTCACTGACTTTTGAGTGACATAAAAACAGCCTCATTGCATTTTTATCCCTCCCTTTTGTTTGTCTGAAGTCACTTTGCCAACCAAATAAACACGCAGCTTAATTTTCTAAAACAAGGACAGGCAAACAATGGCTGGGAGCCGGCCCATGGTACACAATGCACTGTCTATAGCAACAGTTCCTATTGTCTAATACAGAGTGACTAAATACAAGCACATGAAAGCTCTATCATTTCATCTGCCATTTCTTGAGTGCATCATTTGTCGAAAATGATTACATTCGGCTTTAACACGATTTGTCAAACACAGGCGCTGAATAGAGGCACCCTATCTGCACGGCAAGTTCATTTCCTTATCTCACTGTGGGAATATTTCACTGCATTTGCATATTTATTGTTTCCATACTGCAGTCACAGAGAGAGAGAGAGAGAGAGAGAGAGAGAGAGAGAGAGAGAGAGAGAGAGAGAGACAGAGAGAGAGAGAGAGAGAGAGAGAGAGAGAGAGAGAGAGAGAGAGAGAGAGAGAGAGAGAGAGAGAGAGAGAGAGAGAGGCAGTGTTGGGGGAGACATGCTGTGTTCAGTGGAGGAGGTGGAAGCAGAGTTGTGCTGCCTTCAACATTTCACTACTATTACAAAACTTGATGATATGCAGGAGGAAAAATGAAAATGTGCCACAGCGGTTGAAATAGTCAAATCTTGTCTGAAGCTGAACCTGAAGAAAGTAATCATCTGATCAAGAAAGGAACACAGTGATCATCTCAAGTACAATTCAGTATTTGGTGGCTATCGTTAATTAGCTGCCATTTTTATAATGTACATAATAATTAGCACTGCTGTTTTAAAATTGGGTTCTTATGATAAACTTAATCACTGAGCAACACGTGCTTTAGTTTCAAACACTTAAGTTAGCATTTAATCATCAGTTTAGTTCTCAATTAATCTGTAATCTTATTTTCCCACTTAACAATTCATGGTTTACTGAAAAATACCTATCAAAAGTTTCCAAGGTGACATCTTTAATTGCTCATTTTGTCTGTCAAAGTGTAAAACCAAAAATTTTTCAATAAATATGAATATGTAAAACGAAAAATTCTGCAAAAGCTCACAAACTGAGATCCTGGAACCAGAATGTTTGGCATTTTCAGCCAATAACTAAATCAGATTATTAGATAACTGATTATCAACATGGCTGACAATTAACATTCTGTCAGTCAACTAACCCACACTGTTTGGGGCGACAAAAAGGATGAAATCTCCCAGCTTTATGCCTTGATATAGACCATTCTCGGGTAGGATCAATTAAGAAATCGTTTCTGGATAAAACAACCAGATGGAAATGTCTGCTTTTATCTAATCCAGGCAGTTAAATAACTGACACATCAAAGCTTTATCACTAAATGGATCAGCCAATCTGAATTTGACTAACAGAGTGAAAGGTAGACAGACACTCACTGATAGATTTCCCAGGGTACAGCTTGGCCTGGGTGTGTCCTGGTACATGGGTCTCGTCTTTGGCTCTTAATGTTTCCAGCTCGTGTTTAATGATGTACTGACACTCAGCCATGCTGAGGAAGCTGTCCCCGTCCCCTGGAGATGGAGACACAAACAGCAGCTGCTGTGACATTCACAACAAAGGCATGTTAAACATCAACACCACAACAGCTCCGATGCTCTGATAGTGAGGCCAGTAATTTCACTGTGATTCCTCATTTACCTTTACAGCTAGTCTCAGCCCTAAAGGTCAGTCCCTCAGGGCTGAGACTAACTATTATTCTCAATATTGATTTATCTGCCGTTTGTTTTCAATTAATCAAAAATCTAAAAATAAATGGCGGTTTACATTGTTATAAAACAGAGAAAACTCACTGGAGTAATCAAGTAATCACTTCAGGTCTGCTGGACTTCTCTCTACATGTATGCTGTATATGTAGCGTGCATATACAACACAGATAGAGGTGCTTCACAGTTAACCAACGTGAGACTCTTTACTCTTAAATACTGTAGCAGTTTTAATTAAAAGACAGATACATTTCACATCTAGTAAAATGATAGTTCGCACATACACGACTTGGGTGGAATTTCAGGATGAACCTAAAATGCACTATAACCTTTACAGGTGAACTTGATTTGACCATCTCTAAACTTTTGAATGCATATGTCCAACTGTTCAGTGTTTCAGTACTTTTTGCACAACTTGCTGTTCTCTAGCAAGGAGCTGAACGGCAGAGTTCAAAACAGGTGTTTGATCCATGAATTGACCAATAAATTTCCTGGTTCAATTAGAAGTGGTATTTAAACAGACCTCTTCATCATGCTGTTCACATTTTGACATCACGAGACCAAGACGACACCTAACAACTCATCAACAGTACCTCGCCATTGCGAGGCTTCAAACAGGATGTTCTTGGAGGGGAGTGGCCACTGAGCTCAGAGTGTCACAGAGTGTCATCAGCAGGTTGCAACAGAGATACAGAGAGACTGGAAGAGTCAGAGAGGCATAGAAATGGACGTCCTTTGGCCACATCCCACACAGATGACCGCTTCATTGTGAACACCGCCCTGTGGAACTGGATAATGAATGCCACTCAACTCCAGGCACATTTAAGGGAAGTGAGAGGCACTCAAGTGTCACGTCAGATCATTCGAAACCGTTAACATCAGTGTGGTCTGTGTGCTAGATGACCTGCAAGGGTACCTGACCACACCACCAAGCATAGGCGTCATTGTCTTGTATTGGCCAGGGAGCATTTACGCTGGACAAGGGACCAGTGGGCCTCAGTGCTGTTCTCTGATGAAAGTCAATTCACATTGAGCAGAAATTACGGCCACCTGCAATGTTGGAGACATCAAGGAGAGTGCTGTGCATCAGCCGCTGTTGTCACCAGATGAGCCTTTGGTGGTGGTGGTGTTACAGTGTGGGCACTTTTTCATTGATAAAGTTGTTAGCACAAGGGCTCTAATCTCAGCTCCTGCATCTGACCCCTCTGTGTTTGTTCCCTGCCCGGCTGTGTTTGATAAGTTTGAACCTGTAACTCTGTCATATTTAGAGGATCTGGTCAGCCATATTAAGCCATCAGGCTCCCCTCACGATGCTGTCCCTCCTCATTTCTTTAAAGAGGTTTTCCCCAGTATAGGGCAGCTGGTCCTTACCATTATTAACAGCAGTTTGTCTTTTGGTGTTGTCCCCAGAAGTTTTAAACACGCAGTAGTGCAACCCCTGCTGAAGAAACCTGGTCTTGACCCTGCGATAGTGGCTAATTTCAGGCCCATCTCCAAGCTGCCTTTTATTTCAAAAATCTTAGAGAAAGTTGTCTATGCTCAGCTGAAGTGTTTTCTGGATGAACATGATATTCTTGAGGTCTTCCAGTCTGGTTTTAAAACTCTACATAGCACAGAATCAGCGTTACTCAGGGTCTTCAATGACATCCTCCTGGCTAGTGATTCAGGTGACTATGTGATTCTTGTCTTGCTGGACCTAACTGCTGCCTTTGACACAGTGGACCACAATATTTTAGTATCTCGGCTGCAGCATCTAGTGGGCATTTGTGGTAGTGCACTGGAATGGTTTAAGCCATATGTGGCAGACAGAACTATGTGTGTGAACATTGCTGGTTCTGAATCTTCCTCTGCTCCTCTACTGTATGGGGTTCCACAGGGCTCAGTTTTAGGCCCCCTGCTCTTTTCATTGTATTTACTTCCTCTGGGTTCCATTCTGAGAAAACATGGCATCTCCTTCCACTGTTATGCTGATGACAGTCAGATATATGTGCCACTGAAGAAAAAACATGCTTTCTCTATTAAACAACTTCTGTTAATTGACTTCTGTCAATTGGCAAAGGTGAAGCCTATTCTCCAAAGTCAGCACTTTGAAACAGCGATTCATGCCTTTGTTACTTCTCGGCTGGATTACTGTAACGCGCTTTATTTTGGAGTCAGCCAGTCTTCCCTCTCACGTCTCCAGTTGGTCCAGAACGCTGCTGCTCGTCTCCTGACTGGAACACGTAAGAGGGAACACATAACGCCCGTCCTGGCCTCCCTCCACTGGCTGCCTGTGCATTTTAGAGTTCACTTTAAGATTCTTTTATTTGTTTTTAAATCTTTAAATGGTCTCGCCCCGCCTTACCTCTCTGAGCTGCTTCATCTTTACGCTCCTGCTCGGTGCCTCAGGTCAGCTGATCAGCTGCTCCTGGAGGTACCGAGGTCAAAGTTGAAGCTCAGAGGGGATCGTGCCTTTTCTGTCGCTGCCCCAAGATTATGGAACGACCTACCTTTGTGCATCAGACAGGCCCCCTCATTGTCCATTTTTAAAACTCGTCTTAAAACACATTTTTATTCCTTGGCTTTCGACCAAGCTTGAGACCTTGCTCCTGTTTTATTGTGTCTATTGTTTTTATTGTTTGTCTTATATTTTAGGTTTATTCATTTTATCTATTTATTTATGTTCCTATGTGCAGCACTTTGTCACAGCTGTGGTTGTTTTTTAAAGTGCTTTATAAATAAAGTTGAGTTGAGTTGAGTTGAGTTGAGTTGAGTTGAGTTGAGTTGAGTTGAGTTGAGTTGAGTTGAGTTGAGTTGAGTTGAGTTGAGGTGTGTCAGTACAGAGCTGCCCTACACTTTGTGAATGGTACAGTGACAAGCACATACTACCTGAATAACATCATTATTCATCACTTCATTGCGTCCCTGCATGGAAAAACACAGGCCTAATTTCATCTTCATGGACAACAATGCTACAGTGCATCGAGGTCGCATCATTAGGAAACGGCTGCTGGAGACTGGGGTACCTCAAATGGAGTGGCCTGCACTTTCTCCAGACCTGAATCTCACAGAAAACCTATGGGATCAGCTACATCACTGTGTAGAGGCTCGTAACTCTGTACCCCAGAACCTCAATGACCTGAGGGCCGCCTTTCAAGAAGAGTGGGATGCCATGCCCCAGCAGACAATAAGTCGCCTTGTGAACAGCATGACACATCATTGTCAAGCTGTAATTCATTGACTACTGCCAAAATACCCACAAAACAAACAACAGGCTTCATGCAGCTTCCTCCTGGACTGTACCTTTAAAGCCTGTGAAGTTGTGCTTGTTGGCACAGGTGAAGCCTCTCATGGATCCATCATTGAACTCCTTGAAGAGGCCCACCTCCTCAGCACCAGAGAGCAGCCTTTGCCATGTTGCCCCTACCAGGAACAGGTTGGGGTTTTCTTTTTCCTGAGCTCCGACTCCGGGGCCCAGCTGCTCCACCAGCAGCTCAGCACCTGGGAGAAATGACAGGATTAATAATACCAAATGTAATGGCAAACAGTGGAAACAAATATTAGAGTTGAGTGGATAAACTCTAACGTCCGTACCTCCATTCTGTTGCTTGTCTCTTATCCTGCTCAGCAACCATGCAATGGCTTCCTCCTTGGTGTCTGGGGCCAGCTCCACCACCACCAGAGGAGTGACCCTAGAGCCACTGCTGTCTCCTGAACCCTGCAGCATCTTCCCCTCTCCCACGGCACCTGCACCAGGAATGACAGAGAAATGAATGCCAGAAAGAATGTTCTGTGGTGCTCCAGACGGAGAAGGAGAGGATTTTGCATATTACTCATATTTATGTGCTACTCAAATCAGATACTAGTTTGACCTGATTTCACTTTATGTTTTAGGAAAAGCTCTATGACCTGTTTGGGATGGATGTTACGCTGTACTCAGGGATGAAACCAGACACAATTCAAAAATGAACAGTTTGTTGCAGTGCTGCACAGGGTGGATGACACATCTGCTGTTTGTCAAGATTTTATTGTTATTTTTGTTTTGCCTAAAACTGATGCTCAACTCAAATTCTTGTGAACAATAGCAGTTTTGAACTTCCATTTGCTATTTATGGCCTGACAATGACCCACCACACCTACCCATCCATGCTAATTTGTGGTCAATGAGCATATAGTTGTATTCAGTTGTATTCAGCATCATTAGTTAGCTCTGAATGCAAAAGACACATGTAGAGAACCGTTTTACCAAGTTAAAGAGAAAAGTTCCAATTCTGAGTGTGACTCACAGAATATTAACAAAATCCAACTTTAGAACTCAAATAGACAGATCACACAGGGTCATCGTTCATGATCACATACATACAGCACATCTACTGTCAGGTTCACTGGCCAGGTGACTGTATCTACCTGGTAAAACTGCACACGCTTGATGTAGCTGAACTAACTAGTAGCCTGAGTTAAGCTAGCCTTCTTGAAGTTAGCGGCTAACAGTAGCATGAACAGAAACCTGAAGGTCCAATTACTCATTTTGATCAGTCCATCTGTGGACGAGCTTGACAAAGCAGGAACACTAAACGACATTTTCACCTTCTCAGGTGCTTTTTCGTGCTCAGGAAGCAGTGGAAGATAAACCTGGAACACTGACCCCTGCTGGTCTTTCAAAGTAACAGCATGAAGGAGACAGTCTGCTGACACTAGAATAAAACAACCATTATTCTTAAAACTATTCGATTATCATTTATATAATAAAAATGCACCATGAGACTAAGTGAAATCACTTAAATTCACATGCAGTTATGAATTATTAGTTATTAGTGAAGCTCATAAAATTATTCCCAGCTGATGTTTCTGACAACCTACAACATGAAATCACTGAGCTGCAAAGCAACGACCTGCTTAAAGCTACAAACAACTGCACTGACGTTTGCATTTCTGTTTGAACGTCCAATGAATGGGAGCAGCTCTGCTCAACACTGACTGAGCCAACGCTGGAAAACCAGCAGCGAGTAGCATCATCATCATCATCATCATCATCATCATCATCATCATCATCATCATCGCCAAAGAGAAGTGGTTAAGAAAAACGTCCTCCGCCCCGGCTGCACGATGGCAGAAGTAAGAGACCTCCTTACCGAAAAGCAGTCCCGTGCAGCGGCTGTCTGAAGTCACAGCTTGAGGCTGATGATCCTGATCATCTGACCAAGGCCATTTCAATCGACCCGAAGCACACGAGGGAAGCAAAAGACGACGTTGAAAAGCAGATCAAGGCATTCAAGATGGAGCTCTTTACAGAAAAGCAGTTCCGTGCAGCAGCTGAAGACAAACTTGAAATGAGCACTCTGAGGCCAAAGAAGCAGCTTTCAGACATAGATGCTGTACAGCAAAAGGCTGATTATGTTAATTATGTCAATCGGGTTAACAAGGTCCTTTCAATGAAACTGGAGCACATGAGGGAAGCGAAGGACAGCCTTGAAAACAAGCTCAAGGCAGCGAAGGTGGAGCTCCTTGCCGAAAAGCAGTCCCGTGCAGCGGCTGAAGACAAACTTGAGACAAGCACTCAGAGTCTGAATGCGCAGCTTACAGACAAAGACGCTGCACAGCTTGAGGCTCCCTTAAGAGTAGAACAGCTGCAGAAAGACCAGTTATTTGAGAGTGCTGAAGCTCAGAAGCTCCAGAGTAAAGTGAGCAACTTGGAGAATGCTCTGCAAAAAGAGACGGAGAAGGCAAAGGAGTGCATGGTAAGATGCCGGGCTTCTCATGAAGCACAGCTGGACCAACACAGGACAGAGGTCAAAAAGATCAGAGCAGCTCTGAAAGCACAAAGAGTCTGCTGAAGGCTGAATGCCACTGCTTAGAGCAGGAGAATGCTTCCTGTCTGGCTCGAGCGGACACGCAGAAACACAAGAATAATAAGCTCATGGCTGCTCTGCAGACTATGCAACAGGGGTGGCAGAAGGAGAAGGAATTCCTCTTTCAGACCATCACTGGCCTCCAGCAGATGATGCAAGACAAGGGGCAGCAGTGGGAGAGGATGGAGAGCTCCATGAGGTTGTGGGTGGAAGAGCTCGAGAGCCGTGCTGCCAAGAAGAAGAAGAAGAAGAAGAGGAAGAAGAAGAAGAAGAAGAAGTGGAGAATCTTCAAGCGGCTGGCTCCGGGAGCTCAAGTCCCATTAATTAGCATTTTAATACTGTTATCAACATGGAAAACTGGATAGGCTTGCTTTGTGCAAATGTTTTTTAATTGAAAACAACATGTGGTGTTATATTTCACACCTAACATTCTCACTTTGAGCAGTCAACTAGGACTCTTTCTATAGTGCAGTTAAACCACGGCTTAAACTTTCCTTTCTTAAGTTTTCTTTGAACATAATAGCATCCATATGCTTCTGTCGAAAGCCATCCATTGTCGCCTTGTTTTGACAAGGAGGCGGCGGAGAATTCGCATTAGCCGTACGTGTGTTTGGCCATCAAGTGGTATTTCAGACTGGATGTGCTACAGTGATAACTCACTTCACACCGATAACACACACAGATAACTTTGGTCTTGTCAGTCGAATCATTTGGCGACGTTTGAAACTAAACTTTCCATTCAGAATCTTGTTCGCATCCAGTCCCGCGTTTCGCACTTGACATCCACACAAACCGGTAGCCTACTCTTTTACAGCTAGCGAGCAGACAAGACCAAACACGTGCGTGGGGCGTGCCTATTGTTTTGTTTCCAGTTTACAATCGGATCCTGTAGCTTTTGTAGCATATAAACAAAATCAAGTCCAAGCAAAAAATAAATCTTATTCTCTGTTTCTCTGGGTCCTTTTGAAAAAATGAAAAGCAAAAAGAGATAATTACGAAAAATCTATCATATCACACATTTTCATGCACGTGTTGGGCAGTTTGTTGTGATTTTGGCACATGCATTGCAAATAGATGCACCACATTTACATTTAGATGCACTACAAAAGGATGGTTTTGACATCTCTTGGTGCACACAGTGTGCACCTCTTCCTCTTCCTGGTGGCTCTTGCTTCTGATGCTTGAACATCTCTTACTCTCTTTTGTCCCGGTCGTCTAAATGCAACACCAAGGACAGTGAAAAGTCTTCAGGGGCTTTGTGGCTTGAAAGACTGCAGACGCCTACTTACTTACAGACTCTTTATGCCATAGGCTGACGGTGGATTCATTGTTGGATCTGTAGACACCAGACAGAATAGAGATACCCACGTAGGCTTGAATGTCCATTCGGTCTACCTCCTGCCAGGCATTGCTGTACACCCATCTCTCTTCCAGGTTGGTCATGTTCATGACTGTTGTTTGGATTTCCTCTGTCAGGAACAGTTCGAAGCAGGACTTTACATCATCCATACCTTGACCCTTGAGTCTTCTAAATGACATTTTCTGCTGACAGCCGACCTCTCCTCTCAGGTGGGGATGAACACCAGGACAAAGTGCCATTCTTTGACTGGAATGTAACCACAGCAGGAGCATCCTCTTCATCACTGGATTATTCCCCATCAGTGGTCTCTTTGTCTGGATCATATTCTGTGTCATCCTCATCCTCTGACACCTCTTCTTCAAGAGCATCTTCAGTGACCTTCCCTCTCCCCTCTTTATCAGTGTCATGGTCAAAGAAATAATCTGAAGCCTCAGCCATTGTGCTGCCACAGAAATGAATTTACAGACACACACACACACACACACACACACACACACACACACACACACACACACACACACACACACACACACACAAACACCTCTATTTTATACACTAATTGTAATCTTACCCATTCATTTTTAATGACCGGTCATTTCTGACCAGGAAGACCAAAGGGTGTACATAAGCTCAATAAAACACCAAAAATTGAAAAAAAAAAAATTCCCAAAATCCTTTTTTTTGTGTTCAGATGCCATACGTGAACAAAGTCAATGAATCTCATGACAAACAGATGAAATTAACTACATAATTTAGAGAGAGAAATTGTCAATTGGTCAGATATGACCACGAAGACACCAGGAGGGTTAAAAACCACGGACACAATGTTACAAACAGCCAGAGCGCAGTCGCTGTAGCGCAAGGTTTTATTCAGCGGCAGAGGTCAGATGATGCATTTGACAACTTTTTCAAGTCAGTGATAGAGACCTTCAAGGATTTGACAGAGACCCAGGTTGCCAAGGCAACAACACCTTGAGGTATCAGCTTGCTGAAGAGTGAACCGAGTCGTCGTTTTGATCAGAAAGACTTGGAGGGAGCGGTGGACGCGGAAAGCTGCTGGTCACAGCTGTCTCTGGGAAAGAGGTGACTCCCCTGTCTTCTATAACGTCCGTACACTCGGACAGTGCACAGTTGAGTATGTTGTCATCATTAAGACATCAGCAATTCAAGCCAAGCCTGAAAAAACATCAGTGAGGCTCAGAAGTGAAGCGATGAATGCTGCAGCCAAAGAACTGCAGTCAGAAGTGCTCAAACAGTTTGAAACTGCTTTTCATGATGCCAGTCACCTCACCATATTAAAACATCCCTACATTCAACCATGACACAGAGAAGGCTGACTGACTTCATGTGCAGCCACATGCACAGACGTCCTGACACAAATGGACATGACGTGTTTGTTGTTCACTCCTGTTTCACCTGTATGTTTATGAGTGAAGAGGTTTGGTCTGTTGTCTGAGTGTCAGATCAGACGTGTTAATCTGAGCATGTGTACTTCAATATGTGCCTGTTTATTATGCATGCAGACATACTGGTTTGTGACACCAGACCAAAACAACATTCTAAAACTTTAGTCAAGTACTCAAACATCAACTATATAGGCCTATGTCTGTTTCAATGTTTATGCCCCCATCCCCTCTGCGAGCCTTCAAATGATGCCCCCCTTGCTCAGATGTGTTCTGAGGTGCATGTTACACTGAACCCAAACATTTTGGGAATGGGGGCGCTATTGTACGCTTTAACAGTATCGGGGAGTGATGCTTTTAACAGCCCACATAAAGAAAATCAACAGAGACATTTGTCCCAGTCCTGAGTAAAACAGTCCAAAGTAAATACAAGGTGTGTCAAGAGCTGCTCCACCTCCAGAACTCTGCAGTGCACTCCAGCAACTAAGTGATCCCATGAGCTCCAGTACAGTCATTACTACCATGATCTACTGTACAGGGTGAATGGAATTACCCAGATCCACATACTGTAAGGGCAGTGGCCTGGAGATCAGATACAGTGTACAGACAGAAACAGCTGACCCACGCGCGCGCACAGACACATACATACATACATACACACACACACACACACACACACACACACACACACACACACACACACACACACACACACACACACACACACACACACACACAGCGGGAGGGGCTTGTGTATGAGCGACGTGTGTTGAACGGGCATTAGTGGAAAAGTAGTGCTCGCTGCTACAACAAATCCGTACTGACTGCTCTGCCGCTAATCCCCGGTTCATCGAGGTTTCTGTGAGTGTCGGGGCGCCTCGGTACTCACCCAGATCTGTGTCTGTGCAGGAAACGGCTCTGTTCCAGCCTCGGGGCGGGGGCTCGCCCTGCTGATCTGTGAACAGTCAGATCAGATTTTAAGCGACATGTCTGTGTAGTTTGGATTCTGTCGGCTGCTGCATTCCACGTCACGACGCAGCTGCGCAGCAAACTTCAGCTGTCACACCCACTGACGCTCCCGTCCGGTTCCGTTTGTGCGGTGGACGCACGCAGGAATCACCGCCGCCTCGTGCTCGCCATGACTGAACTTCAGTGAAGAAAAGCTTTGTCTGTCCGCATGAGCAAAAGAAACATCCACAAACATGGATCATTCCGTCTTAAAGACACCGGTGTCTGTTACTCAAGCAGCAGGATTGTCATTGTTTTAATGTATATTACAAAGAGTGCATTTCGGAAGAGAGCCATAGACCCACAGGTGATATTTGACGCACCAATCAAAATACTATTAAACCTGTTGACACTTCATTGTTTTTGATGCAACCCACAGAATGCATCTATAATATCTGATAATTTCTCAGAAATGGTATTTTCTCAATATTTAAAAATGCATTCTGTTTTTTGTCAACTGTATCTTATTGTGTTTTTATTAATACATAATATAGCGTTTATTATATAATATAAAGACTGAACAAGAATGTGCTCAATGAAACGAATCTGCACACTAGATGCCTTGATGGCAGTGCTTGATCAAAGGTCGAGGAGGCAATAATCAATGAAATTCATCCTCTGGGGACCACAGAACCCATCCATACTTGTTTCTTGCAGAACTTGTTTTTCTTTTCTCGTATTGAGTTTATCGTTATTGTTTGATTGTTATGCACCCAAACACTAAGGCAAATTCCTTGTGAAAACCTACTGAAAATCTGGCCAGAGGGAGTGATGCAAAATGTCTGGGCCCCTGACGACAGGTCACTGGGGGGCTTAAAATATCATCTACAGTATAATACAAGATGTTTCTAAAGTTATCAATGACTCAGACATTTTTTTATTTAGTTAAATGAACACCGGAAAGTGTTTTGCTGGAGACGATATGCTCTGCAAAAGTTTCAAGCAAACACTTTGAAACAGTGTTTAATATTTTGATGACTTACAGAAATGACTCATAAGACCGAGGTTTTGTTCAAAATGTAACATTTCAGTGTGCATCAAAGGGTGTCAGCACAAACAAAATAACCTTTAATAACGTTTAAAATGCGCAAAGTATTTGGAAAAGAGAAGTATTAATATCCCTTAGCTACTTACCAAAGCGCCCTCCTCTGAGGCAGTGTTTTGATGTTGACAGAGACGCTACTTCCGCAGTGCCTCACGCGCTGTAGCTGGGTGCGCTTGTTTTCTAAAAGACACGCTGCCCTGAGCGGGGACACAAGCCCCGTGGACCTCCGTGCGGAGTTCAGCGGTAAAGACGCCGCTCGGTGGAGCTTTCTTGAACAATAAATCAAATATGTTCAATCACATTGACTCTACGTCAGAGTCCCTGAGGACACGTGACCGCGCGTAGAATCAGATGTGGTGTAGCACTATGGCTGAGCAAGCGTTGACAGCGAACGGAGGGTGAGTAGTTCCTCTAACCCACCGTTTCTGTTTGTGAAAGTATTGAGTGGTAATATCGGCGATATTCAAAATGTCGTATCTGTTGGCATTACTGTGATACTGTAAAATTCAGTGAAACTTCTGAATATACCTGCATGTTGTTGTCATACACTAGCAGTGACTTCATGTTTAAAAAGTTAAACATTGAAGGAGTTCGGCACTATCCTGAAGTTCAGGTAAACACACATATTAATTTGGTGCCAAGAGGTTTTTACATGACGCTGAACAAGAAACATGCTGTCAGATAAAACAGCTTTTGCCCTTCCCGTGTCGACCTCGAGCATAGTATTTTTGCCACTTTTACGCTGTTTACGCACACTAAGTTGTAAAAAAAAATGTGTCTGTCGTAGATAATGGTTTAGAGGAGATAACAGTTTAAATGTCATCCTCATCACTGTTAACTACAGGGCACTGAGCTATGCTATGTGCTGATGTATGACGCATCTGCCACCTGTTACACCGACAGCCATCATTTGCCTGTAACAGCTTCGCCCCATTCACTGTCTGTTTCATCTTGTTGTGGGTTCAGGGTGGTTCAGAGAATGATGTCAGTGGTTGGTGGTCACAGTCTGGTCAGCAGTGTGTGGGGCTACGTGGACACCACAATAAGGTGAGTCTGGTCCCAGACTTGATTTAGACTCCGCAGGCCCGAGATGTAGTCCCTTCAATCACCTGGTATCCTTAATGAACAGTAAAGACCTTGACAATGTCCCAGTAGGGTGCCAGAGGCTGCTGATGAAACTCATGCGCTTTAATGCAGAAGCTGTGTATGCTGCAGGAACAACATTAGCAGTAACTGATGCTCTAAGGGCCAAGTACAAAATTTTGGGCATGAGATAGGTGTCCACTGACATCGTGGCTGCTCATATAGACTCAGTCATGAGCCATGTCCACACTACACCACGTAGGATGCAAGAAATCAGAGACCACACATCCACAGATCCTCAACTCCAGTCAGGTTGGCCAGTGTGTGAAAGGAAAACAAAAAAGTTTTTCAACCGAGCCCGTTTGACAAAAGTATGTGGACTGGACAAAACGGAGCCATATATGTGGAGTGTCAGACTTCTGCTATCCTCATTTCTTTATTCTGCCAAAGACCCCATGTCGACATTTCTGCACATCTTCATTCAGAGGTTTGATAATACGGCTGAGTGATGAACTAACATACAAAGAGAACATTTTGTTGAAAATTATTATTTTTTTTTTTTTACTTGCTTTGCTCTCTCTAATGATCTGTAATGATCTGTCCCTTAAACCACTCTGCGTCAACAGTGCTTGCCCATAGAAATAGGAAAGTACCCTCTGTTTCATATGGATTAACCCACAATGAACAGCTGATGCAATGTTTATCAGATATGATGCTCTGAAACACAATAAATGCGAGGCTGGAAACCAACACTGAATGTCCGTGACCTTCAGCCCCTCAGGCAGCACGGCATTGAACTGACATATACTGTATAAAGGATGTAACTACATCCGTCTCCAAATGCAAGTTGAGACTCTACCATGTAAAGCAAAAACGGAAACTGTCAACAATATTGTTTTTGGTAACCATGGATCATGGTTAGCTAAAGAGGAAAAGGACCATCCAGATTGTTACTGCTGCAAAGTTCAAAAGCCAGTATCTGTGATGGTATCTGGGTGTGTTAATGTCTGTGGCATGAGTAACCTGCACATCTGTGAAGGCACCATTCATGCTGAAAGGTACATACGGGTGTTGGAGCAAAACATGCTGCCATCCAGACAACGTCTTTTACAGACACGTCCTCCCTTTGAGTATAGGTCAAAAAGGTTTTGCATATCATTGCTTTGTGTTTTTATTTACGTTTTAAACAACATCCCAACATTTCATTATTCCTCTGTTTCTGTCTAAATCCTTTCAGTATTGTCCCACACTGCAGTGACGCCATGTCTGTTTGTGTAGGTGGTGCTGGATCCCCAGCTGGCTGCCACCATGGTGTCCCACCTCTCAGATGCAGCTACAGACCGCAGAGGACATGATGCTGCGATGTAAGTATCAGCCCCTCTAACTTTTAGTTTCCACATATTACTCAGAATGTGGGAGCTCTAGAAATGAAAAGAGTCATGATTAAACGATATGACTTCATTTCAGCTGGATTGTACTTTTTGCACGGTGTGAGCAGGAACTGTCATCCTGGCCATTTACTCCCCAACCATGGTCCCTCACTCACGCACCAGTTCACACTGGACACCTACCGACTTGTTACACAGTTGACAATTTTACGTGTTGCATCTAGAAGTCCAGTGTGTGTAAGTCGTTTGCATGTTTCCTCATTCCTAACATTCTGGGAATGAATGAACATGCAAGTAATGATGATCTGTGCAAATCCTCTGGTTTGTGTATATTGTTGTATTCATAAGTGTTTGGATAAAAACAAATTTTGTTCAGCTATTTTAGAAGTATTTTGAATACAAATGTTGTGTATCTTCAAAGGGCTTAAAAATCCAAAGAACAATGGTGCCACACAAATTCACCTTAAATCTTATACTTATGCACCAGTATACAATATACACCAATGCACTGTTCATACCCATACATATAAAATCACCCAAATAGTAAGAACAAATACAAAAGGCATCACTTAAGAGTGAGATTGTATACTTGTATCAGCGTGACCAGTTTTAATTTCTCTCTTTCAGTTAAGAACATCACAGTATCTTTTCCTTTTATCTCTGTATTCCACCACAGTCTTCCTCTACATTCCTCTGTTTCCTTGTCCTTCCCTTTTTGTCTCAGGTGTAGAAGGCACATTCTCCAAACAGTACGTCCCCATCACCAACGGTGACCGGCTGTGGACTCTGACCTTTAGCAGTGGCCGTGTCAAAGACAGAACCCCCATGGTTCTGCTCCATGGTTTTGGAGGTGGCGTGGGCCTCTGGGCTCAGAACCTGGATGCTCTCTCTCAGCCTCGGCCCGTCTTCGCCCTGGACCTGCTGGGCTTCGGACAGAGCAGCAGGCCTCTGTTTGCCACAGACGCTCAGGAGGCAGAGGACCAGTTTGTGGACTCTATAGAGCAGTGGAGGGCTAAAATGGGTCTGGAGTCCATGATACTGCTGGGACACAACCTTGGAGGATACCTGGCTGTGTCATACTCTATTAAATACCCAGGCAGGTGGGTGCAGATTATGGGATTTCTCTTATCTTACGGTAGGGTTTGTGTTGTTTTTAATTTAAATGGGATCTTTTATCCCGTGGTGCTGATCTTGTTGATATGAGCTGCATTAAGTGTGAAAGATGTTATACCAAGGGCAAAACAGGGAAATGTGGATGCGGTTCAATCTGAAATATTCAGCAAATGGCTCTTTTTGACTGACTCTAAGAGGTGGAAGATGGCATGCTTTTACGACATTTTGACATCATTTCCTTAATTCATTATTTATAGGATTTTAATTGTTGTTCATTAAACTAATCATTACATTAATTGTTTGATAAAGGGTTGGTGACAAAATCAGTATTGTGGTAATTATCAGAGAAAGCTTAATGACATATTTGAAAATTGTTATAAATACCCAATGAAAGTTCCCAGATTGCTTGTCTTGACCAAGGACAACAGAAAACCCAAAGATATTCAGTTTAAAATGTTGTAAAACAGACCAGGAGAGGATTTTTGCATCTTTTTGGTTAAAAAAAAAATGATGTGAACTATGAATCAATTATCAAACTAATCAGCTGATGGACCGATCATTTCATGATGTAATGCTCAGCACCAAACAGAAGGCAGACTCAGTCGATGACTAGCTGGTGAACGTAGTGGAGCATTTAGCTTTTTTGCTAGGTAAAAGCGGGCAAGTATTGGACTTACATCCATCAGGTGAACACAAACACAGCTCCAAATGATTCATAGTGTTACTCCAAACCTCTGGATATGAAAATAAGCAACCGTTTGCCATCAGCTTCTCCCTGTCAATGTAAAAAGGTGATGATATGTCAGTGCAGTGGTCCCAAAATAAGTAAGTGGACCTTGAGTCAAGATTGTTGTAATAAACCAGAATTATCCTTTAACCACGTCTGTTATTAGACACCGAACAAAGAAGCAGACTCTGCCCAGGAGAAAAATGACTGTGAACTGAGCAGCGTTTTGAATAATGAGTCTGCCCTTAGCGTGAACATGACTGCAGTAGGACATGCCAGCATGTGTACAGGATATAGTTGTAGCAGTGTGCCTGTAGGTGCTGGCACCCTGTGATAACAGCAGTGTGCTCCAAGCCTCTGTCCTCCCACTAGACTCTATCTCTCCTGAATCATATCCTCTCGCTGCGTCTCCAGCTCCGAGCTTCCAGCAGGCACTCGCCTCTCCCCAAAGGACGTCTGATAAAATGTCCTCAATCCCTTATCACCCTCCTTCATCACTAATGCTAAAAAAATCCCTCTTCCTGTCCTCTTATTGTTATCTCAGTCTTCCAAATGGCCTTTAAGTTCTAACACGAGATGCTCTTAATCAGGAACATAATGTATGTCCTTAGTGCCTAAAGAGAAAGTTTATAATACAACATAATAGATTACAACTTGAGGGCCTAAAAACAATTTGTACTGTGTTATATTAGACTGTGTCATGCTGTTGGCATAGATCTGGGTTGTTTCTAGTGCAGAGGCAGAGTGTCTAACAGCAGAGTTGCCTCACTGTCACCTAGTGCATGTGATAGAAGAGATGAATTTGCTGGTATACATTCATTCCTAAAGTATAATCCTGCTTTAGTCCGAGTATTTCCGTAGCGTTTAACATCATTCCCATTAGTTATGATACCACTGTGTTCTTCAAAGTAATGACTTAGATCTAGGAGCACGGTGACATCAAAACAACAAATTCAGACAGGGCAGGGAACAGAAGTCTGTCAGGCAGACAGATTGTGAATAAATAGACAGTTTAGCCAAATTAACCTCACCACTTCATTTGCAGGTCAAATGGCTCAAACTGCCTTGAACTCGAATCAGCTAAAAACATGAAAAATAAAACTTGGCATTATCACTGGAAATGATGTGCATGTGTTTCTCAAGAAATATGAGCCCAATCAGCCTCATGGTGGCGCTGTAATTAAGGCCCAAAATTAGATTTTTGAAGGCAACGGCCCTCGCATGATAGGTTGGATTGACACATAGATCCAGCTCAGTGTGTCCATGTCTGCCATGATGGATTTTCACCCATTTTAAATAATTATTATTAATAATAATAATGATATGAATATGAATTGTTGGATTTTGACTGTATCAGCACCAAAATTGGTATACTAATGTCCAGTCATCACAAATCTCAGGCCGTGTTTAGAAGTAAACTTAAGGAGAGTACATGCTCTGGGGCCAAATATTTACCAAAATCTGAAGTGCCGTAGTGATTGGTGCAAGTTGGTGTGTTTCCCAGCTCATAACTCAAGATGCCTTTGAGCAATCCTGATGAAACTCACTGCAGACATCCTGTGCTTCCTCCTGTGCTGACGTTCCCACAGAGTTTGGTTATAATCGATGAAGTGGGGACAGATGGCAGAACGTTGAGAGTGTAATGACTGAGGTGCTGCAGGCTTTATGATGATGAGACAAGTGTGTGATTGGTTGCGCTGCTTGTTTAAAGAAAATGAAAGCAGCTGAAGTGACTTTGCTCACCTCTGTGAAGCCTGAAAGCTGCTCCTTGCTGCTCACATCTTGCATCTTGGCCCACTGAGCTGCTTCCTTCTGTTGAGCAAAGGGCTTGAAAATAGATTTTCTGCTTGCAGCCATGTTCTTATTCTGTTGTTCATTCCGTGGTAATTCTGATGTGTTCACACTTGTTTTCTAAATCAACAGCTAATCTGAATTCATCTGAGGTTTTGTAACAAGCTGTCTGTTTATCTGATTGCTCGTGTTACTAGCTCGCTAATATGACTGGTGCATGAAATGTTATCGTAACTTGATGACTGACAACTTAAAATGGCAATACAAGAAATATTTTCCATGTAGGCATGTAGCAGGAAATATGCATTTTTTTATTCCTGCTGAGAGTTAGATGTTAAGATTAACGCCACACTGAGTCCTCTCATCTAGCTCTTGCCATGAAAGCAAATAAGCCAATTTTCCAAAATGTTGAACTGTTCTTTTAAATCCATATTCATGGGTCTGTATAATCCACTGACTTAACAAAACATGAAATAACGCACATAGCAGGTGAATGTGTATTTCATTTCTTTGTCTCTGGCCTACAGAGTAAAGCACATATTGCTGGTGGAGCCCTGGGGTTTCCCCGAGCGCCCAGACACAGTGGAGGCAGACCGTCCCATCCCAGTATGGATCAAAGCCCTAGGAGCCATGTTTAGTCCCTTCAACCCCCTCGCCGGCTTGAGACTGGTCGGACCGCTGGGTAAGACTGAGACAGTAAGGTGGTAAAAGACAGCACATTACTACAGCAGACACTACCAACCTGTTTTCATCAATTACATTAGATGGACCTTGATGATCTCTGAGGGGGGGCCGGGTAGTGGCCGCAGCACAACAGGATACAATTTATCGAAATGGGTCTACAAGTAACAGCAGAGCAGATAGAGTAGCATCACACATAATATAACTGAAAACAGTAGCTGAGCATGTGGAGCATATGGAGAGAAAATGGATGAAAATGTATTAATAGTGTTGATTCGAGGCTCTGTTCAGACGAACGAGGGCATGGTGGTAATGTTTTTATCAGTCTGAGAAATCAAGTCAAACCGTGGCTCCATTCATGCCCTTCCACCCTACCAGTGCTTAATAATCGTGTAAAATGTAATGAGGGAGCCTCGTCTCTTAATGGCTACATGCTTGGTTTTGACACATTCGAGCGTCTCCTCTCCGGCCCCTACAGGTCCCACTCTGGTCCAGACTCTGAGACCTGACTTCAAGAGGAAGTTTTTGTCCATGTTCACTGACAACACTGTGTCAGAGTACATCTATCACCTGAACGTGCAAACCCCCAGGTCTGTCTCTCTAATATCTGCGATGAAAGCCATTTATCCATTACCTCTGTTGCAGCCGTTGGAGAGTTTTACTATCCAATGTTATACCCTGTCGTCAACACTTGCCCTGTGCTGTGTTCTTCTGTATTGTCTCAGCGGGGAAACAGCTTTTAAGAATATGACCATTCCCTATGGCTGGGCTAAGAGACCAATGCTGCAGAGAATGGAGCAGCTTGAGCCCGAGATCCCCATCACCATCATCTACGGATCCCGCTCCAGCATCGACAGCAACTCAGGCAGCACCATCAAAGAGATGAGGCCACGCTCTCATGTGGAGATCATAGTAAGTTCATGGTGTACTGGATGAGAGAGGGAAGGGAATTCATGCATTTTACTCTCTGTACCCTCTTATGAGTTTTTCCTTCCATTTTTCTCCTGGATGAGTTCATGTTGGATTCACCACATTTCTGAATTTTAACCCCTCTGCTTTCACCCCCTTCACTTGCTTACAGGGCCTTAAGAGGCCAACTCTACTTGCAGGGTTGTGGTTATATTTGTCGAGTCATCATTTGAAATTCATCACATAACCCTTTTGAACTTGTGTTCTTACTATGTAATTGAGTTCCCAGTGTTTCCTGGGAATAATACTCCTCCTCCAAACCTCATTAACGCTTCCAGATAGCTAATGTAGATAAACTGGAGTCAGACTGTAAATTGCTGTTATTGCAGTAATATAACTGAACTCTTCACTTACTGTAGTTTATTCCAGTTACTTTTTGCAGATAACCAAAACGAAACCATTTTTAGCTGTTCCTTAAATCCCAGAAATACCATGCTAAAATAGCTGCATGCATGGGACATTCCTTTCCTGCCACTGGACACACTGGTTAGATAAGACTAATAAGACGTCATATGTTCCCATATAACCAGTGAGCAGATGTAAACACAGGATCAAATGATTCTCTATGTTTAGCGCTGTCCTAGTGTCAAAGATGGTGTGGTTTTAAGAGCAGCTGTTCTTTCATCAGATCATTGAAATAAACACATTTATAGTTATTTACGTCTTCTGTTTTATCATCTATGACGAATCCTGGGAAAAGATTTCTTATTTCATTTACTTTAATAATTGTATTTCATCTCAAAAGTGCACTTTCCTTGAACTTTCAACTGTGTCTTATCGTCATCATCAATAAATAGAGTTGGCTCAGGTGTCACGGACTGTAACAGTGGAACAACTGTGGAACTTCGGTAACATGACAACGAGTCAAGACCTCCGAAATAGAGCCTCTGTGCTCACAGTGAGAGGAAACGTCAATATAAACTGAAAAAGGGGATTACCGAGGATTACAAAATAATATTTAAAAAATAATAATAATTATCTCTGCTCCCTTTTCTCATATTTTCTCTGACCCCTTCTTCACTTACTTATAATCTAGAATTTGGTATATAATTCATCTTTGGTACGAAAAACTTATTTCCAATCTATAATGATCCATACTTCATAACGAAACTCCATATTTGAATAATGAATTTTCACTTTCTCGATAAGCTGTTCCATTATACACATTCTCAGCAGGGTGTTAATGAAAAGTCATGATGTGATCATAAAGGTTTATGAAACTAACTGCTGTCCTCTGTACTGATTTGTGATAACATAACTGTTTTTACTTGAAATGGTTTCAAACTGAACATTTCTTTTATCTTTGTTTTATAAAAGCAATAAACCAAAGATGCAGTGCACTCCAACAAAATCTGTACTTCCTTTTATGGCCTCTCTGTGTTTATTGCCTCCTGTTTTTAATCACCTGCTTCTCTTCCTGTTCTCCATCCTCCCTGCAGACGATCCGTGGAGCCGGACACTACGTATATGCTGACCAGGCAGAGGAGTTCAACCACAAAGTTTTGCAAGTGTGTGATAAAGTGGACTGAGGTTGAGACGAGCGTGATAGCTGAACTTTGGAGAAAAAGGGGAGCACCATCAACAGACATCACTTTAGCAGCTGGTTTGGAGACACAGGATCCCTTTTCCTCAAAGCAAGGAGTGTGTGTACGTGAAAAAAAAAAAAAAAAGACTTTCAGAAGGAGGCGTTGTAGTCATGCTTTTGACTCATACATTATGTCACCTGACCACTGATTCAGGGATATTCATAGAAACTACTAGCTCTGAGCTGAAATCACTTCAAGTCTCCTTTTGAATGTTTTTAACCAGCGTTCCTACAATGATCAAATAATGGCCGAGAGCCTGCGTCACATGCTCCTTTTACATTACACTGTGCGGCACACACACTCATTCACTGGTGCCTCTTGATCACATGATTGAAGCATTAGTTATACTGTATTTTCTCAGAGTTGCCTCTCTCAAATGCAGCTCAGAGTGGAGGCACGTTAAAATCCAGATAGCTGAACATAACACAAAGCCTCAGTGTTGAGTGAATGTGCATTCTTGTCACCAAGTCGCCTTTGATAGTTCCCGTAATGGTTCAATCCAAACATGCAGAAATAACTTAACTGGACAAATGAAAAAGGTGTATTTTTATATCATGTGAGATTACTTCAAATGTCAATATATTCCTGTATTTTCACTGACAAATGCAATATGACTCAAAATATCAGGAAAATAATTTCTATTTCTAATACCTATACATCTTAAATGACATCACACTGAAACAGAATCAATTGTCACTGCATTCAGAAAGTTCACTCACAGTGTCATGTGATAGGCGTTTCCTGTGTAGTGCTTGACCTGTGGTTTGTGGCTTTTCCATATGATGCTGACGCACACAGGAAGCATACTCCTTAGCACATCACTGCATCAGCAACAGGAAACCGCCATAGATGTATGTGCAGCTAATAATAATCTTTTGTAGCGTCTGTCCCATGTGCATGTTTTTTAGGTTGTCTTTTTAAGCCAGAGGTTCATTTAGATCGCATCAATTGCTCACACACACACACACACACACACACACACACACACACACACATTATTTTATATATATATATATATATATATATATAGCTAGCTAGCTGCAATTTTAACATTGCCTTTATTTTGCTGTTGTATAAAGTGTGACAGCGTGTTAGCATTTCGCTGCCATTGAGTCTCCACTGAGAAGAGTTGAATCCATACGGTATTATCACAACAATGTACACGTACATGATATCTTCCTTTATTTTTTTATGCAGTGATTTTTTTCTAGCTCTCAATAGCACTGTTTACACTAAAGATTAGATCCCTGCTAAAGACTAATGCTAAAAGTAATCCTCTGAAAGTATTTGAGAGAAACCGATTGGCCATTTCCCTTACATGTACACATACTTCAGACATCCTTCACTGTTGTCTGCAGCAATAAGGGGCAGATATATAATGCTCAGATATCCACCAACACTCTTCTAATCTCTACCAGCCATAGGTAGACACATGAGGTGAACGTACTGTTGGGCAAGATTTTTATCCCAAACCTGGATGTACTGCAGGTCATTTGCATTATTACAAATCAGAAAAGCTTTATTGCCAAGTACGGTTTTACACATACAAGGAATTTGCTTTGGTGAGGTTGGTGAATGACACATCTATTAAAAAGAAGCTATTATAAAAGTAAAAATATAACAATAAGTAAAAAATATAACAATAGTAGAAAATATAACAATAAGTAAAAAATATAACAATAGTAGAAAATATAACAACTAGTAAAAAATATAACAATAGTAGAAAATATAACAATAAGTAAAAAAAATATATAACAATATAAATATATATACACAAGTCTGTTTTTGTTTGTTTTTTTTACAGATATATATCAATGTATTTTTGAATACATGTTTTTAAACTTCTGGAACAAAACCCTGAACATCCAATTTCACTTTGCTTCGCTATGAAAAAAATATTGGCTGTTGATGTGATCAGGGTCATCTCAGTTTGGGCTTGTACGTTACAGATTTGACTGCATATGTTATTGAGCTACGCTGTGGAAGGTGTAGCATCAAGTGATTCGGAGCTTGACGCCCCCTAGGGACTGAACATCAGGATTTCTTGACATCTGCTGCATTGAGCAAATGTGTCTCTCTGGAGTGTGCATTTACTTCAGTAACTGCAGTATTTCAATGTTAATTCAAATCATCTACATATTAAAGAAACCAGTGGAAAGTCTGCTAATCCTCGATACACGATCAATGGAATCTCTCTACCTCTTCTGGTGCTACTTTATAAACGATATATTTAAACCCACTCAATTCTTTTGACATAGCTGATTTTCTAATTGAAATGCTCTAATGCAATCTGTGCGTATAATATGAAAGGCAGAAACTCACATTGATGCACAGCTGTGAAGTGTTTCATGGACGTCCTCAGAGAACTGTGTCTGCACAGCAGCACTGATGTTAGAGCTGATGTGTCACAGGGAAACACGTCTTAGTATTTTTACAGTGTTGATACAAATTGTGAACATGTATGTAAAAATTTCCTATGGTTCAAATTATTTTCTCCCCCAAATATTCCATCCTGTGACAGTCTCCCTATTTGTAAATGTGAACACAAATAAAATGTGCTATAGTACCATCATGGCTCCCTTGCTTCTCTGTCTTGTGTCACTCATGAATAATGTCAGTCTAACTTTGTGTTTGCATCGTATGTTTAATCTGCGATGCAACACTGTGATTCGGCCTCTCTCCCTCTTTTGCTTTTCATTTTAATTGAGCCAGATGAATCAATATTTCTCCTCTAGCTCCCCTTATCATTTCAGAGCTGTCAGCCCTCTGCCAGTTAGAGAAATGAGTCCTGTGTGTTCGTGTTCAGCAGAGGACCTCTGCAGTTTTACCTCTCTACCACTAGAGGGCACTCATATGCAGATGAGGAGATATGGAGCTTGTGGAAAACGTCCAGAGTGCACGAACATCTCCACTCATTTCCACCTTTTTTTTAATTCAATTTGCAGAGAAAGCAGTCTGAAAGGAACATGAGACATGTTTCCATACTACCAGCTACCAAGAGGGTTTCTGAGGATAGAGAGGAAGGGCAGTGAACACTGCCCTGGAACATGGAGCATTAAATGGACTGAGGATGTACGTTGTTTTTTTCCCCTTCTGTTTCCACCCTTAGATCCGGACTCCACATTAACACAGATATCGACCGTAAAAGACATCCTATCTGTTTTTATTCTCTCCGCTCTTTGATCGATTTGGGGGAAATATGCAAGCTCATGTGAAAGCATTTCCGAGTCACATGGAGCCGATGGGGCACTTTTGTCCCACTCAGCTGTTTGGAAAATGATTGAGGTGGGTGTAATGAAGTCTCCTCTTGTTGGTACAGTAGCCGTTGATTAGCCCTGAAAACAGAGGGAATCTCATTCATGTCATGAAGGAACTTCATCAGGACTATGCATTTGTGGAAGAATATAGCATCATACAAGATATCTGCCTCATAGTGAGAGAGTTTATTTGAAGCCTCAGTTGACCCCCCCACCCACTAAGACTGCAAAACTGGAGCTTTTTCTTCTCCCTGCCAGTAGCTGAATATAAAGCAGTCAACTTGGAGATGTCTCATGTTGCACACTATGAAGCTACAGCAATGCCATCCTTCCTCTGACACGAGAGCATTAAACACGACGTGGCAGGGTGGGGCCACTATAGACCTGTGAGTCACTCCACTGCCTGAGAATACCCCACTGATGAATCACACGACTGATTATCAGAGCTGTAGTTTTCAAACACTCGTGCCGTTGCATTCACATCAGATTGAAGCAGAATCTGGTCCAGATGAAGGTCACTGATCCTCTGAGGTAATAAGGGTCCAGGTATGTAGCACAGGCACAGCAGTGAGCAGTGTGTGAGTTTGAATGCTGGTGCCATTGGGGAGAACTGAGCCAAGCGCAGCAGTTTCAGACATTTAGAAATTGTCCATTTTGCTGTGTCATGCCTTGAAGCTTCTCCAGCAGACGCCTTTCAAACAGCTTCTGTAACATGCAGATCAGAGCCACAGTCTGCCCTGCTTTGCTTTGCTTTGCTTTGCTTTGCTTTGCTTTGCTTTGCTTTGCTTTGCCGTGCCGTGCTGTGCTGTGCTGTGACTCACTGTGCAGGTCCAACGCTCACATGATCCCGTACAGGTGAAGGCAGAGCTAATATGAACATATATGAACAAACATGCATTCAGCCCGACCCTTTCTCTCCCTGACGATCACACACCACGCTAACCTTAGCCATTATTGGCCAGTCTGATGACAACCTGAAGTTCCCTTCAAGTCATTTTAGTGCATTACTGATTATCATGTATCAACATAACAACCATCTGCCAGTGCTCAAAAATGGTTTTAACCCATTAACAATACAAATTCTTCACAACCGTTGTGTTAAAATTATGTCACCACACCAGTAAACATTTTCAACTGTTTTAAAAAATAATGACATTGACTGGACTAGAATAAAATGACATGAAATGTGTGTTGTTGTTGGTTTTTTTTCAGTGTGTGTTTACTTGCACAGAGAGGCTCAACCTGTCATACTGGATTACACTGAACAGATGCATTAGACTGATAATTTTTCAATCTATAATGCTGAGGCTGTGCTGTAATATATCGCATTTATTATTATTTGCCACAAGTGTGTTTTCCTCAGATTTAATCCTATGGCAAAGGAAACTTTGAAACAGCAATTAAAGGGATTGCTCAACATGTTGGGAAATGCACTTTATTTACAATGTAATATGTGTGGAATATTAGCAAATTATTATTATGATGTTAAGAATTACCAAAATGACATCTCCTCCCTCTGCCTCATGGGAAATATCTGAATGTATGAATATTCTAAATATTGTTAAGTTCCTGAGTTTACCTACTGCACACAAAATGTCTCCTACCTCACTGTAAGTTACATATTGGACCATGATTGACTTCCAGACCAGTTGTGATGTCTGTCTGTACAGCTGTATGTACATGTGTTAAACTGAGAGTTAAAGTGCGCACTGAGAAATTCAGCAGATGGAAACAAACTCTATGTAACGGCCCCTAGAAAGCACAGATTGTGATTTATTTGTGAATGTTTGAAACAATTGAGATGCAACCTCACCTTTTGGCAGACCTTTCCGCCTTTAGGTGTATTCTTGAACTTTGGACCGAGCCAGAATAGCTGTGTCCTCCTGTCCCCAGTCTTCATGCTAAACTAGGCCTGTCCCGACTCCAGCTCCACACACAGAGACGTGAAACTGGTGTCTCACCATCTCACGCTTGGAAAGAAAGTGAATAAGCTTATTTCACAAAATATTGAACTACTAGTCTAAATCTTGTTTAAATATGAGTTACTAAAACTTCTTATTGAAACTATACAATACAATTGTTTCCCACCCAGCATCAGCTGGAGTTATTTTGGTCTCAAGCAGCACATCATATGTAGTGCAACTTCAGTTAAAACTGTTTAGTTAGGAATAGGGCTGGACAAGAGTATTTTCCCAAATCAATATATGTCTATGGCAAGTATACTCTGCAATGCAGTAGTAGTTTAATAACATATGAAAATGAGATAATTTCCCATTCATTGTCATTTACTTCCCAAGTAGTCACAGACATTGCACATGAACATTGTTTGGGTTCAACTCATTATCCAGGACACATGAACACAAGTGGTTGTTGGTTAGTTACATATTTCTTCATGGAAACATAAGAAGCTTGATAAGTGTATCAGTGCTCCTAATGACGAATGAGTCATGTTGTTTTTGAAAAGACTAATGAATCCAGAGTGACTCACCTTAAACGACCAGGCCTGTTTCCTCTCAGTATCTGAGATGTAAATCTGTGGCACCATTTTACTTCAGTGCATGAATCTGCTTCTAAATATATTTGTCTGTAACAATGACTGGGACAGTGACTGTGTCCAGCGCTGATATGAGTGAGCGGAGGAGGAGGAGGAGGAAGAGGAGGAGGAGGAGGAGGAGAAGGAGGAGGAGGAGGAGGAGGAGGGCTGTAGGAAGAAAGGCAGAGGGAGATGGAAGAGGAGGCGGAGGAGAAAGACCTTTACTCTGGAGCACAGACCAGGCCAGACCAGGCTCGTCTTGTCTGGTTGCTAGGAAACCGGCATGGCGCCTGATCTAATTTATTAAATTCAGCCTCTCGCCTCCTCTATAGGCTATCTCTCTCTTTCTCTTCCTGTGTCTGTCTCGCTTGCTCACTTTCGGCCTCCATGCTGCTTTCCCTATCTGTCGTTATCTTTCCCACCCTCTAAGGCGCTTATCTCCCTCCCTCTCCTCTCCTCACTATTACTGTCCCCCCTCTCTCGATGAGGCGCTCCCCAGCTGCCTGTGTGTATGTGTGGATATATCTTTTTCTCTCTCTCCCTTTCCCATCCTCCCTCCATCTCAGACCTCAGACAGCCTATCCTCTCAGGCGGTGCGGCAGTGCCACCCCCATATCTTTCACACCGATCTGTGAGTACTGCCCTCAGGCAGGCCAGACCTTCTGTGACTTACCAAGCACACAATACACACATACGTGTAAACACACCCATGCACACACACAAACCGCATTACCATTTAGACTGTGACTTTGTCTTGCTTTGCTCTTGGAGTCTAGATTCATAAATGTTGATGCATCAGCCTTTCACTACAAAGCACTCTGCTGTGCTCATTGTTTGAATTATTCAACATCGCCAGCGTTATCTTCGACCCGATCGATGATTATTCACATTCAAGATAATCGATAAAAGAGGAAGTATACTGTACATAGGGAATGCTTGTGAGTGCCTTTGCCAGGGAATAAAGTTGTAAATGTTGAGCATATCACAAACAGTATGTGCACGAGGCTCTCCAGGAGTTGCCAGTGTTTCAGTCTCACTTTAACGAAACTGGAGCAGACAGGGGCAACGGCAAGCTGCAGCAGCCGAGGGCTGACACCTAACACAAGTTCAGACGTGGATGTGCCAGCTCTTCCCAAAAGCATTATTTTGCATTTGTATGAAGTCTCTGTTAAGCTTTCAATAAATATGAGCTACAGCAGCCTCTGGCTGGCCATGATGGGATAACGGTGAATGCTGAAACATAGTTTAAGACCCTCTGCACATGATCAGCAATAATAACCGGGCTTCATATCTTCAGCATGTGCTAAGCAATTGTTTGGTGACGAGTTCACCAAATCAGCACAAAAGGTAATTGTATGTCACAACTTTCTGGAACATTCTGGTAAATTTAGATTCTCTGTTCAATAGGTCATCATCATTGACGTTCATCAGAGTTTGGTAAGAGAGGCCTGCACACTGTGACTCCACCTTACATAGTATATGTACACACATACGCACACACACACACTTGGTAAATTTGAACAGTCAGGAGAAGCTCAACTCTATGGAAGAAATAATTTTAATTCTGCTACTACTTTAATTTAGTGATGCATAAGTCAATAAATCTGCACTTAAACACTTAAATTATATGGTAGCTACGTTTGAATTAACGCACAGCTGGTGATGCACATTATCATCCCCAATCCCGAATAATCAAGTCTGGGTGAAGACATGACACATGAATTATTGTCTCTATCCTACGTCAGGACACGTCATGGACAGAAAAGACAGAATGTTCGTTATGTTGTGCAGGTGAACAAAGGCGTGCCATCATCTGCACCTGCCGTGGATGTTTCAGCCAGCTGAGATGCTGTTTGTCTTGTTATTTGTCTTGTTTCAATGGGCATAACAGAGGACACTGTTATCACTTGCAAAATAAGGCCCTCCACTCCTCATGTTTCAAGTGCTTTCTTGTGAATGATCTTTAAAATCCAGAGTTAATATTATGTGAATAGTATGTGTGAAAGTCAGCAGTATATTCATTTTTGATTGATCTATTTATTTTATTTATTCTTCAAGATAGCGGCCACCCAGCAGCTCAGATCACTGGTCAGCACAGGTCAGGAGAAATGAAAGGCTGTGTGATGAGGGAACACTTAGAGCAGAACACAGTGACTCATATCGTACACACACACAGAGTGTGGGTGTGTGTGGACTGACTCTCCTTACTCATAATCTCTTCAAAATGTGCTTAAACATCACTGGAATAATTTGCACTGTCTCTCTCCCTGTCTCTCTCTCTCTCGTCTCTCTCTCACACACACACACACACACACACACACACACACACACACACACACACACACACACACACACACACACACACACACACACACACACACACACACACACACATGAGACAACCTGCCTCTGCCCCTTCACACAGAGCCTGGCATGTACATTATAATTGGAATCTACAGTCATAAAATGGAAAAGATGTACAAGGCATCACACTGAAGTCAGCCACAGTTACCCTCCACGTCCCGCTGCCAGGAAAGAAGACAGTTGCCCCCTGGGAAATGTTGTTCTTCTCATCATCAAGGGTGTAGTCGATCGTGACCTCAGCAGAATGAGATCAGTGGCACCACCGTGTGCACATAAGCCTCAGTCATCATTTTGTCAGCCACAGTGACACAGCAAACTGGGAGGCAGCAGGTTGCCCAGAGGTGCTGTTACCAGCTCCCAGCCCCAGATGAGATGTGAAGCCTGAAAACTTCAAACAGGCTGAATAAAAGGCCATTAAAACTCTTGTTAAACTGGAATTTTTAGCTGTCCCTTCACCCGTTTCATTCCACCCTGGCTTGGGTCCCTATGAATCATCACCACCCTTAGGTGCCCCTGTGTGTATGACAGAATTAGAGGGTGATGAAAAAGAGAACTAATACCCACCCACTGCTGTAATGCCCCCAGGGAACTGAAGGCTTGAGCAAAATTTCAATATGAAGATGTAGTAGCTGGTGTGGGTGTGCTTCCATCTGTGTGTGTTTGTGTGTGCCTGTATTTGCTTATGCTTTTGTGTGTGTGTGTGCATGTGAGTGTTTGGAGATCTGAAAGTCATAACGTGGGTACTTATTAACTGCTGCTCCCCTAAATGAAAGTGGAACCTTTATTACTGATGTTTGCAGATTATAGACAGGCTTCAAAACACTACCCTATGTTTCTCCTCTTCAGTTTCCAGCTGCTTTGACCTCTTCACACTCCTGCCATCAACATGTGGTCTCCCACATCTGTAGTTGTACAGATGGAGCTTACGTACAAGGTCAATTGTCACATTTGACCTGGCTCACATAAGTATTTTCTGATTTTGTATTTGTTCCTCTCTGAGAGAAAAATGACAGATGAACAGTAATCTAGGCTTGTGATTGGCAGCTTGCTTAATGGCACTGAAACAGGGAGGACCAGCTGTTGTGTGCAGACCCACTGTTAATGGCATTTAGAAGTAAAGAAAAGGTTGTTTTGCCATTTGCCTTGAAATTGTTAAGTTGTGCTTGTAACAATTTACTTTTGCATTTAGTGGGAGGAAGTTATTGAATGGAGTGATGTGACATTAATGCAGAGATGTAGTTCTACAGGCAGGTGCACGAGAAAGATGGATAAGGTTCTCATGATGGCAGTGTCAGTAGGTCAGACAGAGGTATGGCAACTACCGGACGGAAGTAGTTCAGCACAGACATTCATGATCCCCAGAGGATCAACCATACTGACTTTGGTGACTTTGCTGACTCCTTGACTTTTTCTACAGTGCCACCAGCAGGTTGACGCTTTTTTGGAGTGAAATACCTCAACATCTACTGGACGGACTGGTGTAAAATTCACACTCACTATAAGATGAATACTGTCTAATACTTGGAACCTTGAAGATAGAATGCTTAAGATTTCAGTCCTGGTTGATTTGGCAACACCTGTTATTGGTAACAGGAAATGCGCTGTGTTAATACAGCTTCCTGGGTTCCAGTCACAACAACACATGTACTGACCACTGCCCTTGAGCTGCTACTCCGTCAGGAAAGGAACAGAAAAAAAGCAATTAGTCATTCAACAGTGTCTTCCAACACCGACTTTTGTTTGTGCAAATTGTGAGGCAGTCACAGAATGCAAATACGTTACATTGCTATGCTCATGCTGAGAATAAAACAAAAAGGGGGTTTGATATCATTTAAGCTGGGGATTAAGACTTTAAAGCTGCATTCATCTTTTTTTTTTTGCTCAACTGCATAACAAGTGAACATCTCTCACACATTTGACATGCAGCATTATTGAATTATTGAATATGGCTAATGTGTTAAACAGTTGCCTTTGAACGCATCCAGCTTTAATTTGGAATCCTGCTTCTGGCGCTCTGGTGAAAGTCCAGTATTCTTCTTTTCAGCTCTATTTTGGTCACCAAATGATCTGTCTTTTTCGCTGCTAAATGCTCCATGATGTTCTCCAGCTAGCTGCTAACTTGGTCTTGGGTTTGTCAGCTGCCTCCTGGCTCCTGGAGTCTAAACCAAACAGTAAAGATAGAGGACGCAAAATCACATTATGCTGAAAGACCAAACAAAAAAGAGCCAAAGGGAAACTGCAGAGTCATGTGAAGATTCTCTTGAGGATTCATGAGTTACAATGAGCGACCTCTTGCATTTGATGAGTTCTTCATCACATTTACAGTATATTGTTTTGTTAGAGCTTTATGGTCACAATCAGGTTTCATTAATTCGGATTTGTCCAGTCATCTCTGGTGTTTGTCTCTACCTCTTCTTTTCATGTTTGTCTCTCTTTGCTTCCTCCAAAACACAATCTTGCCATTTTAAATGCCTTTAATGGTGCCGGAGATGTCAGGGGAGCATCACTGCTCCACCGAACAACGCCTAGTTTGTCTCATTGTAATTCCTCACCACTGACAGTACTGCAGAGTTCACAGAGAACTGTCAACCAGATTAATGAATTAGTTCACCGGCCACACACACACACACACACACACACACACACACACACACACACACACACACACACACACACACAAACCCTTCTCTTGTCTTAAGCTTTGACTTTGTGGCATGCGACTTTCACTTGTGTTTAAAAGCATTTAAATTCACATCCAGGAGTTTCTCTTCTCGTCTCTGCATCGACCTGCACAGGGAAACAGCGGGATGGCTGGCGAGCCGCACTGTCACTTTCTATCAGGTTTCATCCATTTCAAGCAGATGGATTCTGTTTGTGGTGTGTACCGTCAGTGGCAAATTGTCAGACAGTATTGCTTCTCATACTGTATGCAGCCATTATCAGTAACCGTGCTGTACACTGCAACCTGTTGCATCTTGTCTAAAAATGTTGCTCTGACAAGAATATCTACACTTCATATAATTAGCTAATGTTGCATAATTTTTGGCAAGTTGATTGATGACTTCTAATTTTCCATTCAATATTGTGGTCCCGTTTGTGTGTTAAATTTCAGCATGACAGCAAATAGAATACCAGGTTTATGTTCAGACACATGAAGACTGTCATTAGATGCACAACAGTTAAAGAAGTGGAGCTTCTCAGTGGCATAGCAAGTGTTGTTTCAACTTAAATTGGAGTCAGTTACTTTTTGGGATTAATTCATCTTGTCTTGTCCCATCTTGTCTCACAGAACTCACAGAGTGTCTCAAAGATGCTAAACCTGTTCCTCTTAAATTCCCCTCAGGTTAAAGTTAACGCCTTTAGTTAGGAGACTCGGTAACTGACCTGCCAAACTCTAATATATGAGACCTTTGTGGAGGAACTCGTCTCAAACAGACTCTAAACTCAAAGTCCGAAGAGACTGAAATGCAAAATAGTTACAAGGTACAAGGTTCATTTATTTATCTACAACACAGGCTTGTACAATGAAATGCAAGTTGTAGTCTCACCAAACCAAAAATGGTATAAGTGGATGAATTAATAATAAACCATTAATAGATTTTTTTTATGGTGGAGTGTCTTTAAATTAAAGGAATATTTCAATGTTTTGGTAGGCTATATATTGTATGCTTATTCATGTTTCTTGTTGAGAGATAGATGAGGAGGTTGAGCTCGGAGGTGATTAGCTTAGCTTAGCATAAAGACTGGAGGCAGGGGGGAATGGATGTTGGATGCCAATCAACACCTCTTAAGCTGTCCATTAGCTCCTGGAGTTTTGTTTTCACTGTGAAGTTTCCAGACAGCCAGTGGAGACTTCCGTAAGTCACTGCACCCAGCCGCTGATCGCCAGGAAATAGTCACTTCATAGAGGCCAAAGCTCTCATCCAACATTTTTCACCAATAGTATTTTTTTTATTCTCTCCAGACTTCTGAGAATGTGATGAGAGGAAGGTTTGCCTGTGCAGGATGAATGCTGAACTAAATTCAGTCCATTCAGTCTTGTCTTGTCAGCCACTGTTACTAAATTGTTACTATACACTGAGACAAAGACACATCAGATAAAGAGACCTATTCTTGTATTCAAAGAAAAGGTAGATAATGTAGTTCTGAAGCATTTTTGTTATGTTCATTGAAATTCTCTTTGCATCCAGACAGCAATCAATAAATCAAATGCTTTGACAAAAAGGAAGAAAAAACCTGGCATCTGTTGCCTGTAATGAGCCTATATGGCCTACCTGCCTGTGTTCCTGCACACCTGCCTACAGTCTTCCATTGGGCTTGGCAGATAGATTGCTAAAGCTATAGCGAGCTAGTCTCACAAGAACGGCAGAGAAAGTGCAGCCAAAATTTCCCAATGCTAACATGCTACCTTGACAGCTGTGAGTTAACACTAGCCATGTTTACATCCATTACAATAATGTTTTTTTTGTACTTATGAATGAGACAGGAGGTGGTTGAATGACAATGATGCTCCGTGCTCCAGTACACGCCCACAGCAGTGAGCAGTAACTGCCAGGCAGGGTAACCGATTCCGACTGAAAGACTGACAGGTATGTTCATTTAACAGAGTTTATTATTTATATATTCATTAAAAGAACTGGTCTTCTCATCACTTCTCCTCTCCTCAACACTCATGGATTTATTCTCCAGCTGTCATCAGGCTGTGAGCATTCATGTGTTTTGGGGAGTGGCTTTGGAGGGAGACATGAGGGTAGGGATGTGACTTTTTGGCTCAAAAACTCAGCTTACCCTCGTTGGCATTCCTAGCGTCATTAACCCCAGGTTTAATTGTGCCTGACAAAGCACTGAAAATGTGTCTCTTACAACTATCAACGATTCACTATCTTGTGTTCAGTGTAGGCAGCTGTGATTTTGGTGTATGGAGAGAGAGAGAGAAAAAAAAAAACAAATGTCAAGGTTTTATCACATGGTTGAAGGTACTGACTTTTGCCAGTTAGACCCTGTAATGAATTACTGGAGTCCGTCCCCCTGATGGAGTCCAGGCACTGGTGGTGAGACGTTCTTCCTGCCAAGATGGCTGATGGAGCTGGATCTCTCTCTAAAGAGCCGATAGGCCTGCTGCCCTCTTGGAGAGCTGGATCAACACTGAGGCACTGTGGGGTAGGTAGATGCATAAACAGCATGGCTGAAGCAATGATCAATGGTTTTGCAGTTTTACATTCAGATGGCTGCTTTATAGAGAAAGCTGAGAGACGAGTTGTTGAATGTAAACAGAGACAGCAAACGCCAGGGTGGAAAGTTGACAGCGAGTTTGAGAGGAAAGTAGTCTCAGACTGAAAAATGGCAGACTTGGCCTTGGATTTAGCAAACTCTCATCTGTCAGAGGATTAAAGAAAAATCCAGACAGTTTTATCATCACCATGTAATGTTTGTAATTTGTGTAGTTTGTGTGTTTGGTACTGCTGCTTAAATGAGCCTTTTTTATTTCTACCTCAGTTACCCATACATTTAACAATTTCCACATTTGAAAATGTCCAGAGAAAGACATTTGGTCATCTTTAGCTGTGTCTTTCGTAGCAGATAAAGTTGAACTTTGTTATTGAGGCGCCCTCAAAAAGTGCATTCATATCCTTCATATTCATGTAGTTAGTTTATCACATTCAGTGCATTTGTACTTGGACATTCCCTTTTAAACAGTTTATACACTTTAATGTTTACTTGATTTTCTCATTTCTCAAATGTGAATATATTCAATACTTAAAGCAAAGTAAGAATTGGTATACCGCAGTGGTGAAATGTGGCTAATACATTTAGTCAAGACTTGAGTCTTTTCAGGCTACTTTCTACTTCTACTCCACTACATCTCAGAGGGAAATATTGTACAATTCACTGCAATTATCTGACAGCTTTAGTTGCCATTTACTTTGCAGATTTTTGATACAAAACACATGAGGAGCTTCTAAAATATCTTTTTGTTCCAACATAAACTACTAAGCTGTATATATAAGTACAGCTGACACGATTAGTTGATCAGTCACTAAACTTAACTGGCAGCTGTTCTGATAAGTTTAAGTCATTTTTCATGTAAAAACATTTCATGGTTCCAGCTTCACAAATATGAGGATTTGCTACTTTCCCTTTTAATTATACTCATTCATTGTTAGTAATGTTGAGGTTTAGACTGATGGTTGGACAAATGATTCATTGTGAAGATGTCGCTCTGGGCTCTGGGACATTTCTCATTATTTTCAAAGTATTTACAAATCAATCGATTCATGGAAAAAATAATCAGCAGATTCATCCATTCTGAAAATAATCATTAGTTGCAGTCCTATACAAAGCAGTTCAGAATGAGCTCCATCTCAACCAAGGACAACAGCAAAATCCTGAAATCCATGAGTCATAATAATCTAATGATGTCATATATAATAGTATAACAGTCACAGGGGACATTTTTCAGTACTGACTACTTTTACTCACTGGGGATATTTTTGATTATTCTAAGATAGTTTTACTTACTTTTAAATTTTCAATGCAGGACTTTTACTATTATTTTTACAGTTACAGTTAGGTATTGGTGATTTTACTGAATTATATGGTCTGAATTCTTCCTCTACCACTAGCGTACAGCTGGAACACGTGGTTGTTTTTGTTCTTTAGCTGGTTTATCACTCGTTTGGCGAGACATATCAACACGCGATGAACCAAAATGCAGCATTTCTATTGGCTGCATTGCATTCTAATGTAGTGGTGGATAATTTCTGCCTCTTCTGTCATGGATTTGTCCTTGAGCATGCTATTATTGTCCAGGCAAAACCGTGAGTCTTTACAGAAACTTTTGCTGAGTCAGTCCAAAGGAGCCATGCTTAGAGACACAAGATAGACACCTCAGAAACCTCTACTGGGATGTCTCGATGTGATGTGACAGAAAATATACCAGCACACAACAAAAACATCATGTATGTCCCAAAGGCTGTTTTTTCTTCAGTTGGATTTTCCCTTTAACTCCAACACGCATGGATATCAATACAGCTGTGGTCTACTCTTGTGCAGACTGTTGCAGTGTGAAAAGAGACAAAATTATCCAGAGGCCATCCTGGGTGGGTTTGTGCGTTTGAACAGCACTACAGATGCCCACAAAAACATGAACACAAACAGGCAACAGAAGAATTAAGAGAAGCAGGAAAAGCATCTGGAACAGAGGTGTATTTTTAATGCAGTCCAAGGGTCCCTCTCTCTCTCTCTCTCTCTCTCTCTCTCTCTCTCTCTCTCTCTCTCTCTCTCTCTGTCTCTCTCTTTCTCTTTCTTACCTTTTCCCTCTGCCACCCCCACCCCTCTACATCCACCCTTTCTTCATCAAATGGCAATGTGTTTTAGCTCCAGTGGCAAAATACTGTTTGTTGCCCTGCGGATGTTGTTTGTGCCTACCACCCCACAGAACTGCTGGTCCTATTGTACACATTCACACACACACACACACACGCACACACACACACACACACACACACACACACACACACACACACACACACACACACACACACACACACACACACACACACACAGAGTTTTGGGGATTTACTGGAGACTTAACCTAACCATAATCAGAACTACTACTTGCCTCATCTAACCTTAACCTAAACCTAACCTTAAATAAAGTCGTCACCCTAAAATTGAATGATTTACATTATGGGATTTGCATTTTGATGACGAATAAATCTGTGCAAAAGGATTTATGTCCCCACAACATGAGTAATACACACACACACACACACACACACACACACACACACACACACACACACACACACACACATATTCAGGTACCCACAGATTCCTCATGGCAGGCCTCAGCTGCTGTGACATGGCACAGGGAATATGAAAGCAGAGGAAGGAGAGAGAAAGGCAGAAATGAATAGGAGAAAAAAGGAGAGTGCTGGAAAGACTGCAAAGTGCCAGAAGCGGAGAGAATGAATAGAAAAGATGGGGATGGTGGCCGAGGAGAACAGATGGAGGGAAATCTAAGGAGAAGAAATGGAGAGGGAATGCTGAAAAGAGGCAAAGGGAGGTGTGTAGAAGACAGAGGGGGAGCAGGAGAGATCTTGCACGCCAAAATCAATGCGAAGCTGGCTGTGTCGGGTTATGTGCAAGCAGAGAGAAAACAGAAATACATGCCTAAAAATACCCTGCGACTGCGATCGACAGCAGGGGAGTGGCGAACAAAGGAGGGGGGAAAAATCCATAATACATGATGGCAATGATATTGTATAGGTGAGGAGGTGTGTAGTCACCCACTCTGGCGTCTGCCAGGCGAGGCAGCACTCCCCGACACCCACGGCGGCACGCCCAGGTACACGCAGGTCTCCACGGTGATATCTTGGCGGTGATAATGATGATGGTGATACACACCTGCCTGCAGCATGTCTGTCTGTCTGTGTCTCTGTCCGTCAGTCCGGAACTGCTCAGGTGAAGCGTACTGAGAGCCAGCCACCCCCACCCCCCAAGTGGGGTTACCATAGCAACCAGGGGAGTCCCAGCTGAAAGCAGAGATGTTGGCTGGTGACTGAAAGACAGGAAGACAGGCAGGTGGATAGGCAGGTAAAAGGAAGTCAGACAGGTAGCAGCTACAGAGACATAAGAGAGGCAGCCTTAGCTGGTGAGAAACGTCCGTCACAAAACATTTTCTTCTTCTCTAACTTTCACTAAGGTTCACAGGCGAGACAGTTATGTGCCTGGAAACCAGATAGGGCTGCAGCTACCAACCAGGACACCTGTCAGGTTTTGGTTTGCAAGCTACAGTTACAAAGAAATTACATATGGTGCTTGTCTTAAGGGCTGATCTTGATATTCTTTAGAGTCAACATTCACCAACAATGAAACGGCACTCCTTAAAGGAAGGGTTCAACATTTTAGGAAATAAGCCTATCCGCATTATCTCCAAAGTTGAGATGAGAAGATGATACTGCTCTCATGTCCACATCGTGACTAGAGCTGGAGCCAGAAGGTGATTAGCCTAGCTTAGCATAAACACACTGGAAACAGAAATTTTGTGTGTGTAGAGGCAGTTATGTCTTGTAACTATTTCTTAGCAAGCATTTTCTATTATGTTTAAGTTTTTTGGTGGTCTGGGGGCATCGCAGCAAACACTGGTGAATGTGTTCACAAATAACTGACTATACATCAAGCGCAAACGGAGCAGCATTAGCATTCATTTGGACTTGTGCTTCTGGCCACCAAACAAATGTAACTCCAGTACTCACTCTGAGATGTGTAACACCTGTCTGATGACCCTAACCCTAACCCTAACCCCCAGACTCACCAGTGTTTTTTTTTTTTGCGTTACCTCACTGTAGATCAGAACAACATCCAGCTATTTGTTGGCCGAATCAGTAAATATGGACAGTATGGTAGGCAGTTTTGGATACAGCCTGTGGTTTGATTAACATCTTTGAACCACTTTCCTGTTTCTTTAGCTGCACCTGTTAGGACAGGCCAGCTTACACGTTCTCATTAGGCAAACTTCTGTCCAAATCTGCACAAATCAAATTTCCAGAATGTGAATATTAATAGTTGGTTCATCATCATTTCCAGTCTGCTGCCATCAAACCACTGAAGAAGAAGAGGCCACAACATGGCAGAAAAAAAAAATACCAGTCAAATCTGAAACAAACAAAAAGCATGAGGACTACATGATGGAAATATGACATTAACGTCTGCTTCATGTACTCAGGAAGGTTACAGCCTCCTCATTTCCCATTGGCTCTCCTGGTGAAACGTCACTGGAGGTCACATGTTTCATTCATTCACCTTGCCTGTTTCATCATACATGTTATTGATACACCAATTTTTCCACCTTTTGCCAAGTGTAAAAAGACGTTTTGCATATTTGACTTTCCGCTCAGATTTTTTTCTATGCACCTCTTTTTTCCACACCTATTTTCATGTGCATTAAAACAGGTGGATGGAAACATGTGGAGTGAGTAAATAATTCTCAGAATAGATCCGCTGTGGTCTAATCAGCCAGAATAACTGAAAACACCTGAGTCAGTGTGCAGGGGTGCTATATGAATAAGTAATTGCGATTGAGACAACTGATAGTCATTTGGTGTCTGGGTGCCACTGTTAGGAAACAAACGTCTTGTGTTAAACACATATATATCCCTCACCATCAATGTAAAATCTTACACATTAGCAGATGCTTAGTAGTGCTACGAGAAAAGCAGCAACAGGTTGAACCATTAAATGATTTTTTTAAAAGAAAGAAGAAGGAAAACTCTTAAGTGAAGATTAACCTCCACTGGAGCTTGGGAGACATCTTGGAATTATGAAAGAGGATATGATACCAGAAATTCTACGTGGAGTGCATGTATCCTGGAAGCAAGCAAGCAATACATTCAATTCCAAGGGAGAGACAATGTGCTTTAAAGAAAAAGTTTCAATGACATTAAAAGTATTCATGCATAGAATACCTGAAACAATTAAAACAATGAAAGGAAGTTAAAAACACAAGCACAACAGCAGCACTAATGAAGTGGGCTTTTAAATGATTTTGATGCCGGAGCTCATCTGATGCGATCCGGCAGAGTATTCCAGCAGCTAAGACCATAAAAAGAAAAACACACTTTACCAACTTTGAATTTAACCCTCATCAACACTCATTTAAAATCATTGCAAAGACAACTTCACTCATTCAGGGACCACCTCAGTTTGATCCACAAGACTGATGAACACCGAAAACACCCCAATGTGGCTCAAAACACTGCAGCAGGTGCAAAGTTGTAGCAGGCAGTAGACACAGAGCCTCAGAATGTGAACAAGGTAAATCTGTCCTGTCAAAACTTGCTGCTCACGTTCTCAGTCATGAAATACCATCTGCAGCCTCTTCTCGCTTGCTCTTTCCTCCAGATCAAACAGATGTCAGTAACAGTTTACTCTAGTAAATATCACACATTTACTTAGCTAATCAACTCCAATATCTCTGCTATTTACAGTAGCAGCTAAGAGTAAAGTAAAAATACTGCTAATCACTTCTTGACAAAGCAGTTTTAAAATATGCATTGGTGGATAATTCTCCTAACTTGGCCAGTCTTGAGCTGTCAGCCATATTGTAGGGAAAAGGTTGACAAAATGTACCGAGGATCATAAATACACATGTCCAAACCAAAGAATAAGATAAATTGAAAAAGAATTTCTAAAGTAAAAAGCTGACTGTTGCCAGGGGTCAAAGTGATCTTTGATGTCAGGATAAGACTTTCTCCTGATGGAAGCAGAGGGGTCTGTGCTGACGACATCCACTGCAACTCCTGACTGCAGAACAGACTGTACAGCCAGTACGACTCCCCGCTGACTACACAGCAGGTGAAGTGGTTGCTTATGTTTTGTCAACTTTTTTGAAGTTGAACAAGAAAAACTATGATTGCCTTTTGTTTTTATAATAGAATGCACATTAATGAACCAATGTAGCAGATTTAAAGCCATAAAAAACTCACAAGGTTTTCGTGCCGATGTTTCCAATGCTTTATGTTTCAGACTTACGGTTCTTGTTCCTCAGTTGCTTAATCCTCCTATTATGTTGAAAAAAAAAAAAAATTACATCCATTATGCAGTGGGTCAAATTGACCCACACTGCTTAAACACACTCACAAACAGGCAGAGAATCAATTAAAAGCACTAGCAGTGTAACTGAAACTTTAAAGAAGAAATGGAAAATAATTTGATATACACACTACAGTTAAGAACTGTCTGATTAACATTTATTATTATTATTATTATTATTTAACGATGACATTTTGATGCCATGACAATTCCTCTATTAATCTAATGCATCTAATTTTTTTTCAATAAGAACAAATTGTGTTTACAACTTACTTTTACATAATGTTCCAGAGCCCATGTAGGAATATCTTCAAACAACTCTTTTTTTTGCAGAAGTTTGTTGGCTAAACTTAACCTAGTTTTTCCGTGGCTAAATCTAAGCAAACTGCAACCGTTTCACAGCATTAACCACATGAGGACAAAGTTCCGCCCTGTCGCTGGTACTCTGCAGTGGTGATACGTGTTGTTTTGGGAGTCAATAGCAATTGACCTATGCAGCCGTTTAGGTATGAGGATGTGTAGTAATATCCTTCATACAATCATGTTTTTCACAAAGTGATGAACCTTGGCCTATCATTGCCTGTGAACTGCTGAGGCCTTATCTACATGTGCATTGGTACATTGGTCAGGGTTTGTCCTCCTTCATTCGTTCACACAAAAATCACACCCACATGAGCGCTGTTTTTTTTTTTTTTAAATCGACATCCAAGTGAAAATCCAAAACACTAATAAAATGTTGTCAAGTGCATCCCAAACCAACAGGCGTTGATATAACCTTAACCCTAAAGCCATGTTGGCCAATCAGAAAGCCTTAAAATGTCCGGTAAAAGTCTGTCCTGGCCTCATCCAAAACTGTCGGTGTTGTTCAGGGTTGAGGAGGAGGAGGATGCTCAAACTACTGACAGAGCGATGTTCTATCCAGCTATGTTGGTGAGTGTATTGTATCATCAGATCATACATTCTGAATTTTTCAGTGCATAAAAGGTAATAGAAGATATTGCTGATGTTCACGGCATAAATTTATTGAAGAAAGGAGACACCTGTTTCAATCATTACAGTTAAAAATAATTGACTATGTACACTAGCTTTAATGTGTGGTTCCAAGTCATCAGGTCAGGGCGTTCTAGGTTCCTGGTGAAAACCCTGCATACTTTCTCTTCTCTCACCTTTTAATGTGTCACACAGACAAAGCACTTCAAGCACTGACAGAGAAAAGCAGTCAGGTGAGGATGGGAACAGATGAGCATCACCTGGTAATGCAGTTTATTTAGGCCCATCATGAATTGCCCCAGACAACCTGATACAAAGTTGGCAGAAAAGAGTACCGACTCCTGTGAGCAGTGCCAGTGTGCAAGTCCCGGTACACCAAAGAGTAAAATATAGAAGTAGAGTACAGGGCCCCTTTGAGCACTGCTCTGGCGACCATAACTGTTTGCACCAAATTTCATGGCCATCCATCTCATAGTTTTTCTAGTCTGGATCAAAGAGGTGGACCAACAGACCAACTCAGAACTACGCTGCTGGCAGGCTAAAGTTGTATAAAAGAAAAAGTATGAAAGAAACACCTGACATCTCCGAATGATCCTCTTCACAGGTTTGCACAGATGCATGTTTCAGCCATCAGTCTTTCAGAGCTCATTTTTTAGTGTCTGTGCTCGGCAAATCTCTTACAGCATTGTAAATTGTGGGGGAAAAAAAAAAAAAACAGTCAACAGAATAAAACCAGCCAGAACAACAAAGGCAACATTTTATTCTCTTTCTTCACATGATAGCAAATGGGTCAAAACATTGCATTTCGTAATTTTGGTACAGAAATTCCACAGCACCTCAGTGTGTCCACATTTTACACTTCAGCCCATGAACTTACATGAGGAAGGGTCAAAGGATCTCAGTAAATGAAAGAGATGGTAACAAGTATTCTCAAAAGCAGAAATGGGTCAAATTGATGAACATAATAGGGTTATGTGCAAGCAGTGGCAGTAAAATATTCATCACTTTCACACAACAGAGCGTGAGTCACTGAACCACAGGTGTGATGATTGGAAATCAATGGAAAGTATGAGGTGAATGTGACTCTTGTTGACTGGACGCGCAAGAAATACACAAGCCTCGGCCACTCTTGCTCTGGTTTTTGGGAATTCCTTTATGCATAAAAGACGGTGAGTTTCCAAGCCAGTCTGCTGGCGAAAGACTCGACATCTCTTTCATCCCGAGCTCTTCTGGTGGCAATTGGCACACTGGCCGCATTCCTCGCACTACCCTGGCACATTTGTATGCTTGCACATTTGCACTCTTGCATATTGGTATGAATTTCTATTTCCCTGCACTTGTCATGTGATTTATTGTTGATGTTGTTGTTGTCCTTTTGTATGCTGTTCTGTGAACCCTGCAGAGAATATAAATGTTGCAAACAGATGTTTTGATTTAAAAATGCTACGACAGAGTATATTCAATCTAGGTGGGCCGTAAACTACATGAAATTGCAGACTGCTTAAGTATTGAGACATAGACGATATGCACAGATGTGTAGCACAGAAGTTGGCACGGCTCTTTTCCAACAGCTTCCTGCTGGTTGCGCAGGGTTTAATCAAGGTCACCACTGTGGATCTGGCATGTGTAACAATGATTTGACAATGTGAGACTGCACAGGGAACACATACCTGCCTCCTTTGGATGGCTGAACAGAGAGTTAATCAGCTGAGAAGAAAGTCCTTCGTGTATGGATGCAACATGCTGGAAAGAATAAGACATTAATCTTTTCTCTGCCTTCCTGGCATCACTGTCAGAATCAGAAAGAATTGCCTACTGGCTGAGGAGGGTGTGTTGAAAGTGAAAGAGACAAGCAAAACAATCTTCTCGCTCGACTGTGGCTCACCATTGGATTGGCACTCTCACAAAAAGCTCAGGAAAGAGAAAAACTCTGTCCTCTTTTAGAAAATATCTATTGCAGCTTTCAAATTATTTCGTAGTTGTTAACTGCAGGGGGCCAAATTACTTTAAACCCTGCATTTATAGAAGTGTTGTATTATGTTCTGTTTGTTTCCATACAACCATTGAGGGATAGCCAGCTGCTGTTCTGATTAACGTTCTTCAGGAGAAGACAGGAAGTGAATGCTGGACTTACATTCGTCAGGTGTCCAGAAACAGAACTCATAATTATCGCTGATGATGGTCTGTGTCTGCTGGATGTGCAGTACCTGGCCAATACATTTGCTATATCAATTTTTAAAGCTCATATTATATAAAATGTGATTTTCAGTTTATTGTGGAGTTCTTCCCCCAAGTGGCCAAAAACACTGAACACTGCAGCATTAAATACAAACCCCCCATCCTTGATTTTATACTGAAGAATCTGCAGAAGCATCATGACAGTCAAGTTGGATTGTCTGTATGTGCTCACCTTCATCATCCATCCATCCATTATCTATACCGCCTATCCCTTTCGGGGTTGCGGGGGGCTGGAGCCTATCCCAGCTACAATGGGCAAGAGGCGGGGTACACCCTGAACCGGTCGCCAGCCGATTGCAGGGCCACATGAAAGGACAAACAAACATTCACACTCACACTCACACCTACGGACAATTTAGAGTCATCAATTAACCTAATGAGCATGTTTTTGGTCTGTGGGAGGAAGCCGGAGTACCCGGAGAGAACCCACGCATGCACGGGAAGAACATGCAAACTTCACACAGAAAGGCCCCGCCTGACCCGAGGATCGAACCGGCAACCTTCTTGCTGTGAGGCACGCGCACTACCTGCTGCGCCACCGTGCAGCCTCACCTTCATCATGAAGCTAATAATTTCATTGTTCAGAGCAGCTCTGACAAATGTCTTTCCTTCTAAAATTCCAGTCTGATGCCTGCACTATAGGCAGATGTGAAAGCATGAGACTATTCAAATGTGCAGCAAAGCGTTGGTGAGAAAAGTGTGCATGCGCAATTAACCTTACTGGAGAGGGAAAAACAGAATGACAGCACACCTGTTGACATCTTTAAAGCTAAAACCTGGAAATGCTATCGCTCCAAAAATGTTTCATCCACTGGAAGTCAAATAGCAGCTCTAGACATCAATGTCTGAGCACCCTCAACTCTGTGTGTGTGTGTGTGTGTGCGTGCGTGTGTGTGTGTGTGTGTGTGCGTGCGTGTGTGCGTGCGTGTGTGTGTGAACACTCCAGACTTTATTAATTTGCTGTGCCAGTGAGTCAGTGTCCATATTTAATAGCTGTGTGGTTTTCTATGTTGCAACCCCCGACACTGCAAGTATTGAGCTGTGATTCAGACAAGGGGTGACAATTCACCAACAGAGAGAGAGAAAGAAAAACGCCTACCCACCCACACCAACACACACACACACACACACACCCCCATGTTCATACACTGAGGCACATGCACTAGTTAACACACACCAGCACACAGCACAGAAACAGATGATTCATTCCTTAAACTGCAGGCAGTAGCCTGGTATCTGGGGAGATGCTTACTGGACTGTGAGAATTTCCAGTCGAAACAAACAATGAGACATGATGAGGCTGCTCGGCACTTAGCAGTCTGACCCCGGTTTGGCTCCCAGCACATACACATAAACTGAGAGACATTTCCACTAAGTGTTTAGAATCAATGCGTTTAATATGGACCCTTGGAAGAGGAGTTGTTGACAGTGTGACTACAAATAAGGATTTAAAAAATGACAACCAACAATTAGGGTTAAGGAAGTGTTATAATTAATACATTTCTTAAAACCTATCTGCATCACTGTTCAATGGAGGGGACCTGCGAGCAGGAGCCTGGGTGGTCAGTTGGGGGAAGATGTTTGATTAATTGTTTTCTCAAAAATTGTGGCTGGCACTATTATTATAATGGTTCATTTCTGTACATTAATGACATTATGTCTTTGGTGTCTTTACACTCTCAGTGTGGTGGTAGACGGCACAGCTGGGCTGATTTCAGCTCTGGCTCATGTACAGCTGGCGGATTTGACAAGGACACAGGTCCAGACTCGACCAGGGTCTATTTTATATTCGTCATACTTAGATACGTGTACACTGTACTCCAAGTTCTAGATGTTCAACAACCTTTCATCTCTTCCACATATTTCTCTTACTGTAAAATAATGCCAGGTTTTGACAAAGAAGAGGAAAGCATGCATTAAAAAAGATGGTATCTCTGGTTCTGCTGCGTCAATTTTGATCCATATTTTTTAAACTGTCCATCATGAGTCTGAATGTCATACATTTAACATTTTATGGCTTTATAAAGTCGATATAGCTAACGTGTGAACAGACACTTACCTGCCTGCACATCCTGCAAACACTGAGCAATGTTAGCAGCTGATGTGTTGTTATGTTTTTGGAGATGTGATGAAAAGGCCTATCCCTGTTTTGATGTACATTAACTCCAGACAAATAAATCTGTCCTTTTAGCTGCTTAAAAAAAGCTCTATATGTGTACAGTCAGGTGCAACCCTGTCACCTAGAAATTTACATTAATATACAAGTACTTTAGCATTCATAATTACATTGTGCTGACAAATGTAATCGCTGACTGGACTATGTTCAGAGTCAGCACTTGAGGGACTGAAACACTACATCTCTGTACTGTGCTGGTGGTCCGGGTGGATGGAGGGCGTTCACATCTATCTATCTATCTATCTATCTATCTATCTATCTATCTATCTATCTATCTATCTATCTATCTATCTATCTATCTATCTATCTATCTATCTATCTATCTATCTATCTATCTATCGATCGATCGATCGATCGATCGATAGATACACACACACACACACACACATATATATATATATATATAAACAGAGACAGGGCTGTAATTGGACTCACTGTAAAAATACTGATTGATTGTAACTTTAAGGTTCTGCACCTCATCGCTGCAGAGAGATGCACAATCAATGCAACCAACCACAGCAACAAGATCAAAGTGAATCTATCTCAGATCCATACTAAGAATGTGAAGAGACAAAGAGAAATGGAATGAAGTCTTTCTTCCCGTCTTGAAAAATGTGCTGTTGTCTCACGGGGTATCCACACACTGCTCACCTCATCTTTCTCACGTGGCCTCTTTGGTGACCATTTATTGGAACAAATAACCAGAAAATGTAACAGTCTTTACTTATTCAAAATGCAATCTACAGATTTTGGTCAGCTAACAAAGCTATTTAACTGCAGAATTGCTTCCTTGCTGCTTGCGGATGCTTTTCAGTTTCTTTCCTTTGTGTCTATGCAGTGTGTTGTCTCACAGGGCCTACTTAGTCTGCTTTTTGAGGATGCTGCTTTTATTGTTTCATTTGTCAAGTTTCCTTATTGTATTTAGTTTTTTGTTATATATCGGACTGGTTTCAATGTTTATTTGATGATCCATGTCTGTGGTTCTCAGTCTCTTGCTGATAAATCTGAGAGGTCTAATATATCTCATCATCATTAACAAGAAAGGAGGAAAAGAAATTGTTTTTTCTTTTGCTTCATTAAAGTATGCTGATTTGTGCAGAGCTTTTTTTATTATTATTTTTTACAGCCTAATCCTTGCTTTATTCTTGTGAATGGGCTGAAGAGATGAAACAGTCTTAGAAGGTAAAAATCACACTTTGATTAGAGGGCTCACAGGTCAAAGAAATGGAACGCAACCTCTGACAACAGCTTTGTTTTTTTTTATTTACTTCATTTCAAAGGCACAAATGCTTGGAAATTGGAGGAATGGAGGAATTTTGAATTTTGCTCTCGGGGTATTTTTCAAAACATGCAAACACATCTACAGCAGAAATACACTTTTGAAATCACAGACTAAAACATTTGTTTGAGTCAAGCTCAGCACACACACACACACATTCCCACACACATAGCATCTGCTGTCAAGCATGAGTTAATTGCAGAAGGAGGAAGACTGAAGTTTGCTTTTTTTTTAAAAAAACACTCACAGAGACACTACTGTGCACACACACACTAGCACATAGATGGCAGAGACACACAAACGCACACAGAGATTCACTTATATTTTAGTTCTGTGCGCACAGATAAAACACACACATATTTGCTCACAATACGCAACCACAGCTCCATCCCTGCTGTGAGTGTTGACCCTGCAGATGTAGGTCTAGTCTGTTGTGCTGAGCTTTGGCCTCATTGCCTTGTCTGCATGTCACTGGCCTTGTGAACAAGTCTGCACAAACACACACACACACACACACACACACACACACACACACACACACACACACACACACACACACACACGTAAACACTCTAATACAATCGAAGAACAAGTATGAACACATGTTACAAGGGCATTTATTACCAACATTCAAATTGCTTCAGCTCCTCAGCATCTTCAAATGATGTGAATGCATCAGAGTGTGTGCATCACAGATAGGCAAAGTGTGTGTGCACTCCATCAGTGTGTGTGCGTGTTCCTGCCAGGCCTGCACTAATAGTCTTAATGCTTCCTGAGGAGTTGCCCAGAGCTGCATTAGCCTCTGGATGGGCCATTGATTTGACGCAAAGAGCCTCAGCCCTCCACCCTCCCCATCCCACCACACACACACCACACACACACCACACACACACTCCACTCATCCAGCCCCTTAAAGCTCTATATGGCCATGGCTTCCTGTCTTGAGCCCACGGGGTTATCTCCCCAATGCAATTAAGGTGCTTTAAAAGTGCATTTTCAGGAAGAAGAAGCATGGGGGTAATGAGGGAGAGTGCTGGCTGGACAGCTCCGCTGTTGAGTGCGATGGGAAGCCCCCGCTACTCGCCAAGAGCCTGGCCAGACACTGAGATGGATGGACACACCCCGACTAAGAGGAGAGGGAAGGGAGGAGGAAATGGATACATTACTAGAGGGGTGAAATGTGTGTGTCTGTAATATTAGAAGGGTGGGGAAGCTTATAGTGCAATAATACTTAAAGGAAACTAGGTTTTACTATCATCTTTTCTCTGCTACAGTAGACGCACCTTGATCATTGTTGATGTGTCGATCGATATGCAATTCAAAGTTGATTATATCTTTCAAGTAATAGGGTTTATTGGGTTAGATTACTCCATCAGATGTCATATTCCATCTATTTCAGGCCAAAGCTTGTCAATTTGTCTTTTCTCTGCAGGGAAATAGGCTCATTGTTCTTTCCAGCTAATAACTTTGAGAACAGCTCAAAGGGCCCTGTGGTAAAAGCGTGCAAGTGAGAGAACACAGTTTTCACTGGGAAGCTACAGCTGTAGATAGCTGAGGATGGCTGAAGAGTCCATGAGTGACAGCGAGGACAGCTATTGTTTTTGGATTAATAAAATAATGGTTAAGAAAATAATGCTCATGGTCCCAAACTCTAAGATACCAATTTGTCAATAATGGAAATATAAGAAAAACAGCATCATTTTAAATTTGAGGAGAAGGAACCAGTTCATATTTGAGATTTTTGCTTGATGGTTCATTTAGAAAATCCAGGTACAAAATGCTTTACATGTTATTACCGACTACAGGTGGTGAGAGAGATGCATAGATAAAGCACAGTTTTAAATCTTAGGTTTTTGCTGTAACTAGAAGATATCCCTTTATTAGTTCAACACAACATGCAGAGATGCACTAAGACAACTATGGGCTTGCAACAACATTATAACAAATAGATAACAACTGCAATGACAAACCTGTACTTAGCCTTTGCCTTTCTGACTCTATCGGTTTCAATGGTCGACCTGTAGAATGTGAACAAGCCTTTTTCTCAGAAGACATTTTCATATGCCAGAGTAGAAAAAGCACAAATGAAATTCATAAAATGAATGATGGCTGAATTCCATTTAGCTACGTCAGACACATCCCCACATACAATGCCCTGCTGCCCCAAATAGTGCACCAAATGTGTATTAATCCGCCTCTGAAAATAGTCCCAAACATTGGCTCTCTTTCCATCTGTCTGATTAGCATTGGCTAAAAACCACGGTGTCCAGCTGCTTCAGGAAATCACTGAGCCATTTTGAAAAACGAAGCTGTAGATTTGTGAGCCTCATCCTTCAACTGATTAATCAATTGTCAAATGTATTATTCTCTGTAAAATGTTTGCAAATAAACAAATCAATTACTCAATCAATTATGCTTGTGAATGCAGAGGAATAATCTCAATTGAAATTCACATGAAACAAAGATGAGTTTATGTCTGTCATAATGTGGGTTTTCAGGTTGAAGTAGGCCCAGTAAAGTGGTGCGCCTGCTTGTGCTCTACAGTAAGCCATTTCCCTGTCCAGATGATTTAGACACATTAGGGTTAATGGGCTAATTACTGCGGCTGCTCCAGCTCTCTTGCTGCATGTTATGCAATATCTGGGAGGATACAGACAATTGGGTTTCAACATCTGACACTGACAGAGAATGTCTGTCTGACTGCTTCCCTGCTGCCCTAAGCAGTCCTCCAACTCATCCCAGAAAACACCACATACTGTGATTGCGTTGGAGCACTTTCTAAAAAATATGGGAGCAATAATCTCTGTCACAGCATTTGGCTCAGTGTGAGGGTGTCCATCAGTGTGTGTCTCAGCGATGTAGCGCACCTTCAGGTGTGATGCAATTGTGTTCCCTGAGAAAAGAAAGACAGAGAAATTGAAAAGAGGCTGTATGTAATAAGATAACCTTTTCCAAATGATGCACAGATTACAGCTTCAAAGTTTTGAGCAAAAGAGAGATAAAGACAAGGGAAGAAAAGGAGGGAGAGGTGAGATCAACAGAGAGGGAAATGAAACAGACACAGCTGATGTCCCCAGGCTCAAATGAATCATAATGGCTTTTCGAGGAAAAAAAAAGAAAGAAGAGGAGATGTTTTAGCAAATGAAGGCGGGAATTATACTACTGTGAAACTTTATGTGAGGTCAGGAAAAAATAAGAGGTGGGAGGAGAGCAGTCGAAAGGAGAAATGAAAGGAAAAGAAATGATGGCAGGTAAGAAGAGGAGGAAAGAAGAGAAGAAAAATAGGCTGGAGATGAGGAGGAGGAGGCGGTGTAGCTAACACACTATAAGCTAATAAAGTGGGAGTACTCTCCTCTCCCAGCCTGCCTCTGGTCCTGCTCTGCTGCTCTCAGTAAAACTGCTCTCTTTCTGCAATCAATAGCCCCATAATTTCACCCAAATAGCTGCCCCGGCTGCTGTGAAATGGCGACAAATCACGGGCACAGCAGCGGCGGTGGCAGCACCACTGCAGCAGCTCGCTCGGCCCCACAGCTTTGATGAGGAGCCAGATATTCTATTTATCTTCCTTCAGATCACTGAATGCAAACTGTGAATAAGATTTGTGAGAAAGAGAGGAGATCCGTGAGATGATGAGAAAAAAAAAAGAGCGAGTGCAATGGCACATATTCATACAGGACATACAGACATGGAGGCAATGAGCCATTTTATACCAGCTGGCTTTGAGGCAAGCGATGTGTTTGGATTGCATTGTTAGGGCTTTGTTTGAGGTCCAGGCACATCTCGTCGGAGAGGAACGGTGATGTCGTAGCCTATTTTGCGCTACTGAAAAAAATCCTCGATGGAATATTCCTTTCATTTTGAGTCACACGTGCTTCACTCGGGTCTCACAGCACTTCAGTCAAGCTGTGCACATCCCGCATCACAGTGAACAAAGAGAAACACGGAAGAGGATCTCTCTTCTACATTGGGATGTTGGTTGTGGACTGCTGGCTCTGAGCCTCAATGGAGCCAAAGAAGAATCCATTCTTGGTCATTTCCTCTAAGTGGGGTCTGTAATGTCAAGTTTTTGTCTCTGCCATTGGGAATACTTATCCCATCTTAATAGCATCTCGATCACATTTACAGCTGCTACAGTGACTGTAACATGAAGCAGGAAACAGCCCAATATGTTGGCAGTGGAGCTGGTGCTTTAAAGAGGAAGGGAAGTGCTGGTCTGGGGGTCATTACAGAGCGTAAACCTGATATAGCTATTGGAAGGCAGGCACACCTCATAGGATCAGACATTAAACGGTGCACACAAGCACAATAGCAGAAATGCGAGTAAAGATGTGACTGCTGAAAAATATTGTGAAGCATCTATACCTCTGGCAGCCCAGAGCTTACAGGATCCACTGTGTGTGACAGACAGTGTATTCTCAAAAAGCAGTCTTGTCATCTGCAGAAGTGTGCCCTGCAAGCCTCTCTGCACACTCCCACCTGTCCCCAGACATTACAACGATGATTAGAATCTTTTATATCAAAGTAGTTGATCATTATTGAGTTGGAAAAGAGCGAAGAAAATAAGTATTTGTGATGAGCAACGTCACATCAGCTTAACATACATTCAGCTGAGCTGGTCAGAAGACCAGATTACATATGAGACAGGAGTAATGTGATTACAAAAATAGCAGCTGTTTAGAAAGGTAACAAAATAACAAATGATTATCATGAGGTTTTCTTGATGCTCTGTTTTTCTTGGTAGAAGTGAGTGTTGAAAGTGAAGGACGATCCAGTGTCATGTGACACCAGAGGAACTGTGTTTTCACTGATGCATTATTTAGTTACGCAGTACAGTAATGTGATTACATTTTTCAGTGATGAGTAGTGTGAAGGACTGCACTTTGACATTCAAATCTTACATAACAGTTACTAAAAGTGCTTCAGAAGCCAGCACAACGTCTAACCTCTGGACCAATGGCATGAATTTACATGTGAAAGAACTCTTGCACCTGTTACATTGAATTGAACTGTTTTGGGTCCAGATTTTCACAGTTCGAAATGCTGGTAAGACAGAAATTTACATTTCCTAAATGTTTCATTATACTGAGAACGAGACAGAAATCTCAGACAGATTTCATAAGATATGGCTAAATACTTAAAACCAAAATTACCTGCATGCTAGATACCACTAGAGCTATTTGAGATTTATTTATTTTTGTATTTTTTCAGCTGGGGAGAATCGGCCTCTCACAGCTTTCTGTCCTTACCCTGACACTCCTCTTCAACCCTCCATCCTTCCACCTATCCAAGGTATTCTAACCTCCATTCATCTTCTCTGACTCTGCCTTCCAAAAGGAATGTAGGCTGGCCAATTTTTGTATGTGGTGAAATATTCATATATGCAAGCAGGCCTGCGCCACAGCGTTTTACACCTACACACAGCACTGTGACAGGCAGACAGCCTGTTACACAATAAGAGGCTTCTCCCTGGAGAGGTCTGCTAAAGACGGGGAGTTAAGGCTTGTTTTTGTTACAGCTGCAGATGAGGAGAAAGTGATCGAAAGGCTGCAGAGAGGAGGAGGGGAGAGGGGGATGATTGGGGGTGAGGGGAGGCGCGAGGAGGGGAGGGACAGGAAGTTGGAGGATGATGAACACAACAAAGGCGCTGTGGTTTAGGTCAAAATGAAGTGTCACAAGTACACAATAATGTGAGGATTATTCCCACTCTTCAGGATACATCCTGCAGCACCAGCCAATCCCTCTTGGAAATGTTCCTGCTCTTAGTTTTTGTGTCATAGCCAATGTAAAGCAGACTGACTGGAGGGCAGTGGTCACGGTTTGGTGGTGGGAGCTCGTAACTGCAGAGTCTTGACCATGTTTCTACCCAGATTACAACAGCACATTTTATTTATGCATTTATTGAACATTTTGAAGCCTTATCTAGAAGAGGGAATATACTTTGTGTGCAGCATAGTGTGACTAGCCAGCTATCACATACCTGAGGGTTTCTTGGCACACACCCTCTTAATGCATTTTAGACATTTTAAGGAGAAATTTAAAATGGTTCAAGGGTCTATTTACAGTGACAGATATAATCTTGTTTTCTTATATTATAATCATATAATAACATGTTCTGTAGGACTCTGTAGGACTGACACAGAAGGTGTCATTTTCACCAAATGAACAATTGTTCCATATGTTAGGACTGCTACAGTATATTGTATGTTCGTAGAAACTGAACTCTGATCTCTGGTCATGACATGGAGAATGAGAAAAAATGAATCTGTTCATTTGTCTAAAAATAAATTATTAGAAATAGAAGGTACAGAATCAGTTGCAACAAACCAAAATTTGAGAAAAGTTATGTAACCAGATGGACAATTATTTAGAGGTGAACCAGTTGAAGTGGGACGTTGTAATTGAGGATATATTATAAAACCATGTAAACGGTTTGATGTCTGTGGTTATCACTTGCAAATTATATGGACATCTGCACAGCAGACTGAGAGAATGATAATAGTTCAACTATCCAACCACACATGGAGAATTAAAGATTAAGCACTGCAATAACGTACCTGCTGGCTTTAATGTTAGAATAGTAAAATGTGGATATTAGAGGGACGCAGCACTGTGCTGAGCACTGTGGGCTCACAGCAAGAAGGTTTTGAGTTTCAACCTGCCAGCTGACTGGTGCTTTCTATGTGGACGTCAGATGTTTTTTACTTCTGTTTTTTTAATTGGTGACCTTAAATTACCTGTAGCTGTGAAAGTGCATGATCCACGGTGTTCGAGACTAAAACTTGGTATTTCAGCCAAGAGCAGTGCCTTCTGTCCTGCGTCACAGAAAGTATTGTGTTCCTGATGTGTGTTCCTGTCAGCTAGCGTTACCTCAAAAGCTGTTTATTAACCTAATGTTTGCCTTAACCCCAAAATTAAACCTACAGGAGACCTAATTGTAACTTCAGATAGTGATTTTTTTTTATTTTTATTTTTTTACTTTTCATCAGTGATTCCTCTCAGATTTTTGCTCCTTGTACTGCTGCACCAGCTGCAGCAGCGACCAGACAATCTGACCATCATAATGTTACACTGGAAAATACGTACAACTAAACGCTACCATAAAACACTGACATTTGCTAAATGTCAGCCCATGCTCAAAGTGCACATTGACAAATGGCAACAACAAAAATCTACTCTGATGGGGGTCTGTATTCTAATATCAATGTAATATGGTGCATCAATAGTATGTTTGGCCTGAGGTTTGCTGTCAGCCGTCTGCAACAAAGTCTTTCTGCCAGAAAGCCAGCGTTCACGTACTGTGTGGACTAAAAGTCAGCGTTAACTTATTATTTTAACCCATACCATGATCTTTTCCTAAGCCTAAGAAGTACTGTCGTTTGTAAGTATGTATTGCATATGCAGCACCAAATTCTAATTGTAATTGTTGCATTCATCTGGATAACCTGTGTCGAAAACAACTTTCAATATCCTTATTAGTGAAGTTTAGAGGATATTGTTCTTACATGGTGCATATTCTTCTGTTCACTTGAAGGTGACAAAATGCACAGGAAGAGGCTGATGGTGTCCGGGGCCCACCGCTCATTTTTTTTGCCCTAAGTGGGTTAATCTGGCCTGTTTCTTGATGCTGTACATCCCTTCTCTCTCATAATTCACTGTGGTTTTTTTCTGTCAACTGTTCAATAAAACAGAAATGCAGCAAAATAATCTCTGAAATGGAAGTGTCCTTAAACACTCTGGGGAGTCTGGAAGCATGAAGTGCTCTCCTCCACACAGAGGTTATGCATATCTGCTTTCAAAATATTGTTTTTTTGGAAGGTTGTGTGAAATATACAGTATCCACCGCTGTACACGGCATACCATTTTGATAGAGAACATGCTGTATTCTAACATTTCTGATCCGTCACTGTGAAATACAATCTAGTTGAAATGTTAAAGCTGTAAAATGGCCACACAAGACAACTGACATGATGATGCTATTCTTTATCTGTACCCTAGTTGATGAGTTAATTTTATTTAATAATACATTGCACCTGTCTAGAATTAGCAACTGGTCTGTGACAGGTCACAGGCAGGTCCCTTTGGCTGCTCTTTGGTGATATGTTGAACGCATCCTGCTTCCCAACGCCCCTAAGCACCATGTGTGGGAACCAGCTGCAGTGCTTTATAAACCCACCAGGAGTGGGTAGCAGTATCATGGAAGCTGAAACAGTTGCTGCCATCAAACCACTGCAGTGAGCATTTTATTTCAACTTTGCCCATTGCTGCTGGACATTTTCTTTGACCCAGTGCAGGTGTTCATATCATATTTGATGTGTATGGGGTTGGGGGGGGGGGGGGCTTCCACACAAGAGCATATTTTTATTGAAGTATTGTAAGTTCATGAAAATATTATGCTTTTCATGCAGATATTTGGTTTTAGCTAACCTAAAATGCAGATTGTTGTTCTAATGTAGACAGCGAACCTGTGAACTGAAAGGGACGCGCCTCTAGTTACTGATTATGCCTTCTATTCTGTGCCATGAACGCACCACGAGACGCGTTATTCAACAGAACTACATGAAAACTGAAAGTGATACAAGTGAGAAATGAATAATGTACAATAAAGGGTCAATGCTCAATTCTTCTTGCCTTAAAAAAATTACCAAATGATTTTGCTATTTCCATTTTGGAATACACATAACTGCTGCAGGGATTTTATTCACTGCTAACATGTCTTCCAGTGCACAAGTGTTATTCTTGTACCACACAATATGTGTAGGTGTGGTTGGTTGGATGGTGGCAGGACTTTGACACAGCAGGGCTCATGTCCTGTAAACATGGCCTGTTTCGTTTGTTGTTTGTTTTGTTTTTTCAAATCCTGTTGTTGTTGCAGTGAACAGACACAAAAATCATAGCGAAATGAAGAGAATGACAGATGCCTCTGTGCTAGGCTCTTCCTGAAAGTAAGGGGCTGTTCTGAGGATCTCTATAAATAGTTTGTGTGCTATTTTAAAAGCAGGACCCATATTACAAAGAAAGGTAATTCAGTAAAAATGGATGATGTAACAATTGATTTTGGCTATTTTCATGTTTTCTCGATAGACTGGATTAAAGGTTGATGATTTCCATCAGCGTGGACTAGATTTTAATCTAGTATTTAATGCTGTGTTGGCTGCTTATATGAACACTGTAGCTTCTACCTCGTCAGGTTATGATGCACCATTTATCTGAAAATCTGATCTTTTTGACAGCCCAAAATTCAACTCACAATTCAGATGGCTGCAACTGTAGCCAGACAGATGAGCGGAGAGCAGTGCAGCACTGATGGAAAACGATCTCCACCACAGAGCCCTGTGCTCATTGTGCTGCCTTGATTAAAGCCCTCAGCATCCACTGGCTCAGTTAACATGCACGGGAGTGGGAGGGAGGGAGGGAAGGAGGGGAGGGAGCGTGGATGGCAGAGGCAACCTGAGAAGGAGACAAGATACAGAGAGAGAAAGAACTGAATGCATGTAAATGTGAATCCGTGAGTGTGCAGAGAGCGAGGAGGGCACCTAAAGGAGATTTTAGGTGGCTGCAGACAGGAGAGGCAGCAAGCAGCAGCTCTCAGCCACGCAGCAGCCTCTTCACTGAGCAGCCCAAACTTGTCAGAGCTTCTCAAACCCCCAGCTGCTTAATGCTGGCTCTGCGAGTGTGTGCATGTGTGCTTGTGTGCATAAAGGAAGCCAAAAGCCTGAGCAACTCAATATGACCTTTTTGACTTTCAATAAATGCGCACGTAAACCTGTGTTTATGTGTGCGATTACTATAGTGTTTGTGCATGCATGCGCGCATTAGTGGAAGCATGTAAGTAGGCTAGTGTGTGTGTGTGTGTGTGTGTGTGTGTGTGTGTGTGTGTGTGTGTGTGTCAGGGGACTAGCGGTGAGGAGGAGGAGAAGAGGCTAACAGCATATTAACAACGCTAAGAGTAGGTGGGGAGAGAAGCTTACTGCCTATTTTACAGCAATTAAACACCGCAGTCAGTTTTAGCCTATAGTCTGCTGCACCTCCCCCATCTCTCTTTGTGTCTCCCTCTTTCTTTATCTCTGTGTCTTCCACCTCTCTCTTCTGTCTGTCTTTACCTTCGTGAATTTGGACTCCATGAAGCCATCCTCTCTCTGTCTCCCTCTCTGTGTAAATGGCTGATCCCTCATCCTCCCGTCTCTCTCTGGCTTTTACTGGTGATGTTGACACTTTTGATTTCCTGCTATATGATGATGGCATGCTTTTTTAAGGCGGTTGCCACTATAAACATCTGTCACATTTATGATCATGACTGCGGTTCATCCTGGATCTTCCACATAGTTTATTTCCGTAATTTATGTGAGCAACAAAGACAGAGTTTTGGGTTTTGTTTGCTGTCATATTGTTTTATTGATTTGTAACAGAAAATAAAAGTTGATGAAATATTGCAGCTCCTTAATCATCCTTAAACAGTCAGAAATTACCGTCTTTTATTCATGTTTATTGCTTGTAGTCATTGACCCTTGTTGACAGTATCTTAATCATATCTGTTGGAAAGTTTTCAAATGTGGATCTTGTCTTGAGATTATAATGTGAAGTTTATTATCTTATAGCTACCATATAGCTGCTTGCTTGTATAACTGACACACACACACACACACACACACACACACACACACACACACACACACACACACACACACACACACACACACACACACACACACACATTCATATACATACACACACACACACACACACACACACACACACATATGACTACATGCTCACAGAAATTATTCTTCATTCTCATGTTTGTCTCTGCAATAACCAAAGTGTTAAAACAACAATTTGTGCTTCGTAGGGGTTGCTGAACTGTTTCTTGGCCCGGCGCAGCGACTTCCTAAAGTCTACCATCCAACCAGTAGAGATTCCAGAAAGCATTGGCCAGCCTAGAAAGACTAATGTCCTCTGATAAACCAGTTTCATATTTTTACACAGCCCTCTGGATCCAGTCTTTATGGTAAACTAAGCTAACCAGCTGCTGGCTGTAGCCTTATACTTAATGGACAGACAGGGGAGTGGTATCAACTTTGGCACATTAGAATCAGAATCAGAAAAAGCTTTATTGCCAAGTACAATTTTACACATACAAGGAATTTGTTTTGGTGATGTTGGTGCATGACAAATCTTCTAAAAGTAAAAGATATAACAATATAAATATACTGTAGGCTACAGTGTCCCATCTTAGACATTGACTAGAGTTAAAACAACATATGGATGAAAGTTTGCTGTTATAATAATATTCCAATTTATTAATTTAGAATGAGAAGCTTCTTGTTTACATGAGAGAAATCTGTATATTTTTAGAATATAATCTTCTAATATATATCTTGTAATAACAAGAATGTTGTATTAGATAATAAAATAAAGTGATAAGCTCAGGACAAATTTTCTATTGAAACTGAATGATTTGGTAAGCAGTAAAAACATGAAAAAATTCTCTGAATAACTTGTAATATCTTTTTATAACGTGAAAATCTCAATAAATTGAGAAACTTTTCACATTATACAGAAAAACTGAACAAATAGGGGACATTTTTGTCATCAACACATTGCCATGAGGCACAGTGAAAGCAATTAAGATGGTCTAATTTGAATATGGCCCATTTGTATTTTATTCTCTATATTTTGCTTTGGTACAAAAGCAGATAAAGAGGGTAGATCTCGTGGAATCTCTGACACCTTTGCACCCACAACAACTAAATCTCACAGGGACTGATGTTTCAATGGTGTTTGATTCTAAAAGATAGAAATTGCTCGATAATAGTGTGCATAGTATGCATATATTTGTGTGTGTGTGTGTGTGTGTGTGTGTGTGTGTGTGTGTGTGTGTGTGTGTGTGCTTTCCAGCACGTGTCTGGCCCACAGACATGCTCCAGTGATTCAGCCATTTCTCAGTGCCAGCCACCCGCACTGATCCAACGTTCCTGTCTCTCAAAATCGCACTGAAGCCTCGCAGTTACAAACAGATGAAACACAGCACCAAGGGAAATACCTTAATAAAATGTATGTGTGCTATTCTTTTCATATGCTATCTTATATCACAGAACAGGAGAGATTTCATCTGTGCAGTGACTTTGCAGATGAACTTTGTGCTCTCTGTTAAGTCAGTTTCCCGAGCACTGTCAGTGAGGTAGATCCAGAAAATTAGTCATTTAATAGATTACTGTACAGTCTGGCTTCTCTGAATTTTGACCACTTGCAAAACCATTATATTAATGTTCAAAGCAAATAAAATATATCTGCCTTGCAGGGATATCTGACATATTTATTCATCAACATTTCATGTGTGCTTTTGTTGTCTTTTTGGAAAGACTTAATCCAGTACAGACAAAAGCTCCAGTAAAATGAGCTCAGGGATGGAACTGGAGATGCTGTCTCTCTCAAATGAACTGACAGTTTAGATCATGAAAAATACAGATGCAGTCAAACACAGTGTGTTTCACAGTGGGGTCATTTGCAGCCCTGCGTGTTGCCAGACTTGATTGATTGTTTCCATGGTGTTTCTTGATGCACATTCAGGCATGAAACAGGAAAATGCAACATATCTCAAGTCGCTGAATGACATTGATTGCTGCAGTTATGGAGAAAATAACATGTCACAAAGGTATAAGGTTCCCACTTTATGATGACTTTTCAATTCAGGACAACCTATGGTCAATAAATGATTAGAATGAACATTTTGTTTTAGTGAATGTTAATATTTTTAATAAACAATAAATGTTTGTTTTCAATGATTATGCACACAGGCACAGAAGCAGTGTGGCTGGTGGAATTAATAAGTACGTTCTTACACTCAAATATTTCTTCAGCACTTTCTACATCACTAAAAGCCTTTACTTTACTCCACGAAATTGATTTACTCAGTGACAACTTAATTATTCTGTAATTTATGCACACTGTATATACTTATCTGGGATTAAAGAAAGTATTCCTTTGTCTGCTTTTTGCAAAGGACATTTGTGCCACAATGATACAACTTCTATGAAAACACAAACAACAAGCTATCCTCTGGTGGAATTCAAAATTCTATACTAACCAATTAAGATGTGATAATAATGAAATCAGCCATGTACGGTAGATGAGCTGCCAACAGTGGAGATCAGTTGACACATGTACTATACACTGTAAATGCAAGATGACTATGTGCAGCATGTTGTTCTGCTGACCATCTAATAGACTTGCTTCAGATTACAAATTCACATAATGCTGCATCACTTCAGAGCATTGGTTGTGTCTTTAAAAATTAAAGCTACACTAAGCACATGAAGAGTGGGGCCAGTATATGAGGATGTGAAGTAAAATCAACAAAAAAACTCTGAACAACAACAGCAGCATTTTGAAAAGAGACTAATCTGGCACTGCTGCCACTCTTTCTGCCATGATTCACACCTGGGCTTTTCCTACTGTGACATGTAGAAATGTCTTCTGTGTGAGTAAAATAGTTTGAATAACACTGCTGTAATATGTATTATGTAGAATTTTTAAGGAGTATGTTGTGTATCTGCCTTATCAGCAGACTTCAATGTATGGAGGGAGACAGGTTTTGATATAAAACACAACTGGACATGACATCACAGGTTTACATGCGCAAGATTTGTGTCTGACCAATGCTGTCATTGTCCTCCAAGGGTGAATAAGACATGCAATTATTTATAGTGCATTTATTTAATTAAGTCCAAACTGAGCACATTGTTTTCTTCAGCCTGATGGCACAATGACCTGACTCAGGAATGATGTTGTTTCTGTTGTTGGTGATGCTGATTATGCTGATAATGATGATAGTGACAATACTGATACTTCTTATGACAATTACACTGATCACCGCCTTGAGGCTGAATCACACTGTATGACTGATAATGATAAAACATGCTCAGAGAGAGACTGGCGTGCTTGGACACGGAGAGAAAGGGGAGACAGAGATGAAAAGATCCAGGCTGAGAGGGGAGGCTGACTCACTGGTAGGTAAGGAGGTAAAGGAGATGACAAGTGGACAGCTGGTGGCTGGTGTCTGGTGGCTGTCATATTAATGACGACAGAGACTCAGAGATACAGGAAAGTTCCACCTGCAGTCTTCATGGAGGGGTGTTTGCAAAACACATGTACACATAAGCGGTTTCAGTTTTTGCAATGATGGCTTGTGCAACACTGACAGGAAGTTACAAGCACCGGTTGTATTGATGGGAAGTAATGAGTCCTTGTTAAGGGCCAAGTCAGTTTGGCCCAGGGACCACATCTGAAATGAGTCCAGCTGATGTAATTCTCCGTGTTTTACTGTCAACTTTATGACGGGGGTTTGGTCACATTATCCTCCCATAACACAGTGCTGTGGTAATCATTTACACTGTAGTAATCATTTATTAAACTACAGTGTAATGAACAATCATAAAACATGTTTAAAAGGCCATGGAAGCTGAATGTAATGAAAACACTTTATGTTAAGCAGAAGGGCAATTATCAACATGTGCTGATGTGGCTTGGAGACTATAGTGTTTCCACTAAGCCTCAATGCCTGAAACACCTGCAGCAGTAATGTGATGACCTCACTGAGGCAAATGCATATATACTGTACATTTGATATATTCCCAGTTCACACACACACACACACACACACACACACACACACACACACACACACACACACACACACACACACACACACACACATACAGTATATATATGTGTGTGTGTGTGTGTGTGTGTGTGTGTGTGTGTGTGTGTGTGTGTGTGTGTGTGTGTGATTTTGTAAAAATCATTTTCAATCATATGCTGAGTACTTGACTGTATTAACTCTTTGCCCAGCAGCTACGTGTTGGATGCTCAGTATAACACAGAATCTGACGCCACAGACAATGCATGCCCCTGTGGACACCCAGGTTTCAGATCTGCCACCAGCAATCATGTATGCATTTGGACCAGCAACTTTAATGGCAACACAGGTCAGTAACAGATCTACACCCTGAGCCCTGAGGACTAACGGCTACTTTTTGTACATCTGGAAGTAGCTTTGCTAACACTTATTCTGTAGTCAAAGGCTGCTGTATTCCTACTGAGTATTTTTGGGTTTTTTTTTAGTTTATTTTTGAGGAAAGTTCTGAGCCCCCCGTGGTCTCGCCAGCCCTCCCTCTGTGCTGGTATCAGCAACAACACAAACTAACAATCTATGTTGAGAATCACTGCAGCAAAGTGTCTTGGTTTCTTTTAGCATTTCTGTTACTTCATGATGAACATTAAGTCAATGCCGCAGTTCTGGCTTTCAGTTCAATTCCAATTTGGACAAATGTCCAATATATAGGCCCACCTTAGGGATGTTGAAAATGTTCAAAACTTCAGAAGTTTAAGTAGTTTTACGTCAATGTCAGGGGAGGAAACCCCCCCCCCCCCCCCCCCCACACACAACATATGTAGCGGGAAACAGATAAATCCATTATAATGAACAGAATCTATAGAATTTCATAATACATACATGAGACCTAGATGAGTAACATTTGTAAACTACAGTATATATGTGTGTATGTGTGTGCACTGAGTGAAGTGTCTGTCATATCCTCCAGTCTGCCTCGGAAGGAAGATGAGACTAATCTCAGCTACACTCCCCCTGTCATTGCCACCATCCCTTGACGTCATAACAACGTCAGTGGATGGTGAAAGTAAACTAGCTTGCTACAGCTGGCTACAGTGAAACAGAGAACATTTCTACATTGTCCCCGCCCCGCCTGGGTACATATCATAATATGCTTCTCAGGTGGTCTATAACTGCTGCTATGCAGTGAGACATGATAATTTAAATATATATTTATTCATTTATCATTTTGTCATATGTATATGACATGATTCCCGTGTTGTCGTGGCATTGTTGAAGACGACACCAGAAAATGCAGTGAAATACACAAACCCCTAATCTACCTTACGAAAAAGTAATTGAAGTCCTTTGTTTGCTTGCTGCCTGCAGCCCTGTAGGATATGAGACAGAGATCATGTAGATGAAGACATCCACTTCATGCTGCTACAGTTTATCTGTGCTCATCTTTAATTGGTATGTCAGTGGCCTCGCCTTTCCAACCCCCCCCCACCACCACCACCACCACCACCACCACCCCCCACCACCACCCCCCACCCGTACTGTAGCTTTTACAAGTCTTCCTCCTGTATGACTCAGCCACTCTGTGGAGACTTTGTGAAGAGCCTCTTGTCGGTTCATACTCGAGCCTTGATGAATAGCAGTGATGAGGTTTTATTCCTGCCTATTTTTTCTTCTCAACCTCTTTATGTCCAGATGAGTGTGAGAGCAGATTTGCTGTAATATGGCTATCAACACACTTTAAAGGGTCTTTTTTTTTTTTTTTACTGGCAAGGTGTGGTCATAGCTGGATGGGGCCTGGGGCAAACATGGGCCAATTTTACAAATGAGTCTCTTCGTCTTTCTGTGAAATGTGTATAGTATTCCTATGTTTGTATAATATTACATGGCCCCAGTTATTTGATAAATCGCAAATTAATTTAGGAATAACACCATGTAAACATAATATCATCTGAAATAATGAAGGTCTTTAAACAAGGAGCCTGTTCTCAAGACAGTGACTCAAGATGAGGAGATTCACCATGAACAACATCCACCTTATGACCCTATCATGTCAGCTGATGTACTTTAAAATTATACATCCCAAACAAAATAAGAATGAACAAAATGGCCACAGAACACTTGCTACAAAGTGAGCCTGGTGAGTGTGGGGCCACAGGGCAGTTGATCAAGAAAAAAGAAGAAAAAAAAGATCAAGAACAAGAAAATGAAGGGGAAAAAAATCCACAAATAACATTGTGTGGTGTTCATAGTGCTTCATTTTCCCAAAGCATCATCCCTGGAATTATCTTTTTGGATGATGTCGTCATGGTGGCGTCTGTACATCTGTCTGTGTAGACACACACACACACACAACACTCCACACAGTGACTCCACAAAAATACATGATTGAAAATTCATGCTCTCCCTACAGAGGAGATAATCTGATTGGATTTTGGATCACCCTGATGGTTACATTTGCATATTAATGAGCAAAAAATTGATTTCCTTTAAAATTACTAAAGCATACAGTAACTCCTTCACAATGCTGGGTTCATGAGACCACAGTGTGTTAAGTGAAGACAGAGTTTTAACATACAATAATTTTCTTATTAATATGGTGCCCCATTCAAACATCGCTATGATAGTAAAATATGAGGGAGCAAATTAATCAACTGGATGAAAACACATCAAAATAAAAAAAAAATGTTGTAGGCTCACTTTCTAAAAGGCAGACATTTTGTTTTTGCACTGAGGCTAAAGTAAACCCGTTGACCATCTTCAATGTAAGAAATGGCCCATTTCAATAAAGGAAAGCCTTTTAGACTGCCTGGTAGTAAACACAACAAAACCCAGGTAACCAATTTAACAACACACTTATTTTGATTTAAAAGCCACATTTGGTAAAGAGCCCTTCATCAGGCAGTCCATCATCGCAGCGTTAGCGGAATCTTTCTGCGTCTCACCGCTCTTTTCTCTGTCCCATTAGCATTGTTGAGTATGTTAATATAGCAGCTATCTTATATAATCATAACACAGCAGAGGAGTGGGATTACAGCCTCCTAATGGCCTCATCAATGTAAATCTCCTGGATAATAATAAGATGAAATGTGGGTACATACACAAGCTAATGCTGCACATTAAGCACAACATGATTGACGCACACAACGTTCTTTGGACTTCAGAGTTTGCTAACATGGCTGCACTGCTTGTGTGTTGGTGCGATTTTATGAAGACACAACATCAACGGTTTGTGCAGAAAGAACGCCTCTCTTTGTCTCTCTTTTTCTCCTCATACTCAGAGCCTCTTCAACTTCAGTTGCTCTCTGTCTATAGGTGTCATGACACAATCTCCATGCTACAAGCAATACAACACCACCATTGGTAATGATTTTAAATGGTTATTGGATTGTCCAGATCTTGTTATTCTTGACTTGAATCATGTTTTGCATTGATATTTTTCTATTCTCTTCTATCCTCTTCCTCTGCCACTCTTCATTCCTTCTCCAAAACAGGAGAGGTGCCAGTACAAACAAATGTGCCAACATGACACTTTGAGACATAAGAGAAGATAAGATGTCAAATTTAATAGTCAATTGAAATTTGTCTTTTAAGGTTATTAACCATCACCACATGTGGATACACAAGAGAAAGACAGCTAGCATTAGATAACACCCCCTTCTTTCTTTCTGCAATGCATGCACTGACTGTGCATGAGCAACAAATGGTCAAGAAATAACATGCACAAAAATCAGAGTAAGCACATGTACACATACAAGGAATCTAACTCTGGTTCTGAGTTGCTCTCAGTGCACTTAAACGCAGTTCCAAGAACAATTTACGAGAAGATAGAAACAGACATATAGCTAAAAAAGATAGACAGGTACACAAAGATACAGTGTGTACATTGTCCTTCGATTTATATTTGAATGATGATAGGTTCACGTTTATAAACAGTGAGTATTCCATCCATCCATCCATCCATCCATCCATCCATCCATCCATCCATCCATCCATCCATCCATCCATCCATTTTCTATACCGACTATCCCTTTCATGGTTGCAGGGGGGGCTGGAGCCTATCCCAGCAGTCAACGGGCAAGAAGCGGGGTACCCTGGACTGGTCACCAGCCGATCGCAGGGCAACATATACAGACAGACAACATTCAGGCTCACTCTCACACCTAGGGGCAATTTAGAGTCACCAATTAACCTAATGAGCATGTTTTTGGTCTGTGGGAGGAAGCCGGAGTGCCCAGAGAGAACCCACGCATGCACGGGAAGAACATGCAAACTTCACAACAGCGAGTATTTAAACTGCAAATGAAGAAATTGTAATTTGTCACAATTTAACCAGTTCTCTGGTGTACTTCCCCTGCCGGTGTTTCCTGCAAGTTCCACCGAGAGCAGCTGCTCCTCCAACTGAAATCTTTGCAAAAATGAACGCTTATGGGAATCAGTGCTAACGTTTGCAAATTAGGCTGACAAGCTGCTATTTTGTGAGTGGAACCTATACTAACAGCCCAGTGGGTCCCCCTGAATGCTGAATGTCATAAAGGAACACGCAAATGGTTGATGGCTAACGTAAGGAAAATATTCTTTGTAGTATTTACAGTCAGTCCAGTCAGCAGCACATCATGCCAGTTCTCACTGATTCTATTACACAAATATAAAACATATAATCCAAATCAAATCTCTGTTTCATCTTAACTAATGGAGGGTATGCGATGTGTATCATGTAAGCAATTTTCTGCATTTCTGTGACTGAGACAGGTGGGTATTAAAGTGTTTTTGTCCATGATACACACCACCTGATATGTACGTGTGTCAGAGCATGGTCTATGCACAAAGAGAAACAGGGAGCCAGTTGATGGTACACCCCCACTGTTGGAGCAGATGCACAGTCTGCATAATTCTCTGACAAAGGCGAAGCCAACCTCTGTGTGGATGTGTCATAAGACTATAGTATTCAAATGGTAACACTTTCTATAAAGGCATATACTTTATTTTATTCAGCAAAATACGCTATTTTGATTCCCTGAGAAAATATCTATAATTGTTGTCTGGTCTGTGCTTTACATTTGTGAGTCATATACACATTATGCCCAGATTTTAATGCAGTGTTTTTACCAGTCTTGAATAAATGCATGTGTGGAGATATGTGAGTTGGGGCAGGGAGCAGACAAACACACACCACATCACATCTGGAAGCTCCCAGAGCCAACTCACGATGCTTGAAGTGAAAATTTTCTCATTCATGCTCATCTGACAGCTTCACACGTACAGTACATGCACAGATTGATACACACTTACATGGACACACACAAATTGATCCATGTAGCTGATATGAGGATGAGGGAGCAGGGAATGCCTCATCTCTCTGCTCTCACCCTCAATGACTCACTCAGACCAAGACAAAGGCTGAGAACAGCGATAGAGGCAGAGACTTCACTCTCAACAGATGTACTTTTGACACAGCTACATACAAATACATGTGGACTTCACACCTGTGAAATACACATTTTCTCACATTTTCACATTTTCTTCAAAATGCACTGCTATATGAAACGCTGTCTGTCCCTGAGCTGCGGTTCTCCATTTGCAGCAGAACACTGCAGCAATATTGTGTAAATTAATTTAAGGCTGTAGGAAACACTTCACATTTTTGAGTGGCATCCAGCAGTGTCGCCTGATCAACGAGAGCTCCTTAGCTTACCATGCTGCTCATGAAGCTAAAATAGGTTAATGATTCAATTTGTTACACAAGTGTAGCGGTAAAAATTGGTTTCCAAGCTGCTCGTTGCTCCACATGGCGGCATGTAAATGGGGCTGCATAGAATATGGCTGCAGCGTGCTCAGCCTTGACTGCAGGGCTTCTTTGTGCATCTGTCAATCATGCAGCCTGTCAATATGTGCCCCGGCACCCATTAGCCTCGCTGTATGGAGAAGGAGAAGCTGCAGGAATCTGCTGCATGCATACTCGTGTGTGTGTTGAGCAAAGCACAGACATACAGAGAATCTGTCCACTGACTTTTAGCGTTGGTTTAAAAAAGAGAGTTTTCTGTTTGTGTATCTATTGTATATGATTTAATGATTTGATTTTTTGCTTTGGATATAGAGCTAAAACCATTGAAACACAATTGACTGAAATGAAAAATTTTGATAATTAATCACTTATGTTCTGTGTCAAGCCACACAATCTCTGTTTCCAGCTTCTCAAATGCCAGGATTTACTTTTGTGTTTGTATGTGAAATTATAACAGTATGACCATTCAAAACATGTGTGAATACAATATTTCTTAATCTCATCTGGTTAGTGACACTGCTGCAGACAGTGAAGGTCTTCATGACATGCGCTTATTATTAGTTAACAAGGTAATTATTTGAAATTAAATCATCAATAAAATATATGTGTATATATTTAATAGTTGGGTGTAGAGATGTGTTTTGACTCATGTTTATAAATCAAATTACAGACCACCAAAGTAAAAATCATCTGGAAATTGATTATGAATAAATCAAATTATGTTAACAACTTAATAACCTGCATCATCGTACTGATAATAAGCATCAGAGATCTCTGACCACAGAAAGCCACTGCAACACACAGTAACCGAGTTAACTCTGAATAGAGCTTTGCACTGGAAAATGTCTTTTTAATCTAATATCTGTGGTAGAGGCCATGGTGTCAGGTCACATAACCCCCTTAAAAAAGTTTTTTCAACTTTGAGAAATGCATTGCAATTGTGGTGGGTGTAAGGCAGCAGGGGATGGACCCAAATGCTGATGGCTGAGGCAGATCTAGTGCAGTTCAATTAACTTAAACTGAGGTACATATTCACTTAACAGAGTTAAGTGAAGCAGGCAAAGGTCAAAACCAGAAGGCAGTCCAACACAAACAAACAAAACCAATAAGGGGCAGCAGGATTTCACAGTGTAATATACAGGCAAAAGGTCAAAGACAAGGAAACAACAAAGGAAGTAGACCAGTACATATGGCGGGTGACTGATGATGGAATGAGTTGCAGGTAAGGTAACTGCAGAGCAGAGAGGAGAGAGAATAGGTGTGTGGTAGGGTGGGACAGCCAGGTGATGGGGAAAAGGGAAAAAAACCAAAGGGCATCTGGTGGATAAGTGGAGAACAGCCTGAAGGCCTTGACAAAATTGGGGCTGATAAAGACTGCAACTTTTTATACAGTATGCCCTACAGCTTGGGTCAGCAACCACAAGTTAGCACAAAACCCAAAATGGAGAAAATTAAAGAGTGGATGGAGAACAATTATAGTGACATTAATTCAAATTGGGTTCTATTTATTCGAGGATAGGAAGATGCATTTGTGAACACTAGAGTTTATCCACAAATCATTTCGGATTCCAGTGTGTGAAAAAACAGTGGGATTAATTCGTTAATATGTATGTATGAGAGCTCAAGACTGTCAGTTACACATATGGTAAGGGAGCACTAATTTCACAGTCCATTGTGACAGCCCATGGTAGAAAGGTAATCAATACCTCATCTCAAAGGCATAGCTAACCTACTTCAACAATAGCTGCGAATTTGCATCAATCCATATGTGGCACATAGGTTTGATAAGTGATATGACTCCAGCACAGCCTTCACTCATATGCTCCAAAATTTACCCTCTTTACTGAAATCAGTTCAAGCTGGGCGCCATCGTCTTTGTTTAAGAGGTAAATGGAGGATGGAGGCGTGGACGCTGTGAGCTTTTTGTCCCATTAACATCTTTCATCCACCACAGATAGAGCCGTCTTTACATCAAAGACTGTTTGCTTATGTGTTCCCAGCGTCATACTTTACCCTACATCCTCCATTATAGCTGCATTTATGCATTCACTCTCTATTTTTCAACCAGCAATGCTTGGATTTAATGCATATTTCTTGGCTGCCACTTGACAGTTTAATGCCACTGAGAAAATCTGGAATTATGGTGATTATTATCTAAAAAGTGTCACTAGTAAAAAGGGTTGGAATCACTGAAAAGGAAGGCATTAGAAAATAGATTATCTGATACATAGATTTATTTTCCCAGTATGTGTTTTCCCTCCACAAAACCCACAATTTCAGTGTCACAGAAGTATATTTCTCAGATTTTTATTAATCGAAGATCATAAAGTTGAAAACATCTAAATTGTCATGATAAGCCTGTGTATATGTTAGCTTGTGTTTCTGCTGACCCAGCCATTTTGTCTGCTCTTCATTTTGAGACGAGATGAACACTTAACCAGGCAGACAGCTCAAACCAGCTGAAGAAAGCAGGATGCACACACACACACACACACACACACACACACACACACACACACACACACACACACACACACACACACACACACACACCTCTGGCTCACCTTCCTTCATGGTTCAGTGGTTATTCATTCAATCACACTAACTTCACTCTTTCAAACACACACACACACACACACACACACACACACACATTGACACAGTCACATTAGCATATCCCACTCCAGCATTTAGAAGCAGCCTACTGTAACATATAGGTAAAGCTCAGTCAATTACAGCAGATTAAAATGTGCTTACATGTATTAACATCGGCAGTTATGTTTAGCTCAGTTGGCTATGGCCCCATTTTCCCAGCTGCAATAAAGTGATGTGGAAAATGCATGAAATTACAACAGTGTCATTCTCTCAAAAAAGTCAAAAAATAGGATAAAGAACTATTTCTAATGCTAAATAATTGTTAGTCTCAATTGTGTAGAGAAGAAAACTTAGATCACTAAAGAAATTGTATAACAGGTTGAAAAAACCAAGATCATCACAAGAAAAAAAATGTATAATGTGTGAAAGTATCTGACATTGAAAGTCTTTTCAATGGTTAGAACCACTCATCTAAAGCATCAATAAGTGTGATTTTATGTCCATACATAATCACTTTATTCAGTTTTGCCTGCATGAGATGAGTTGGTCAGAACATCAGCTCAACCAAAAATGAGATAAATGAAGGATAAAGTTGTCAGTGCTTGGTAGATCATCAAACAGCCTATGAAACCTCTGCACCTCTCTTACATCGCAATTTTATTTCTCCACACAACTACTTTTTTGTGTGGTTGCTATGATGTATGATGACATATTAACCATTATAGCAGCTGAACAATAATCACATCTTGCCCCTCTCTATGTAGCAGGCTTTTTCCCTGCCTCTAACTGTGGCCATTCATAGCACCTAGAAACACGATCTTTATACCCCAACCTTTACAAAGCATTTTAGTCACCCAACCTAAACCATGGCTCAACCATTAACCTTGTTGCCAGACAATCAATGTCGGACAATTCTGCATAGCCACAGATTACATTAAATTACCAGTGTATTAGCACCAAATTACCAGTTATAATAAAAATAATAATGATTATGATAAAGTTGGACTGACTTTTCAGAGTCTGAAATGCCTGACATCTCTCAAAACTGAAACATTCTATACCATTCTTTGCTTATATTTGTATTTGCTGACTAACATTTCCCCAAAACCACTGTAAGCATAATCGCTCCGCCTCCTTCTCCTCTTGCAGAGAAAGATCTTCAAAATCCATGGTGGAGTAATCGGGAACAATGCATCTGATATGAATTACTGCAATATCAGGAAATAGATTGATAAAGGATTGAAAGAAAAATACACTGTGGGTGACATCACCAAACACGTGTTTCGTATCATAAAGCCTGGCAACTTCAAGGATATGCTGACCAGCAAGGATTAAATGACAACTTTCGGAGAGAAAGTGGCACTGAACTATGCAAGAAGCTGATGAATGCCGAACATCATGAGCATAAAATGCCACAGCAGAATCTTTACAGAATGATGGGGTTCAAACAAAAACTGATATTCTCATCCAAGCAGACTGATTCAGATATTAAGTATGAGGTACAAATAGCACAGAACACGTTCCTCTGCACAGTCTATCAGGGCTTGAGTGAGAAGCATGATGATATCAGGGAGGAGTTAAAGCATCTCCTCTCAGATCCTACATTACTGATGACTGAGACAAATGGGGCACAGCTCTCGCCCCAAAATCGCTCACAGTGAGTAGTTAACACTCGTGAGGTGAACAAAGAAAAGTGTAAGACAGAAACCATTGCTAAAGATGATCTAATTCATTTGCTGAGGACTCAAGTGCAGTCCTTGAGACAGGTAGTTAAGCTCCCTACAATCAAATGTGACAGCAGCAGCAATGCCATGAAGAGGTCTGAGTATCCTTCTTGGTCAGCTGTGTAAGCACCGTGAGACCAATAATGGACTTCAACATAATCAAAGAGCTCATCCTTGGACACAATGCTGGAATCGAAGTTGTCATTATTGTTGCTAAATTGCTGAGAGAGGCCATGCAGATTGAAAATGCTAAAGTTAAAGCAACTGTGAACTTTATGCTGACCCAGGAGCCCACTCCTGTGCCACTCATGACCATGTACTGGTGAGAGTTGGTCAGCATGGAATTGTCATCCTCTCTGGCCAGGTTGCCTGCATCCAATGTAAGGTGCCTGCTGATGTCACCTCAATTGTGATGCTGTTTGAGGTCAACCATCCAGGGACTGAATCATTTAGATCTTGGTGATGTCATGGATGAGGTCCACTATACCAGGTGGCATTATGTTAAAATCCCAGTGGGCAATCACACCCAACACAACAGTATGTTGGCCAGCTTTACAGTATCATGCAGTATCAGCCAAGAGTAATTGCCAAGATAGTGGAAACAGACTAGACAGATAGCATTGAGGTCAACAGTGTCAACTCAGCCGTTCCTGTCGGGGAGGATGACAAAGATCAAACAGATCAACTGTCCCAGCTGTGGCACACCCCATTGATGTAAGCCATTTAAATGAGGAACAACAAATAGTGGGGAAAAAATTCTCTATGAGGCATCAAATGCATTCACCCAGGATGATAATGACATATGAACCAAATGAACATAACTCTGAAGGATGGCATTCCAGTGCAATGATCCTACACAGTGATCCCCAAGCCAAGCTACAAAGTCAAGGAGTATATCCAGGACTTCCAGGAAGCAAAGAAATGGATAGTAAAATCAAAGTCAACAGACTCTGCTCCTGTGGGTTGAATATGCAAGAACAGTAGCTTGATGCTGTGAATTGATTATAAGCTGCTGAACCAAAAGACAGTCCCAGACAGACACCCTCTGCCATGTCTTCAGGATCATACTGACATGCTTGATGCTTGATATAGTTGCTTCTCAATTTTGAATTGGGGAAAAGCCATTCATGGCTTCATTGGGGTCACAACACATGACCGTATTCATTGCCTCCATGGGGGTGTACATGTGGGAATGCATTCCCTTTGGACTTTCGAAAAGCCCTAGCTGCATTTCAGAGGGGCATAAAAGAAATGCTCAACTCCTTGTGAGATGAAGACTGCTTTCCAAAGGAATGTGAAGACATTTGAAGATTATGTCAAGATACTGAGATGGATCACCACAAATGTAAAGCTCAGGCAAACCAAGTACTGTCATGTTGGAAGGCTGGTTTCTGCTGATGGGGTTTGGATCAACCCCAGGGCTCTAGAAGCCATCCAGGCCTTGAGAGGTTAAAACCCCAGCAAGGTTGGAGAAATCCGTAAACTACTAGGATTCTACATCTATCAATGGACATGCATACAAGACTTGTCTTGAATGAACGCCATTCTGGCAACATGGGAAGTCAGCAGAACTGCAAGGCAACAAGAAGTTTCCTATGTCACTGTCCTGAATTGCAAAATAGTTTGGCTTTACAATCACCGTAGCTAATCCCAAACGTAAGACATGACAACTTTGTGAAATTTCAGTGAGATGACCCTGCTGACACCTTGACTAGTGACATGAGAAGGCGAGCCAGTGGTCTTAAAAGGAAACTCCTGTAGGAGTGGGAGAAGTGCTATACAGGAAAACCAGTCAGAGGAGCCAATGTATCCTGCCTGACTAGTACTGACTTATGATCCTGACACACCTCCATGATGATATGGGTCATATGGGAACTGAAAGAATCCTGGGCCTAGCTAGACTGATTTTATTGTCCATACGTGAAATGGGAGGTTGAGGCTCTTGTGATAAGAAAGTGTCACTGCATCTAGCAGAAAAAAAAAACTCATCACACATCAGAGAGCCCATGGGGAGCATTACCACCAGCTCAGCCCTCAAGCTTGTGTCTTCACTTCCAATCTTGCAAGGGAGGCTTTGAGTACATTCTTGTTGTTGTAGATAATTTTACTGGATTTGCACAAGCCTGTGTCACCAGAAACAAGTCTGGGAAGACAGCTGCAGAGAAACTCTTTGATGATTTCATTCTATGGTTTGGCAGGGAGTGGGTCACTACCATCCACTGTCAGAACCCAAGTTTGTAGGGAAAGAGATGACTGCCACACGGAGAGTGTTGTCCTTGAACCAGATGACCATGTCCTTGTGCGTAACATTAGAAAAAGGTGTGATGCATACAAAATGCATGGTCACATTTGTTTATGTCTTTATTTTGGGAATGTTATTTCTGTAAGAGGAATAGTCTAATGTGAGCTTAATGGCTAATAATGGTTGACAAGAGTACGAGGCTTCTTTATTAGGCACCTTGCATTCTGGTAATGTGAGCAGGAGGCAGTGTGGAGCTTTGCTTCTCCTTAGGACGCTTGTTGCTTCCTCATTCTGCTAACCAAAGCTGAACAGCAGAACAGAAGCATCAGTTGCCTGTATCATTCTTTCTCCTGTTTCTACAGGAATCTTATCTGTTTATGTGTTCTCAGTGTTAGACCTGTTACATATACCCCAAGCATTAATAAATAAAACCTAGTCATAGAAAAGCTAGTTTACACCCAATGTCCCACTGAAAGTTTCTGGGCAGCCAGTGGTCATGGAGCACGTACAAGAGCTAGCAATATCAGTCATTCTCTCGAGGTGTCTCAGTCTCAATGAATCAACTTAAATTAATTAGTTAATCAGGATATTCTTAAGTTTGTGTACAACTATCAAGAATGTATCATTTAATGAACATATACACAGTAAATTCATTGAATGCAAACGTCTTTCTAGTTTTCAGGTGCAGTTGCCTTTTTCCCTAATCTAAACCATCTTTTCCTTGTGCAACATAACATTACAAAAAGTTGCTATTAAGTAAGCCGAGGTGTTGCAGAATTGTCCAATATCAACACTCTGTGTGGCTATAGGGTTGGGCAAACCTCTCATATCCAAACCATTCTGACTGTTGAGGAACAGCGTCTTCCAGAGCTCACTGAGGTGAAAGTGTGGATGAATGGATGGCAATTTGACCATCTGTGGGAGAGATGACAGCTCGCAGCGAGGCAGACAGCCGGTCAGTCACCCTGAGACCTAACCTCCGTCTTTCCCTGTCTCTCACTAGCTTTCTCTCTGCCTCTGCTAGTCTGTCTGTTTCAGACACACTCTCACACACAATCAGCGGCAACAACTGTGCGGCTGTGTTGTAACCTAAAGTACACAGCATCATAGATTCATTACTGGGCTCTCTGGGTTTTTGATTTTTTTAGCAAATATTTTATTCCTATACCTAACTATATTTCCTTGGTTAAGAGGCACCATTGATTCAGTCTACAACCCTTCAAGGTACCCCCCCCCATCCATCCTCTATTCATATTTCCTTTCATTCCCATCCCTTCCCTCCCCTTTCCTCTCCTCTCTCATCCCTCCTTTCATTCCCACACTTCCTCCCACTCCCATTCTCTCTCTTCCCTCCTCCTTTCCTCATTTCCTCCCTTCCTCCCCTTCACTGCTAACTCCTAAAACCTCAACATGCACAGACGATGTAGTGAGGCGAGACCTCCTGTCATCGGTGGGAAAAAAGGGAGAGACCATCAGCTCGCAGACGGAGGGATGCAGCAAAGGTATAGGTTGGAAGGTAGTAGTATAGGCCTGCTCAGTCCTCCCTCCCCCTCATCTCCCTCCCTGCATCCCATCAGCCCCCCCCTTTCCTGTGCCAGGGTGGTATGACCTGCTGGATTACAAAACAGCCCTCCCATGTGTCTGCCTGTTCTCTGTGCCAGCCGAGAGACAGCGATACCAAGCTCCTGGAGCGCTGGTGAGGGCGACAGAGAGGAGGAGAAGAAAAGGTTGAGAGAGGGAGGGAGAGGGAGAGATGAGTGGAGAAGAAAAAAGAGGCAGAAAGTGAAAAAAGAGTAGGAGATGCACAGCATGGGAAGTAAGAGAGTAAGAAACGAAGAAACAAAGAAGGAGGATGTGAAAGAAGAGGGAGGTAGAAGGATAAAGATGGAAGAAGGGAGGATGGAGATAGTAGAGGAAGACAGGACTAGGAGAAAAAGAGTGTCGGGGGAAAAGGAGGGAGTTTTGAGTGATAGCAAACATACTGTAGATGAAAGCTTTGAGAGGAGCAGGACGCTGAGAAGCATCAGCACTGTCAGAGCATGTTCAACCCTCAGGGACAGCCGGGGGTAAGTCACACACTACTCTGCTACACATGCATGTGCATCTGATACACACACATTCACCGCTTCACACACACTCATTCATGCACTTACACACTACGGCATCTTAATGTATGTCTACTACACCCTTTTCTGTGAGGCCTAGAGGCTGAATTTCACACAAAGTGGACACTTGAATGAAGAGTCTTTGGTGTAGAAAATCTATATATTTCTTGGGATGATAATCGCTCTAGTCAGATTAATTGGTTTTCCACTGCTGAGCAGAGCTGTTCTGGCCAAAACTGCAGGTCAAAAGCTCCATGGTGCTTTTAAAGATGGAAGACCTGAAAGGTAACGCTTTAATAGCTGGACTTACACTCTAAAATGGGTCCTGACGATGATTGCTACACTTTTACGTCCTGCATTCATATCTGTACTTCTCTTTCTGTTGGCCAAGGATTGTACGAGGTGGGCCTTTTTTTAAGATAATAGAGATAAGAGAGACTGATCAAGAGCAGAGTCAGGGGATACGGATAATGACTTATAGAGGGAGAGGGAAGCTTTGGCTGCATGGAATCAATTTCATATGATGTCTGACAGGCTGTCATGGAATCATTATGCAACCCCCAGAGACAAAGAGATGCTTTAGGAAGCTGTGTGTGTGTGTGTGTGTGTGTGTGTGTGTGTGTGTGTGTGTGTGTGTGTGTGTGTGTGTGTGTGTGTGTGTGTGTGTGTGTGTGTGTTCATGCAAGTGTTTGGGTTGCACTTTGGCTCGAATACACACTTATTTGCACACACATTCCTGTAGCGAACAATCCTCCTGTCATTTCTGTGTGCAAACAGCTGAAATTCAAAATAACCAAGCAATTGGGCCTGAAACCAAGTTACTTCAACCATTCAAGGAATTTTCTAGCAGCCTTTAAGCCGGAGGAGTCTTGGGTTGAATTTTCTTCAGCTTGAAGAAAAAGAAGTCACAGTTCCAGGTAGTTGTTAAGTCCTTGTTTAGCGACATTGTAGATCCAATTGACTCCTGTGCCAGGAGGCGAAGAGTCGCTTCACCCGCTGGAACCATGAAGATAGAGTGGGTTTTATTGTCTGAATGAGAGGCACTTCCTCAGATTTAGTTGCTTTAACCCCCTGAGGTGGAGGAATTACAGGAAGGAAGAGGAGAGGAGGAGAAGAGGGTGGTGGTCTCTGTCTCACAGGGGTCCACTGCAGCCATATTAGCTCCGTTACAGGTCTCAGGAGGACAGCTGGGTGACAGAGGTCGTCATGGTGAAGGGGGTCGTCATGGTGAGTGGTTGTCATGGAGATTGTGAATGTGGTGGTGATGGAGCTGAGTGGGTGGGGACCCTTGTGGATGGGGCTCACCTGGTCTGAAGAGACTATTATGCTCATATTCTACCTGCAGCTGCTTTTTTTCTTCCTGTGTGGAATTTTGTGCTGGAGTCTGTTTATCGGTGCTTTTCCTCCAAGTGGCTGCTACACGGAGAAAAAGGAATTCAACATCATAAGACAAAGCCATAGTCGCTTGTCAAAAAAGGCGGGGTCAGTGCTCATTTTTGCTGTTTTTCTTACTTTGATTGCGGTTTGTGCTTCATCAAAAAGCTTTCTGCTGGTGTTGATATTTCTTATTTACAAAGTGTTACTGTTTCGTGTATTTATTCATTGATCCATAATTTCGCTAAATTGTGCTCACCCTTTCGGAGCTTATTTTCATTAACTTTAGCTGCATTTAGACTGAAAGAGAAAGCAATTCTTTACCCTTATGCAAAAACACAGCTCTATAAGCATCTGAGGGTTCTTACGGGAGGAAAAGGTAGCAATTTTGCCAAAGAGATTTAAAAATGTGACCTCTTTTGACTGTTTAAATCCAAACCAGTATCATGCGAAAGTGACAGCGAAATCTCAAACATGTTTGAAATGATTTTCAGCTTTTGTTGTGCTGAAAATCTCCTTATTGGCATTAAATAGCACAAAGAGGAGGAAGTGTGTGTTTGTGTTTGTGTGTTTGAGTTGCCATTAAGGAGAGTTGGGTAGCTCATTAGCAGGCCAGGAGTGAGCAGGTACTTTACATGTAACCCCCCCACCCCTCCGAGGTTGCTATCTGGGCTGATATTTCTATTTCACACACACACACACACACACACACACACACACACACACACACACACACACACACACACACACACACACACACACACACACACACACACATATTTTCGCTGCTCTTGTTTCCTTTCCAGCCTTTATCTTAGTGGTGATCAGTATATTTCCCCCTTCATTTTGCAGCTTCTTTCATGTGCTAATAATTGCCCAAAACACTGACAAGGATACCGTACAAGTTTGTGTATTTGGCCAGTTTTTACGGCCTGAGGGGTCTGCGATCTTACATGCCAGCAAGCAAGTGATAATTTGAATATCTAAATGCACAAAGCATTCACTGTATGCAACCGTGTAATGCAACAAACCACCCTTGGCTGTGAATCATTATCAACACATACAAACTCGAACTGTAAAATATTCTCTCTAATTCTGCTGCTTAGTCATCGAGATCTGTTTAGTGAGTGAAAACAGACATGGGCTTTGAGTTGTGTTGAAAATGTATGTGAATTTAAAAATCTAACCAAAAAGTGATTTATTACAAAAAAAAGGCTACTATCAAAGGAGGAAAAAAATAGATGTTTCCAATTCAGTTTGTTTGGTTTGATGTGATCAGCAGTAATTCAATCTGGTTTTCTTGCTGAATGCTTGGTCATCCTTCCCAGTCTCCAAGAGGCTGCGAGGCGCCGGCCGTGTTAGCCGGGCTGTGGTTTCTCTCAGCACAGAATAATGTGAGGGTACAGCAGTATTCTTACACACGGACCTAGTTCTTAAGTTTCATATAGAAGAACTAGCCACTGACTACTGTGACTGTGTTTGAGCTGGCCAGTCAGAGGTAAGAGTCTATTATCCATATGGTGTGCATGAGTAAGGGCACTTGGGTGTGGCTTTCACTGAGAAAACCTTAAGACACAGCAGCATGTGTGTGTGAAATATACAGAGATTTAATCAGTTGAATTTTTCAACTCGAATCACATTTGATTACAAGTGTATATGTACACACACACACACACACACGTGTGTTTTACATATATTTATATGTATAATCCTGGTGGTTTTTGGTATGAATTTCATATGGTGTGTATTGTCAATAGTAAAATAATCCATGGTGAATTTGTCAAGTGGCTCAAGGGTCATATCTTTTGGTTCATTTTAATCTAGAAAAAAATACAAAAGATCAAAAAAGCCTTAACACAATTACATATTTTGATAAGTTATATTTTTCATAATTTCTGCCACACATTGTTCAGAAAATGGTAGTTATATACTTTTTTTTCCAGATTTCCAGATTTCATTACTCGTTAGTTTTCAGTACAGACAGCACATTAGATTCCTAGAATGATTTTTGAATAACTGAATAAATGAATTAACTGTTGTTTTCTACATGTATGATTTTATTTTATCCAATAATGCAGAAAAAAATACTTTTCATATGCCGATCATATTTATACATTTTATACACAGAAATGAGTGTTGTGTTGGAGAAGGAAATGACAAATAGAACTGCACGTTCATGTTGAGTGTATTTGGAAGTGATAGTCACCACCAACTATTTTGACAAGAAATCTTGTTCTCAGTGAAAATCATATTTTGATGTATAAATTCACATTTGTTCTCAGACAGTAGATAAATGCCTCTGCACTGCTCTCTACAGGTGAACCACCTCATCAAGGAGTTGGATGTTACAATTTAACAGCTAAACCTAAAAATACATTTCTTAAATGAATGAAAACTGAAGAAAAAAAAAAAAAACACTCACTCTTGCAGGCTTTTTCCTGAGCTTTCAGCTGCATCTTACGGCCTTTCACAAAAAGCTAATTAGTGGACCTTCAGCCAAGATTTTCTGTCAAACGACCTCTTCCTCTTTTCATTCTCAGTATGCCTCAGTATTAACAGAAAGGAAATTACCAATATGATTGTATTTTTTTTTTCTTTTTGCTTCATTTCCATCACAGTGTAGAATGTAGAAGAGATTGTGGTGGAAACGTATTGTCACATTTCTTTAAGAAAGAAAATACCATTGTATGTCAGAATTCGAGCGTCTCTCCTCGGGTGAGCTTTGAATATTCAGTCCATCAGCTGCACAATGTGAAACATTATTTATGTACGGTGGAAATGACAACTAATCCAAATTTACCATTTAACTCATTCTTGTCTTTAGCCATGTGCTGTACTGTCACAAGACCATTTCACTGATGATCATGCATACAAAGCCTAGAGGAACTTCCTGAATTTACTTTTTGCATAGTGCGGTGGAAATGACGAGGGAAAGGCCAGATAAGATAAACATATGGTATTTTACTAATAATACTTCATAATGTATTTATTTGTCACATTTCAAATTTTTATTACATCAGCTTTTATTACATCAACCTTTTATTCTACAGTATACACTGCCAGTTGTTCAGAGTCTGACCCACAGAGGCAAAGAAGTTAATTACAACTAAGTATGGCAAAAAATAAAAAGTGAAAAATGTTTTTTTCCAGTGCAGTTCCACTACAGCTGAGGGTGAGGGAACAGCAGTGTGATGCTTAATGTAGCCTTTAATACTATTTTACCAGCCTGCTGCATTAAATACTTGCAAGTGAAATGACTATAAAAGTGCAATAAAACAACAAACAAGAAATGATGCACTTACTGTTCAAATGGCAAATAATTACCCTTTACCAGTAACTTAATGCACACATCAGATAGATGTGTCACTTGGGCATACGTGTGTGTGTGTGTGTGTGTGTGTGTGTGTGTGTGTGTGTGTGTGTGTGTGTGTGTGTGTGTGTGTGTGTGTGTGTGTGTGTGTGTGCCACTTAGAGGACGTTGAAATCCTTTGTTCTCCATCACAGAGTAGATAAAAAGACAGTTACCAACAAATTTAATTAGATTTTTAATGAGTCTTCCAACACATCTGGACTCTGACTTTTGTTAAGCAAATTGCTTTAGTGAACACTGAAACATGTTGTAAAATTGTTTAAATGCCAGTTTAACTGTAGTGTTAATAATTACAAATGTGACTTAATTTGCACCCTTTTATTTGATTTAATTACATATCATTTGAAAACTTGTTTAACAAAACTATTAAGCAAAGCATATCAGCTTAATTAATTATTATACAATTAATCTATTCTTATAATTGAAAAATAAAATTCCAACAATGTAGCTGTTAAAATGTGATTCAGACTTTAAGACTTGGGTGCATTTCTTTGTTACAAATAAAAATAGTATATATCAAACAAATATGTAAAATACATAAAGTCAAAGGAAAAGAAATATTTTTCTTTTTGCAGTGAAAGATGCCTTAGTTAGAATAAAATCCCCAAAAGGCAACGTACTCTGGTGCTAGGAAGGATGCTATCTCATTCTCTACACACACACACACACACACACACACACACACACACACACACACACACACACACACACACACACACACACACACAGCTTCCTAAAGCATCTCTTTGTCTCTGGGGGTTGCATAATGATTCCATGACAGCCTGTCAGACATCATATGAAATTGATTCCATGCAGCCAAAGCTTCCCTCTCCCTCTATAAGTCTATAAGTCTACGCGTGTGTGTAGAATGAGAGAGAAAGTGTCCATGCACGCACACCACATACATGTGCGTGTGTGTTTACGCTTGTGCATGTGTGTATTAAGGTTGTCAAAAGTATCAGTTCTTGAATACTTTTTCAATATGACGTGTTTAAAACAACACATTCTGTTAGTTACATATTTGATCTACAGTCACATTTTGAACACAAGGCTACACAGAGGGAAGAAAAACAACCTGTTATTATTACAAATGTGTTGGTGTGTGTTCAGTGACTTTTTGTGCAGTAAGTTAATAAAAAAAATTAGCATCATTTTTTTTAATACTAGTTTTATATCAAAGTCAATCTTGTCTTGCACATAATTAGTGTGTATATACATTTTTAATTAGTTGGACAGATTGTAAATGTTAGTCTGACAGAATCCTGATCTTGCAGCCTCCTCTGTTTTCACAGCAGTGTTGCTCTTTCCTCCCAAACAAACACAGCAGTTATGCAGGACTTAACAAGAAGCCAAATAGGATTTTTGTCACACGCGCACGCACACATTTTCACCATCACACACTCTTGTTTAAAGGTAGCAGTTCACTGTTTTTAAGATTTATGTCTGTCTGTGCTGCTTTAAGATTTACATCAGGTCTGCACAATCAGAAAATACAGACAGCTAAGTTGGCAAGTTGGCTGGAGTCAAACACCTACAGTCAGCACAAAGTAACATCATACAGTTTGATTGCCCTTCTGTGCCTCTATATTGCTATACTAAAACATTTCTCAGCTTCCTATCTTGTATAATGGTGTAATCAGTAGAAAGCAGCCTGGTCCAGTATGCTTCTGGCCCACCAAAAAGACTGGACCTGATAGCATCCTTCATCCACCGTTAAAGCACCTCGGTCTGCCTCTTCCCCCTCCCTTTTTAAAGAGCATGAACTGGCCAAGCCAAGCCAAGTGGACCTTGATGCCTCATGCGTCCTCATCAGGCCTGTGTTAAAAAAACCACCAGCTTGCTATCCTGTTGTAATGGTACCATTACCAGCCATCAATAATGCACAGGGGGTAAGTACATGTAGCCATACTGCCCCTCGAGACTAATAGAACGGACGTGAGAGCTGTTTCCTCCCTGATGGTCGTGCAAAACGAGGGGCTTTAAGGGTGCCTGTTTGTTTATCCTAACACCTAACCCCTTGGCGAAAAACACACTCACTCACATATGTGTGAATATACACACAGGCACAGAGCTGTGGCATTATTACAACGTGTAGTGATGCACACATGCATGGACGGAAAACACACATCAGATATTATCACAGCACGGTGCACAAATGCACACAGAGTACACAAAATAGCTGAGAAGGAGCAGGCGGAGGAAAGACACCACATGCTCTCACATGCATGCATGCGTCGAGCATCACACACACATCACATGATCACACGGTCTGTGAGTGGGAGTCTTTGTGTGCTCTCTGCTGTAAGCATATAGGAGTGGAGGGTGAGTGTGTATGGGTGTGTATGTGTGTGTGCTGGAATTCCTGGAGAAGAGGGAGGCTGCAACAAGGTAGACTGTTGATGATGCATGTTTTTTAGCCAGACATTGTGAGAATGTGTGTGTGTGTGTGTGTGTGTGTGTGTGTGTGTGTGTGTGTGTGTGTGTGTGTGTGTGTGTGTGTGTGTGTGTGTGTGTGTGTGTGTGTGTGCGCGCACAAGAGAGAGAGTGCTACTCCTACAATGTTCCCATCCAGACAGAGCTACGCATCCGTGTGGGAGGGGTTATGAGAACAATGATGGGTTCTCGTCTCTCCCTCCTCGCAAACAGTGTGCTTGAGTGCATGGGAGCGCATGTGTGATGACTGTGTGTATTTGTGTGTATGTGCGAGTGTGCGTGTGTATGTGTGTGTGTGCATGTGTGTGTGAAAAGCCATGGACTCTCACGTGTAGCTGTGGAACTGAAAGGTAAGCCCTTTTCTCTTTCTTTGTCTTTGTGTTGCTGGATTCCTTTAGTGATTGACAGTATTTGATCATGACATGGATGTTTTCTAAATTTCCAGCATTACATTTCTTCCTCTACTGTTTCTTTCTGCGTGGATATTTGAGTTCAAACTACTAAAGCAATGGATGTTAACTATACGCTCATATTTCTTTGTTCACATCTCCAGACTTACTGTTAGTGCCCGCTAACCTTCCTCTACTTTGAGCACTTAGGTACTTAGTGTGGCTAAGCGGGTTTGAATACATTAAAGAGCTTATTGGCTCATAGTAACTCCATCATCCACACCTACCATTTGTCATGTGTCAGTTTGATGTGTGTGTATATTGGCTGTGGGCTGCGACAAACCCTCAGAGATAACATACCCTCAGTCCCAATTTGTCAAAACGGTTTACGACAGGGTTCCCTGAGGATACACCCTCCATTTTTCATTGTCATCCCATGCTCAGCTCTCTCTCTCTCTCACACACACACACACACACACACACACACACACACACACACGCACACACACACACATAGTAGTGCACAAATGTAGAATCAAATGTAGTGCTTATGTATGCATCCTACAAAGCAGCGGCAGCATTTCCATATCAAAGATTGTCTCCCACCAAAGGAGCTGTAATGGGCGGTAAACTTTCCATTATAATTTGTTGCAGGCTAATATTAGCTCCTGGGTGTGTGTCGGATGACATCTGAGGGACAGAGAGGGAGAGCAGGAAACGGGGGGGGGGGGGACAGACATTAGAAAGAGGGGAGGGTGAAAGGTAAAGGGTCGTAGAGATAAGGTGAACACATGAAAATGAAGGAAAGGGACAGCGATATGAAAGAAATAGAGCACAAAGGAGTCAAGATGATGGAGGAAGGAGGAGGAGGAGAGAGTCGAGAGAGTCAGTGTGGAGTATTTTCACACGCCTGGTTGCTCCCTGCCGACAGCCCCCCACCCCCCACCCCCAATCCAAACCAAAACACACACACACCCACCCACAGACTGCAACTCTGTCCTCCCTCCCCCCAGCCTGGGTGTATGGACGGCAGGCAGGCATAGCGGCCCTTTGTTTGACATATAGCTGCACACAAAGGCATCCGGACCTGAAATAGCGCTGGAGTGCAGAGGCACTGCACACTCACACTCTCATCAGGACCACTTCTGATTGGCTTAAACTGGGCTTCATGCTGATGCTGGAGAAAGCTACAACCATCAAACAATGCTTTTGGTTGAATAGCAAAATTGTGTCTGATTAGAAAGAGAATTTATAGACTCTATTGACATTACTTATGATAATGGTGCTGTACGAGACCTTTGTTTCTCCTCTGACAAAAGACATAGTATTGACTCTAGACAGCACATCAGCTCACTTCTGGCCGCTCCTCCTGAGGTGATGTGACTCAACTGTTACCGGGATTCTTGTAGAGACACAGAATGAATCGTTAGGCTGAATGCACAGTTTTCAGCAATCAATTTTTTGTTTCCACTTTTGGATGCAGAAACCAGAGCTGGAGTGACTGCTGAGGGCAGTGAAAATAAGGTTTGATATGTATAGATTCAGAGTAAATGCAGCATTGTGGGCTTAATATAGGGCAGTTTGCAGACCCAGACAATAAAGGAAGTTATATTTTGTGCAGGATTTTGTAAAAATGAGACCAGAATAATAACCTGACACTAATGTGATTGATGCACTCATGTGTGTTTTTATCAAATCAATCAAAGGTTAAATGCTGGGTGCATTGCTAGGACCTGAGTTCACCAGTAGTTACGCTGAAATAAAAGAAATGATAAACCCTCACTTATGCCTCAGGGACCAGAACTGTGTAAAGTCTCCTGACACCTTTTATGAAAGATTAACCCCACTGTGACAGAGAAGCCATCTTTGTTTACTGCCAGGAGACACTTCTTTCTCACAGGAAATTGAACAAGAGACAAAGAAACAGACTGATAGACAAAGAGCGAGAGAAATATGGCAAGAGAAGAATATCGTGCCTTTTTTTTTTACATCTACAGTAAAGGCTTCTTCCATATTTCAGGGGGATCTTTTCAATGAGATGACAAGCTTTCTGCAGGAATCTGTGGTAAATGGATTTCACACCATACTCCTCGCAACAGGGGATTTAGGGCGCTGGCGGGCAAGAGAGCAATATCTGCCACCAGAATGTCAGCAGTTTCCAGTCCACGATTTGAACCGCAAAACACTGTGGAAAACACTGTACAAGACAGTTCATGGCATTAGCCCTGCTTGGCATCATGAATCCAAAAAAAAAAAGAAGAAAGAAAAGAAAAAGAAAAGAAATAAAAACAGCATGCTGGTATTTTAACTTGACAAAACTGGAAATAAAACTAAAAAAGACTGACATGGTGTGCGGGTATATACGATGTGTAAGGCAATTCTATTTATAAAAGCTAAAGTCTTTGTGAACATGAGGAAGCCCAATCTTGCATTTTTCAATATGGAAGTTATTACCACAGCGCCTAATCCCACACACTGTGCTTAGCTACTTAGAGAGGAAAAAATGTGCGTGTTGGGGGGAAGGGGGAGAGGTGAGGCTTTAATTCCAGCTGAGGATGGCAGGTATGTTAAAACCAGATAAAACCAGACATTAATTGAGTGACAGAGTTTGCTAGTGGGTTTTATCGGAGGGTGTATGTGTGCAGAAAGAGCGGATTTATGTGTGTGGTCTTGTAAGTCCTCCTCTTCTTCTCTGTCTCTTCGATTCTGCCTTTCTCTGCTGGTTTTCGCCATGTTTGGTCGAGCTGTGTGTCTCGTGGGAGGCTGGAGGCTTGAAGGTGAGGAGAGGTGAACCAGGTGCACGATTACATCTAGAACATCAGCATAAATGGCTGTCTGAAAAGCCTCTTGATCCCAACACAAACTTGAAATCAGAGGGCTTTGAAAAACCACTCGGGGGCTTAAGAAGGCCCTTGTTTGTCATGTTTCTAAAGACTTGAATGATTTCTGTCGAAATGTTCAGATTCTAACACAGTTCAAATCACCTCAGAACGAAAGAACAAAAATCTATCTTTTCAGCTATTCTTCATCGAAGACTGTGAGTGATGCCCAGATCGCGAAGTAACTAGTTTGGGAGTCAATACTCAAATGTTCCTGTCATTTCAAAGAGATGTGGTTGAAAGCTAATGCACTGTGTTATTCAAGGCCTGTGTGTGTGTGTGTGTGTGTGTGTGTGTGTGTGTGTGTGTGTGTGTGTGTGCGCCAGTGAGCAGCCCCTGTGTGGCGCTTTTAGCAGAGCTGTGAGGCCACATTTGCTTTCTTTTGAGGAGCAGACTGAGGTAATTTTGACCAGACCCTCGGCGCTCATTTTTCTATTCCAATCTCTTTTTTAGGCTGCCCTAATTCCATATCCTCATTTCTTGTGGAGGAGGTGAGCGATTGTTGTAACACAAAGTACACACTTCTCGGAAGATACATTTGAACGTAATGCACCTCAACGTGCTGCATAATAGGCTTTATTATATTTCATGGACTGAATATAGCTGGATGACTTTCAGTAGGTGGGTCAGTTCACCCAAATAATAAACAGACATACTCTCTCACATAACTGGGTTTGCTCAGGTTTGACATATTAAGACAGAAGGAGGAAGGAAGTACTTGAATAACATGGATAATCCCATTTTGTTTTAAGAATGAGAAGTTACTATTTATTTATTCTGAATACTCTGAAAACCACAAAGTAAATTCCACTCACTCCCTTTGGATCCTGGTAGAAGCAGAATTCTCTCAAACTAAAACCAAAACCGTGCGCATGACTGCAGAGCACCATATGCAAGTGAGCAGACATGTTTCACGTGGAATTTTGGCTCTTTAACTGTTTTAGTAACATGGAAGCACTTTCAGCTATTGAGATATATAGAAAATTTGTGCTTGGTAATGCGTAAAATCTCTGTAAACTGTTTCAACTGATCCCTGTGTATGTGTGCAAATGCAATTATTAGTGTGTGTGTGTGTGTGTGTGTGTGTGTGTGTGTGTGTGTGTGTGTGTGTGTGTGTGTGTGTGTGTGTGTGTGTGTGTGTGATCAGTCAGATGATCTGTGTATGACTGGGACAACAGCACTATTTCACTATGACTGACTGTTGGAAATGTCAGACTCAGAAACAGAAGTATGTTGCTACGTCTGTCAAGCTTTCCATTTTTGCACTGTATATATAAAGTTCAAAATTCATAATTAGCTAATTTAAGCAAATGCTAATGCCTACACTCGTGGAGTCTGAGGAGCTGTGTGTCCAGCTGATGTTTCGATGTGAGGCATTTTAAAGTGAGAACCACGTAAAAGGATCTGAAATATGTTCTTGATGGTTGCACATATAATATAATGCTAAAAGATTGAGGCTAAAGCTACATGTCCCTGGCATAACATCATCATCATCCTCACCTGTCCAGTCCTCATGTGTTTGCTATTTTAGCTTTTTTGAAACCTACAAAAAAAGATGTCTCCCTTCAAACTTTTGAGATATGGAGCAACACTCTTCTTCCAGCCTCATGCACACCACATCAACATGAAGTGAAATGCAAAGTTTGACAGGCCTGCTGGTGCTAGTTACACTCGCTAAGCTATGATTGGACAGTTGCTGTTGACATGGGGTAAGCAAAGGCTCAATTGTATAATTGTGGCAGTTCTTGTGTATGGACGAGTTCAATTATTGCAGTCTATTTACAGACATCTTGGGTGTTTTATTATATATCAGAATAATCCATAATCTGTGGCTTTAGAATGTGATGAACAATAATGATTAACTTTTATTTTCTGAGTTCTCACCTATTGATTCTCAAACTGAATAAGAGATGCTTTTTTTTCATCCTTAGTTTTATCTAATTTTCACTGTTATCACAAAGTGAGATTTATTCTCATCATATTTTACATTAATCTTCTATCCCTGTTTTTAAGTTCATTTTGTCTTTTTTATTCTTTTATGTAAAGCACTTTGAGCTGCAATTATTAATATTATTGTTATTATAATTATTAACTGCACTGGAAGACTTTAAACTCAACAACCTACACGCATCTTTTTTTGTGATGCAATATAACAAGAAAAGAAACACAACATTAGACATATTTGAAACTTAAAACAACAGGACAGAACGTATGGGCAATGAGATTATATAGCAAAGAGTTTAAGAAATCAATGCAGTATATGACAGTACAGTCAGGGTATTAATACATAAAATGCCAGATAAATTGTGGTGGTGTGTATGTGGTGGTCTGTGTCATGTGTCGGGCCAGCGATGATTGTTACAGAGAATGCAAATAATTATGAAAATAGTTTTAAAAAAGAACATTATTAATGTTTATCTGCATATTTCAGCCTCCCTCCCTGAATATTTCTGTCTTCAGTTGAACTTTGACCTTCATAACCCATTCTCTCCCCTGTTTTGGAAGCTGTGCCTTTACACAGAAAGTAATTTTGAAGCAAAATCCTTAATATACAACTCATTTTATTGTCTGGTGTGTTTATTGAAGAAGAATGAACAGAAGAAAATGACTTGGAACGATAATATAAAGTGCTGTGGAATTATTCTCTTCGTTTTCAGTTCGGGATTTTTTTGATATCCAAATAATTTTAAGGAGATTCATGTTGTAGAACTTTAGAGATACATCCTGCCTTCGCTTTGTCAAGAATTCTGAACAATTTCTGCCCTTCAGATGCGATTAGTGCCTCAGTCAAACTCAAACTTGCCTGTTAAGGTTGCCATTACACACTTATATTAAAGGACGTGTGCCTTCAGTTACGTCCTGATATATCTTGAATAAAACCTCCACTGAGCCCATCCTGTGTGGATTTATCTCCTCCTGACACCTCAAGTGCCACTGATAACTGTCTCATCTCAAAGGCAAAACATTCGGATTCCATTTAGTCTCCTTTCATGTTTAATTCAATAGTCGCACGCTCGTCCGCTATTACACCCCAACAACCTCTGCTTCCATTGGTCCATAGGCAGCGGCTGCTTTCCACCGCGCCAATCAATGCTGATAATCATAGTTGGGATATAGACGGGGAGCTGCGGGCCGTATGGCTGCATGATTAATGAGCTTATTACCAACGCAGAGTGGACCTCATCACAGCTGCACCGCCTGGGAGAGAGACACAGTCAACAGGCAGCAGGCTGAGATAGGCTATAGGGACAATACACACACACACACACACACACACACACACACACACACACACACACACACACACACACATACACACACACACCTATACACACAAAAAATGAATGTGCAAGCAACCACAAGCATATACTGTACATGCAAAATCACAAACATATGCATCAAATGCCCGTATGTATTCACCGGCAACACTTCAGTGATTTATTACACTGAATTAATAAAAGCTGCAATGTGTGTGTGTGTGTGTGTGTGTGTGTGTGTGTGTGTGTGTGTGTGTGTGTGTGTGTGTGTGTGTGTGTGTGTGTGTGTGTCAGTGTGTGTGTGAGGAGTCACAGTGCATCCTGTGAAACACACACCACTGACCCTTTATTATTTTTCTTAAAGGAAAACAAATTAATTACTTTGACATTTGCTGTCTTGCAGGTCGGCCGTCAGCTTTTATTTGGAGAGCAGATAGTTTTCTACCTGCAGGCCTGGAATCAGCTGAGAGGTAAGGAATTACTGCAAATTAAAGTGTTTACTGCCTCTCTGCTGCCTGTTTACTTTAGCGTGCAGAAGAAGGTCAGCTTCATTTAGGTTTGATTGCACTGATTTGATGGCACTGAAATTTGTTTGTTCTTCAGTTTCCTGAAGCCTTTCCAGGAGCCCTGGCACATTTTAACCAACCAGTTCTGTTTCTTACTTAAAGATATGTAATAACATGTTATTTACTTTACAAAAAAAAAAGAAAGAAAAAAAAAAAAAGCACGACATGGACGAATTCATTTCAATTTACTGACCTAACATTCTTATTCATAACTACAACCGGTAGTCAGGAGTCAGGCTGAAAATGAAACCAAAGCACATTTCTATATATTGAACAATTTAAGATTTATTAAATAATTTGATCTTTTGCATTTTTCAGAAAACTACACATTTACCATTCTTGGTTTTGGCCAAACAGGCCAAGGTCGCTCTCTCCATCTCACCCTGTTTACTGGAAACATAAAAGTCTGTTTGTTCTTTTCAGTGCTGAGTAGGATAGTGTGAGGAAGCAGTGGCATGACTTCTCGTCCCAGCAACTCATATGACTCATCAGAAATAAGGCATGGAAGCTATTTAAGGGTTACTCTGACATTTGGAATTGTCCCATTATTGTTAATACGTAACAGTAACAAACCACCTTAAGGAGACTGAAGGAGACTTGTGGGAACTGTTTAAAGTCTGACGGAGAGAAAAATGCTGACTGCAATCAAAATGTCAAGGAATTTTAATTCATTAAAAATGACTTTGCTGTGTGTTCTCCTGCTGATTTCCTATAAATTTTCCTCGTAATTTCCCACAAAGAAGCACGTATGTAATTGATCAATCTTGGTCAATTTCCTACAGGCTGTGTAATTTGAAAGTGTGACTAGGAAAAGGGAAATGTAACCTAACCTAACATACTAATATTCCGCTAAACACACAAACCGTAAAAGTTTCCAGTGAATTAAATCACAATGACAACGACTGCTTCTCCATCAGCTCCATCCACCTGTGCTTGTCCATTTTTTTAATCTCACCACGAGTGGTGTCCAGCTCTAATGAGACAAAATCACTCTGTGATTGGTTTACAGGTAACAAATGAAAGTGACGGTGACAAGAGGTCTAAAGTAAAGATTACAAACCACTGTAATTCACTTCAGTCAATCAATCAATCATAATGATTGGGTACTTACCAACAGTACTACAGAACACTGTCCCCTACACAAATTACATAGTCCTGTACAGGGACTGTCCCAAGAAGTAACAGCTACACAGACATGACAAATTAGCTAAAACCCACTGCTTAAGGTAATGTTTCTGATAAGCCTTTTCAGGAAAAAAAAATCTTGATTTTCTCATTGACTTCCATTCATTCTGAGCATTTCACAGCAAACATAAATTACTTTCCTGGTGAGTTTTCTGCTGTCTACTGATCCTGATAACTAAACATATCATGTAAATGATGCAAGCATGTATCTGAATATGTTCTGCAGATCTACTGTACTGTTTCCCAGAACTGTGACCTACATAGCACAGAGGCCCCTCTCTTTCGGACTTGCAGTGCTCACCCATATAGTATGAAAATTGAATTTTCCAACCAGCTGAGATGCAAAGTCCAAGCATGTCGGGCCATCCACTGGTGTGGCTGCATGCAGGCGGCGCAGAGGACGTCTCTGGAAGTCAGTCTGTCCATTCAGCAAATCCTGCCCCACTGGAACTCTCACTCCTTTCTCTTTTTTCTAACTTACACACAAACACACACACACACACACACACACACACACACACACACACACACACACACACACACACACACACACAGAGTCCCTCGGGAGCTTGGCAGACATCCTACTCAGTTCAGTCGAGGGAATGAGCAAACTGTCGGCCACGCTGCACAGCTCTCAAGGAATGCCGTAGCAACCTCTTCTTTCCTGTAAATAATCCTGTGCGTTCACTCTTAGCCTTAAAAGTTCTTACTTTATTGGCAAAATCTCCTCTAAATATACAACAAACTTGTTCATAAAGACTAAGAGATAAAGCTCTTGTGTCTGAGAATGTTTTAATTAGTTTCGAGTTCTGGGTAGGATTCAATCTGATAATCCTGCCTCTACTTGTGTGCACCTGCTTAGTAGCCATGAGTCACTGTATTCAATTTGCATTTGCACCCTTTGAAGTATTTAGCAAATTACATAATTGCATAAATGCACCAATATAATTTTAGTTACGCAACTCACACATGCAGCTCCTTGTGGGATTAATCATTTAATCACTATCTGACTTCATTTTTCTTCCATCATTTTCACATTAGGATTAATATAACAAGAGCTCTCTCCTTCACCTGACTCAATCAACTAAGCTATATTTCAGTCTTATTACAGATCTTATCATTTAATGTGGCCTGGAAATGACTCCAGCCATGGCGCAGCCTAAAGGTAGTTACCTCCAATCTAAATTATTCTGCGGGAAGGATTATAAAAGTGACACACATTTTGGGACGCAGAGCCGCCGAGTTCACATGGAAGCTAATTAGGAAAAGCTACAATTTAATAGGTGCCGGTAATTCGGCACCACTGGCTCTGCAGACGACAACTCAATTTGAGGCTCGTACACACACACACAGAAAAATGTGATGCTCGGTAGCATCACCTGCGAGGGAGGAGAGATGATGGTGCGGCCCTGCAGAGCGCGGTTTTGCACTGTCAGTCAGAGCGAGATATAACATTTCTCAAGTGTGTGTGTGTGTGTGTGTGTGTGTGTGTGTGTGTGTGTGTGTGTGTGTGTGTGTGTGTGTGTGCGTGTGTGTGTGTGTGCATGGAGTGATTGTCTCCCCCTCTTCTCTCCATTTATATCCATCTTAACCTTGCCCCATTCTCTCTCCACCCCTTCATCTGTCTCATAGCTGTCTTGCTTCTTGCATCCCCTGTCCTCCTTTCTCTCTCTCTTCCTGTCTGTCTGTCTGTCTGTCTGTCTGTCTGTCTGTGGATGCCAGCTGGTTCAGCGCTGCTGCAGTGTGCCACGCCTGCCAAACATCCAGTCTAAAAGGCGAACCAGTCTACAGTCACCACTTCGCTCTCTCTCTCTCTCTCTCTCTCTCTCTCTCTCTCTCTCTCTCTCTCTCTCTTTTCCTCCCTCTGCAGCTGCAATACAATAGCTCCCCCATCATGAAATTATCAGAGACTCCACGGCCTTGCCTTGCCATTAAGTGACACGTCACTTTGTAATATTCTTGAAGGCACAGGTGGCAGTGATGGTGCTGTGCTCTCACAGGGCTTCAAACACAGACATCCTGAAACAGAAAAAAATTGTAGACAGGAAGATTTAAACGAGAATGCATCGAATACACAAACAGAATGGATCAATGATCAAAATTAACAATATGTTCGTCAGTTTCTCAGCACTTACTCACGTCTCTACACTGTCTGTGGCACCAGCACCAAGCTCACTGGTTCTTACTGAAAATGTATATCTGTAAGAACACCTCACAATATTTTGGTTCAGTAAATAGTAAAAAACAAAACTGGAAACAGTTGATCATTGTGCCTTATATAACCTCATCATGTTATCTGAGTGCAAAATCTGAGCATTAAATTTGGAGTAGATGAATGTAAAGGAGTAAAATGCACAATTTATCCAATTAAGCTTAGTACTTAATAATAGTAACTTAGTTAAATTATGGCCATGTGTATATACATTATAAATTCACTGCATGAACTACAGAGACTATTGCAGCAGATTAGTTCACATTTGGTGCTCGAATGAGTATTTAAGAGAGTGTATGTGGGACTGAGTCAAAATAAAGTACAGTGTGTGTTCATGGTAATGAGGGAACATGTCAGCCAGCGTGGCGTATTTACGTGTTTTTGGACAATAGTGGAGCTCAATGGCACAGAGGAATAACATATATCAGGCTTTGATAGACACACAATATTTGTTAGTAGGATCAACTCGTTGCTGGTTTTCAGGACATTTGTTTCCAATGCGAAAAATATAGAACATCATCCTTGAAGGCAGGGTTTTGTGTGTGCGCAGGAGCGTACATGCACCTATAGTTCTTACTGTATGTGTGTGTGCCCCTCAGTGCATCTGTAGCTTCGTCTAAGCCACAGAGACTTTGATAGCAGCCCATGCAGAGCGACAGACACAGACCAGTGGCTTCTTCTAATGAGCAGACTGTTGTTGGTCTGCCATGGGGACCCTGCTTCAAGGCTGGCACACCCTACAAGATTTTATGAACTAATTAAGCACTAAAAGTTTCCTTCTCAGACAAGAAAGTCAGGCTTTACACAGAGCTCAAAGAAAACTACTCTGAGAAACAAAAAAGCTTTTTTCATCCCAGTCTTTCATTTGCATTCAGATACAGTCTGGTAATGGCTGAGGCTGGTTCACGTTTGGACTGTCGACCAGCCCAGAAAGAAACAATCTCCTATTTATAGGCATTAATTATTCTTCCTGCTTCTCTGCCACCGTCCTGATGGACCTAGAGATACTGTCATCTTCACTTTGGAAAGTAAATGTGGATCGTTCCCATGCTGATTTACAGATATTCAGTCTGGAGACACACAGCCTGGAGAATGACGAGTCAATATGCAGTTGTTTGCTCAAACTTTCAAAGTGTCAGCGTAAAACGAGTGACTTTGCTTTGTATGCATACAGTATGTATCATCGAACTAGGGCTGCAACTAACAACTATTCTTCTAATCAATTAATGTGTAGATTAATTTCTCACTATATAAATGTAGATGCCTGTCGTAATTCTGAAACCAGAGTACCATTGCTGGTACATTTGTATGACACAGAACTGAAAATAATAAATCAGTTATCAGAAAAAAATTGGGATTTAAAGTCAACATTTTCTCATGCTGGTGAGCTAGTTTGTGCATATTTTTACATATTGTCAGATAATGTAAATTCTTTGCCTGGAAAACAATAGCTTGACAAGATAATCCCACTCAAGAGCCTGCTACTATCACCACCACCTACATCGTAATATTATCATTGTATTATGCATTATTATCAAATATGTGGAAGAATATTACTGCGTAGCAGTTCAGTTACATTTTGGTTTTTTGGTTGGTTGTCTAGGTTTAGTTTAGGTTTTACTGTATCTGTAATATGATTTATCTCAACAGCTCTCAACATATTCAGGTTACAATTGGTGAAAATTCAGAATAACAGTGCTGGCTGAGTGTATGGTCCACAATTTCTTAGTATGGTGACAAAAAGTTTTATTTATTTTTCTAAAAAGGAGGACATATTCAGATTTTCTACTTAGTAAGTGCCAAAACAAAAGGTACAAAATACTTAGTTACAAGTAAAGGTTCATTTGTGCATTAGCAATAGCAGCAAAATGATGATCAGTGTACTTGAAGTAAATAGTGTAAAGAGTGTTATGCAAACAGTCCATGTGATTGTTATGCTGTTATGCATTATATTATTGGATTATTGGTGCTGATGCATAATGCTGAAGTAGCTGTCTGCATTATATATTTTTGAATAGTTTGATCTGTAACAATGAATCATACTGTACAGACTGATTATATGTTAAATAAAGTAGTTAAGCACACAGCCGCTGTATTCCACAGTTTAAAAATAAGAAGAGATTTGAGCTTGTGTTGTATCAGTCACTCAACGTTGGTGTTTATCCAAATTATTTATATAATTAGAATTATATCCTATTAAATCACGCCTGTCATGAAGTCAGCTTTTACATTTGCCAGGTTACACAACCTGTGAAAATTTAGCAAATGCAACTCAGCCAATCTCCAAATGGTTCATATAGCTGTGACTTTACGATGACCGCTACTCTAACTGCACAGCATCTTTCAAACGTCTATCAGTGGAGCTCTTTCTCCCCTCGCTCTGGGGATCCACAGAGATGTTGGATTGGCAGGCCAGGCTGCCGTCAGCATCATCTCTGTCACCTGTCCTGCTCGGCAGCCAGCTGCTCCTCCTGTGATAAGACTTGAGTTTATTCTGGGGCTGAAAATACTCGACTCAATCTGGCTGTCCGCCGATCACGGAGCCCCTCTCTCTGTCTCCTCACAAACTGCCCATATTCCTCGCTGTCAGTCAGTCAGTCAGTCAGTCAGTCAGGCCCAAAGCTGAACGAGCTTGTTTGTAAATCTCTTTTGTGTGTGTGCGTTTTTTTCTATTTATTTTTCACTCAGCGGCTGTGAAATAGCTTCAATTTTCCTGCAAGTCTGCCGAAGAATAAGCTGCATGTGATGGAAATTTCAGTCAGAATTAATTCACAAGACAAACTTAAAATAGGAAAACATCTGCTCGGGCAATGAAAAGAGCCTATAATGGTGGCAAACTCAGATCAAAAGACGATGATTTTATAGAGCATACATTAAATTTATATATTTATTAAAAAGAATGTAACTTAATGAATGACTCGACTGAATGCAGCAGCTCTGTCGCGCTCCTCATTTCTCAGAAGTGTCAGCCAACTTCATCTCCTCATTTTCCTCCTCCTCCTCACAAAATGAATGATGTTAAATCAATGATGCCAATGTCAGGCGCCGTCTGAATGACTGATCTAAATAAAATAGGCAAGGCTCCATTAGGAAACAAAAAGCTTGCTTTTATCCAGCAGCAGGCAGACTCTATTTCTCTCCCCGTCTGTTTCCTTCCCACCCTCTCTGTGTAGTGCAGAGTAAGCACAGCTGTCTGAAAGCAGCGTGAAGGATGGACGGCTCTAACAGGAGGGGGGAGAGGTGGGGAGACATGGACCCGGGGGAAAGCAATGTTAACTGGGTGTGGTAGGGCCAGTTTTGTTGTTTTGTTTTTTTTTATTTGGCTGCACTCAGAGAAGCTGTGGCCAAGCCGCAGCGCTGCCACTGAGCATCTGGCTGTTGGCCATGAAGTCAAAAACCCTGTTGAAAAGAACTGAGCCAGCTACACTGATTTTTCTACCTTTTACTTTTTGAGGGAAAGTTGAGGGGGTGATCGCCCCATAGAACACACAGTCTGCAGTCAAGCTGCTAAAAGGTCCCACTCTCACAGGATAATTCAGATTTGTTGCAATTCAGCAGAGATGGAAGAAGTATTCAGATGCTTTACAGCAAAGACAAGGTAAAATTACTCAACTACAAGTAGTTCATCAGTATTAACAGCAAAATGCACATCAAGTATTAACATAAAAGTATTAGGTATTATATTATCGCATTCTGATTAGAGATTTATCACCGTGTACACAGTATTTTGTAGCCAGTCCATGTAAAGCTACTTTTAACTATGTTGGTGACTAGTTAAATCTATAACAATATGTTGCATTTATATAATATCAATAATATATTTTGTATGTTTAACCTTGATCACCAAACTAACTAGCAATTATAGCTGTCAAGTAAATGCAGTGGTGTGAAAAATAATAAATAAGTATGTTTCCCTCAGAAACATAGTCGAGTAAAAGTGCATGTAACATCCCTATCTCCTAGAAAGTATATGTACAACTAATTTCATTGGTATTTACGTTGTGCTGACAAATGTAATTGCTGTCTGGACTATGCTCCAAGTCATTTGTGTGAGTGACTGAAACGCTACATCTATGTACTGTGCTGAGCTGCAGGCAGGTAGTCGGGTGGATGGAGGTCTGGACACCAGAATCCAGACTGTGGTCAACTAAAGCACTTTGGTCAAAGATAGAGAAAGATCATTCTTGCTGCTTCCTGAGTTAAAATCAATGATCTCTCCTGAACATTAACCAAGTGCTGCCAGTGCCTAAACATAAGCTTAAAAAGTTGAATGATGCTGTAGTCACTATGAGTAGACAGTACAGTGCAGGTTTGCCTGTTTTGATGCAAATCAAATGAAATACATTGCCAGTGAACACATGTTCAGTATCTACATTTTTTCAACTTGCAGGTGCCGTATCAACATTTCCTCATTATGCTAATACAAAATGTAATTCAGTCAGCAGTATGTTTCCCTTGAAACGTGTAGGTGTAGCAATTGAGTAAATGTACTTCCACTACTGCAACTTGGGTCTTATTTTTGGATATAGTTTCTATCAGTAAAGGTTACATTGTATGTACCAAAATGCTGAAATATGTCAACATCTGGATGTTACAACAGCGTAATTCAACAGAGCACAAATGAAAGTAAAGAAAGGCCGTCAGGGTTTGAATCTTAAAATAAACTGCTCCTCTCTATTGAAGGTGCTCACATTCATTATTTTTGCATCTAAAAATTCAAGCTGAGTCAAAAAATCAAGTCTCAATTGAAATGGCGAATTCAGACACCAAAATTCGAGATGGCAAATTCATCAGAAACAGAATTTCTGATAGACAATTAAACAAGCCTGGACAATATTTGCCAGTACAATAAAGAACGAATTCAAAGATGAAAAAAAAAAAAAAAAATCAAATCACAAAAATTCTGTTGAGATTAATTGAGGTTAAAAGCAAACTGTATAAATGCAGTGGTATCTAAGTTTCAACATAATCCACAGGTCCTATAGGTCTGGGTTCAATCTTAGAATTCAGTACTCAGTCTATTACAAAAATTCAAATTATTATCTTTCTTTAAGTCCACAAACAAAAACATGAGCAGTCAGACAGTTGGAAAGATGCAAAAAGGCAACAGCTTATTCAGATGATCTGAACCATTTTGTTTTAAGGTAAAACAGAGCACGCTAGAAATGTCAGTAACAAATCCTTATTGCACAAACTGTGTTTGAAAGTTGAACCAGGAAGTTGCTTGTTCGATTCAAATCCTTCTGGCCTTCCTTTGCTTCATACCTGTCCTGTTGGGCTGCATGGTAGTGATGTTTCCATGTTCCCAGATCTCAGGGATGACTTTAGTGAGCACAATGGTAACTTAACTGATACACACGATGGTCGACACTACAAAATTAAGACCTAAGTTGCAGTACAGCAGAATTAAGTGGTTTGCTCAAGGGCATCCTGTCCTGCCAGTCTTTATTGTCAAGTGCCAAAAATGATCTTGACTCAATTCAACTGGGAATGTTTCTTTATGGAAAAAAATGCAGACCGTGTTGACGACCTTTTAGCGTGCAGGTTTAATGTTCTGAATGTCATACAGAGCTGCAGTGGAGTAGGTTAAACAGGTAAAGGACATCTGATTTTGACTTTCAGAGCCTCTTTCTCAAAGTCAAATCAAATTTGTTTAAGGAGTATTTGACAGAACACAATAAACTGCATACAGAAAACACTGCAAGACAACACTTTTTAGAAATATTGCTTTAAAAAAGCACAAGGGCACAAAATGTTCTCGTTCCAGCTGCCACACTTGAATGGAAAGACTGAACAGTGAATTCCATATTTTGCTGAAAGAGGTGTAGATCCTCTGCTACAGAAAGACACAAAAAACAAAACCGAAAAATAGATACCATCTGGATGGGCTGCATGTTCATTGTGTGCAAAAAATAAATAAATAAAAATGATCCATTTTTGTAACTTCATTCAGACAAAAGACATAATGGCAGCATTAAAAACATGAGAAAGGAAAAAAACGTCATTCAGATACAGCCAGACCAAGACTGGGGACGAGACATACATGTAGCACTGTGCGACACTGGGACATATAGAGTTTAAGTGCAAAATATATACCTGAGTTATTTATTCCGTATGCAAACCTTTTTGCAGTGAGTGCATAAGATAAGCATCATCGTCTCCTCTGGAATACATTGTTCCTCACTTCCTCTGTTAAATGAATTCACTCAGCGTTACGCCTATATTGTCTTGTTTCCGGGGGAATCATCGTTCCAAAGGTGTCTGCTAAGCAAAATATTGTGATTAAGGGACCGCAGATGAAACCAGCAGGAGAGCTGTCAGGCCTGTCAGATAGAGAGAGAGACGAGAGCACTGGAGACAGACAGACAGACAGACAGACAGACAGACAGACAGACAGACAGACAGACAGACAGACAGACAGACAGACAGACAGACAGACAGCTGGGTGTGATACAGCAGACAGGGAGACTGGATAAGACGAGGATGACGTAGGTTTGGAGGGACCGTATGTAGTAATACAGCATGCATGTGAAAATGTAGCCTGAATGTGAAGTAATGTCAGCGTTGCTCTTTGCCCTGATGCTGTGGGACTGCAAGAGAAGGAGTGGATTTAAATGTTTTTGGTGTCTCAAATGAGTTTCCTTTTAACACAGTTGGCTGCGTTTCCAAAATGCAGCACGTACTGTATGCACAAACCATTTGATGCAAAGTGCTTTTCTATAAAGAGAATTACACTCAGTTCCAACAAGGCAGAAGAAATAAATCCAAATGAGGTGACCAAAGCAGAAAATTCATGTCAAATACACAATCCTTCATTCAAACTGCTTCCTGCTCTCAGAATTCTCCTGGTTATGGCCCTTAGTTTAGGGTTAAGCAACTAAAAGACTGTAAAGACAGTGACGGACAGAGGACAGAGGGCATCAGCTCCAGGTGAGACAATAACATGTCATCCAGAATGTCCAGTTATCATAAAGACTGATCAGACAGGGTAGCAGTTTATGAGGAAAGGTTGTGAGGATTAGTTATCACAGTGGAATCACACATTCTTTCATTTCATTGACCTCCACACCCTTATTTTCCACCTGCAGCACATAAAAGGCGCTGACACTGAACAGTGGCATTACACACACCTAAGGATGATGAGGAATAATGCTTGTATGTTGTGATTTGCTTAAATCTTGCTGATGGTGTTGAAGGCATCACCAGCCTTGGCTTTATTATCCATGAGAATCAACAAGTGGATGAAGAAAAAATATGCTTCTCTAACAAAATCTGGAAGGCCGGACAAGGGTCTTTATGAAAACTCTTCTTCTGGTGACGCTGAGTTCAGTCAGATGTCCAGTAAGAAATTATTATAAACTGCAATTAACACGTCATATGTAAGCTGCAGATTTAATGCCAGCAGCTGAAGACAAGGACAAACCTCACTGACAAAAAAAAGAAAATGAAAGAATTTTCAGACTTGTTGGAGCATCAAACACAATGGAAATCAATGAAAGCCTTTAAATAAGCCATCGGCCAAACGCTGCAAGCTCACATTCTTGACTGCTTTCGCCTTTTCAGAAGCTGGGCTGCACTTCTTCAAACAACTCACTTTAACTGAGCCTCTCTGTTTCTATTCCCCAAAACACACACACACACACACACACACACACACACACACACACACACACACACACACACACACACACACACACACACACACACACACACACACACACACGCACACACAGCTCCAGCTCATAATCCCTCGGGCTAGTTTTGATTGTTAGTTAAATCTTTGTGCTCCTTCCCCCAGAAAAAAACTCTGAACCTTTGGCTCTGAAATGAGCTAAATTGTGAGGCGAGTGGCTGGGTGGGTTTTCTTTTCCCCCACATTCTGCACCTCTTTTCCTCCTTCCTCACTGAAGTGTTTCTATCCATTATGCGCAGTGACATTCTTTGTCTGAAGGACACGGCGTTCGGCAAAGAGCTTCCGCTGGGCCGGCCCAGCCGTTTAATTGAAACCGTAAAAGAACTTTCTTTTGGCACAAAAGCCCTTATGTGGGCTTTGTCGCAATTAGATTGACCAGAAAGGCCAGCGAACCTGATAAAAAGGGATTAGGAGAAATGTATTACTGGGATATTATGTTGAGTGTGACACGGCAGCTTGTGAAGGAATTAGTAACCCGTCCTGGATTGGTCAGGCAGAAGGACTAACCCATGATTAATGGAGTGGTCAAAGGCTACGCTTAAAACCCAATTTCACAACAAGAGCTGTGGAACATTGCGAACAGTGGTCCATCTCAGCAGCACAAGTGGTACAGTAAACCACCTGACTCACCTGTAGTCCCAGCAGCTGGTGGTCATTTGAAGTTGCCCACTGTGAAGAAACAGGAAATGTTTGAAACGTTTTTTCAGCTCTTCGTTTCCTTGTTAATCTTCATGATGATCCTGGTGGTTTGCTTCAGAACTGTCTGCACAGATCCAAACAAATAACCCATTAGTAGGATGATAAAGGAGGAGTTACACTGTTTATATAGTGGCTTTTACATCAGGTTTAAGAATATACAACTCTATTATACAGTTTGCTGAATACTAAATGTCAGCTGTGGAACTTGGCTACATGTGCATCTATTTTTTTGGATCGATCCAATGACTATCCTTACCTTTCATGCCCCCTCAGCTCTGCAGATTCCTCTGGCTTATGGCTCATTGTTTTGGATTTACAACCTGCGACTATGTTTTCTTTGACCTCTTTTCCAGCCACAGCAGGCAGCTGTTATCAGCGAAAAAGTCCTGACAAACCCACTGAGCACTACCTGCTCAGCAGCAAACAGCACATCAGACACAGTTAGAGACTAGCTGGTGAGCAGAGTGCAGCATTTAGCTGCTAAAGAGGCCGACCTCAGGAGCTGGTGGACCAAAAGAAAACTGAAACAGGGTGAATATTTGACTTCAGGTGGTCAGGGACACCACTCCACATGAATGCTAATGACAATTCAGTCCCTCTTATAAAGTGATAATATGTCAGGCTGTGTTCATTCTTGCTCTGCAACTAAGTAGTGGGGAAAAAAAATTAAATACAGCTTTAAGTATAATTTTGAGGCACTACAGTTGAGTTTTTCCATTTCATGCTTCACCACATTTCACCAGTAAATGCTGTTTTCCCTCCCCTACATTTTTTTCACATCTATAGTTACCATTTACTTCTAGTCATTCTAACATATGATCAGCTTGGAACAAGCACACTACACTGTTTATGTTAATGTACCTGACAGTATGTAAAACACAGTGGCAATCAGAGCCTGGAAATCTGCCTGTTCAATCACTGGAATGACAGGATAAATCTGTGGTAAAGATCAATCATTACCACCATGTAATAATTCATTAACATTCAGTAAGATGTAGATAATAATATAACATTCACGGGCTCCCTTTGGTTTGACTAGGCTACTAATTATGACTTTTAACTAACTCAAGACTTTGACTTGTAATTCAGCATCTTGACGACGTGTTATTGGTACTTAAGTAAAGAATCTAAATATATACTTCCTAGAAACACTGCTACCTGTTAGCTGCCTATCTGTAATCTTATCTGTTTAACAGATCATTTTCATGGGTTGACTTAGACCAGGCATGTCCAAATTATTCCACAAAGGGCCATGTGGCTGCAGGTTTTTCCTCCAACCAATCAAGAGCATGCAGTCTGACCAATCAGCTGTCTGAAGACTGAAATCAGCTAATGAAATGAGTCAAGTCTGGTGTGCTGCTGCTTGGTTGGAAAGAAAACCTTCAGCCACTCGGCCCTTTGTGGAATAGTTTGGACATGTCTGACTCCGACGGAATTCTGCTTTTTCAGATGACTTTATTTTTCTCGTGTTTTTTTGATGTCATCAATTCTGGTCATAAATCACAGCAGCCTATAAGATATTTACTTGAATGCAGATTTTCCAGATTTAAATTGATTTTCCTGTTTCTCTCTTATTTCCTGCAGGTTAAGTTTATGGCGTGTGACCAGCTCAGCGTTGGATCATCAGACTCAAAGTGAGCCAGGGGAGGACAGCTGCTGTACTCAAAGTGCCATCCAGTGGAGACAGTGTGTACTGCACCCGTGCTGCTCTGTCCTGGTTTGGCCTTATGGTCCAGTCAGTGTTTCTTATCGTTAAGCACCGTCATTGCCACTGCAGTCAGTTGTACAGTGGGAGCAGAGGACACACTGCTGTATATAAGATGTGTATCTGTAATCTAATCTATCTAACTGACAACACTGTTATCTCTCCTTTTGATAGAACGACTCAAAATGAATTCTGCTCGTTCAGATGACTTTATTTTGCTTTTGGCAATTTGATATCATTAATTCAGGTCATAAATCATAGCAGCCTGACCCCAATACACAAACTTGTCCACAATGGTTCTATTGATAATCTCAGAGCACAGACATATTGGGGGATCTGTGTTCTGAGACTGCATGCGATACTGAAGAGAAACGATGCTTGAAGATCATCTTACTGTAAACCCACTTTCCCATGACATGATTTTAGTTTGCATACACAGTGGGCTGCTTCAAGGTGGATTAAGGCTTGTCGCTGTGAAACCAAAGTTATTCTCAGCTCCATCACGGCCCTGTCCTCAATACCAAAGGACTTTATAAATAGGCAACCAAATAGAGCACTGTTACATCTGAGCACTGTCTTGTGTTTCACTGTGCAGGCCTGCTAAGTTTCTGGAAGAGGCTTGCTGAAGATAATTACTTACTGTGTATAGGATAATACCAGCATTTTACAGTTATTTCAGTGAGTTTCACGTGATTTCTGAGGCTCTCCATTGGTCAAATCCTGCTGTTTTGAAACTCTAATTTTCAAACCCTATGTTTACTTAAAAGCAAATTTTCCAGATTTAAATGTCTTATTTTCTGCCGGCTAAGTTATGGTGTGTGACCAGCTTGGCATTGGATCATCAGGTTCAGAGTGAGCCAGTGGAGAGGAGAGCTGCTGTATTCAAAGTGCCCTCCAGTGGAGACAGCATGTACTGCACCCCTGCCGCTCTGTCCTGGTTTGGCCTGATTGTGCAGTCAGTGTTTCTTATTGTTAACCACCGTCACTCCCACTGCAGTCAGCAGAGGACATAGAAGTACTACAGAGACGAGGTGAGTATTATCAGTTCACTACTTCTAATGCAAAATCGCAGCTTGATGGTCTGTATGGAAATTCAAACTCCATCTACTCCTGTGGCTCCACCGTGCCTGTCGCCCTCTGGAAACGATGAAGGAAGTAGAAGCACTGGGTGGCGCCTTGTCAGCGGCTTGTTTCTGCCACTGAGTCACCGAAGATGAACTCCTGACTTCAGCCATCACACTGCCTCTGTACTGCACCACAGTACTGGGTGGGGAGGGTCAGCTGGTGTTGTGAATCAGGCCGCTGAAGTGTCAGACACGGCTTCTTCACAACACCAGGGTTCCTCCCTACCACTTCCTGCTGGGATATAAGGCACTTGTACAAGATAACAATAATGTGTTTCCTCAATGACTGCACATTAGAATATAGCAAATATATGTTCTTTTGAGAAATGCTGCAGCTGAGATGGCACCTGTAATCATCTCTAACCTTTCCTCTAATACCTGGAAAGAGGATACTGTATCCTTATGTTTTAGTGTGTCCAAAGCTATTTAACTACTAAATACTTTCAATGTGCAATAACAAAATCTCCATATTAGCGTTTGTTATTTAGTCATTCTAAGCTTATCTTTTCATTCTAGGCAACATGCCAAAAATAACCTTTAAAAAAAGAATAGCAGTTGTTTGTCTTATTCTGTCTTGTTTTGTATAAGACAGTGACACTCATTTCAAGAAAAGAGGAAAGAAAGAACTTCACTGCAAACAAATGGAATAATTATTACTGTTTCCTGTTTACAGTATGAGAAACACATCTTTAATGACACATTTGCAACTGAGTTATTTACTTGGATATGTGTGCCACACTGTTATACTGCCTGAACATGACCTTGTCTTGGGTACAGTGCTCTCTCAGTGGACAATGGCTGGATTCTGTCCATACAAACAGCCGCTGCTGGCAGCAGCGCATCTGTCTGTGCAGCATCCGTCCATTTAGATTTTCAGTGTTGACTCTGAAATGAGTCACTATACGAGTAAGAGCCTTCAGTAAATGTTTGAGCGGTAAATAAATGTCTCATGACTGAGGAAACAAAACCTGTGTGTTTGTTTCATTATCAGCACTCATTAAAGAAAGCAGTGACGCTTTCTTACATAAAAACATACACAGAGGTTGCATTATACAGCTTTTACTACATGACACACACACAGACACACACACACTTACAGTACTGTGTGACAGTATATGGAGCATAAACATGTGTCACATATGTAACGTGAGTGACAAGAACAGCAACATGGGATCACCTCAGACATTTCCACCAATCACAGGGAGTAGCATGTGCATTCACTCACAATGTCGAAATGATAGATAGATAGATAGATAGATAGATAGATAGATAGATAGATAGATAGATAGATAGATAGATAGATAGATAGATAGATAGAGAGAGAGAGAGAGAGAGAGAGAGAGAGAGAGAGAGAGAGAGAGAGAGAGAGAGAGAGAGGGAGACTCCTCTTTTTGTCTACATTCAGGAGTAGAATAAAGGCATCATTTCAACATATTTTTACTGACTACACTGCCTGAAAGATGGAGAAATATCAGAAAAAAAGAGAAAGGGAGGGAGGAGATGCTTGAGATGCAGATAAATAAAACTTGGTAAGGCACAGAGAAATGGATGAAAGGAAGATAAAGGCACAGTGACTATATAAAAGCAGGCTGATGTCAGAGAGAGCTCACTGTCGCTGGAATGGTTTAGGAGGTCATTTAATGATGCCATGAAATATTACACGCTGGTCTTCTTCAGCTGGGATACTTCATTCAGGTAGGCAATGAATAACTTGGTTCCTTCAATGTAGTTGTACCTGGCAGAAGAAAGACACTCACAGTAAGAACATTTCCACCATTATTCACAGCAATGGATGTGTACATTACACCTTCTTATAGAAGCTGCCAAAGCATAAAAAATCTAGTCTTCATTTCTGCCCTTGAGGCCTCACAGTGGGGGGGCTGTGTTATTATCAGAGGGTGGTTGTGACCTTGTATAGTTTATCTGATCTTTATCTGATCCGATCTGTTCTTTCTTCAGAGGCTGTCCATTTGTCTTTGTGACGTTGTGTGTTATCGTGTGGCTGTGAGCTGAAGAAAACAGAACATCAAATGGAGATCTTAAATGTGTGCAGCGCTCTGCTTTCCGTTCAGTGTTTACAGCCGTTTCTGCTCAGATGACTTTCTGTGTTATTTTCTATGACACTCTTAACGTTCTTGCATTGCGACCTTTAATTTGATTCTTTTTAACCTGACATCTCCATTATCTTGCAGTCGTGTGTTTTATTTGTGGTGAATATTATGTTAAACGATTGTTTCAGTCCAGGGATGTGGATGATGATGAGAGCATAAGACTGTGAGCCCTGGAGGTTTACGTTCCTGCTTCTTTCCTTCTGATTGAACCCCAGCTTCTCTCCTGGACCTTGTGTTCATCTCAACAGTCCAACAGCCTTAATACAAAAGTAACTATTTAAGGAAAATTTGAAATGTCAAACCTGCTCATTTTCTCATTCTGGGAGTGCAGCCCGTCATCAAAGCCACCGATGGGCAGCATGATGATGCTCTTCCCCGTCACATCCTGGAAGGTTCTGGCAATAGGGATGGTGCCGCCCTCACGGATGAGATCAGGGTCCATGTCGAAAACTGGAGAAAGCAGGAGATTTTCTATCAGACTGTGGTGGACATGAGCTCCCAGGCATCTTACCATAGAATGAAAGAGCTCTCTCCATCAGAACAGGAGGAATCACGTACACGTGTCACTTCCTACAGCAGTCCTGTACATCAAGCTCTGTTCAAGCCCAGTGACAAAGCACTTAATAAAGATTTAAGATAAAATCAATCAGGCATATAACAAGAATTATAAATGCAATGTGAGAGCCATGAAAGAGAAGCCAAACGCAGTAATGAAAAGTAACACCAAAAAACCACCTCCGTAAAATGTGGCGTACAGCCACCTAAGATCCTCAGGCAGCTTGTTCCAAAACCTTTGAGTGGTGATGGCAAAAAAAACCAAACAAACTTGTGTTTAAAAACAAAAAAAAAACCAAAACAATAGGAACCTGGCCAATAATCTTAAAATACAGTTGTATCTGTGTCCAGTAAGAACGCTCAAAGCTTTCTGCAAATTGAAAGAAATGTTTAAGAGGCCTGAAAGAGTGTGTGAATATACAGCAATGATGGATGGCTCAATAGGACTATTTCTGACTTAGTTTTATTCTATTATAAAACATCTGCAGCATGTGATAAGTTGGATACTTTATTTTTTATTTGGATCCCCATTAGGATCTGCAAAGGGCTGCTAGCTGTACTGTGCATGTGGGATTAACCAAGTACATTCACTCGAGTACTTCAGTACAAATATGAGGTACTGGTGCCTTACTTGAGTATTTCCACTTTGGGAACTATTCAACATGCAGTTTCAGGCACTGGGCTTCAGCCTTAGTAAACCTGTGCACTCAATTGTCCATTCTTACATTACTGTACCCTGTGGTATCCTCTGTATAGATGACAGCTGTAGGTTGAGGCTGTTTTGCAGATTGAGTCTTGACACTGACACTTGATATTCTAATGAGAATGGCTAACGAGAGCAGACAGAATATGCCTGTGAATATTCTCATTCATCCAGGTCATTGTAAGCTTCAGGGCATTCAATCGTTCGACAAAGTCCGGTTGCGAACGATTGAACGAGACAGAATAGGACACATTAATAGTATTTGTATTACTACAACTTGTATATTTTTACAGTTTCAGCTTCAGCTTGACTCTCAGTATGAAGTGTCTGATGCAGTGATGGGTGTTCAGTGTGAGGGGCCTGCTGTGTTCTGCACCTCTCTTGACAGCAGCCTTCCCAGCCTCATAGAGAGGATGCTGCGTGTCAGCCAGCCAAGGCTTGGCCCCGATCACCATGGTGACTTTCAGCTTGTTAGGACTCTTCCTCTTGGCAAACACCGAGTGAAGGTAGTCTGTTACCTAAAGCACCGAGCCAATGAGATAAGAGCAGCGGTAGTTTATGAGAAGAAAATATTAGCTAATTCTAAAAAAAAGCTGAGGCTGAGGATTCCCATTCAGTTTTACCTGTTTCTTAACCATAGCAGGGTCCATGTTGGGAACTTGTCTAATGGAGAACTTAGCAGTGACCTTAGCAGGGATGACGGTCTTTGTGCCAGGATCAGAGAAAGCCCCCTCAATGCCGTGGATGGAGACAGTGGGGTAGCGCCACATGTGGGCCAACAAGTCCACCTACAGGAAACACACAACAACAATCCTTCATGTTGACCTAAGGTAGATTATTCTGACCTTTTCAAGATTATGCTCTTACCTTGTTGTTGTACATGAGCTGGGTGACACCGATCTTGTTCTTGTAGTTGTCCATGTCAAATTGGATGTCCTGATACATTTTCCATTCCTCATCAGAGAGAGGAGCCACAGCCTCCCTGATCCCGGGAATCAGGATCTTGCCACTGGGGCTGATTAGTGTGTCTGAGGCACAAAAGAATGAAGTGGTTCTGACAGGGCTTCATCTCACGCTGTCTGAAGGTCAGATATAACTGAGTTGAGTTTTACCAAATGTGGATTAACCCGCCACGAAAATAGTCCCACACAAATATACTCTTCCCTCGTGTTTGACTAATGTTTGATAAAAGCAAAGGTGTCCAGCTGTTAAAAGAAATTGCTGAGCCTTTTTGACACAATGCTCGTTTTGGTCTTTTCATGATATTTGTTGCTAATAAAAATCTCACTTTATAAAGAGATAATCAAGTCATGACATTTCCTGTTCAAATTACACTTCAATGAAAATAAAATACTGTGCTGTTACCTGGCACACTGCTGAGTCCCTCCTGATCTTGGTTCAGTGTCTTAGCTTGCTCTGAGTGACTGACTAAATGAATGATTAAATGTATACTCCCTAAGAATACACTCACCAAGAATGCCAACGAGGTCAGTCATTGGTTCGATAACAGTGCCTCCATAAACACCAGAGTGTAAATCCTGTTTAGGTCCTTCAACCTGCAAACACACCACAGGAAGCCTGCACTGTGAGACAGCCTAGAAAAGCTGAAAGACACGTCGGTGCAGAGTATGTGTTGAAACCAAATGTTTCAGTTTGGATTTGTGTTGCTGTGTGTGTGCGTACACAACCTCGGCATAGAAGTAGCAGTTGCCTCTGGTGCCGTAGGTGAGGGCGGGCCGTGGGCTGAGCCAGCCGCAGTCTGAAATGATGATGTAATCTACATCAGAGAAGAAGGTGTCTCTCTGGGCCAGGATCATGGCGTCCAGGCCGTTGGAGCCCGTCTCCTCCATGCCCTCAATGACAAACTTCACATTCACGGGCAGCTCCTGATGGACAGAAAGGAAGACGGTTACATGTGCAGGATGGAGGATGAGCTGTTCAGAGAATCTCATCTGAAAAACAGCTTATTTTTGAGTGGCAAGAATGTCTTGTAATTGTAAACTGTAAACTGTGATGGGTTTACAGACTCTAAAAATCATGAGCCATTAGCTGCGTGTGAAATGACAGTATTCTGGTCAACACCTACAGAATTCCTCTCCCCTTAATGCATCTGGCTGATGCCTTTTTTGATGTGCACATTCAACTGTGTATTTTTGCCCAAGACGAAGTGGCAGCGAGGGTGGCGGGAATAGACTGGTGCAGTGACTCTGCAAAACCAGCAGTGACTGTGCACGTTAGCTTGGCTGGAGCTCCGCTCTGCTCTCTCACCAGCCTGAGGGTATGCGCTTTGTCCCCACTAAATGTAGAAGCATTCTATCCCACTCAAACAGTCTGCTGAAATAAATGGGAGTTATGTTTTAGGTCGATCTTGCCCGAGGCATCTCTCTTATCTCAAGTGTTTTCAAGACAAAGATAATTTGCAAATAAGTGCTCAAATCTTTGGTCCCACAAGCCCTCTGCAGCTCTAACTCCCTCACAGATGTTATTTTATTCATGTGTGGCATGGAAAACTATCCAGTACAGCGGTGCTGTCAGTTTACTCTCACCATACTGAGGGCCTGATAAGCCTCGACCGCATGGATCCAGGCTAGAACTGGGGCCTTGTTGTCTGATGCTCCTCTCCCATACAGGTTACCTACAGACACAACAATCAGTGAATGAGTAAGGGTTCTCAGTAGGCCAGGGGTGATGTTGCGCTGTGCTGACCTGTACACCTTAATTAATATAGACATTGTGAAGCCCTTTGAGACTAACTCTGATCAAGAATCATCCATAAAAACACGTCTTAAACTGACTCACTCTCATTTGCATATATAAGATGCCAACACAGCTCAGTGTTGGTTACTCTTGCCCATTTATTTACTCATGTACAGTAACCCTTTTAAAATGAGTTCTTCATTATAATGTGTCCTGACTGGTGCTGTTCCTGTTTAAATTACTGTTACACTTTATTTCAGCTCAAACTTTATTTCAGACTCAGGGTGGAGATAAAAGACAGGACATTACAAAGCACAATGAAAAAAATGCCGTGTAGCATCTAAAAAGCTGTTTCACAGACTTTAACGCTCTGGAGTAAAACATGGAGCAGTTTGAACGTTGATAAAAAATATCCACATTGGTCTTCAAACAACCACATCATTCAGACCCTCACTGGTTCTGCTAATCCCTGAGCATCACATCAGATTATCATGATTGAAGTCAACTAGCAGTAACCTTACTGAGAAAGTAAACATCCCGTGTCCTTGAATTTCCCCTTAAGTAATTTTAAGGATGGAAAAATCATTTGATTTCATTTTCTCAGTATCACATACACACTGTGTATCAGATAGTTCCATCTCTTGCATGAAGCTGTAATGTAATGTTTACACTGATTGAAATATCCAAACCCAAGACAGCCTGACATGTTTGGTAACTTTGGAAAACACTACAATTTGAAATGAAGCTCTGCGGGTTTGAACAGTGTTTAGCTGCACAGCATGAGCTAGTAATGGTGACTCAGAGCTGAAAGGCTGTTACCATTGATGTCAGTCAGGTTGTAGGGCTCCGTTGCCCAGCCGTCCTCTAGCTTCGCTGGCTGGACGTCCACATGACCGTAGATACACACTGTGTGTTTGTTTGGGTCGCTGCCAAACTGAGCTGTCACCACTTTAGGCAACGCTAACGTCTGCCCGTCAGGAAGCTGCAGACATTAAAGGAGAGTTAACATCAGCGTGAACTGTTGCAGTAAAACATATGGTTTCTTTTTCTATCAATCACTTCAACTCACCCTCAGCTGTTTTTAGGAGTTGCAACAGTAAAGCCTGCCACTTGACCAGAGCTGAACACTGAGCACTGTGTATGTATGTAGTTTGATGTCGAAAGGTCTTCAGCTATTTTTTTTATCATTCACTAAGACAGTATAATGCAGTTCAAGCTATGTTGGTCCTATTTACTGGTGAGAAGATGAGATTATTGACCTTTAGTCTGACCTCATACACACTATGTATGTTTAATGAGTCTGGGAAGCAGCTTTGATGTGTCTCAGTCAGTAATGAGGAGGTCCTGACTGCTCTGTCTCTCTTTTAAAATGAGCAGCTCCTTTTAAATACAGAGTATTTACTAACCAGTTAAGGTGATGACTATATACAAAGCTCTAATATCTCAGCATTGCAGCACGTGTGAAAGGCAGGGAAGCGCCGGTTTGCTCTGTCACTGACCTCTTGTTCTCCGATGTCCACCAGCTCCACAGTCCCTCCCATCAGCCTCAGCTTCTGAGCCGCCATCTCCATCATGCGGTGTAGTTCTGGTCTCTTCAAGATGTTGCTGGAGTCGCTTTCGATTGCAACCCAATCCCGCAGAGCCTAGAACGTGCACACGCACACGCACACGCACACACACACACACACACACACACACACACACACACACACACACGCACACAAAGTGAGTGCCTTTGTATTGTCAAAATGATGTCTGATATCCATAATCCACAAAATTACCTCATGCTTTTTGCAAACTTTTAAGGAATTTTGTCAACTTTGTGGGAGAATTAAAGACAGGAAGGAACAGCATGGTCTAGTCTCCAAAAACAGTTAGATGAAATGACTTCATGTAGCAAACAGTAGCTACAGCGTGCTTATCACCCACAGTCCAGAATGACTTACATTGCCATGTGCTATGGATTCATCTAATCCTAACAAAAACAACTATAGTTCAGCATCTCTCTAGTACTTGGACTCTTAATAGTGTCGGATGAAGAAGATAACGTACCTCCACATATTCTTCTTGATGGCTGTCAATGTACTGCACCAGCTCTGTATACTGGAAAGCATGGACAGTAGAAATGACCAGCAGGATGGAGGGCAGAACTAGAAGATGCATCTGTTGAAAGAGTCAGAAACCGAATGACTGATACTGCAGATGGCGCTATAAAAGCTCATTACTTATATGTGACTATACAGAAACTCCCCAGCACATGGAATCACTATGATTATCAAAATGACTGTCAATTATTGACTGATCAATTAGTCAAGCGATCACTCTAGCTATAGTCCAAATGCTGTTTCCAAGTCAAACCCACATAGGAAGGATGCAATATAGACGAGGCTAGTGTGTTTTTTTTATTATTATTAAAACAGTCAAATAAACCTCACAGCCCACCCTCTGGAATCTATGTGCAATAACAGAATATAAACCCCTCCTCAGGTCTTTGAAATCCCACAATTCCCAAATAAGACACATCAGCTCATCATCTTACAGTACATCACACTCAGTGCACTGCACTCAGTGGATGGCCTTTGGTCTTACCTTTTCTCTGCTGGAGGTGTGTGCGACAGTCCTCTCAGTCAGGCAGACTGTGGTCCCGTGTTGTTGTGTGGACATTTATATACCCTCCCCTCATATCACGCTCCTACTGGGCCCCGGGGTCACACAGTCAAACATTTCCTGACACAGTGCCAAGACAGCTGACAAATTAAATTTTTCTTGCTGACAGGCTCAAGAATTACAGTCAATCTATTGATCCTGCTCCAAGAATGCACACCGGGGGTCAGCAGGAACAAAAGCAGCATGGTGAAATGAACTAATTCCTGTTGTTTGTGTTTTGGAATCTCCAAGCAAACCCCCAGTTACAGAAAAGTAGAGCAGCTTTTTTTTCCATATTAGGAAGGTGTCCCATTGTGCTGAACTTAACATTGAGCTACTTGTAAGCATTCCTAGTTGACATTAGATTATTGAAAATAATTGAAAATATTTAATCCCATCACCTCTTGATGTTCATTGGATAAATTGTCCTTGGTAAAAACTTCCTGTCTCTTTCTGTGTGTCCCAGTGTGAGACAGGACAAGAGCCTGGGGATTTGTCACACTCAAATGAAATAAAACTTACAGGGGGTGAAAAAACCAAAACTTTGAGCAACTTTGGCAACTGGAACTTTTTATATATGTGTATTGTTAGAGTGTGTATGTGCATGGATACATAAACTAATCATGAAGAAACTGACAATATGGATTTGAAACCCCCCCAAAAACGAATCAAATCTTAAAAAAACAGCTGCTACACACACACACACACACACACACACACACACACACACACAAAGCACGTGCAGAAAATGATCATAGTACCACCAAACTCACATCTATATGTGAGGAAATAAGTAGTCATTTCTAAACTTTATTTCAGTAAGAATTATGAAGAATTATGTAGGTCAGTATTGTAATTAAAATTAAAAAAAAATATGAGCTGTGTAAACAGAATGCGATAATTTGCTAATCCTTTTTGACATATACTAACCTACTACTTAAAAAATACAAAGACAATATATCTAATGTTTGACCTCATCACGTTCATTGATTTTTGTAAATATATGTTTATTCTGATTTGGATGCAGCAACACATTTCAAACTATTTGGGACAGGAGCAGCTCCAGACTAGGAAAGTACTGGAATGCTCCAAAAAACACCTGTTTGGAATATTCCACAGGTAAACAGGTTTATTGTTGACAGGTGAGCGAGGGTCACTTCATGAAAACCTATTTTAAGATCAGTATTTCTAATTGCACAACTGCATGACTGTCTACAATTCATAACATCATTAAAGGTTTGCGAGAATCTGGAGAAATCTCTGCATGTTGGAGGTAAGACTGAAAACCAAAACTGAATGCCCGTGACCTGATGAGTCACGACTTGATGAGTCTTCATTTTAGATTGTTTTTGGAAATCATGGACGTCGTGACCTCCAGGCTACAGAGGAAGAGGACCATCAAGATTGTTAGCAGCACAAAGTTCAAAAGCGTGGAGGCATGTTAGTGCTCATGACATGGGTAACCTGCACATCTGTGAAGGCGCCATTAATACTGTAAGGTACACACAGGTTTTGGAGCAACACATGCTGCCATCTAGATGACATCTTTTTCAGGACATTTCAGCTTATTCTAGTAAGACAATGCCAAATCACATTTTGCATGTGTTACAACAGTGTGTGTCCCTAGTACAAGAGTGTGAGTAATATGCATAAAAGTGATAATCAAAATATTTCACATTTACAAGCCTAACAAAAGAAAAAACGTTGTTGTTTTGATTTGGTACACATATTTTAAAACCTAATGGGTCACCAAATTTCCAATGCTGTGTTTGCTATACACAGTTTTTGCATATCAGTGTCTTTGATGTATTTCTGATACTGCAAACAGCATGTATTGTCATTTGAGCGGTTTCTGCTTGGTGTCAAACCCGTACTTTGATAGAATTCTAAACGTGATCCACATTCTTCAGAAATGTGTCATAAAGCGGAGACTGGGGATGACATTTCTATCTATAAAATTAATATTTGTCGAGCTTTAATTCATCTGGGGGCAAGTTTCTTGATCAGAAATGCGCAGATCCCAATTTAAATGTCATGGTTTTTGATCCAATTGTTTACATTCCCCAGAAGTGCAACTTAATCTGTTGAGCATGTTTTATACAATTCATGCATGGTAAAGTCAGCAGTAACAGTCAGGCATCTTACAATTTGTAGCTATGTCTTTGAGATGGCAAACAGAAAGTTATGGTCTCAATACTGGCAGCCAATTTGACTGAAAATTATGGTACTGTCCTGTTGATCAAGTAGGGATCGTACTGCATGAAGATGTCAGTGAAGTTTCCTGATCTCAGAGCAAAATGGTTTTTTACAAAATGCTAATCATATGCTGTAGCTTTCACAGTCACCAGATCTCAACCTAGAATAGGAGGTAGAGAAAGGACTATTTTACCTTGCTCAAATTCTAATTTCTGGCCAAACACTTGAACTGTGCCAACCACAGTTGCACAGTTGCAGTTTCCTCCAGTATCTCTCATGCTTGACCACTTCATTCAGGCATTTGAATTTGAGGCACACTCTGCCTTTGTCCTGATCCTTTTTCTCTGCTGGCACCCTGTGTGCGCACCAGTCACTGGGTTCAGTTACATGCTTAATAATGCCCAAAGCCAACATGTGTTTTTGTCCTTTGCACTGACGAGAGGCAAAGAATTTACCAATGCATTTTATGTCACTGCGTAGGGTGTTGGCACTGCGTCTGTTTCTGATCAGCTGGGGGCTTTGTGGCAGTCTACTGCATGTATGCTGAAACACTATGGTGATGTCAGCCCCAGCATCTTTCTTGAGCTTGACATGATGTCATATGCCACTGATCATCTGAATCAGGTTACTGCATCACAGTAGTTTCTGGCTTTATCAGAGCTTCCAGAAAAAATGTGTCATCATTGTCCCTCACTGCCATTATTTCACTCAACATTTTGGTTTTTCATGCAGCCTCAAAGTGCCCCATACACTTCCCACATCTTTTGTTACATGACAAAGTTCACCTTTTCCATGCGTTCTGTTGTACTATGGGCACATGTTCTGTTTCAACTCACCATGTTTTGAGTTGTTCTGACCCTGACGTCCACTGTTCCTCCATTTCCTGTTTGTCTGTTGCCACGTCTTGTGGCTCCCTGCATTCATGTATAAAGAGGCAGAGGGTGATATTCCCTGATAAGATCCATAGGCTTACAAAAGGAAAAAGTAAGACAAAAGATCTGCACACTGCACTGAGAGTTCCCAGCAATTAAAATTTAATAGTGTTTCAATCGAACAGAGATTTTCATCAGGCATTGTCAAATAACCATCACAGGGCAGAGCCAGAAATATATTGAGACATTCATATAATTTGCATGATTGAGAGTCAATCTACTCTCACACTGGACCAATTAGAGCAGAGGTGGACAATACTGTCTGACACTCCTATTTAGGGGACAAAGCATACCTCAGTGAATAGGGCAAAAAAGATAAAAACGTCAAGAGAAACATTATGCAGCTATTAAATCCAATACATAAAAAACAGTCAAATAATATATATAGCAATTACTTAAATCATCCGTGGGTTACAGTTGTCATAAAATATATAGGAAAAAAACACAGAAAAATGGAAAACAGTAATACGTTAGTTGCCTAAAAAGCCAAAGAAGTCCTAAAATGTGCTGATAAAACAGTTTGATTCCTGTGTGACCATATTTAAGGAGAGGCGTATCATTCGCCAACACTACAGAGTATCTTATCGTTCAGACATCGTTGAAAAAAAATAAAACTTCTCGGCAGCAATATTTTGTTTTCTTAGGATGGCGACGAAAGCATCCAATCATAAGGAACCCATTCAAAGCCGCTTATCCAATTGAGTTTGACGTCAAAGAACGCGTGTTCGCTGTGATTGGATGAACAAACGTGATCATCCGTCGCCATCCTAGAAAAAAAGGCTACGCCCCGGTATGACGCAGAAAGACGCGAACTCTATTTTTTTACACATTAAAAGTAGATTAATTTGTTTAATAAACAGCTATATGTACCTGTAATATATATATGTGATAAAAAATTCCGTGCATGCCTCTTGAAAAAACAAATATGTATTTATTGTCATTTTTACGCGGGAGTTCAAAGGTTACTAACAAAATGGCTGAACACAGTAATGGTCCATTCACAGTGCAATGAGCAGCCGGACAGAGAGGATATATTTGGATGTTTTGAGGCATCGCGACTGCAGCATTTATCTTATGAGCCTGTTCTTTTGTATTTAATATCGTCTGGCAGTCATGGCTGACGTGGATTTATGGATACGTACACTGTGGTTACCGTAACAACGCTGTAACAGTTACAGTAGTCTCCGAGGTTGAGATTCACCTCTCATTGCACAGGGAAAAGTACAGCGCTGGTTGTTTATTACTGCTATATATAACGTTAGTGTTGGGGTGCTTTTTCTTAACTTTTATGGAGTCTGGCAATTGCATGAGCTTTCAGTCTCTACAGCCAGCAGAGTAGCTCAGCAGGGCTGTTGGGAAGGAG